>NC_133661.1:277165170-277765170 GCF_037893015.1 Macrotis lagotis | reverse complement strand
GATGAATCAACAAGTTTGCAGGAGCATTTAACAGCAGTTCAAACTAGTTCAACTTTTAAGTATACAAACATTGTGGAACAGGAGTAGACCTTGGAGAGAAAGGCTGTCAACTCATTTGGCTATTCATTTGGTAAAAGTTATCTTCTAGACAATCTTGAGTACTCCAGTCTTTGCATTGTTTTGTCTATGACAAGTATTTTTTTCTTCCTCACTGCAGTTAGCAGCTTTTTTAAAATGATCTTTTTGCTATCTTTTTTTTTTTTTAAGTTTTTGCTAGGCAGTGGGATGTTAAGTGGCTTGCCCAAAGTCACACAGCTAGGTAATTATTAAATGTCTGAGGCTGGGTTTGATTACAGGGTCGGTGCTCTATCCACTGCACCACCTAGCCACCCCCTATCCTTCTAACTATAGCTGCCAGATCCCTCAGAGAGACTTTGCTTGATTTCTGAGAATTGGTTAGACTGTTTTATAGCAGTTGTTTGTCATTTGTTGATATTTTTGTTTTGTTTTATTTTTACACTTTTCCATTGCATGTTAATATAATCCTATTTCATTGTGGATTGCAGTGATCCTTAAAAGTACTTTACTTTCCCACAACAGCCCATAAAATATCTCTAATATTCATTAGAAGTGTACTCTTTTGGGGAGGCTAGGTGGTGAATTATCTAGCCATATGGCCTTGGGCAAGCCACTTAACCTCATTGCCTTGAAAAATCTAAAAAAAAAACCCCACCAAAGCAATAAAATCTCTATGAAACATGTGTATATGTGTTGTAGCACAAAGTCTGGCACTCATTTGATTATCCCAGCTCAATCTGGTTTCATCAAATTAGGTCAGACATGTATCAGTAGAAGCACTCATGATCATTGCTGTAATAAAATGAAACCATATCTAAGATTTTTCTCTAATAGAATAAAAACAGTAATAAGGGATTTGGAGTGGTGGGAAAGGTTCAGGGACAATCCAATTTTGGGTGCAGTTCGGCTGGGAGGGTGGAATAACTTATCTTCTAAAGAGTCTTAATTCTCATTTCTATAAAAATTGGTTGGGGTGGGAGATAGATCATGGGGTCCTAGGGCTGATAGCCTAGAAGAGAGTGAATACTAGTGGAGGCACATGAGATGAGAAGGAATTGGAGTGGAAGTTTATTCAGGAAGGAAACCTGTTGATACCCTAAAGTAACATTCTAGTCACACTGTGCACTGGAAAATGACATTTGTTCTATGAACATTTGTTCTATGGATATTGATTTGACATTCTAAAGCATGTGTAAAGGATTAGATGGCAAAGATCATGATAGAAGTAGGGAAAACTGCTTGAAAAGCTATTGAAAATAGTCTAGGCCAAAAAATAAGATAGGATCATAAGTTTAGTATTTGAGGGGACCTTAGATTTTATTGAGTATAAACACCTCCTTTCACAGGTTAAGAAGCTGAGGCCCACAGAGGTTAAGTGATTTGCCTGGGATCACACAGATAGTATCTTTTTTGAGAAGGATTTATACTTAGGTCTTCTTGACTAGAGGTCCTGTGCTCCATCAACTATACCATATTGCCTTTTTAAAGAGGTGATGAGGAATTGAATTAGTTTAGTGCCTATATTAATGGAGAAAAGGGAATGGATACAAGGAATAATGTGAAAGGAGATTTGACAACTGATTGCTTATGGGGGTGAGGGAGAGGGTAAAGGTGACTTCAAGGTATAGCACAGGGAACCAAAAGTATCTTCTTTTCTGTTTTTTTTTTTGGCAAGGCAATGGGGGTTAAGTGACTTGCCCAGAGTCACACAGCCAGGTAATCATTAAGTATCTGAGGTCAGATATGAACTCAGGTCCTCCTGACTCCAGGGCCCATGCTCTATTCACTGTACCACTTAGCTGCCCCTGAACCAAAAGGATCTTGATGCCTTTGATATAAATGGGGAACTTTGGAGGAGGAATGATAAGTTTAGGAGGGAAAATGAGTTTCACTTTGAACATTTTGAATTTGAGATGTCTATGGAATATTCAAAAATGAATATCTAGCAGTCATTTAGTGGTGAGGCTTTTAAGAAATTTCAGGAGAAAAATCAGTGTTATAAATTATAAATTTAAGAATTATTTGGTTAGTTGATAGCATTTATGTGAGAGATGATAAGATCACTTGTGGAGGAAAAAGAGGGTTTAGGACAAAATCTTGTGTGGAAAATCATATTTAGTGGGTGCAAGATGATTGATAATTAAGGAAATGGGGATCACTTTGACATTTAGGGAGAGATCAGAATAGTAGTCAGTCAGGTCGAGAAACTATCACAGAAAGCAAAGGAACTTAAATGGAATATGAATTGAAGAGAGGTTTAGATTTGGTTGTTGAGAGATTGTTGGCAATCTAGGTGAAATAGGTTAGTTTCAATAGTGAGGTCAGAAATCAGATTTCAATGGGTTGAGAAGTTATGGAAGATGAAGAATGGGCAAGCATGTTCTTGGAGTTGGCTATGAAGGCTAAAACCTTATATCAACTTATCAAGGAAATAAGTGAAGGTTTTTTAAGGATAAATTCTTAGACTTGACTGCACAATGCAGAAAAAGAACCATTAGATATGGAGAGACTGAAAATAATTGAAGGAGAAAATCTCCAGAAAGAGTATTATTTTTTTTTTTAGTTTTTTTGCAAGGCAGATGGGGTTAAGTGGCTTGCCCAAGGCCACACAGCTAGGTAATTATTAAGTGTCTGAGACTGGATTTGAACCCAGGTACTCCTGACTCCAGGGCCGGTGTTTTATCCACTATGCCACCTAGTCGCCCGTCTAAGAGTATTATTTCTAAAACTAAAGGGCCTTGATTCAACTCCTCCTTTTGACACTTAAATTACTAAAACTGATTAAGTCACTTTTTTAAATAATTGACTGATTTTTTAGATTTTTCAAAGCACTGGGGTTAAGTGGCTTGCACAAGGCCACATGGCTAGGTAATCATTAAGTGTCTGAGGTCGGATTTGAACTCAGGTACTCCTGACTCCAAGGCTGATGCTCTATCCACTGCACCACCTAGTCACCCCTTGATTAAGTCTCTTAACATCCCTGTGCCTTAGTTTTCTCACGTTTAAAATGAAGTGGGTTAGACTAGATGACATCTGAATCACATCTAGCTCTAGCTCTAGCTATCTTTGTCTGAGGAGTTGCACTTGGAAAGAAGGGGGCCATCTCTTTAGATGGGCACTAGGTGGTGCAGTGGATGGCTTGCTGGATTTGGAGCCAGAAAGACCTTCCTCTTGAGTTCAAATCCAGCCTCAGACACTTAATAGGTGTATGACCCTGGGCAAGTCACTTCACCTTGTTTGCCTCAGTTTTTCATCTGTAAAATGAGTTGGAGAAGGAAATAACAAACCATGCCAGCATTTTTGCCAAGAAAACCTCAAATGGGGTTACAAAGATTTGGACAAGGCTGAAAAATGATTAAGTAATAATAACATCTCTTCAGATACTGGGCAGAGGACAAGAGAATCAGGATTACTGGAGATGGCTTTGGATGTGAGGCAATCAGAGTTAAGTGACTTGCTCGAGGTCCCACAGCTAATAGGTCAAGTGTCTGAGACCAGATTTGAACTTCCATCCTTCTGGTCCCAAAGCCAGTTCTCTGTCAACTGTACCACAAGCTGCCCTAGGGCAGAATATAATGGATAATTGAACAGATCAGCCTTAAAGAGGATAATGGATTCAGAGCAGGAATGATGGCTTAAGAGATCTTGTGTTTATATAAAG
The DNA here is from genome assembly GCF_037893015.1 of Macrotis lagotis. Taxonomy (NCBI): domain Eukaryota; kingdom Metazoa; phylum Chordata; class Mammalia; order Peramelemorphia; family Peramelidae; genus Macrotis; species Macrotis lagotis. Next base: position 277,761,431 of record NC_133661.1, on the reverse strand, counting down.
ACTGAAAAATTATCTTCTGTGGGGGGTTGGGGGGAGGGAAGTAAGATTAGGGGGAAAATTGTAAAACTCAAAATAAATAAAATCTATTAAAAAAGACTAAAAAAGAGATCTTGTGTTTATGGAGATGTTCAGGGTGGGGGAAGATAGTATGATGAGAATGAAGAGTAGAAAGAAGAATATCAGAAATTAGATTATAGAATTGGCATCCCATGCGACTATCCCTATCAGTGACTGAAGTGAAATGAAGATATAGGTCATGAACAAAGAGTTATTGAATCAGAAAGCTAGGTATTTGAGGGGACATCAGTATATTGAAGTTTCTTACTAAGGGATCAGGGGAAATTGATATTGCAATATCTGATCAGTAAATGGGGTTAGATTTCCCACAATCTTTTCTGTTTTGTCTGCTCTTATGTTTGTTTTCTTGAATTCCTTCAGTTATCCTATTTTCCAGGCTTTTAGCTATGAGATCTTTCTATACAGTTTCTGTTAAAATTCTAAGCTATTATTATGTTTATTGCTACATCCAATCTCTCTTCCAAAGAAGCAGCCTCATTTTCCTTTGGGAGTATTCTAACTTTCTTTTACTCCATTCATTGTACCAGATCTCTTTTTTGCTTACTCATTTTTTGGTCTTTCTGGTAATGTTCCTTCAAAGTGTGTTGTGTAACATTTATTTCCTTTCAACTATTTTTGTTGTTTTATTTAGTGCATTGTCATCATTTTGAGGTGATACCATAGACTTAAGTTTAGGAACAAGTACTCATCTGGGAGTTCTCTGCCTGACTCTTCCCAAGCCACTAAAAAAAACAGGTTCTGAAAATATTGATATTATGAATAATTAAGAGCATCACTGAAATAATGGCAGTTCACTATTTTGGTCTGTGTATTTCAGATAGATACACAGAAGAATGATTACCTTTTTTGTTTATTAAGGGGTTATTTTTTTAAATTAGTCTAATAAATACTATAAATTTCTATTTTTAAAGAGAGCATAAGTAATTTTTTTTCAGATGTGAAAATAATTAAAGTGGCTGATGGGAATTCTTCTTTTAGTCTATAGTCATTGATGAAAATTTTACTTGTGTTTAAATCTGCTAAGAAATTATCTTGGTAAACCCTATCAGTATGTCTTTCAAGCATTTTCCACATCTTCAGCAGGCTTCCTCTGGCCTCAGGCTCTGTCCTAACTTCCCAGCATAATGTTTCTTTGGAATTTTTATTGGGGGATGGTGAGACTCATCAGAGTAAGGCCAACTCTGTGGGAAGAATTGAGTACATCTTTTTGTGCTCTCTAAAATTATATGTAGGAACAACCCAAGAGCTGAAGAAATTGGAAAGGTATGAAATTGAAATTGATCTAATAAGATTAGATTAGAAAAGTGCCTTCATTTCTTTTTAGTTACAGAATTCACTTAGGGGGCCAGATCTTGATAGAAATTTACTTAGACTTCTGATTGGTTTACCCCTAATGGAGAGGCCCCTCAGTGGACTGAGATTAGAAATAAGGATAGAAAGGCAGAGAATAATGTCTCCTTGGTCAGAAGAGGAAGAGTGAACTAATTGGTCTGAAGTGTAGTTTTGTGTTAGTATTAGAAATGCTGATAAAATGTGCCATTGAGAATTAAACTAGGAAATCTTCCTGAGAACAAGCACTTTCAGAATAAAGATTGCTTTTACTTTCTGACTGAGTTGTCTTTCTCCTCCCCCTTTTTCTTAATTGGTTACTTCTTAATTAGATAATCTAATTGAAAGCAGATACAGGAGGGGCACGGTACTCTGATGGGCCTACTACTTGCTCTGATGGGCCTACTACTTGCTCTGATGGGCCTACTACTTACTCTGATGGGCCTACTACTTACTCTGATGGGCCTACTACTTACTCTGATGGGCCTACTACTTTTGCTGAGATAAAAACTGAACTAAACTCCTTACCCTTTCCTTTATCATCTCTCTCACCCTCCTCTGCTATAGATAGATTCAAAGAACCTTAAAGCATGATGAGACCTTTTGAGATCATTATTTTGTAGGTGAGTTATATAATGCTGTTTGAAGTTATTAGGCATCATTTCTCTTTCCTGTAGTCTTAAAAATCTAATGATATGTAGCTCTGATTCTTTTGATGATGATCTCTTTTACAAACACAGAAGTACTGCCTTACAAAACCCCACGTCATTTCATTATTGGATTAAGACTTAGATATTAGGAGTCTTGACTCAGTTTATTTTTCTTTGCCATAAGTTCTGAGAATGGATTGCTACCTGTTGATCTATGAATAAGTGGCACAGTGTAGCATGTTTCTGACCAATATGCTGATACTGATAAGATTCCAAAAAAAAACTATTCTCTACAACAAAGGAAAACAGAAAACCTATGACTTTAGGTCACCAATTAGGAGATGAGATATCAATGAAGTTATAATAGATTACAGAGGGCTAGTCACTGAAAATTAAAAACCTAAGGAAGTGTTTTCCATTTCTATGAAGAAATATCTTTAAAATGCAGAGAAAGACAAAGAAGGCATAGAAAGTATTTAATGGCTCTATAATTGGAATAAGAAAGGGAACTTGAGCTGGACAGCCAGAAGCCCTTCGAATTGTGGTTTCCAATTGACTGTAGAATGTAAATTGTGGTTTCTGCAGTATAAGAAAGTCTCTACAGAGAGGATGTTATTGACTGTTCTCACCCATGTAATTTCTCTGATATGATCTCTAGGTGCTTTTATTCAATTCAACAAGCATTTATTTTGTCATTTTTTATTCATCTTTTGTTTTTATTTCACCTTCATTTCTTAATGTTTCCTTCCTCCTGCCCTTCTCCTCAAAGCTATCTCTTGAAACAAATATTTAAAAAGAGGGAAAAAAACAATTCTGCAAAACTAAACAACACATCTACCAAGTCTAACAATATATGCAATAATCCCCCACCTCTGCACAGAAGGCAGGAAGGTGAATTTTCTTAACTCTTCTCCAGGCCCAAGTTTGTCAACTAGCATTTATTAAGCACCTACTTTGTGCCAGGCTTTGTGCTGGATGCTGGGGATACAAAGACAAAAATGAAACAGTCCCTGCCCTCAAGGAGCTTACATTTCTACTAGGGGGAAACAACATGTACACAGGTAAGTAAATACAAAGTGTGGATAAAGGAAATACATAGCGATTTGGGGGAGGGATGTAGGAGGGTAGTATGGCAAGGACTGACAAGTGGGGGAATCAGGAAAAGTGATTTGGGCCACTTGAGGTGCCTGTTTGTTGAACCAAGCTTTGAAAGGAGTGATGGATTCCATAAGATGGAAGTGAGAAGGGAGAGAATTCTCTGTACACAGAGATACAGGGACAGGGAATAGTTCAGTTTGCCTGGAACATGGAATTAATGGGGATGAGAAGGGATATTGTGTAAATGTAGTAGCAGGGGCTAGAACCAGACTTTGAGAGGCTTTAAATACCAAACAGGGATTTGTATTTTGTCCTAGAGACAAAAGGGAGCCACTGAAATTTCTTAAGCAAAGGGAGGATATGATTACACTTATGGTTCAGGTTATTTGGCAGTTGTATGGAAATTGTTTATTAGGAAATGACTGGAATGGTTTAAGCTAGAAGTAGTAATGGTATGAATTGGAGTGATTGTAATGTGTGTAAAGAAAAGGGTACAGAGTTGAGAGAGGTAGTGGTTGAATCAACTAGACTTAACTAGATGGTGAAGTGTAGGATGTGAGTAAGAATGAAGAGATGAGGATGATTCTTGAGTTCTAAACCCAAGGGACTGGAAAAATGGCATTTTCCATGATAAAAATAGGGAAATTGGGAGAAAATGAGTTTGGTGGGAAACATAATGAAACTTGTTTTTGATGTGTTGTTTTAGAATCTGCCTGAGGGACATTAAGTGAAGCTATTCAGCTGCCTGGAGAAGACAGAGGACTAGCTAGAGAGAGATGGGGACTAGATATTTAAATTTGGGAGTCTTCTGCAAAAAAAGACTGTAATTGAATCCTTTGGAATCAATTAGATTACCAAGAAAGTTATGTAGAGAAAGGAGTAAGAAGCTAGGATAAAGCTATGGGGAATAGCCGTAAGTGGTGGGAAATAGATGATTAGCCTACAGAGTTAATGGATGATGTTGGTCTGCTTAAAAAGAGAACAAGGAGTGAGCTAAGTCATTGAAACTCAGAGGAGAAAATATCCGTGAGATTCAAGATATTCAACAGTGTCACATACGGTGGAGATGTCATAAATAATGAAAAGAAAGGAAAGGTTTTTAAATTATTTTAAAATAAAGAGATTATTGGTGACTTTGGAGATGGTAGTTATTGGTCAGTAGGTGGAATCTGAAAGTTATGAGTAGAAAAATGAATGGGAGGTTTGAGAAGGCAGAGACAAAGAGTATAGACAACTTTCTTTGTTGTCTAGGAATTTGACTGTGAAAAGTAAGAAAGACTAAGGACAATACTTCGAGGAGCTGCTGGGGCAAGTGAAGTTTTTTAAAAAGGATCCAGGTGAGTGATACCTGGCTGTATTTTTAGGCCTCAAGGAAGGAATTAGTTGGTAAAGAGATGTTTGAAATTTAAGAGAGAGAGAAAGGAATGATGATCAAAGGGGCAGTTTCATTTCCATTACCTGAAAAGAGGCCTTTGACAGCTGGAGGAGACAGGATCAAGGACCAAAGCAGAAGAACTTGTCACATCTAGGCAAAGGGTCACATATTCTGACATGTAAGCAAAGAAGAAGAAATGAGTATGTTGAGGGAATTTGAAGTATAGAAATGGGGGATAGAGGGAGCTTGTGATGTCTTTTTTTTTTTTTCAGTAAAATATTAGGCACAGTCTCTTGCTGAGGGGAAGAGGAGAGGAGATAGTATAAGAGATTTCAGGAGAGATTTAGAATAATACTGAGTTCCTTGAGTGGCATTCACTAGTAGCTGGTTGGAGCTGGGGAAAGTAGTGAGAATAACCCAAGGTTAGGGTTTAGAAAGAGATAAGAAAGTTGATGAGACAAGGGAGCAAGGGACTAAAGGATAAAGAACTGGTTACTAGGGCCTAGATTTTTAAGGTGATTTTGCATGACTTCATAGTTGTAATGGGTTTTGTCTTTCTTTCCTTCTCACAATGGAGAGGGGAGGAGGTGGGGGAAAGAGAAAAAATCTGAAATTGAAAGTAAAATGGAATTTTAAAAAGAAAAGAAAGATTTGAAAAGGAAGGGAATAGAGGCCAGAATGAAGCTGATGCCCTGGGAAAACAAGGAGCAGCTGGCATGACTGGAAATTTTGGGACGGTTGGAGAATAATTTCAGGAGGGATGAAACCCAAGAGACAGGGAAGGGAGAAGAATGATACAGTCAAGAAAGAGAAATTTAAAAATTGTGCAGTGGAAACGATGAGGAACTCAAGGGTATGACTATAATGAGATTAGTACTATTGATGAAGTAGAAGTCAAGCAGCAACACGTAATTTGAAGTATATGAACATGAGTTGGACTGGGGAAGAAAACTATGAGCTCAGCACTGAACTGGAAGTAGGATCTATATTAAGTCAGATGGAGAGTCAGATGGAGACTATCTCAAGAAGGTGAAGTTGCTAAATGATGGAAGCTAGGGGAAGGTATGGAGCCTATTCTTTTCCTGAACAATGTATTGGGAATATGAGACAAAATATTTTCAGTACAGCAGAGGGTACCCAGGGATATAATGTTTTCTTCTTTAGGAGGAGCCAGATTTCTATGATCGCAAAGAGATGTAAGGCATATGAAAAGAAGAAGCTTAGTATGTAGGCGTTTGCTAACTATAGAATGGAATTTCTGTAGGACATACTAGAAAGAGGGGGAGAGTGGTCAAAGCGTTTGTAGAAGAATGGGTTATGAGGGAGCAGGGCAAATGGTAGCAGGAGAGGCTCACTACCTAGTCAGGCTACACTTCTGAATTACAGGGATTCTAATTGGAGAAAAGAGCTTGCCAGTTATAGGACAGTGGATTATTTGAAACACTTTTGGTAGTGTTTTGTCTTTAAAAATAGTTTTATGAACTCCTTCCATTTTTTTATGCTATAGTCATTTTTTGATATATGCTCCTGTCTCTCTTCCCTTTTTGAATTCTCTTTTGTAACAAAGTAACATAATTAAGCAAAGTAGCAAAACTACTTCATCTGATATTGTATAAAACCTGCTTGACCTGTAGTTCTTCACCTCTGTTCTCCTGAACCATGATTGGTCATTGAGTTCAATCTGAATTTTGTTGCCTTTTTGTGTTATTTTGTTTACATTACTGTAATCATTGTACATATTATCATTCTACTTTTTCTTTCTTTACATCAGTTCATATATGCTTTCCCTTATTTATCTGGCTTTCTCATATTCATCATTTCTTAGGTTACAATAATAATCCATTACATTCATGTGTTACAGTTTGTTCAGCCATTCTCCAATTGAAGGACACTCAGTTTGTTTTCTTTTTTTATTTTCCATAAAAAATTTATCCACCTTTTAGGACTATAAAAGTTGCAGGTTATTTATTGTATGACCATGGTGAGGGGAAGAGAGTATATGTATGTTTAACTGTCGGAGGGAAGAGGACTATTCATGTAAAGTTTTCATAGAAGGCTTATTTATAATAAGCTCTTTGTTTTTCCAGACTTATTCTGCATAGAGAGAAGCATTTCCATTACCTGAAAAGAGGCCTTCGACAGCTGACAGATGCCTATGAGGTAAATCAGCTCAGGAGCACTGAATTTAAGACTTTTCCAACTGACCAGACCAATGATCAGATAAGTCTCTCTACTCTTCTCTTTTTACCAGCAAAAAGCCTCCTGAAATTATGTTTCCCAAGGTAGGATTGCACAATAGTACCATATATCTGTCTCCTTCATGAGAGAAAGCCAGGTTGTTGATCCCCTTCCTTCCTTCATGAGGCTTCAAAAGAATATCTGGAGCCAAGAATTCCATCTGGTCAGGCTATCCTGATATTCAGATTAAAAACAACAACAAACAAACCAAAAACTGGGAATCTTTTTGGTGTCCAACTGAATTTCAGAGTATTATATCCTTTTTGGTATATAATGTTGTCCTTTTCTTTGAGTTTTGAACTTTTTGTCCTATAAAATATTTCAAGCATCTGTCTAAGATTATTTTTTGTGTTAGTCTATTTGATGATACCAATATTTAATAATAGGTTTCACTAAATACAGAAAGTCCCTTTCCTCCCCTGACTTTCTGATATCCTCAGCAAGAATGTCAACAAGCTTTTGTTTTCCCTTAGACTTTTCAGTTCTGTTACTATTGGTTGAGGATCTACTAGGTTTAAAATGAAATCTATTGTTGAAATCTAATTCCTTTGTTACTTTTATCAGCTCCTGGGTAAGGCCACAGCTTTTCAGAACTATTTTCCTTCCTTTATTGATTTTTATCAATAGGGGATCTTGACTTCTCCCTCACCAGGCTGCTTGGAGTGAGACAGATGATACCATGTCAGCATTGTCTTGGAGTGGTATGAATAGAAAATATGTTTTCTTCCCTGTCCATCTCTCACAGTGTCTGGATGCTAGCCGCCCTTGGCTCTGCTATTGGATCCTGCACAGCTTGGAGTTACTGGATGAACCCATTCCTGAGTCAGTGGCTTCAGAGTGAGTTTGGGTTTTAGCCACCTTAAATTTGGTTTTGGGGCTCTCTTCTTAATTTTATATCAATTTTTTTTTAATGTGAAGAATCAGGAGATTACAGAAAAAAAATCTTGCTTTCTTGACACATAGGAACTTTCTAAAATTTTCCTCCTTTTTTTTAGTTTTTGCTAGGCAATGGCTTGTCCAAGGCCACACAGCTAGGTAATTATTAAGTGTCTGAGGCCAGATTTGAACTCAGGTACTCCTGACTCCAGGGCCGGTGCTCTATCCACTGGGCCACCTAGCTGCCCCAATTTTCCTCCTTTTCAAAGGCCCAGTGAGAATTTTTAGATAATTCAAATTTTAAGGATCCAACAGGAGGGTTTTGGCTTATTCTCTGGCCTAATATCTTTACCAGTTCATAGTCTTTTAAGAAGTAAATTGATCATCAGCTCTGATCATTTGAGTAAAAAACTATGATCTTGGTGTAAAATAGGTAATGGTTTTGCAGTCACTGGTACCATTCCTGTAGGGACTCATAGGATGGTATCATTTCTATCAGGCATATTATAATGGAGATTACCATATGAAAGGAGGTTGACCTGTATGATCCTTAAAATAATCAGATTCTCTAATTCTAGGTTTTGTATCAAAGATTGACTTCTTTGGGGAAGCTTTGCTAACTCTCATGAAGCAGATTCTTTGTTCTTCCATAAGTATATGGAATAAGTCCCTATAATATCTCTCACTTTTAGGAAAGTAATACTCTAGCTGGTAACTATATAGTACCTTGGTGGTGAAAACTCTCTAAAACAGACCCTTTATTCATAATTTTCTTAAATGTTCTAATGTATAATTGGAGATTTAAGAAACTGGATTTTTCTTAGTCTTTTGTGCAGATGGTATTCTGTGTGCAGTACTTTTTATTAGAATATTCCCACTGTATATATTTTGGAGAGAAAAATGAATTCTTCAATATTGGGAAGTTAATTTTTATTTTCATTCCTAATAAAAAAGATGAGTTAGGAATTTGAATTTAGTATCTGTCATAATGAGAAATCATACTTTCATTTGAGGAAGACAAGTAGTAGTTTTATAGACTATTAAAACTGGGAAGGGACCTTTGCTATCATCTAGTCTAATATGCATTCTCTGAGGCTCTGGAAAGGCTCTCCAGCCAGGTTCATTTTTATGCATCAAGTGGAGGCAGCTGTGCCAGGATACATGGAACCCAGCTGGTGCCCTGGCCTAGGTCACATTGTCGTGCCATAAGAACAGAACTGCACATTGTCTCATTCATTCTTTCTCAACAATAACCTCCCATTCTTGGTTTCCTGGGTGTAGGGTGTCTTGTGATGAATGTGGATGGTGGGGATAGTAAGGAATTGCACTTTGAACAAATCCCTTCTGAGAGGGAGTAAAATAATCTACATTGTCTCCCATCATGAGGATGCTATGGGCCAAATTTCTTTTAACAGTGGAAGTGGAGTTGGCAGAACTTCTGAAATAACAAGAATTTATTTGTCAAAATTAATGCCCATGTGCTTTTAAAATACCACTTGGGTGAATGGCATTTTTTTCAAATGGCAATGAAACACTATAGGGGAGCATGCTAATCAATGTATGAAATTTAAAAAGATAAAAAACACAATGTAATTATCACACTTTGGTGTGAATTTCAGATATCGTGGGTCAAACCAGAGTAGGATCTGGCTGGAGCAAAGGAGATAAAAGAGCAGGAGGAGCTAATGTAATAGAAAAGTTCAGGTATAAATTAGATTTGAACATTTTTTTTTCTAGATGGCATACCTGATTAGTGTTCTGTAATTGTGCAAAGTCTTTGACTTCTCCTAGGAAAATAAATAGTAGAAGTCTTCCTTTGTGTTGCTTCTGTGACCTGACCCAGTTAGAGTGATAGTAACATTAGTCAAGCATTTTTATGTTTGGTATTTGGGAAATTGCTACCTCACAATATCCTCACTAACCTTAAATATGACCTTTCTGAATAAAAATTATACAGACTTACTTAAGAGTTGTACTCACTTTCAAATAATGCGTTTTGAGTGTAGGAAATTACATGGTCTATGGTAATTCCTGTTAGTGAGCTAGATATGCATTATCCCAACCACTTGATCTGGGAAATTGTGTATGTGCATGTACATGTGTGTAAAACAATTATTCTCTCCTTAAAGCTATTTCATTATTTTAAAGTCAGGAAATTTTCAGATTATTCATTTGATTTTGTGATTTTGTTTAATGAGAAAAACGTGTAGCAAATGAATTCTTAATTTGTTTCATTTCTGATGAATAGCACTGAAATTGAGCTAAGATTTTAGCCATAGGAGAGTGACTTTTTATTTGTGGGTTTTTGTTCCTGCCAGAAATGATATTTTTTCTCTTAATTTTATATTTTGTTTACTGCTAAATTTCTGTTACATTTTAAGAACAACTTGGGTTCCCTCTGGTGGTCAACATTGTTCTTGCCAAGTCCTGTATCTGGAGAACAAAGATAATAGGATTTACTAGTAGATTAGAGCATCCAACCTAATTTGAACAGGAGTGTGTTCAAGTCATAATATTTTTATGTGTATTGTCATTTAGTTCTTTCAGTTGTGTCTGACTTTTCATTACCCCATTTGGGAATTTCTTGGCAAAGCTACTTGGAGTGATTTGGCATTTCTTTCTCCAGCTCATTTTACAGATGAGGAAACTGAGGCAGACAGCAGCTAAGTGAGTTGCCCAAGGGTAGTGTCTGAGCCCCCGACCAAGTCAGTAATAAAATAAGACCGGATCACTCCAAGAATCATTATGGAGAGAGGCCCAAGAATGGCTGAGAAGTAGCTATCTTCGTGAAAGATCCCTTTGATTATTTCAGTAATGTGAATGATTTGATGTCACTTAATTGGTATAAAGATGTCTTGAGAGAGTCATTATTTAGAGAGACTAAGGTATCTTAATTTGTATTGAAATTTTGTCTTATATTTAACAATTTTATCCCAATTCATATCAATCCCATTTGTCCTTAGAATAGCTTATATTGGATTATTTCAGCATGCTAATCTTAAATCCTCCAGTCATCTCTATGGCTCTTATCTACTCCTTTTGGGTTTTCTGTATCACTTTGATTATGGATCTTGGATTCAGACACTGTTCAACTTATGTCATGTCCATTTATACTGCACTCATACCACAATCATCCTTGTTGATATCTTCATCATTTCTAGTCTGAACTATTATAATAATCTCCTAAATTCTTCAAATAGTTATTGGATCAAATATAAATTCCTGTTTGTCAAATTAAAATCCCTCACAATCTGACTCCATCCTGCATACATTATTCCCTGTCACACATACTACACTCCAGCCAACCTGGTCATCTTGTTCTTCTGACTCACAATTCCATTGCTTGCCTATGCCATGTCTAGAATGTAATTTTACTCACTTTCACCTCTTGGAATCATCAGCTTCCTTCAAAATTCATCTCAAGTGCCACCGTATTTGTCAATACTTTCCTGAGTACCCCATTCACTAATACTTTTACTCCCTAATTATCTTATATCTATTTTATATCTGGTTGCTTGTTTTTACAAGATTATAAACTTTTCAATAAATTAAATTTTATTTTTTTAATTAGTGAAAATCTTTCTTTTCTTTTTATATGCCCACTCCATTTGAGACTGAAAAAAGACAAAACAGGTGCTTCTAGGTGGCGCAGTGGATAGAGCACTGGCCCTGGAGTCAGGAATACCTGTGTTCAAATCCAGCCTCAGACACTTAATAATAATTACTTAGCTGTGTGGCCTTGGGCAAGCCACTTAACCCCATTTGCCTTGCAAAAAACAAAAAAACTAAAAAAAAAAAGAAAAAAGACAAAACCCTGTTGCAAATATACATAGTCAGATAAAACAAATTCCCACACTGGTTCTGGGGGGGGGGGAAATGCCTCAGTCTGCACTCTAAGTCTCTCATTAAGTCTCAGGGTATAAGTAGCAAATTTTATCATGACTCCTCTGGAATATTCTTAGTAATTTTGTAAATTAGAGTTCTTAAATTTCAAAGCTATTTTTATTTTAGTTCCTAAGATTCTTGAGAACAGTAGTTTCTGTTTTCTTCCCTCCCTCCTGTCCCTCCTTCCCTTCTTTCTTCCCTCTTCTGCCATCCCTGCCTCCCTCCCTCTCTGTTTGATTCCCTCCCTCCTCCCTCCCTTCTTTCCTTCCTCCCGCCCTCCCTTTCTTCATATTTATATTCCTCAGAATCTAGAACAGTAACTGACATTAGATGCTTAATTAATTTTGTTTATTGATTGACTGATTGGTCTTCCTGCCTCTAGTCCTTTTCTCTATCTTCTATAAATTTATTATTAATTAATATGATTAATTCACAGATATTCCTATGCTCAATAAGTTTGAGAGGCTTCTTTTTGGATCTATGATAAAACACACGGGTCATTTAAAATCCATCTCAGCCTTGCTTGAATATATCCTTCCACATTGATTATACATACAGTTTTCCAGCCAGACCATCTATTTGCTTTCCTTTCCACATTTCAATAACCAGTCATTTTAAAAAAATTTTATTTATTTAAGACAGTGGGTTCAATGACTTGCCCAGGGTCATACAGCTAGGCAATTTTTTAAAGTGTCTGGGGTTGGATTTGAACTTGGGTCTTCCTGACTCCAGGGCTGGTGCTCTATGCACTGCACCACCTAACTGCTCCTCCCACCATAGCATGTACCTTTATCTAGAAGAGGACAATGGAAGTCCACCTGGGTTTAAAACAGATTAGGGAAATGATAGGAATAAAACAAAAACAAAGTGAATAGGCATAAGTACAAGGAAGTAGATCAAAGATAAAAATGGTATGAAATTCAAGATGGGAAATGACTACATGAGTTTGACTGAGAAAGGTCTTCAGGTATAGACTGAGTGAGATAAATATAAGCAAGATGGCAACTTGTGTGTGGCCAGGCTTTTTGCTGGGGGCTGGGGAGACAATTCACAAATCTTGCCCTCTCAAAGTTTATATCCTACTGGGGGGATTCATCATGCCCACAGATTCAGAAATACACCATGTATACAAACTCAGAATAATTGAGAGGGAACAATTAATTACTGAGAAAATTAGGAAAGGAGGTAGAGCTTTAATTGAGCTCTGAATGGAGTACAGATTTCTAAGGGGCAGAAATTTATAGAGGGAGAGCATTTCAGTTAATCCAATAAACATTTATTAAGTGCCTACTCTATTCAAGGCACTGTGTTAAACATTAGTGATACAAAAAAAGACAAAAGACATTTCTTTCCAACAAGGAGCTTACTGTCTAATGGGGAAGAGAAATACAAACAAATATATGCATAACTTGTTATTAATCAGGATACCTGGAGATGGCTCTGGATGTGAGGCTATCAGGGTTAAGTGACTTGCCCAAGGTCATACAGCTAGTAAGTGTCAACTGTTTGAGGTTGGATTCAAATGCTCTTCCTTCTGACTCTAAGATCAGTGCTCTATCCACTGCGCCACCTAGCTGCCCATATACAAAGCAAGCTATGTGCAGAATAAAAGAAAATAATTAATAGAGGAATTAAGAGGGGTTAAGGAGGGCTTCCTGGAGAAGGTGGGATTTTAGTTGAGACAGTGAAAGTGAGGGAGGTCAATAGCTGGAGCAGAATGGAAGAGGGAGAATATTCCAGGTCTGGGGAACAACTAGAGAGAATGCCCTAGAACTGAGAGACTGAGAAAAGGCTGCAAGTGTATGAAGTCAGGAGATGGAAGAGAGGTCAAAGTAACTCTAAATCACAGCCAATAGAGAGATAAGTGTTTTCTTGCATTTTCAGAACAGAAAAGATGCTTTTAAGGCTTAGCCAGGTCATGGAATTTGGAATCCTGGCTGAAAAGTTATTCAGGCCATGGCAGGAGGAGTGAGGTTCTTTGAGAGGTCCTCTCCTACTCTAGGTTCTTGCCACTCCTCCCAGGGCCTTTGGGGTTTAGCTGAGTTCCATCCCACACATCAAGGTAACTTGACACAAATGGAGGCCATGGATTATGTAAGGATGGTGTAGAATCCCATATTGTAGAAGATTGATTTCTCACCTCCGCTATCATAGACAGGGAGGAGCCAGGGACAGTATAATATAGAACATGGAAATTTCTTAAAACATGTGCTATCTTTTTGGACCCATATGCAAAGGCTTTCTAGTTTGGTGCTAGTACTGAGCTTATACTCCACTGGTATAGCATTCAAGAGCCCAGGGTCATTATTTACCAGCATTTCACAGGGATATGCACATATACACATACACATAGTGGCACATGTGTGCATATACATGAATATGTATATTGGTATGATGTGTGTGTGTGTGTGTGTGTGTATATATATATATATAGTTTTAAAAGAAGTTGCCATCTTGCTTCTATTTATCTCACTCAGTCTGTACCTGAAGACCTTCCTTGTACTTATGCCTATTCACTTTGTTTTTGTTTTATTCTTATCATTTCCCTAATCTGTTTTAAGTCCAGGTGGATTTCCATTGTCCTCTTTTTGATAAAGGTATATGCTACTTTGCCATATGCTACTTTGCTGTTAACTTTCACCTATGCTTAATGAGTATATCTGCTTTCCACTTCACCATCCATGTCACTGGTTTAAATGTTAATTATAGAAGAGGCTCAAGACTAACCAGTAATTTATGTCCCACAAAACTGATGCTAAATCATTGATATTTTCTCATATAAGGTCTTGTAACTAGTTAGCTCTCCTGTTTTGCAGATAAACTCCTTGAAAAAGTAGCTTATATGCTATCCCTCTCTTTTCTCTCTTCTCAACCCCCTGACTTATGACCTCAATCAACTGAAACTGTCCTCTCCAAAATTGTCAAACATAATCATCAAATAAATCTAAAGGCCTTTTTAAAAAAAGTTCTCATTCTTCTTGACCTCTCTGAAATATTTAACATTGTGGATTACCTTCTCCTGAATAGTGTTCTCTTCTTTGGCTTTTTGGGACATTCTTGGTTCTCTTTCTACCTGTCTGATTCTTCCTTTACAGATTGTTTTTCTGACTCTTCATCCATATCATAGCCATTAACTGAACCCGTTATATAGCCCAGTACTCTGTCTTGCCTCCTCTTTTCTATCTACACTCTGTCACTTGGTAACAGCCTCTTCAGGTTTATTTATCATTTCTAAGCAAATGACTCCCAGATCTATATATCTACCCCAGTCTCTCCCCTGATCTCCTGTATCACAAACTGCCTTTTGAACATTTTTTTAGGTTTTTGCAAGGCAGTGGGGTTAAGTGGCTTGCCTAAGGCCACACAGCTTAAGTAATTATTAAGTGTCTGAGACTGGATTTGAACTCAGATACTCCTGACTCCAGGACCGGCACTTTATCCACTGCGCCACCTAGCTGCCCCCCTTTTGAACATTTCTAATGATGTTCTGTAGATATCTCTTAACTCAAAATGTCCAAAACAGAACTCATTATCTCTTCCCCCCACAAGTCAACCTGCTTCTGAATTTATCTATTACTGTGAAGTGTACTATCATTTCTTCTGTTATCCAAGTGTGCAGCCTTAGTGTCTTCCTTGACAACCCCTTCACCCTACATATCCAGTTAGTTGCAAAATCTTCTTTCTGTCTCCACTAACATCTGTTCTGTTCTCTCTATTCTGCTACCTCTTCAAATCTATAAACCAGACCTCTAGAGATCACATCTATGAGGAGTAAGTCACTGGTTCTTTATCCTCTGGTATTATGCAGCTTCATCTTCACCAGTCATTGTGCAGCTATGCACATATAGTTCCATCTTCTTTCCACTTCTTGCTCTGAGAACAATAATCAATTGCTTCTGAAAAGCTGACTGTCCCATTGTTCTTCACACCATTTTTTCCAGAGTCAGAATTTCTTTCCTTGACCAATATTCTGCATATGTTATCTCTTCTATTAGAATGTAAGCGCCTTGATGGCATAAACTCTCACTTTTATATTTATATCTCAATTACTTAATACATAAAAAGAGCTTAGTCAATGCTGTTCATTCATTCATTTTTTCACTCACACATCTACCACCCTGGTTCAGGTAATCATCACCTCTGGCCTGGACTATTGCAATATCCTATACAACATAAATCTAAATCCTATTCAAACTCAGACACCACCTTTTATCAGATCTCTCTCTCTCTCTCTCTCTCTTTCTTTTTCTCTTTCTTTCTCTCTCTCTCTCCCCCTTAGTGCCTTTTTCAAGGTTAACTTATTTTTGTTTCTGTCATATCTATCTTTCTGTTTATCTATACCTATATATGTACATGTTGTTTCCCTCATTAAAATTTAAGCGCCTATGTGGTGCAGTGGATCAAACACCGGTGCTAGAATCAGGAGCATCTGAGTTCAGATGTAACCTCAGACACTTAATAATTACCTAACTGTGTGACCTTGGGCAAGTCACTTACCCCCCCCCCCATTGCCTTGCAAAAAAAAAAATTAAGCTCCTCCAGGCAGAGTCAAGATGGCAGAATGGTACAACAGAGTTCCACAAAACTCTTTAAACAAATCTAGAAAATTCATTACACTGAATACTAAGGTGAAAATCCAGAAAAAGTCATATGGAGTTATCTGTCCAGGCTTATTTGGGTCTGTGGACAGGGTTGGTTAGGAATGTGCCATGTGAGCATCTAAGCAAAAGCTGTGCACAAGGAGGTCCTAGACTGACATAGAGATACCACATCCAGAAGAGGAGTTTGTCATCCATTATTCAGTTCCAGGTTCGATTGAAAAGGGAACCTCTGTACCCTGGTGGTCTTGTGTAGTGGAAAGATCCTGATTTTTATCCAGAGAAAGATTAAGTTAAGAAGTCAGTCTTAGCAGTGGTGTAGCTCAAAAGTCAAGGGAGAACAGTATCTAACTTACAAAGGAATATTGGAGGCAGATATCCCAGCCCAATGGGAGCCTGTGGTTCTGCCACTCAGAACCGACAGCTTTCCAGCTGGCTGATAGGGCAGCAATTTATTTATTTATTTATTTATTTGTTTATTTATTTATTTTAAATTTTTGTTAAAGATATTATTTGCGTTTTACAGTTTTCCCCCAGTGTTGCTTCCCTCCCCCCACCCCCACCCCACAGATAGCACTCCATCAGTCTTTACTTTGTTTCCATGTTGTACCTTGATCCAAATTGGGTGTGATGAGAGAGAAATCATATCCTTAAAGAGAACAGAATTCTCAGAGGTAACCAGATCAAACAATAAGACATCTGGGTTTTTTTTTTTTCCGAATTAAAGGGAATAGTCCTTGTACCTTGTTCAAACTCCACAGCTCCTTATCTGGATACAGATGGTACTCTCCTTTGCAGACAGCCAAAAATTGTTCCCAATTGTTGCACTGATGGAATGAGCAAGTCCTTCAAGGTTGAACATCACCCCCATGTTGCTGTTAGGGTGTACAGTGTTTTTCTGGTTCTGCTCATCTCACTCAGCATCAGTTCATGCAAATCCCTCCAGGTTTCCCTGAAATCCTGTCCCTCCTGGTTTTTAATAGAACAATAGTGTTCCATGACATACATATACCACAGTTTGCTAAACCATTCCCCAATTGAAGGACATTTACTGGATTTCCAATTCTTTGCCATCACAAACAGGGCTGCTATAAATATTTTTGTACAAATAATGTTTTTACCCTTTTTCCTCATCTCTTCAGGGTATAGACCCAGTAGTGGTATTGCTGGGTCAAAGGGTATGCACATTTTTGTTGCCCTTTGGGCATAGTTCCAAATAGCTCTCCAGAAGGGTTGGATGAGTTCACAGCTCCACCAACAGTGTTAATAGTGTCCCAGATTTCCCACATCCCTTCCAACAATGATCATTATCCTTCCTGGTCATACTGGCCAATCTGAGAGGTGTGAGGTGGTACCTCAGAGAAGCTTTAATTTGCATTTCTCTAATAATTAATGATTTAGAGCATTTTTTCATATGACTATGGGTTGCTTTGATCTCCTCATCTGTAAATTGCCTTTGCATGTCCTTTGACCATTTGTCAATTGGGGAATGGCTTTTTGTTTTAAAAATATGACTCAGTTCTCTGTATATTTTAGAAATGAGTCCTTTGTCAGAATCATTAGTTGTAAAGATTGTTTCCCAATTTACTACTTTTCTTTTGATCTTGATTACATTGGTTTTATCTGTGCAAAACCTTTTTAATTTAATGTAATTGAAATCATCTTATTGGTTTTTAGTGATGTTCTTCAACTCTTCTTTAGTCATAAACTGTTCCCCTTTCCATAGATCTGACAGGTAGACTAGTCCTTGATCTTCTAATTTGCTTATAGTATTGTTTTTTATGTCTATGTCCTGTAACCATTTGGATCTTATCTTGGTTAAAGGGTGTGAGGTGTTGGTCTAATCTAAGTTTCTTCCATACTAACTTCCAATTATTCCAGCAGTTTTTATCAAAGAGGGAGTTTTTATCCCAATGGCCAGACTCTTTGGGTTTGTCAAACAGCAGATTACTATACTCCTCTCCTGCTTTTACACCTAGTCTATTCCACTGGTCCACCACTCTTTCTTAGCCAATACCAAACAGTTTTGATGACTGATGCTTTATAATATAATTTTAGATCGGGTAGTGCTAAGCCACCTTCGTTTGCATTTTTTTTCATTAAGCTCCTGGCAATTCTTGACTTTTTATTTCTCCATATGAATTTACTTACAATTTTTTCTAACTCATTAAAGTAATTTTTTGCAATTTTGATTGGTAGGGCACTAAATAGATAGTTTAGTTTTGGTAAAATGTCATTTTTATTATATTAGCTCTCCCTATCCATGAGCTGTTGATATTTGCCCAGTTATTTAAATCTGATTTAATTTGTGTGAGAAGTGTTTTATAATTGTTTTCAAAAAGATTCTGAGTCTGTCTTGGCAAATAGACTCCCAAGTATTTTACACTGTCTGAGGTTACTTTGAAAGCAATTTATTTTTGAATAGATCCAAAAGTTGCCCAGATCAGGAACTTTCAGACTCACATCAGAGAGACAGCAATCAGACTTTGCTTTGGATCAGAGCACTTTTGGAGTACTGAAGATTTGGTTGTCTCTGAGATATTGGAATAATTCAACATTCATTCAAGAAAGCAATAATAGATTCAGACTAGACATTTCCTCTTTAAGTGCTGCAGTGCCCAGCTTTACATTGAGTCTGAAGTCAAAGAAGTATGCTAGAAGAATAAGCAAGCAGACAAACAAAACAAAAAAAAGAACCTCACCATAATGAGCTATTTTAGTAGTGGGGAAGCTCAAGATACAAATTCAAAAGTAGAAAATTACTCCAAAAGAAAAGCCTCAAAGAAAAACCACAGTTAGGGCAAATCTTTAAGAAGAATTCCTGAAAGAGATAAAGCATGGGTTTTAAAAAAGAAAGTTTTAAAAAAAATTTTTTTTTAACAATGAGAGTATTTGAGGAAAAAATTGGAAATGAAATAAAAACTATGAAAGAAAGACTTGGAAAAGGGATTAATAGTTATCCAAGTAATAAATTCCTTATAAATTAGAATAGATCAAAAAGAAGCCAATGACTCCATGAAACAACAAGAAATATTAAAAGTCAGAAAAGTTGAAAAAAATAAGAAAGTAGAAGAAAGATATCATGGCAAAGGAAAGCCAGAAGGAGGAGGAGAAAAATTTATTAATTATTGGACTATCCAAATGCTATGGCCAAAAAAAAGAGCCTGAATACTGTACTTGAAGAAATTTTAAAAGAAAATTGCCTAGATCTTAGAACCAGAGGGTAGAATCTACCAGTATAGGTTAGAATAGAAAGAATCCACCAGTAACCTGAAAGAAATCTTCAAAATGAAAAATTTTAGGAATTTCATAGCCAAAATCCAGGACTTCCAGGTCAAAGAAAAAATACTACAACCAGCCAGGAAGAAAGAATTTTTAAGAAATGAGGAGCCACAGTCAGGATCACACATGTTTTAGGAAGTCATCCCTATAAAGGAGGGGGTAACTTGGAGTGTGATATTCCAGAAAGCAAGAATTCAGCAAACCTGAATACAATGCTATAGCAGAAAAGAATGGGCCTTTAATGAAAATAAAGAGCTTGCTAGCATTCATGGTAAAAATATCAGAACTGTGGGGAAGCATTAAAATTCATTCACAGGTGTGAATGGAAATATAAAAAGGTAGAAATAAATGGATAATGATAAAGGATTGAATAAGAATAAAATGCTTAATTCATATAAGGGGAAATGATATCTCTACTTCCTCTTAGGGAATCATGGAGTGATAAGGCCTGGGAGTGGTTCTATTCTGTCTTGATGTTTTTAAGTAAAGAGTGGAAAGAAATAGGAAGAGGAATATACTTAAGGACAGGGAAAAGAGAAAGGAAGGATAGGAAAAATCATCTTACATAATCAAGATTTACAAAATAGACATCTATACAAACGAGGAGGGCTAGGGAGATTGACTAACTTCTGAACCACTTATATGAAATGGTCCAAATAAGGGAGAATATACAAAAATAATACATGATGGGGTACAGTAATACATTTCACTCAACTGGAAATTAGGGAAAAGTTAAATGGGTTAGAGGAACTAGAGGGAAGGTAAATTAGCATAGGGATCAGTCCTAAGCAAAACAAACAAAAATGTATAACATTTATAGATCTTTTTGGGTTGATAAAGAATTGAAATATGAGAGAGTGCCCATAAACTGGGGAATGGATAAACAAATTATGTTGTATAAATGTGATGATATGCTGAATTTTATCAGGATAATGACCCACTATGATTCCAGAGAAATAATGAAGAAAAATGCTTACCTACCTACTGATAGAAAGGTGAAAGATTCAGAGACAGTTATTTTTTGGATATGAGCAATGTGAAAATCTGTTTTAATTGACTAAACATTTTTATAATAGGTGTGTGTGTGTGTGTGTGTGTGTGTGTGTGTGTGTGTATGTCTTAATTGAGGGAGGGGTAGAAAAGTAAGAAGGCAGATTTTGAATGGTTAAAACAAATGAAATATTTTTTGAAAAAGAATTTAAACTTCCTGAGGTCAGGGATTGTTTCATTTTTGTTTTTATACCCTAGTGCCTACTCTAGTATTTGCTCATTGATTGATACCTAATAGTAATATTGTCTTAAAAGTGATAATTTAAAACATTTGTTGATTCATATCATGTAAGAGAGAAGGAAAAGCTATATTGAAGAATAAGTAAACTTTTTTTTTAGCTTTACTTGCCCATGCTCACACAGTTAGGTAGTTATTAAAGTGTCTGAGGCTGGATTTGAACTCAGGTCCTCCTGAATCCAAGGTTTTAGCCACTGTGCCATCTAGCTGCCCCAGGATAAGTAAACTTAATATCTTTGTGAGATATTTTAGTTGGTTGATTAAAAAAAGTCATTATTATGTTATGACTTGATTTTCAAAAAACAGGCAGATCTCTTGATACTTATAAACTATTTGTATTTTTGGACATGGTATTATGTTTTTCTCAGTATGGAAATTTAGCTGACATAGCTTTTTTTTTTATTTTTTTTTTTGCAAGGCAAATGGGGTTAAGTGGCTTGCCCAAGGCCACACAGCTAGGTAATTATCAAGTGTCTGAGATTGGATTTGAATCCAGGTACTCCTGACTCCAGGGCCGGTGCTTTATCCACTGCGCCACCTAGCTGCCCCATCTTTGGGTTTTTTTAATTCTTTTTTTTTTCTTTGTCCTTTTTAAAGATAGTAAGAATGACTGCATGATGATGTTGGCTAATTCTTTAAGGTGCACTAATTTATTAGGGTCTAATACCTAGACTTTAGGAAAAGACATTCATTCATTCCCTCAGTTTTTTCAGCACTACCATGAGGAGAGGCAAATGCAGTATGTCAGCCTGAATGAAGTTGGCAGAAAGGTTAAGTTTTAAAAATGTTTGGGAAGTTGAGATTCTAGCAGGTTCAGAGCTTAACTGTGAGTTTCATTAAGGATTCTTACATTTGACAAGAATCTATTTAGAGAGACAAAGAAGAGAATGAAGTCTTAAGTGATAGGGTTATGGTGATATTCTCCTTTGGTATGTGGTTGGTTTTTGTTCCATCTGTAGCCTCTTGCAGCCAAAACCTTATATTTCTTGCTTACTCTTCAGGATGGCTGCTGTGGTATTAAGACACAAGTTATTTCAGTTGGATAATGTGTGATGTGGTGAATGTTTTCAAAATTTTAAGAACCTTCTGGATGAGTTTTAAGTAATACTGAACTTTCCTTATTGTCAATTTTTACTTGCAGTAATTACTGCTAGTGTAAGCTTGTAAAACCTTTGCATAATTTATTGTGAGGTCATGTTCTAGGAAGTGTATATTCAAATGATATTCAAATTCAAAAGGTATTTCTAAACCAGGAAGCTGATTTCTTAATTTTATTAATTTCTTAATTTTATTTATAGGATATATACATATATTATGTATATATATTAAACATATGTAGTATACATAAGAATGTGTGTATGTGTTTAAGAAACAAATAGAATTATTTGCCATAGGGCATTCCACTCAGAAGACCAAAATCAGATGAGAAAATTGGTGAGTCTGTTCAATCAGCCCTAAGGGACTTGCCTTTCTAAAGGAATGTGTCTATGAAAAAAGACAACAAGGTTTAGTTTTGGTCAAAGACAGTAAAAGGAGAGTGACCTAGGGAGATCAATTTACATATTAAAAACTAATCTGAATTTTGTAAAGCTACTTAAGGAGAAATATTATTAAGAAGATAGTCTGGGGGCGGCTAGGTGGCACAGTGGAGAAAGCACCGGCCCTGGAGTAAGAGTATCTGAGTTCAAATCCGGTCTCAGACAGTTAATAATTACCTAGTTGTGTGTCCTTGGGCAAGCCACTTAACCCCATTTGCCTTGCAAAACCCTAAAAAAAAAAGATAGTCTGGAGTACAGTTTAGTAATAACAGAAGTTAGGAGAATGTTATGCTAAATGATTATGTCAGCATTCTTACCATATGTAGATTTCAAATGGATAAATAAGATAAATATATGGCTACATATAACTAGGAGAAAATAGAAGGTAATATCTCTACTGTAGATAGGGATAGTTTGTATTTAGCCATGGTATAGAACAATATTACAAAAGACAACTTTGATTTTATAAAAATTTTAAAATTAAAATTTAGTAGTGTTTTACATTTTTAGTAACCTTCTGGGTCCAGTGGCCAGATATGAATCAGGACAACTGGAGATGGCCCTGGATGTGAGGCAATCAGGGCTAAGTGCCTTGCCCAAGGTCACATAGTAAGAATAAAATGTCTGAGGTTGGATTTGAACTCCCATCCTTCTGACTACAAGGCCAGTACTCTATCTACTGAACCATCTAGCTGCCCTACCTGGCAGCCTCTACCATAAAGGAAAACATCTTGGAATAAGATATTTCAAGGAGGAAAAAAGATAGGCTTACAATGAAAAAGAATCTATCCTGCAAAACTGAGTAGACATCCTTTCATAGAGGATTTCAAGCTTTTCTGATGCAAAAACCAAGCTGAGCAGAATTTTGAGATGTGAATTCAAGGGTCAGGAGAAACCTTAAAGGTAAATTAATTTGAGCATTTAGAAGGAACTATATAATAATTTTGTAGTGCTAACATTCATTTGGTGGGGAAGGAAATAAAGATTTCTTTTAGAATCATAATATCATCAAAGGGCACTGAGGAGTTAACTAAGAGAAACAGTGGTCTTAGGGTTGACTTAATTCTGAGGGTTCAAAAAAAGGAGAAAGAGAGCGTAAAAGGAGAAATATACTAGTTTATGTAGGACAAAGAAGGGAGTAAAACTTGCTATGTCTCATAATTGGGGTGCATTAAACGAAGAGTTATACAAATCGAGGAGAGAGTGGGGATAGTTGACATGAATTTCAGTCTTACCTTAAATAGGGGAGAGTTCAAAATATACATAACACACACATACATACACACATAGTCTAGTATAGAAATACTTCAAATTCAAAGTAAAAGAAGTGGGAATTAGTGGAGAAGATTAATACCAGGGAGTTATTAGCTGCAAGTTAAAAAAAAACTAATCCTGATCTTGATGAGGTTAGTAAAAGTCAAAGGGAAAAGAGAAAATAACTAAAACTTAAGGGGCTATCTTAGATTGTCTTAGACAGAGGATTGGTAGAACAAATTATGGTATGTGAAAATGATAGAATATTATTGTGCTCTAAGAAATGAAACGAGATAATTTTAGAGAATCTTGATGGTGACACAGAATGAGGAACTGATGGACAAAAGAGGCAGATAGATACATTTTTGAATCTGGCCTCTGTGTGGATTTGTTTTGCTTGACTATGCTCATGTTACAAAGGTTTTTTCCCCCCTCATTCTTTCTCACACTTTTTAATGAGGCAGGGACTTGAAGAACTGATGCCAGAATGAGTTATCAGAATTTTCAATAAACAAAAATTTCTTAAATACTCTGGAGTTTTAGTGAACTGCATAGTTAGCATGAGTCAATAGTATAGCCCTGGCATCCAGAAAAATTAGTAAAATTTCAGTATATTTTTTATTTATTTGTTTAAGGCAGTGGTGTTAAGTGACTTGCCCAAAGTCACACTAGGCAATTATTAAGTGCCTCTATCTATTTGAACCCAGGTCCTCCTGACTTCAGGACCAGTGCTTTATTACACAGTGCTTTAACCCACCTAGCTGCCTCGGCATATATTTTTAAAAGTCAAAATTCAGATAGATGATAGACCTGCTCAGATCACATCCTGAGTATTATATTCAGTATTGTTATAGGTGGTATAGATGATCTTTGAAAGCCTTGAGATTCTAACTGTTAAGGTTTAGTGTGGGGAAGAGAGAACTTGGGAGACACTTGATAGGTATCTTTAGATATTTAAAGTGTCATATGGAAGAAGAATCTGTTTTGCTTGGTCTTGGAGGGTAGAACTAGGACCAGGCTGTATAAATTTCAATTCATTGTATAGAAAAATTTCTTAAACATTTAGAATTGTTCACTAAAAAAAAAATGAAGGTATGGCCTTTATATTCAAGTGGAAGGTAGATGAATACTTGCCAGGAATGTAGTCATTGAGATTCATTCTTTGGGCAATGGTCAGATAGGTTGAAATCCTTCAAATTCAACAATTTAATCTTATTCCTTTTTTAGGTCGTTCATATTTCCTTTAGATAAGGAAGTTAAGTACAAGACCCAGGAAATAAAATAGGACAGAGTAATGATGTAATCTATATAGTAATATAGTAATCTATCTATACAGATAGATCAGCAAGGTCAAAAAGAAGAAAGTTGGCACTGTTGGATAAGTTTGCAATCTCTGGTTCTAAGGGAAATGATTTTTCGTTCTCTGTCCTTATTTTGTACTTGTTTTGGGGAGGTAATTCTGGGTTTCTTAGCATATTTTTTGTTGGCAGAATCTTCTTATAATAGATCCATGGACCTACCTTGCCTAAATGATTCTTACAGTGAGTTACAGAAGATAAAGAGAAGCAAAAACCTCCTTTATTCCTTTTTGAGCGTGAATAAATGCAAAGGTTAGAACTGTTTCTTTGCATTTGTTGACATAATTTATGTATAGAGAATAGTCTGACTTTGCTTTTCCCTTTTGCTATTTTTAGTGTGTGTCAATTTCTGGAACGATGTCAAAGCCCGACAGGTGGCTTTGGAGGAGGACCTGGTCAACACCCACACCTTGCACCCACTTATGCAGCAGTCAATGCATTGTGTATTATTGGCACTGAAGAGGCCTTTGATGTGATCAACAGGTATAATCTGGTTCTGCAGAGATTGAATCTCAAAATATCAGGTTTGCATCAGCTAAAACTCTGTACTGATCTGCTAAATTCTTACTTTTTTGTGTCTCAGAGAGAAACTTCTAGAATACCTCTATTCCCTGAAGCAACCTGATGGTTCTTTTATCATGCACATTGGAGGTGAGGTGGATGTCAGGTGAGTTGGGGATTTGTTGAATACCTGAGAGTAGGGATTATAGGTGTTTCATTAGGTTTTAAAATTTATTTGAATTTAGAAAAGTTGAACTATGGAAGAAAGTGATGGAAAATTTTCTTAGAAACTTCCAAAGCCTTCTGCTTTGGGTTTATTCCTTACTCATCCAGGAAACAAAAAAGCAAAATTGTGAGGTATAAAGAAATAGCTCTCTCACTAGAAATGTGAGAGAAGAGTGTAATGTTAAAAATCAAGAAAATTATCAAAAGGGCAAAGATGTGAAAAAGTGAGAATCGTCAGTGTTGAAGGGGCTGCAGCAAGATAGGTATACATTATTGGTATAGTTCTAAATTGGTCCAGACATTCTGGAAAGCAATTTGGAATTGAGCTTTAAATAGTGACCATACAATTTTTTATACCCTTCATCCAGGGTACCTTCTGGTTTCTCAGGAGGACAAAAGAAAATACTCTTAAATAGCACTATTTGTTGATAGCAAAGAACTGGAAATCAAATAGGTGTCTTTTGACTGGGGAATAGCTAAACATATTGTGGAACATTATATATAAATATGATGGAATGATACTTAAATAGAATAGTATAGTACGGACTATAAGAAATACATATGAAAAATTCAGAGAAGCATGGGAAGCTAGAATGAAGCAAGCAAACCCATGAAAATAATGTGCACGGTGATTACAAATATATAAATGGGAAGAATGGCAGGAAGAACCAATAAAGCTTAAAATTGTATGTTATATCATTGAAGTACCAGTATTTCTCACCATGGTAGACTGGATTAGTTAATTTACTTAAAAGCTATTCAAACTATCCCGAAAACTTGTTTCAGGGAATGAAATATTCTGACCCATTAGAATTCCTAGTACCTATTTTGGGTTTATTCATTAGTCAACCAGGAAACAAACAAGGGAAATTGTGAGATAGAAAGAAATAGCTTTCTTAGTGGCAACGTGTGAGAAAAGTATGATTTTTAAATAATCAAGAGAATGATCTACAGGGCAAAGATATGAAAAAAATGAGAATAGTCTGTGTCGAAGGGGCTGTAGAATGATAAGCTTATGCTATTAGTACAATTCTGGAAAGTTAGGTTATTAGTTGTCACTGGACTCTGCCAGGTACTGTTTGGCATTCAGAACTACTTAGTGCCTTTCCAGTCTTCTTTTATCTTACTTCCCAAATGCACTCTTCAATTCTATGACTCTGGCCTCCTGGCTGTTCCACTAAAAAGACCCTCAATCTCTTGGCTCTGGGTAGTTTCTTGGGCTTCCTCATGCTGTCTCTCCAGCATCCTCATGCTCTCTCTTCTCTGCTCCAGTGATCTCCCTGACTTCCTTTAAGCTCCAACAAAAATTCCACTTTCTACAAGAAGCCTTCCTCAAATCCCTCTTGATTCTAGTACCTTCCCTCTGTTAATTATTTCCTGCTTATTCTGCTTTATAGTTTGCTTTCTAGGTCTTTGTTTGTATGTTGTCGCCCCCATTAGATTGTGAGCCCCTTGAGGGCAAGAACTTTTTTTTGTTTCTTTTGCATCCCTAGTGCTTAGCACATTTGCCCTTTAATAAGTGCTTATTTTTTTAATTAATTAATTCTTATTTTGTACAAATAATTTTTTTATACATTACTAAAATATTCTTGTTTAAGAGTAAACATAATACCCCCTCCCCCCAAGAAAATATAGACCTGCATAAGCGATAAAGTGAAGGGGAGAGAAAAAAATTAAAATTAAATAATAATAATAATAATTGTAGGTATGGCCCGGTGGTGTAGTGGATCGAGCACCGGCCCTGGAGCCAGGAGCACCCGAGACCAAATCCAGCCCCAGACACCCAACAATCCACCCAGCTGTGTGACTCCATGAAAGCCACCCCAACCCCATTGCCCTACAAAAACCAAAAAAAAAAAAGACCCAAAATAAAATAAAATAGTAATAATAATAGTGGGGGGTGGTGGCTGGGTGGCAGACAGATCACTGGCCCTTGAGTCAGGAGCACCCAGGTCCAAATCCAACCTCAGACACCCAACAATCACCCAGCTGTGTGGCCCCAGGCAGGCCACGCAATCCCATTTGCCCTGCAACAACCCCAGAAAACAATAATGATAAAAAATATGCTTCGGTCTGTGTTCCAACACCACCAGCTCTGTCATGGGTGGATCACATTCTTTAGGATAAGTGCTTCACAAAAGTTACTTGCATATTTTTCTACCGTTGCCATTGCTGATCGCAACTTCTCCTTTCGTATTTCTCCACTACCATGAACTATATTTTCTCTCTCCTGTAGGGTAATTGAGTGGCGCAGCAGACAGATCCCCAGCCCTGGGGCCAAGAGGCCCCGAACCCACAATATCACCCCTTATCCAGCATTCACCCGGCCCTATTGTCCTGGTCAGGCCATCCAATCCCAGCCCCTTGCAAGAAGTAAAAAAGAAAATGTGTTATATCTGACCACTCTTCCCCCATGGTCCATTCTCTCCTCCATCACTCACATCCCCACTCCTTCCCCCTGTTCCCCCTCTCTCCTTCTTTCTACAGATGTCTATACTCCATTGAGTATATATGTTGTTTCCTCTCCTAGCCACCTCTGATGAGGGCAAAGATTGCCTCATTCCCCCTCGCCTTCCCCCCCTTCTATATCATTGCAATAGCTCATTGTAATAAAGAAAAATCTTATTATATGAAATATCTTAGCTTATTCCTCCTCTCCTTTTTCTTTCTCCCATTACATTTCCCTTTTATCTGTTGACTCCATTTTTATACCAAATTTATATACCAAATTTTTTTTTATACCAAATTCAGTTTTCTCCTGTGCTTCATCTATAAAAGCTCCTTCTACCTGCTCTATTAAATGAGAAGGTTCATATGAGTATTACCAGTATATATACAGGAATACATGTAGTTCATCATCATTAACTCCCTCATATTTTCCTCTTCTCCACTCTCTATGCTTTGCCTAAGTCCTGTATTTGAAGATCAAACCTGTATTTGAAGATCAAACCTTCTGTTCAGCTCTGGCCATTCCAACAGAAACATTTGAAATTCCCCTGGTTCATTGAAAGTCCATCTTTTTCCCCTGGAAGAGGATGTTCAGTTTTGCTGGGTAGTTGATTCTTGGTTTCATTCTAAGCTCTTTTGCCTTCCAGAATATTATATTTCAAGCCCTACGAACTTTTAATGTAGTTTCTGCTAAGTCCTGTGTGATCCTGACTGCAGCTCCACGATATCTGAGCTGTGTCCTTCTGGCTGCTTGTAATATTTTGTCTTTGACTTGGGAGTTCTGGAACTTGGCTATAATATTCCTGGGGGTTGTTTTTTTTGGGATCTCTTTCTCGGGGAGATTGGTGGCTTCTCTCTATTTCTATTTTGCCCTCTGCTTCTAGGATATCAGGGCAATTTTCCTGTAATAATTGTTTGAAAATGATGTCAAGACTCTTTTCCTGGTCATGACCTTCAGGTATTCCAATAATTTTTAAATTATCTTTCCTAAATCTGTTTTCCATATCAGTTGTTTTTTTGATGAGATGTTTCACATTTTCTTCTAATTTTTCATTCTTTTGGTGTTGAAGTATTGAGTCCTGATTTCTCGTAAAATCAGAAATCTCCCTGAGTTCTATTCTTTGTCTGAAGGATTTATTTTCCTCAGAGAGCTTTCTTATCTCCTTTTCCATCTGGCCAATTTTGCTTTTTGAAGCATTCTTCTCAATAACTTTTTGAACTGTTTTATCCATTTGACCTATGCTGGTTTTTAACATGTTATTTTCTTCAGCAATTTTTTGGATCTCCTTGACTAAGCTGCTGACTTCATTTTCATGTTTTTCCTGCATCTCTCTCATTTCTTTTCCCAATTTTTCTTCTATCTCCCTCACTTGATTTTCAAAGTCTTTTTTGAGCTCTGTCATGGCCTGAGCCCAATTTCTGTTTTTTCTTGGAGTCTTTAGATGCAGGAGCTTGTACCTCCTCATCTTCAGATTGAGTGTTTTGATCCTTCTTGGGATCACAGGCAAAGTATTTCTCAATGGTGTTCCTCTTTTTTCCCTGCTTACTTATTTTCCCAGCCTGAGCCTGGTTTTGGGGTGCTTCCTGAGCTTTTGGGACACTCCCACAAGGATCTCAGTGTGTGAGGCTCTGTCCTCCCTCCTGGTCTGTGATTGACCATAAGCGCCCCCCTCTGCCATGGGACTGAGGTGGGGGGGGACTCTGCTGTTCCATGGGGGGCTTAGACTGCGATCAGGATCTGAATGTGGTCAGAGCCCCAGAGTCCTGTTCCAGGCGTAGAGGACAGAGTTCAGCAGTTTCTCTCTTCACTCCCCTCCCTAGGCTCAATGGGCTCATGCCCTGGGGGCTCCTGGTTCCTGGATCTGGGCTGTTGCCACCATGCTGCTCGCTGAGTGCCCTGAGAACTGGGCTCTAGTAGAGGTCCCCCCCCCACCGCTGTTCCCCCAAGTTGTGCCTGGTGCTCCTCCAGGTGTAGATCAGGAAACTGCCCCTGCTACTGTGAGCCACGGCTCCCAGAACTCTG
This sequence comes from Macrotis lagotis, assembly GCF_037893015.1. Taxonomy (NCBI): domain Eukaryota; kingdom Metazoa; phylum Chordata; class Mammalia; order Peramelemorphia; family Peramelidae; genus Macrotis; species Macrotis lagotis. Next base: position 277,731,387 of record NC_133661.1, on the reverse strand, counting down.
GGGCTGCCTCCGGGAGGCTGCAGTTCCTTCACTCTGGCGGGCCACCCCTCTGATCCCATGGAGCCGAGCCTTTCTGCTCTTTTCCAAGTTACCTTGGGTTGGAGAATTGCCTCACTGGATCCCTCTGTGGGTTCTGTCTCTCTAAAAATGTAGTTAGAATCCTTAGTTTATAAGTTTTGCTCCAGAGCAATTGAGAGAAGGTCCTCTCCTGTTGCCATCTTGGCTCTGCCCCCAATAAGTGTTTATTGATTATTGAAGAAAGTTGCAGGTGGACTTGGTGAAAGCAGTGCTTTGTCCTCCCTAAGTAACCTTCCCTCGCTATGATTGAGCAAATCTCCATTTTGCTAACTCTTAAATGAACAACAAATGTCCCATTTTCTTCAAATCTTGAACATATCCATCAGACCACCCTAGTCAGTCCTGGCTTATATCAAGCTTGACTGCAGAAGAGATATGAGAACCCTCTCTTCTTTGAAGAAATGGGAGATCTTGGGCACAGAAAATTGTATATGTATTGTCAGGCTAAATTATATATTGGTTGGCATTGCTGAACTGTTTTTTCTCCTCATCTCCTTTATTCTGTCTTCTAATGGATGGCTCTTTGTGTAGGGGAAAGGAACAAGGGAGGTGACAGGAAATGTGGTGACAGGAAATAAGGTAATGTAAAAACATAAATCAATAGGAATGAAATATTTGGAGAAAAAAGACTTCTTTCTGAAATTTTAGCTTATTTTTTAAAAATCAAATCACAATGGAAATGCCCATCAGAATTATTTGGGATCTAGGCTCCCAAATATGAAAAATGCCCTGAATTCTTGACTGGCTAGAAGTGTTATGGTCTCATTGCTTCTTTTCTCCTCTCCAGTCAAGCATGGTTCATTCCTGGCCAAGAATTGAGACCATGACCTTTCTGAGATAGTTCTTAGTTTCAGAAGGTGTCTTCAATGGGTTTTATTTTATTTAGTCACACAGTGTCATTGGCACTGAGCCAAGAGCTCTATATGTGTTCCAGTTTTTAAAATTAGTAGGTTGTTTAGCTGGTAATATTTTCTTTAATGTAAATTGCTATTAAAAAAGAAAAAATGCTTGTTTTTAATAACATGCATTTTTCTTTATTAATTAAAACTGCATTTATTTAGAAACTTGAAAGTACAAGAAAAATAGTAGGGTCTTAATGAATATATGTTAATCAGATTTGAGAAAATTATGGATAATTTCAACATAACATATTAGCTGATGACAGAGCCCTCCTGATGTGATATTTTGAGATATTTATGATTTCTTATAGGCCAGTAGAGTATATAGTACAATTCAGTAATATAGTATTTTACCAGATAGTTCCCTATTGGTTCATAATTGTTTTACTCCAAAAATATCTAGTCCACACTTAGTGGACAGATTCTGTACTTTGCAGAAAATGTTACATGTAGAATATATAGGACTTTTGCTTACCTTCACTTTTCCCACAATTTAAGTTTTTAAAACATTTCCTCATTGTTTTATATATATGGGGTCAGAAAATATCCTTTTTTGGGGTGAAGTTTCTGGATTCCTTATTTTTTATTTTCCATTTTTAAATTGTCTTTGACTTCTAAGTAAATTTACTAGTGCTTTAACTAATTAAAAACTTCAAGTATGAAAATTAAAGAAGATAAACATTGTAAATCATAGTATAGGGATAATGACAACATAGGTAACTAAATTCATAATAAACATGATGTAAAGGATTCTATCTGTGACTTGTCTGCCCAAGCAAGAAATTGAATTAAGGGCCTGAATATTACAACAAAGCAAATATAGCTATTAAAGTAAAGAAACATTTCATCACTTAACTAAATTAAGTTTAAGTTTTAGGGCAAAAACGAAGATGAACCTTTTCTTTAAGCTCTAGAGTTCCTTCCATTCTGTAGGTTTCCTATTCAAATACTAGCTTGATCTTAGTAATAGTTTTTTAAATTGAGATCACACAGACAAAGACCTTCCTCTGTCATATGGAAAAGATAAGTGGATGGTGTCTAGTTTCTTTATTTGAGTGCATTCTGGTAATGTCTTTTGTTGTAATTTTAAGTTCCTTCAGATTTTAACTTAGTGTTTTCCTTGTAGCCCTTAAATACCTTTGTTCCATAAATATTTCCTGTGGCTCAGGAAACAGTGAGCATTGAACTGTCTTTTCATGATGAGTATCAGCTGTATGATATTTAATGATTACAGTACATGTATATGGTGGAATAGCAATGAATTATAACTGAATTTTTACCAGAACTCCTCCAAACTGATCTAGGAAACACACCAGACCAAGTCCTGATTGAGAAATTCAAGAGAAAAAATAATCAGTGATCATTTTTCTAATTCCAGGTCAGCATAAGGAGATGGATAAAGAAGTGTGCAAACACTGGAGATGGAGTCTAATTAAGTACTGACTTTGGAGCATTCCAATAGAGGGAGAAGTCATATCAGGGAGACGTTCGCAAGAACAGCATGAAGGGGCTTACGCTCATACAAATGCAAGGAATTGGTACTAGCTGTCAGCTCAGTAACTTCTTATCCAGTTCTGAGACATAGATGATGAGGTCTTCTGTGCCTAGGGCATAACCTTCTAGGACGAGGAGCAGTTGAAAGCCCTAGATTTGTGCTTTAGACAAAGAACAGCTTCAGACACAAGCAGCAACTCAGTAGCTCAGATCCTTTTATAAAATTAAAAAAAAAATTTTCATCCATATGCACATGTGTATTTTTAAGTTAGAAAATTACTGTCTACCCTCCTTTCTGACCTCCCTTTCCTCAGCAGTGGTCAGGTTAGCATTGTACATACATATTTTTTTGATAAACATGTTTACGATAAGTCATTTTCGGTATGAGGAATTAGGATTAGGGGAGATACATAAAAGATAATTTTTATAAATTGTTCATCTGAAAAACAAAATAAAACAAAACAACCCAGTTTCTGAATGGTTTTGTTTTATTTTGTTTTGTTTTTCTTCCTCTGGATTGGGATAACATTGTCCAAAGCCAGTCAAAAACAATTGTCCTACCTCTTTGAACTGCTGAGAGGAGTTGCTTCCATCAAAGTTGATCATCTCACAATGTTGTTGTTCTCTTTGGTTCTGCTCCCTTTGCTCTACATCAGATTCTGTAATTCATTCCATGCCTCTCTAGAGTCCTACCATGGTATGCATGTACGATAACTTGTTTAGCCATTCCCTAATTGATGGGCAGGTAGCTCAGATCCTAAGAGTGGAGTGGGCAAGTCTCAGTTATAACTTTCAGCCCTTTCAGAAGCCTTTAACAGAATAATGAAGGCAGGAATCCCAAACCAAAGAGGGGTCTTTATTTCTGTCACTGTGACCCAGCTTTCCAAATGGCCAAGTCACTGACTGAACTCTAATTGGGACAAGCCCACATGTATGTTGCTTAGGCCCAAACTCCCCTCCCTGTCAGAAATTTGCAAGCTACAGACAAATGAGGCAGTAATCAGATTTTGATCTATATCAGATTACTTTGAGATCTCTGAAAGTTTGCAGGTCCCTAGTATGAGCTGCCTCCAAGATCTTGATATAATATACACAATTTGAAATATCTCAAGAAAACTGCAGCATATTTCTCTAGGAAAAAAAAGAATGAGGCCCTAATCTAAAGTACAAAGTTAGGAAGTAGTCTAGAAGAATGAGCAAACAATAAAAAAAATCTCTCCCCACCCCCCCAAAAATTTAAAAAGCTGTTGTGAATATAACACAAACCTAGAAAGTATGTTTCCAAGATATTAATAAGCAAAACCTCAAAGGTAAATAAATATATTTTGGACAAAAATCCAACTAGAATTCCTAGAAGAGATTAAAGCAAGAGTTTAAAAAAGTTTTTAAAGGTTTTTATCATTTAAATTAAAGCATAGAAGAAAGCATTGGAAATGAAATGAGAGCTTTGTAGAAAAAGACTTGAAAAGTGAATTAACAACTTGTCACAAGAGATACAAAAACCTTACCCAAGCCACAAACACTGAAAATTAGAATAGACTAAAAAGAAGCTATCTGATCCATGAGACTACAAGAAATATTAAAACAAAATAAAAAGAGTAAAAAAAATAAAAATAACTCTTTCTTGGGAAAACATCTAAAAGAGAAATTTTAAGAATCATTGGACTACTTGTAAGCCATGACATCAAGCCTAGACATCAAATATGAAGGAATCATATAATAACCCCCCCCCCCCCCAGATTTCTTAGAATCAGAAAGCAAAGTGGAAATTGAAGTAATCCCTTAAGTCTCCTCCAGAAAGAAACTCCCAAAGGAAAACTACCAGGTATATTGAAGTCAAAATCCAGAACTTTCTTTTAAAAAAAATTGCAAGCAAACAAGTCTTATATTTCAAATAGTGAGAAGTCAGTCACAGTTAGAATCATATGCTAACAGCCCTATTATGAATGAGTGGAGAATTTAAATATGATATTCCAGAAGGCAGATCAAAGATAAAGAAAAACCCAGGAAGACAGTATAATCTCATGGGGGAAAGATGGATCTTTAATAAAACAGAGGATTTCCAAGCATTCTTAATGAAAAGACAAGATCTGCCTAGAAACTTTGATAGCCAAACAACCAAGAGAAACATAAAAAGGTAAACATGAGTGAATAAGGGACTTAAGAGATAAACTATTTACATTTTAATATAGGGAAATATATGTCCACTCCAGAATCCTGTTATCAAGAATCATATGTCCAGTTACACATACTTCCTGGGAGTAGTTCTGTTATGTTTTGGTGATCTTAAAAGAAGAATGAAAGAGGAGGGGAGAAGGAATAGACTGGGGGGGGGAGGAAGGAAAAGGAAAATTTATGTCTATATAATCAAGAAGGAAGGGGATGGAAGAAAATGGCTGACATTTGAAACTTACTGTCTTCTGAACTTCTCAAAGGAGGAAAAAACACATAGTTGGGTACAGAAGTACATTTCAATCAACAGAAAAGCAAGAGGGTAGGAAAGGAGAGAACAGAGAAGGGATAAATAAGATTTGTTGATTAAGGGAGGGAGTAGTCCTAAACAAAGGAAAATTTTTTTCAATCTAGAAACCAAAAAAAATTCTTTTTTGCAGTACAAAAGGACTTAAATTGCTGGTGGCAAATAATTGGAAACTGTCCTTCCATTGGTATATAAATGTGATAGAATAGTATTTTTCTGTAAGAATTATAAAGAGAATTGTTTCAGAGAAACCTGAGAGAAGTTATATGAGCTGATGTTGAAAAGCAGGACTGGGAGAACAATTTATACAATAAGATAAATATTAAAGACCAAACAGCTTTGAGAGTTTTTTTTTTTTTTTTTTTTTTTTTTTTTAGGATTTTGCAAAGCAAATGGGATTAAGTGGCTTGCCCAAGGCCACACACAGCTAGGTAATTATTAAGTGTCTGATCTGGGATTTGAACCCAGGCACTCCTGCCTCCAGGGCTGGTGCATTATCCACTGGGCCACCTAGCCACCCCTACCAAACAGTTTTGAAAGACTTAATCTGATCAGAATAGTTGGCCAATTATGAATCCAAAGGCTCATAATGAAATGTAATAACTAGTTAACTTCCTGAAAAGAAGGACTAAGTACATAATGAGACTATACATTTTTGTAATAGGGTTTTTTTTCTTTCTTCATTTGGAGTTGAGATAGGTAGGAAAAAAACTTTTATATTAAGAATGATATAAGACAAAATTTTTTTTCAAACATTCAACTGGGAGTTAATTTTTTTTGTTTTTTTTAGGTTTTTGCAAGGCAAATGGGGTTAAGTGGCTGGCCTAAGGCCACATAGCTAGGTAATTATTAAGTGTCTGAGACTGGATTTGAACCCAGGTACTCCTGACTCTAGGGCTGGTGCTTTATCCACTACGCCACCTAGCTGCCCCTGAAATTTTATTTTTTTAAAGACAGATCAGTTTTAAGGCTGTTGTTGCTGAACTTAAATAAAAATAGTAAACTGTGGGTTGGTCTTCTTTTTAGTATTTAGTATTTTAATATTTAGTGTTTTTTTAGTTTTATTCGAAATAAAACTTTGAGCTCCAAATTGTCTCCCACCCCATTCCTCTTCCCCACTGAAAAAAGCAAGCATTTTGATATAGATTATAAATGTTTAGTCAAGCAAAATAATTCCATAGTAGCCATGTTATGAAAGAAAACATTGCTATTTGCCATTGCTCTTTCTCTTGAGATGGATAGCATTCTTTATCATAAGTCTTTCAGTGTCACAATATTACTGAGAAAAGTTAAGTCATTTGCAGTTGATGATTCTACATTATTGCTGCTGCCATGTACACAGTGTATTTCACTTTGTATCAGCTCTTGTAAGTCTTTACAATTTTTTCTGAGAGCATCCTGCTAATTATTTCTTGTAGAAGAGTAGCATTCCATCATAATCATATGGCACAATTTGTTCAACCATTTCCTAACTGATGGGCATCTGTGGATTGATCTTTAACAGGCAACACACTTGTTATGTTAGACTTTCATTTGATTTTTTTAAATTTATTTTTTATTTACTTAAGAAAATGGGTTTAAGTGATTTGCTCAAGGTCACACAGCTAGACAGTTATTGTTTGAGTGCAGATTTGAACTCAGGTCTTCCTGACTCCAGGACTGGTGCTCTTTCCACCTAGCTGCCCCCTTTCTATTTGATTTTAATTTTTTTTGTTGTTGGTTATAGGTATGGAAAATCCTTGTTTCCCAAAGATATTCTGTTGTAGAATTAGAGCTTTCATAGCTTTTTTTTTAAAAAAGGTAAAGCCACATTTCTCTCAAGGAATACTAGAGAATCCAAGCAGGCTCATTTGCGTTAAGCTTCTGTTCTAATAAGTTTTTTGGCCTAAGATCATTAGACTCATAAGCATTTATTAAGCATCTGCTATGTGCCAGGATAAACTCTGAGTTTATCACAGACTAGGTAAGGTCTTTCATTACAGTTTAAAATCAAAAGGAAAAGATTTGTGAATCCATGGGTCTACTTTAAAGCCATCAAGATAGAAAAAGCTTTTGAAAAAAATTCTGAACTGTTTTCTGTTGTTTACAGTTTTTGTCTTTCAAAGAAATTGCTAGAAGGGGAATCATGAGGCTGCTACTTTCTCAGTCACTCAACTTCAAAATGTTAAGAGAAACATGAACTATTCTAGAAATATATCATGACAATGGAACTGCTTCCTCCTTTGCCCTCTAACTCAATTCACAAACCAGCTTGACCATTTTCAGTGCATGTGACATGACTAAAATCTTTGAAACTGTGTGGTACTTTTTCTGTTTAGGAATCTGGTAAGAAACTTTATAACATGCTTCAATAAAAAAAGTTTTTGCAAAATAGCAAGTGTCCCAACTCTTTTGAGTGGGATCTTCTCCTCAAGAGAACCTATAGATGCATTTTCAGGATGAGCAGAAAAAAGGTATTCTTTCATTTCTTCATACTTCTGTTGAAAAAATTTTCTAATCAAAAAACCCTGGGTTTGAGTTTCATCACATTAAGACAAATAAAGCCATATAATACCAATAAAACAATAGTCTTCATAATTGTTGCTATGTAGATAACTGTGCCTTCCTAGAAATAAAGATTGTCATTTCTGATATCATTTGCATTTTCTTGCAAAGTTGATTTTTTAATGTAAGGACTTTTCCAGAATAATAATAATAATATTACATGAACACCATTCATATAACATAATCCATGTGCATATTTTTATTTCATAGAATAGCATACAAAAATAGGATATAAAATCAAAAGAAAATTGGTCTAATCTTATCAATCATAAGTTATTTTAAATAATATGCTTTAGCAATTCTCAGCTGGAGGATGTATTTTGAATTTTCTTGGCCTATAGTTATATTACAAAAATCTATATAACCTTATGGAAATTTAAGAATTCTTTGAAATGCTTGACTTGTAAAACTTAAAGAAAATGATTCTTTTCCTTCTGTGAATGAATCAACAAACAGTTGTAGATAGGGAATACTGGAAAGCAACTTTGTTGACTGACTCACCAATTTCAGAACACCCAACCTTACTATTTTGCCCAGAAGTTGGCCAGCCATATTATTCATAGACTGAAAGAGCAATCGCATGCAATCTATTAACAACTAGATGGTGTAGTGGAGAAAGCACCAAGCCTGGAGTCAGGAAGACCTGTGTTTAGATTGATCTTGGTATCCAGCTGGTACCCTGGACAATTCATTTAACCAGTTTGGCTCAGTTTCCTCATTTGTAAAATGAGGCTTATAAAAGCATCTGCCTTGCAGGGAATGTGGGGATTCTATGAGATAATGATTGTAAAGCTTATAGCATAGTACTTGGCATACAGTAATTGATATCTATCTATCTATTATTTTTTTGGATTTTTGCAAGGCAGTGGGGTTAAGTGGCTTGCCCAAGGCCACACAGCTAGATAATTATTAAGTGTCTGAGGCTAGATTTGAACTCAGGTACTCCTGACTCCAGGGCTGGTGCTCTATCCACTGCGCCACCTAGCTGCCCCTTGCTATCTATTTAAATTTTACTTGTTACTGTTAGAAGACCTCAGTTCAGATCTGGCTTTCAGGAAATTACTAGCTGTATGACCCTGGGGAAGCCATCTAAACTCTATCTGCTTTTGTTTTCTCATCTGAAAACTGAAGATAGTATCCACCTTATGGAGTTATGGAGGACCTAATGAGACAATAGGTATGGTGTCTGGCATATAGGAAGCACTATACAAATGTTAGCAATCATGATGTCTAATATTTTATTTAGATTTTTTTTTCTATTTTTGCATCAGGAACTTGTTTAAATAATCCAGATAGGCTCATTTTTTAAATTCTTTTTTCTAACCTGGTATTTTCATCTTTGCTCTTATAAGGTCAGTGAACAGACTGTAGACAGACAATTAGTTCAAAGATGATTGCTACAGTGGTAATCAGTTTATTTATACTAAGAAATACAGATGGGGCAGTGGATAGAGTACTAAAGCCTAGAGTCAGAAAGACCTGAATTCAAATCTGATCTAAGAAACTTCCTATTAAATCACACAGTTGGAAAGTGATATCTGATTTAAAATAAGATCTTGACTTCACATTCTGTGTTCTTCCCCTGTGTCCACAAAATAATAGTGATAGAGATAATGACAAGAAGAAAGAAGGAAGAAAAGAAGATCAATAGACGTTTAGCAAGTCATATAACCTTTGTGTGCTTCAGTTTTCTTATCTGTAAAATGGAGATAATAATCGAACCTTTCTCCCAGTGTTGTTATAGATAATAATTAGCAGTGACTGGCACTTAGTGAGTACTATATAAACATAGCTATTATATTTATATTTTATATAGTCAGTTTTTCTTTTTGTCATGTTAGTCTGTATTTGCCACATCCACTGCTTCCTTATTCTCTTTAAACATTTTAATGATAAGTAGTTATGTGTATAGTGTGCAAGTTGTTGGGCTCTTTGTTTTCTAAACCTGAGCCTTATTTTTCAGTGTTTCCTTATAGTCCCATTTTTATATTGAAGTCACTGAGCATTAAATTTTATGTTGATTTAGCTTTACTGAATTTAACTAAGTTCTTCAAAATATTTCTCTTCCTCTGCATCAGATATTGGTACATACACTACACTTATTTTCAATAATGTAAGTGTTCATTCATCTTGAGCATTGCAATAAGAAAATGTATAAATGTCCAGGAAACGATGTTTCTTATTGCCCCTAAATACATAGCTCTGTCAACTACTTCATTTACCTCTCCAATAAGAACCTAAGAGCTATCCTTAACATTTAGTTACACCTTTTTCTTGTCTTCTGATTTCACTTATATGGCAAGAATGTAGGTCAATTACTTCAGTAACATGCTCTCATTGGTCACTGGACTAGGACCTCACATGTCTTTAAAGGCAGCTGAGTACCTCAGTGGATAAAACTGTGGCTCTAGAGTCAGGAGGACCTTATTCAAATCTGGCCTCAGGCATTTAGTTGTGTGACCCTGGGCAAGTCACTTAATCCCTATTGTCTTCTGTTTACAACTGGATTCTCTTTATTTTCCCTCTTTTCAGCTTCTGCCTCCATCACTTAAGGCCATTAGAATCTTTCTTTGTTTTATGGGTTATTTTATCCAACCATATTTATCTATCTACCTAGAGGGTTGATTACCTTCCTATACTTATCAAGGCCAGTGCCCTGAAAATCAGACATGCTATCACAGCATCTATTACTAAAACTTTTCTAACATTTACCATAGTTTGGTTCTCTCTGTAGGAAGTAAAGGTCACCACTGTATCTTAGTGGTGAGTGGGATAAAGTCTGAGATTTCTTCAGTAGAATATTATAGATTAAAAATAGTTAGATTGTGTGTTGTATCTCTTCTGCCTCTCTTCCCCCGACAAGCAGTTTAATGTTACCTTGACCGAAATGTAAGGAGTAAACTGACCCTATCTTATCTGGACCAGATGTCAATACATTCCTTAGTCTGGAAGGGGAGGAACCTGTCCCAGTTTGAATTGTATACTTTTTCCTTAGATTAGTTTATGAGCTTAAATTGTGAAGACCACATTCCTAACTAATGAGGATGGATGTTTGTGTGTTTGTGTGTGTTTGTGTTTGTGTGTGTGTGTGTGTGTGTGTGTGTGTGTGTGTGTGTGTGTGGTCATGTTAGGATTTATGGACCTTAGGTTCTTTGTTTTGGGACCTCATTCACCGGTGGGGCCTGTTTCTCAAGAAATGAATAAAATTTTTTCTCTTCATACCTTGAGAAATCTCTGAAATTTATTTAAGTGTTACATTTGTCTCACACAGTGCCATATTGGAGTGGAACTTTACTGTAGGATTTCTTAATATATAGAAATTTTTTAATAGATATAAAGCTATATCTAATGATTTTTCCTGTGTATTCATGAGAATAATGTCTGGTTCCTGCATGTCCTTATGAAATAATGGAAGGGAGATACTTCTGTTTACTTCCCTGATCCTCTCCTTCTAGAGTGAAATAGGGAATATGAGTGTGATGAGAGGAAACAATTTTTATTTTCTCTGAAACAAAGTTTAGGGTTTAGATTATTGAAAAGATCATATTGAAAAACTGGGATTGATTGTAGAAGTGATCTTTGACACTAGAGCTAATGGAATAAAATATGATTATGAGAGGAATTAGGCCAGACTGAAGTATTGAGAATTATTATCTATAATTACTTTTCAAGAGATTTTTGCCCCTTTTGAAATATGAAAGCTTGTGTTCATCTGTCTTCTGGCCCAGAGTATCAATAAGTATGGTTATAATTCTTACACCAGTTTCTCTGGGTCTGTGGTAGTTTGTTTTTTCTCTTTAAAGACCCTATTTTTAAAGGATTATGTGAATTCTTTTATAACTGTGGTAGTCTAGTGACCCTTTCAGAAACTCAGGAGGATCCCAAATAAATTTTAGCCTTCTTAGCAAGTTCCATTGCTTAATATTTTCCCTTTTCCCTAATATGACTTATTTCACTGGTGAACTTCATACTCTATTTCTTTGGGTATGCAATACTAATAAAAATTATTCAGTAGTTGAGTATGCTATTGAAAACAAATTTCAAAGATAATATTTGCTGTTATCTGGAAGGAGGTAAATGGATATTTCTGTATCCTCATGTTCTTGCCTTTTAAGAAGAAAACTGAGAGTCTGATGGATTGATGTTTTTGTTTTGATGTAGATGAGTAAATCTTCTAAGTACTTTATCCTCATTTATTATTTATTTGACTTTTTTGCAAGACAAGGGTTAAGTGACTTGCCTAAGTTCACAGAGCTAGGTAATTAACTGACTAAGACTACTCTAGGGTTGGTGCTCTCTCCACTGAGCCACTTAGCTGCCCCTACTAAGTACTTTAGAAGGGAATAAACCATGTAACTTCTTTTTGTGGACTTTCCTAAAGGGGTTATTTTATCTCAGATTAAGATTTCACTAAAGAGTCAAAGTTTCTGTTCCTGATGAGACAGGGACTTAACTAAGCTGGCTTGTTTTTATATATCCCTTAAATCACTTGTTTGACTTCTTTGCAATAAGTTTAAACAAATTGACTAGTGATCAAGAAGTATTCAATTGAATGTCTCAGCTTCACTCTAATATTACTTGACTGTGTGTGTGTGTGTGTGTGTGTGTGTGTGTATGTATGTATATATATGTATTATAAGAAGGGCTTTTTTAAAGAAAATAATTAGTATGTAATGGTTCTCATACTGAATTTATCTTGAACAGCATAAACAAAATAGTGAAAAATTTTTAATTGGTACAATGAAGTTTGGTGAAAAATACCACTGTTATCAGTTGTATATGTTATAAACTAAAACTGATACCAGAAATAGTTCTCCCAGTAAATTCTAAGTTCCTTGAGGGAAGTAACTTTCATTTTTTGTCTTTGGATTACCAGAACCTACCACTTGTACCTTGAATATAGTTGAATTGAAAGGTTGATGACTGATTCGAAGTTATTATAGATCACAGAATAAAACTGACATGGATTCAATATTTGTATTATATTTTTAAATATAAACTTGCCATGGGAAGCTGAGAATAGAATGCCAGATTTTGCTATTGGGGAGCCAGGTAGGGAGGCTGCATTATCTAACAATTACCACCTACTGGGAAGAGAACCTGAAACTGAGTGAAATAGTCTCTAGAATTGAACCCTTGGTCTCTTTCTACCTTTCTAGAAGTGCTTACTGTGCTGCCTCAGTTGCCTCCTTAACTAACATCATCACACCTAAACTCTTCGAAGGTACTGCAGAATGGATAGCAAGGTAAGTAAAACAGTAACTCGCTGTGTGATTTAATAAAATTTGTTTAAAAAGAACCCCAAACCACTATATTCTTGACACTCATGAGGTATTCTTGGACAACTCATTGCTAAAGATTATGACTGTTTTATTTAATGTAATGCCTTAACCTCATTTGAAGGAATCAAGGGAATTTTAAGATATGGAAGTAAAGATGGAGTAAACATGGTAAGAACCATGTTGAACTGACCAATGAAGTTAAAATTTTGAATAGTTTTTATTAGTTTTGGTAAAATGTTTTAAAGCTCAGCCATAGTTCCTTGAGTTCTTTGGTGGGGGAGGGAGATCTTGTATAACTTATTTTTAGTGAATGAATGAAAGCTCTTTATTAAGCACATACTGTATGCCAAGTATTGTGATAAATGCTAGAGTTATAAATACAAAATTGAAACTGTCTCTGCTTTCATAGAAATTATATTCTAATGGGGAAGACAGCATATATAAGAAAGTGGTGGTCAGGCTAGCAAGTTTGAGCCTGGGAAATCACAATGAATGGGAATAATAATAGGGCAGTCAGTTGAAGTGCTTTTTTTTTTTGAGAGGCAATTGTAGTATTGATTATAGTTCTTATTTCTTGGGATAGAAAAGGGCTGGTGGTGATGGGAAATACAAATACAGTGGAATGGTGGAAAATGGGCAGAGTGAAGAGAAGGCCTTCTGGTTCCTGTGATTGTAGAGCCAGGTGATATTGTTGATATTATTAATTTCTAAATTGTGGCCATTGAATTTAATTTATGTGATTTCATTATTTGTTAGAAGAAAAGATATTTATTTTGTGAATGTGTGGCATCAATTAGGTGTACTTGACTACTCCTTTATTTGTTTTATTCATTTTTTTTTTTTAGGTGTCAGAACTGGGAAGGTGGAATTGGTGGTGTGCCAGGCATGGAGGCCCATGGTGGCTATACTTTTTGTGGACTGGCAGCACTGGTCATACTCAAGAAGGAGAAGTCCCTAAACCTGAAGTGTTTGTTAGTAAGTACCTTTTTGTGTAATCTCTACTTTAGGTTTGAATGCTATATTATGAATTCATATTAATTCAGAGAATTTAACAATAAGCATTAATCAACTGTGTTGAAAACTAACAAAACATTTGTCCTCAACTCATAAACTACTAGTCTAAAGCTCTCCTCTAGGACTCAATTTTATAGTAAGAGCTAGCCTTTCAAAAGGAATAAATGGAAGCAGTAGCAACTTATTGTCTAGGTATTGGGAACGCCTCAGTTCTTTTTCCTGTTTTTGCGTAACATCATAACATTTTATAGCACTGAATACAGTAAAGAGTATGCTTGTGTGAATTCCATGGAGAATAGATGCAGCTATTCAGGATCCTCCTTGGATCTGTTAAGTCATCAGTCAGTGAGCCCGTATATAACTTCAAGGCTGCAGCCATAGTCAATTAGAAGTCAGGATATGAATGTATCCATTGCCAAAGGGGTGACCATAGATTTTTCTTTGGAGCATTTTAAAGGCAAAGACTATTATCATATTGTGTTCATATTTAGTACCCTATATTTCAGTGAGTGTCCTGAGTTCAATAAAGGTGTCAAGTAACTGCATTCAGAAAATAGCTCCTTCGTTTTCCTAAGACATACCCATTGGACTCATGACTTCTGGCAATATTTAACATGATTATGTGACCAACTCCGTTTTTTGTTTCTTGTTCTCAGCAATGGGTGACAAGCCGGCAGATGAGATTTGAAGGTGGATTTCAGGGCCGATGCAACAAGTTGGTAGATGGTTGTTATTCTTTCTGGCAGGCAGGGTTACTGCCACTGCTCCACCGAGCACTACATGCTCAAGGTGAGTACAAGATGCAAGTAAGTTGCAAAGCTGCCATAACTAGATAAATTAATGAGGTTATAATTGTTTGAGAGATCCATATTGCTCTTTTTAGGTGCTCTGAAATGAGATATATCTACTTAGATATTGTGAATGAAACATAAGTAAATCATGCCTTGAGGAATAGTAATAATGGATATTATTGGATAAAGTTCACAGATTGTCATTTGAACCTCACAACAACTCTGTGAGGTAGGTACCATAGCTATTAGCACTTCCCTTTACATCTGAGACTTAGAAAGGTAAAGTCACTCTCCTATGGTCACACAGGTTAGTAAATTATCACAAGCAAGATTTATTTCAGCCTATATCTTTTTCCTGATTCCAGTGCCAATATTATAGCTAATATACTCTGTTGTTGACATTGCAAGTAAGGTACCTAATGTGGTTTTTGTAGTTTGAGGAGCCTAAATTGTGCTTTAGTTATTTCTTTTCTGAGTAGATTGACATAGAATCATCTACCTTTCTAATCCTGCACAGATGATATTGTTTCTGTATGAGATGGAGTGGCTGGTCCTCTTTCCTCTTGTAAAATAATAATTACTGATTATCATGATAATTTAGTTTCAAGCAACAGTTTTCTATCAAGTGATGCTTAAGAATTATGTAGGAAGAGAAAGCCCATGAGGAAGAGGGGAAGAAATGAAATTATTCAGTCCCTGAGAAGGTTTTTAAGTAGCAGATAAAACAAATGTGGTAAGAACAGACTTTTTTCCTGTTGACCAAGACTGGCTACAAAATTGAGACTTGGTAGTAATAATTTTAAAAATGCAGTGAATGGACTTCTAGTTAACATGGTGATATATAGGATGTAGGGAAGTGCAGATTTCTTACAAATATTCCAATAAATTTCCAAAAATTCACCAGAATAAAGAAAACCAAAATACCTCTAAGCTTCCCCATCCAGTTCTGAACAGTACAGAAAAGATAGCCAGAAGCCTGAAAACGTTCTGAGTGGAGACAGGCCAGAAGACATGGAAGTCCCAGTACCCAGGTAGCATGTTCCTAAACAGAGGTCTGTTATATCAACTGAAGGAGTGATTGTAGCATCTAGGTAATAATGCATCTGGATCTTGCAGGAGACCTATTATTAATGCAATTAATAGAAACCTTTTGGGAACCATCAGTCAGTTCTTGATTCTGGAGACAGAGAAAGGGCTGAGGAGTCATCAGAAGTTGAACTGTGTAAGCCAGGAATTTTTGTAGAGGTAGAGCTTGATCTTAACCATTGATAGCAGAATTAGTTACATCCATTCTACAGAGAGGGCAGGCCAAACCACCAATATGGAAGGGAACAGAGTCTTAACTTAGTACAAAGCCCCAATCCAGAAATTTAAAATATTAAGGGCCAAATATGTTTTTAAAAGTATCATTTAAAAAAGTAAAGAAGTTCTATGGATTAAGAAAAGCCAACAAGGTAAATTCAGGAAAATCTCAGACTACAAGGACTACAAGAGTATTTGAAACAAATTAAGCAAGTGGTTAAAAAAAATGAAATCAGAGCTCTAGAGGGGAAAAAATTTCAAGGAAAATAAATAGATTAAGTTAGAATGTGGAAAAACTTAACAGAAGTAGTGAACTCTTTAAAAACAAAATGGAGTAATCAGAACTCAATAACTCTATGAGACAATAAAAAATATTAAAAATCAAAAGATTGGAAAAAATAAAAGAAAATGTATCAGCTGTCAAAATTAGCTGACCTGGAAAACATAATGAGGAAAAGAAAGTTAATAATCAGAATACCTGAAAACCAGAACTAAACAAAAGATCTGGACATTGCCTTTCAAGAAATTATAAAATAAAATTCTTCAAGTCTATTAAAACCGAGGCAGCTAAGTGGCACAGTGGATAGAGAACCAGCCCTGGAGTCAGGAGGACCTGAGTTCAAATTCTCAGACACTTAGTAATTAGCTAGCTGTGTGGCCACCAGAGCGAAGGAACTTCAGCCTCCCAGAGGCAGCCCCAGGGTGCTGGGAGCCGTGGCTCACAGCAACCAGGGCAATTCCTGTTGGAATGGCCAGAGCTGAACAGAAGGTTTGATCTTCAAATACAGGACTCAGGTGAAGCATAGAGAGTGGAGAAGAGGAAAATATGAGGGACTTAATGATGATAAACTGCATGTATTCCTGCATAGAAAAATGATACTGATAATACTTATATGAACCTTCTCAGTTAATAGAGCAGGTAGAAGGAGCTTTTATAGATGAAGCACAGGAGAGAGCTGAATTTGAAGATAAAATAATGGGGGCGGCTAGGTGGTGTAGTGAATAAAGCACTGGCCCTGGAGTCAGGAGTACCTGGATTCAAATCCAGTCTCAGACACTTAATAATTACCTAGCTCTGTGTGGCCTTGGGCAAGCCACTTAACCCCATTACCTTGCAAAAACCTAAAAAAAAATATGGTATAAAAATGGAGTCAATAGAAAAAAGGGAAATGTAATGGGAGAAAGAAAAAGGAGAGGAGGAATAGGCTAAGATATTTCATATAATAAGATTTTTCTTTATTACAATGAGCTATTGCAATGATATGGAAGGGGGGAAGGCAAGGGGGAATGAGGGAGTCTTCCATCTCATCAGAGGTGGCTAGGAGAGGAAACAGCATATATACTCAATGGGGTATAGGCATCTGGAGTAAGAAGGAGGGGGGGGGGACAGGGGGAAAGGGGGGATGTGAATGAAGGAGGAGAGGATGGACCATGGCAGAGAGTGGTCAAATACAACACATTTTCTTTTTTTACTTCTTGCAAGGGGCTGGGATTGGATGGCCTGTCTGGGACCATAGGGCCGGGTGGATGCTGGGCCTAAGGGATGGTATGTGGAGCCTCTTGGCCCCAGGGCCGGGGATCTGTCTGCTGTGCCACTCAGCTACCCTACAGCAGAGACAGAGTGAAAGGAGAGAGAAAATAGCATACATGGTAGTGGAGAAGTACAAATGGAGGGAGTTGCAATCAACAATGCCAACAGTCGAAAAGTATGGAAGTAACTTTTGTGGTGGACTTATCATAAAGAATGTGATCTACCCACGACAGAGCTGGTGGTGTTGGAACACAGACTGAAGCACATTTTTTATTATTATTATTTTGAGGGGAGGTGCAGGGTGAATGGGGCTGGGTGGCCTGCCTGGGGCTGCACATCTGGGTGATTGTTGGGTATCTGGGGCCGGATTTGGACCTGGGTGCTCCTGGCTCCAGGGCCAGTGCTTTGTTTGCCACCCTGCTGCCCCTACTATTATTATTACTATTTTATTTTATTTTGGGTCTTTTTTTAGGGGGAGGGTTTGCAGGGCAGTGGGGTTGGGGTGGCTTGCATGGGGTCACATCTGAGTGATTGTTGGGTGTCTGGGGCTGGATTTGGGCTCGGGTGCTCCTGGCTCCAGGGCCGGTGTTCCGTCCACTGCACCACCTGGCCATACCTACTACTACTATTATTATTATTATTATTGTTATTATTATTATTATTATTGTTGTTGTTGTTGTTGTTGTTGTTATTATTATTATTTTTCTCTCCCCTTTACTTTATCGCTCATGTGGGTCTATATTTTTTGGGGGGAGGGGGTATTATGTTTACTCTTAAGAATATTTTAGTAATGTATAAAAAATATTTGTACAAAATAAGAATAAATAAATAAAAATTAAAAAAAAGAAAAACAAGCTGGGTAGAATCTCTGAAATACAAACACAAGAGAAAAAAGAATTCTGGAAAGGTGAACGAATAAATACATTTGAGTGATAAGAAGAGGAAAAAAATCTTAAAGTGCTTACATTTAAATAGACAAGCATTCTTTCAAAATGCCACTGGTTTCTCTGGTTATAAAAGGAGTAAAGAAAGATAAACAGAGGATCCCCAGAACTTGGTTTGGTCCCATATTATAAGAGAGGAAAGGAAATGTAGAGAATAGGAGACATATTGTTGAAATGAGGAAGAAGGAAGAGAATTTGCTTTTTTTATCATAAGGCAGGGATAGAATTGTGTATGAAGAGTTGGAATTAGGGAAAGGAAGACCTGAATCTTGCCTCATATTCTTCCTATGTGATGATGGTGGACAAGTCACTTAACCTCTATGAATGTCAGCTTCCTCTTCTGTAAAATGGGATGACATATGAAGAAGAATCCCTTTAAGAGGGATTAAGGGGGGGGAATTTTCCAATTTTCCAATATCTTATTTAAATACAGTATGAATTATTTTCAGGTTCTAAGAGGGAATATTTTATTTTAGTCAGAATAATTGGAAATTGATTAATATCTTAAAAGAGTTGATTCCCAAGTTGGACCAAAAACACAGATTTTGTACATTTTCTCCCATTCTCACATGCTGTTGTGTTCAGTCAAGGTTTTCCATAACACAGAGATAGAGTTCTTAGAAACCTTTCGATCCAGAATATAGAGATCTGTATTTCTGTTCTAAAGAGTTCTTTGATGATGTGTCAATATGAGCTTGGCACACATATTTACTCCTTAGCTTCTTTACTCACAGGGAAGTGAGGAGAGTTTTGAAGATTTTTTTTTTCTGTGGAATAGTAGATATATGAAAAAACACGAATTTGAGTATTTTGATATTCATGCTAGTTAGAATTTTTTTGTATTGAGAATTTTGGTCTTTTGACATATTGTCAGGAGGTTCTCTATATGGAAACACATTTCAGATATGTAAATATAGTCATTCTGTGATTGCCAAAAAAAATCTGGAGAGAGCTGAAGTAAGTCAGACTTATGACAGTCTTTCTTGGTAGGGAGGAAGGGTAAGCAGAGCCACTTAATAATGATCATATTATCAGCTCACATTTTAGAGGATTTTTCTTAATTCCTTTGCTTATAGATTGCTGCATCAAAGTTTTTTTCATTGGGGTGGCTAGGTGGCACAGTGGATAAAGCACTGGCTCTGGAGTCAGAAGTACCTGGGTTCAAATCCGTTCTCAAACACTTAATAATTACCTAGCTGTGTGGCCTTGGGCAAGCCACTTAACCCTTTTTGACTTGCAAAAACCTAAAAAAAAAAAGTTTTTTCATTGAATTAGAGGGAAACTCTCACTCAGATACCTTGGACTTTGAGTATAATGAGACCATGAACTATTTACCAATGAAGTACACACACACACACACACACACATCTATTGGTAGCCATCTTCTCTAGGATGGAAGGGAAAGGAAAAAAAAGAAATTTATTTCAGTTTGGACTAGATGGCTTTTGAGGTCTTTTTCATTTCATGATTTATGATCCAGTGATCTAAAATTTTATTGTAGTATGATTTCTGATAGTTAAGCTATGTAGGGAATTGACACGGATTTGTGAGCCATTCCTCCACAAATAAATGACTCAGATCTTGTTGTTGGGGATTTGTGTTCCCAATTTAAAATTGAAAGGAGAGAGAGTTAGCTTCTCTTCTAATGCACCTTAAATGCTCTTCTGTAGAAGGTTGGACCTCTTGGGGAATGGTCCAGCACCTGGTTCCAAGTATTCTCCAATAGGCAAGCTTTGGGTTGGTCTTTCCTGTCTCAAGATGCATGACCTCTAAATCCAACACATTATTTTCTCTCATGCCATTGTAAACCTTGACTTCTCAATAGCCAAGGTCAGATAAAATGGAAACCAAAGGAAGGAGAATGAGCTAAGGCCACTCTCATCTTGATGAACTCACATTTAACAGTGGGGTCACTTTGAACAGTACAGTTCCCCAGATCAACACAGATAATATTTTTCCTTCCACAAAATTTGTTTCTAATAACATCTCCTATGTCCAAAACTCCCTGTATCAATATGAACAACTTATTTTCAGAAGCAGAAATGCAGATGATTTGAGACTATGACCAAAAATTATTAAACTGTGAATACTCTGACTCCCTGATATAGCTAATATACCCCAAAGAGAATCAAAGAAAGATGTAAAGTACCTCTGTGTACAAAAATATTTTTTGTGTTAGCAAACAATTGAAAACTAAAAGGGTGCTCCTCCGTTGGGTAATGGTTGAACAAATTCTAGCATTTGAATGTAATGGGGTTCTGTTTGTCCTAAGACATGTCAAAAGAAATTGCTTCAGAGAAACCTGGTCAAACTTGTATGAACTGATGCAAAGAGTGAAGTGAGCAGAATCAGAAGAGTAATTTATACTACAACAACAGTAGCATTTTATTTAATTGTTTTCCTTTTGAAGATTTTATTCATTTTGAATTTTACAATTTTTCCCCTAATCTTGCTTTCCTCCCCCCACCCCCCACAGAAGACAGTTTGCCAGTCTTTACATTGTTTCCATGGTGTGCATTGACCCAAATTGAATATGATGAGAGAGAAATCATATCCTTAAGGAAGAAACATAAAGCATAAGAGATAGCAAAATTACATAATAAGATGAGTTTTTTTTCTAAATTAAAGTTAATAGTCCTTGGTCTTTCATATATATAGTGGGATTTTGCTGTTGTGGCTGTTCGTTTTTTTGTTCTTTTTTTTGATTTTCTATTTATTCTTATTTTGTACAAATAATTTTTTTATACATTACTAAAATATTCTTAAGAGTAAACATAATACCCCCTCCCCCCAAAAAATATAGACCCACATGAGCTATAAAGTAAAGGGGAGAGAAAAAATAAAAATAAAATTAATAATAATAATAATAATAATAATGATAATGATAATTGTAGGTATGGCCAGGTGGCACAGTGGACACATCCGGCCCCAGACACCCAACAATCACCCAGCTGTGTGACCATGTGCAAGCCACCCCAACCCCATTGCCCTACAAAAACCAAAAAAAAAAAAAAACCCAAACCCAAAATAAAATAGTAATAATAATAGTAGGGGCAGCCGAGTGGCAGACAGATCACTGGACCTTGAGCCAGGAGTACCCGGGTCTAAATCCGGCCCCAGACACCCAACAATCACCCAGCTGTGTGACCCCATGCAAGCCACCCCAACCCCATTGCCCTAAAAAACCAAAAAAAAAAACCTCAAAATAAAATAAAATAGTAATAATTATAGTAGGGGCAGACAGGTGGCAGACAGATCACTGGCCCTTGAGCCAGGGGCACCCAGGTCCAAATCTGGCCCTAGACACCCAACAATCACCAAGGTGTGTGGCCCCAGGCAGGCCACCTAGCTCCATTTGCTCTGCACCCCCCCAAAAAAATAATAATAAAAAATATGCTTCAGTCTGTGTTCCAACACCACCAGCTCTGTCGCGGGTAGATCACATTCTTTATGGTAAGTTCATCACAAAAGTTAACTTCCATATTTTTCCACTGTTGCCATTGCTGATCGCAACTTCCTCCTTTCGTATTTCTCCACTACCATGAACTATATTTTCTCTCCTTTCACTCTGTCTCTGCTGTAGGGTAGCTGAGTAGTGCAGCAGACAGATCCCTGGCCTGGGGCCAAGAGGCCCCAAGCCCACATACCATTTCTTAGGCCCAGCATCCACCTGGCCCTATGGTCCCAGACAGGCCATCCACTCCCAGCCCCTTGCAAGAAGTAAAGAAGAAAATGTGTTATATTTGACCACTCTCCCCCCATGGTCCATCCTCTCCTCCATCACTCACAGCAACCCCTTCCCCCTGTTCCCCTTCCTCTCTTTCTTACTCCAGATGTCTATAACCCATTGAGTATATATGCTATTTCCTCTCCTAGCCACCTCTGATGAGAGCAAGGATTCCCTCATTCCTCCTCACCTTCCCCCCTTCCATATCATTGCAATAGCTAATTGTAATAAAGAAAAATCTTATTATATGAAATATCTTAGCCTATTTCTCCTCTCCTTTTTCTTTCTCCCATTACATTTTCCTTTTATCTATTGACTCCATTTTTACACCACAATATATCTTCAAATTCAGTTTTCTCCTGTGCTTCATCTATACATGCTCCTTCTACCTGCTCTATTAAATGAGAAGGTTCATATGAGTATTATCAGTATCATTTTTCTATACAGAAATACATGTAGTTCATCATCATTAAGTCCCTCATATTTTCCCTTTCTCCTCTACTTCACCTGAGTCCTGTATTTGAAGATCAAACCTTCTGTTCAGCTCTGGCCATTCCAACAGAAACATTTGAAATTCCCCTGGTTCATTGAAAGTCCATCTTTTACCCTGGAAGAGGACGTTCAGTTTTGCTGGGTAGTTGATTCTTGGTTTCATTCTAAGCTCTTTTGCCTTCCAGAATATTATATTCCAAGCCCTATGAGGTTTTAATGTAGTTGCTGCGAAGTCCTGTGTGATCCTGACTGCAGCTCCACGATATTTGAACTGTGTCCTTCTGGCTGCTTGTAATATTTTCTCTTTGACTTGGGAGTTCTGGAACTTGGCTATAATATTCCTGGGGGTTGCTTTTTTGGATTTCTTTCTGGGGGAGATCGGTAGACTCTCTCAATTTCTATTTTGCCCTCTGTTTCTAGGATATCAGGGCAATTTTCCTGTAGGAATTCTTTAAAAATGATGTCAAGACTCTTTTCCTGATCATGACTTTTAAGTATCCCTATAATTTTTAAATTATCTTTTCTGAATCTGTTTTCCAGATCAGTTGTTTTTTCAGTGAGATGTTTCACACTTTCTTCTAATTTTTCATTCTTTTGGTGTTGAAGTATTGTGTATTGACTTCTCTTAAATCAACAGCTTCCTTTAGTTCCATTCTACATATGAAGGATTCGTTTTCCTCAGAGAGCTTTCTTATCTCTTCCATCTGGCCAATTCTGCTTTTTAAAACATTCTTCCCCTCAAAAACTTTTTTTGATGATTGATGCTTTATAATATAATTTTAAATCTGGTAGGGCTAAGCCACCTTCTTCTGTTCTTTTTTTTCATTGAATCCCTGGAAATTCTTGACTTTTTATATCTCCATGTGAATTTTCTTACAACTTTTTTCTAACTCATTAATTTTTTGGAATTTTGATTGGTAGGGCACTAAACAGGTGGTTTAGTTTTGGTAGAATTGTCATTTTTATTATATTAGCTCTACCTATCCAAGAGCAGTTGATGTTTGCCCAGTTTTCTAAATCTGATTTTATTTGTGTGAGAAGTGTTTTTTAATCATTTTCAAAAAGTTTCTGAGTCTGCCTTGGCAAATAGTCTTCCAGGTATTTTATATTGTCTGAGCTTACTTTGAATGGGATTTCTCATTCTAGCTCTTCCTGCTATATCTTACTAGTCATATATAGAAAAGTTGAGGATTTATGAGGGTTTATTTTATATCCTGTGACTTTGCTGAAGTTGCTTATTGTTTCCAGTAGTTTTTTAGATGATTTTTTTGGATTCTCTGGTTATACCATGTCATCTGCAAAAGTGAGAGTTTTGTCTCTTCCTTCCCAATTCTAATTCCTTCAATTTCTTTTTCTTCTCTCATTGCTGAAGCTAAACTTTCTCATACAATATTGAATAGTAGTGGTGATAATGGGCATCCTTGTTTCACCCCTGATCTTACTGGGAATGCCTCTAGCCTCTCCCCACTGAATATAATGCTTGTTGATGGTTTCAGATAGATACTGCTTATTATTCTAAGGAACAGTTCATTTATTCCTACACTCTCTAGTGTTTTTAGTAGGAATTGGTGCTGCATTTTGTCAAAAGCTTTTTCAGCATCTATTGATTTAGTTATATGATTTCTGATAGGTTTGTTATTGATATAATTAATTATACTGTTTTCTTAATATTGAACCAACCCTGCATTCCTGGGATAAATTCTACTTGATCATAATGTATTATCCTAGTAATAACTTGTTGTAATTGTTTTGCTAAGATTTTATTTAAGATTTTTGCATCTATATTCATCAGGGAGGTAGGTCTATAATTTTCTTTCTCTGTTTTAACTCTTCCTGGTTTAGGTATCAGCACTATATTGGTGTCATAGAAAGAGTCAGGCAGAGTTCCGTCTTCACCTATTTTTCCAAAGAGTTTATGTAGAATTGCAACCAATTGTTCCTTAATACCAAACAGTTTTGATGACTGATGCTTTATGATATAATTTTATAGATCAGGTAGGGCTAAGCCCCCCCTTTTTTTGCACTTTTTTTCATTAAGAGGAAATTTTCTTCATTGAGATTTTGTATCTTCTTTTTCCATTTGACCTTTTCTGCTTTTTAAGGCATTTTACTCAGCATTGACTTTTTTGTTACTCTTTTTACATTTGGTCCAGTCTGGTATTTAAGATATTATTTTCTTCATATTTTTTTTGATATCTTCTTCACCAAGCTACTGACTTGATTTTCATGATTTTTCTGTATCCCTCTCATTTCTCTTCCAAATTTTCCTTACTTGATTTTCAAAAATCCTTTTTGAGTTCTTCCATAGCCTGAGCCCATATGGAAGCTTTGGATGTAGAAGCTTTGACATTGTTATCTTCATCTGTGTATGTATTTTGATCTTCCAAATGGCCATAGTAACTTTCTGTAATTGGATTTTTTTCTTCTGTTGTTTGCTCATTTCCCCATCCTATGACTTGATTATAACTTCTTGTTAAGGAAGGGCTCTGCTTCCAGGGTGGGGGACATGCTGTCCCAAACTTATGAGAGTTTTTGCAGCTGTTTTAGATACTTCTAGGGACTTGCAAGTTTTCAGTTCTTAAAATCTTTTATGAGTGGATATGACTGCTCTCCTTGCTTGTGTTCTGGTCTGTATGTGACTACAAGCACACCTTTCTGCCCTGGAATTATAGGAGTATCCCTGCTCTGTCATGTCAGTAAGCTCTATTATGTTTCTGTTCCTCTTCCTGAGATTGGGGTCCCCAGACTGTGACACATCACTGAGAATGGGCAAGGCCACAGAATCCTGCCTCAGGGATAAAGAAAGGAGCAGGTCTGGTGGGGTCTGGTTTACACTGCTGAAGCTTGTGCTGGGCTGTGCTCCAATCTCAGCCCTTGTAGCAAAGTTTTCCTCCTGCCTTTCCAAATTGTCCTTGGCAATCCCTGGGCTGAGAGGTCTGGAAACTGCCACCACTGTCACTAACTCAGCCCCTCAGCTTCCTGTTTCTGGCATGGCTAAGGCTACTGTGTGCTTCCCTCTCAGTCTAGTGTAGCAGACCCTTCCTGTGGATCTTCCAAGTTGTCTTGCATTGGAACCTTGTTCACTCAGTCTTTTTGTGGGTTCTGCCACTCTAGAATTTGGCTAGAGTCATTATTTAAAGGTTTTTGGAGTTGTCTGGAGTCAAGCTTGGGGGAGTCCCTGCCTTTAGTCCTCCATCTTGGCTGTGCCTGTCTAGTTTTTTAACTGGACTTTCTTTATCTCTTCTTTCTTTGTTAATTAATAAGTAGCATCTTCATATTTATTATATTGGCACAGATTAGTCATGTTAGTTAATCATAGTTTTTCTGTCATTTGAATTTTCTTTTTTTTGTAAGAAAGATTTTATTTTGTGTTTTACAATTTTTCCCCCATTCTTACTTCCCTCCCCCCACCTCCCACCCTCCACAGAAGGCATTGTTAGTTTTTACATTGGTTCCATGTTATATCTCTTAGTTGAATGTGATAACAGAGAAATCATATTCTTAAGTAAGAAAAATAAGGTATGAGATAGTAAAATTACATAATAATATAACTTTTTTTTTCTAAATTGACAGTAATAATCTTTGGTCTTTATTCAAATTCCATAATTCTTTCTCTGGATGCAGATGGTATTCTCCATTGCAGACAGCCCAAAATTGTCCCTGATTGTTGCACTGATGAAATGAGCAAGTCAATCAATGTTGATTATCACCCCCATGTTGCTCTTAGGGTATACAATGTTTTTCTGGTTCTGCTCATCTCGCTCCGTATCAATGAATTTTCTTCTTATGGATATGGAGTACAGTATTGACAGCTATAGGATATAGTTTATCTAATTAAGTTATTTTATACTTGTAACAGGATCTGCAGTAAGAATCCATTGTAAACAATTATGTTTTGTGTATTGTGACCAATTTTTTTCAATACTGTTCACAGAGCCATTTTCATACCTGTGGCTTCAATGATTAAAATTAAAAAATGCACAAGAAATTTAGGAAGACTCAGTGTCATTTCTGGTTGTCATGGAAGTTTTGACTTGCTCTCTTTTTGTTTACGTTTGCTTAGGCAGCTTGCTACTTCTCTTCCCACCCCCAAACCCCCATTCTCTTCTGGTTCAGGACTTAATACCTAATCAACTTTAGACCTATTATAGCTTACAGCTCCTGAGCTCAAGCAATCCTTCAGCCTCAGCCTCCCTGAGTATCAGGGACTATATATATCTATATATCTACATACCTATATCTATCTATATACATACCAGATAGATGGCACAATTATTAAAATTCACACAGTGGTTCATTATGAGAACTATAAAAGCTTAGGCACTCTGTCATTGACCCTTTTGTGTCAGGGGAATAGCTGGAAATGTTTCGTAAGACAATTTCCCAAGCTAAGAGAAAGGTAGAGGAAAAACCCTGGAAAGATAATGAAACAGGGACGGCTATGTGGCGCAGTGGATAGAGCACCGGCCCTGGAGTCAGAAGTACCTGAGTTCAAATATGGCCTCAGACACTTAATAATTACCTAGCTATGTGGCCTTGGGCAAGCCACTTAACCCCATTGCCTTGCCAAAAACAAACAAACAAACAAAAAAAATAAAAAGTAAAACCAATGCAGCCAAGATTTGAAAAAAAAAAGAGAAAGCTGGGAAACAGTTTTCATAGCTAGTGTTTTCTGATAAAGGACTCATTTCTAAAATTTTTAGAGAACTGAATCAAATTTATAAGATTACAAGTCATTCCCCAGTTGATTTCAACAGGCAGATGAAGAAAGTAAAGCTATATATAGTTGTATGAAAAAGCATTATTGATTAGAGAAGTGCAAATTAAAACAGCTATGAGATACCACCTCACACCTATCAGATTGGCTAAGATGACAAAAAAGAAAAGTGAACCATGTTGGAAAGGATGTGGGAAAACTGAGACATTGATATACTATTGGTGGAGTTGTGAACTGATCCAGCTTTTCTGGAGAGCAATCTGGAATTATGCCCAAAGAGTAATAAAACTGATCTTTCCCTTTGACCCTGCAATACCAATACTAGGCCTATATCCAAAAGGAATCATAAAAAAAGAGAACAATTTCACATGTTCAAAAATATTTGTAGCAGCTCTTTTTTGTAGTGTTAAAGACAATTGGAAATTGAGGGAATGTCCATCAATTGAGGAAAAGTTGAACAAATTATGGTATTTGACTGTTATGGAGAACTATTGTTCTATAAGAAATTGCGAGTAGTCGGACTTTGGAGAAGCAAGGAAAGAATTACATGAACTGATGATGAGTGAAGCGAGCAGAACCAAGAGAAAGAACATTGTACACATTAACACAACATGGTGAGATAATCAACTATAATTCAGCTCCTCTCAGCAGTTAAGAGATCAAGGATAACTCTGAGAGACATTCTATGGACAATGCCATCCACATCCAGAGAAGAAAAATTACAGAATCTGAATGCATACTATGTTTCACTTTTCCTTTCTATCTCATGGTTTTATTTCTTTCCTCTTAGTTCTAAATCCTCTTACATAAAATGGCTAATTTGTAAATATGTTAAACACAAATGTACATGTATGACATTTACCAGACTGTCCACTACTGTGGGCAGTGGGTAGGGTTGTAGAAAATTGCATAACTCATAAATTTGCAAATGGATAAATATTGAAAAACTGCCATAGTTTTGGAAATTGGAAAAACAAAATAAAGTTTCACTTTAAAAAAAGAAGAATCATTGGATGACCTGAAATCCTTTTTCATTTGAAAAAACCTAGTCATATTTTTAAAAATCCTAAAATGCCTGAGATCTTTTAAAACCATAGGGCAAATTGGAAATAGAAAGAATTATTTGGATACTTACTGAAAGAAAACTCAAAATGAAACCTACCAGGAACATTAAAATTAAAATTTACTTTCCAGGTCAAAGAAAAAATACTGCAAGAAGTAAGAAAGAATTCCATTCAAGTACCAAGGAGCCACAGTCAGAATCACACATGCTTTAATATTCACTCTTGTAAAGGAGCGGAGAACTTGGAAGGCAAAGGATAATTTACCTAGTAAAACTGGGTAAAATGAATACTATGAGAAAAAAAATAGATTTTTAATCAAAGAGAAAACTTCTAAGAAATCCTGATGAAAAGACCAGAGCTGGGCAGAAACTTCAAAATTCAATCAAAGGAGTTAAGAGAAATGCAGAACTCTAAACATGAAACAAACAGTCTTAAGGGACTAGGATAAGTTGCTTATATTCTTATAGGGGAAATGATATGTCCCCTCTGAACCTTATCATCAGGAATCATAGTCTAATTGTACATAAAGACTAGCATAAATTCTGTTAAATCTTGATGATCTTGAAGAATTGAAAGAGACAGAAAGAAACATACACTGGTGGCAAAAGGGAGAGAAAATTTAGTGAAATTTATCTCACATAATCAAGGTACACAAGTAGAAATCTATAAACAAGATGGGAGGGGTGGGAGGAGTGGCTCACAGAAAAATGGGCGTTACTTTCATCTGATGAATCAGTTAAAGAAGGGGAGAATACACACATATACACAGAGTTTATTACAGAAATACATTTTATTCAATACAGAAATAGGAGATAAAGAAGAGAATGGAGAAGGGAGACTTGGAGGAAAGATTAAGGGAGGTTTTAGTCATAAAACAAATTCCATGAATGTACAAAGATATAATTCTTCTGATGACAAAATTGGAAAAAAGTGTCCATGAATTGGGAATGGCAGAGTAAGTTATGATATGTTAATATAATAGAATAATAGTATTGTGTTCTGAGAAATAGTAAAGGTGATAATTTCAGAAATCAGTGAAATCTGTGCTGATGAGTAAAATAACAATTTTATTCAGGGACAGCAGTATTCCTTTTTCACTTATTTACTTTTTAAGTGTATTATTCTTTCATTAAATATTTACCGTACATTTAAAAATAATTTTAGTTCCAGATTCTCTCCCTCTTACCCCATCTGTTGAGAAGGCAAGCTATCTGTCATTGCTTATACATAAAAAGTTATACAAAACATTTCCATATTTCACATGTCAAAAAAATACAAGTATATAATACAAACACATACAAGAAAGTATGCTTAAGTCTACACTTGAATTCTCTCTCTGGAGATGGATAGTATTTTAATTATGGGTCCTTTGGAATTGTTTTGGATTATTGAATACAACAATATTGTACATACCTGTGCCGCATGTCTAGGTAATTATTAAGTGTCTGAGGTCAGATTCGAATTCAGGTACTCCTGAGTACAGGGCTGGTGATCTATCCATTGTGCCACCTACCTGCCCCTTGACTACATATATTTGTAACGGGGCTTTGTTTTTATTTCTCAATTGGCGAGTACTGTGAGGAACAGAAGGTGTGTGTTTGCTGATTGAAAAAAATTAACTAAAAAATATCAGATATACATTGGCATTCTTCAATGGAGAAAATTCATAACCATATACTTTGAAATTAATTTGTGCTTTATTAAAACAATATTTATTTTTGAAAATTAATGCCTACCTGCATTGGGAGCTAAGTAAATAAATAGCAAAAATGGAAAAAAAATCTAGTCCTTTTAGGGGAAAAAATTAATTTAAAAAATTAAGACTTTATTAGGAAGTGGAAAGAGAGATAAAAATCACATTTCTTCCTGCTAAGAATTCTTGTAGCTAATTAGAGCATAGTAGATGAAACCACTTAAGACACACAGAAGCACTAAAAAGATTTCTTAAGAGGACTAGAATGAAAGATCCTGAACAGCCCCAGGTATAAAAATAGGATTAAGTAAGGAAGGAGAATTAACATTGTAAGATGAAACCAAAAGAATAATTTACTGCCTGGAAGTAACTATGGAATTGCTCATCAGACTTGATACTGTAATATTGATGATGTGAGTGTGCTGCCATTACAGTGTACCCTGTTTGGGTCATTTAGGATTCCAGAGAAGATCTGGAGTGGGCTAGAGGTGAAAGCAGTTAAGCCTCCCCAGTACCCCATTTTTAAGGTTAGTTTAAATAATAGTTATTACTGTAATCATTTTGTCTGATTTAATGTAGGCTTTCTTTCCCCTTTCCATAGGTGATCCTGCCCTTAGTATGAGTCACTGGATGTTTCATCAGCAGGCCTTGCAGGAATATATTCTCCTATGCTGTCAGTGCCCTGCAGGGGGGCTCCTGGATAAGCCTGGCAAGTAAGTCTTTTGAGAGGGGAAGATAAAAAATCTGGAATCCCCATCCTCTGCCAAGGACCATATGGATATTTATATAACATCATCATGGGTTATGTGTTTTCAAACAATTAATTTATACCTAAAAAGCTCCTAGATTTGTTGAATTTCAAATCCTGCCTGCAATTGCCTTGGTATGCCAGACCAATATGGCCAATGGGCCAGAAGTTGTTGCACGCACATTTAAATGTTTCCAGTGATGGAAAAAGTCAAGCACTTTGGAGGTTGATATGGGATGGGCCTAGTTCTCTGGTATTCCTGCTTTAAAGAGAGAGAGAGAGTGTGTCCCAGTTTGTGCCCTTCCCTTCTCTCAGTGCTCCAGATCCAAATACCACTTTTGGTGTCTAGTTAATTCCTTAAACATATATACCTAATCACATATTGCCCCGCCCCATCACACCATTAGTTTCCAGGAATCTCAAGCAGAAGTAGACAACCAGACTTGTTGGGGCTTTTCTTTTCTTAAATATTATGCTGATTTTAAAAAAAAAGAACAGGATTTAAAAGCCTATGATTGTAGCTGACAGGGATTATAATCACAACAGCTAATTACAGAGTTGATTAAATGATGGAAAACAAATATATGATGCCTTTCTATGCTATAATTAAAAACAACAACAACCTGGAAACCAAACAAGCCACTACTTTTCTGCCTCCTCTTCTACTTCAGCCAGCTTGCTACTGATAATTAGGCACCCAAGGAAAGGTCCATCTTTGCAGGTTGTCAGAAAGGACTTTGCCTGTTTCTAGAGGTCTTATTTTGAATTTGAGAGGAAATAGAGTATTCTGGTATTGAATCTACTACTGAAAAGTTTTTCTTCACAGCCTTTTCTAGGAGATATCTAGGATAAATAATTACATTGCCTCACCTCAGGGAGATGGCATTCATAAAAATGAAAGGATTTGGGAAAATTGAATTTTCTATAATTATATTAATTTCTTTGCATTTTTGTCTTATTCTTTTATTTGATGTGTCTATATTCTTGAACTTGGAATCTAGGTAGCTGTTTGATCCAAAGAAGACATTATATATATATAACCTTGCATTGTTGGAGTTTTTCTTTACTAAGGATTTCTACTCATCAGTATTTTTCACCTTTAGGTCGAGGGATTTCTACCATACTTGTTATTGCTTGAGTGGCTTATCCATAGCACAACACTTTGGCAGTGGAGAAATTCTATGCGATGTGGTCTTGGGAGTGCCAGAAAATCGCTTGGTAAGATGTGAGGGAGGTCTCTTACACCACAGCCATAAATCCACTGTCCTTTGAGCCATCATTACACTTTGCCTAGGGCTTAATCAAGAGCTTGCCTTGAAAACTTAATGCTTAGAATAGAATAGTTGCTTTTAATTTCTAGAACTGAGTGTTGCACTTTCTTTACTGTGGAAGGAGCCCACAAAACCTGAATCTTTTCCCTCTTTCCTCCTTTATTTGGGGTAATTTATTTAGATAGTGATTCAGTTCATACCAAAGTTATCTATCTCCCTGTTTTGAAGGTCTAAAAGAGTCACAGTCTGGGAAAGGCCATGGTTCTAGCAAAGACTGTTTATGTTCTAGTATACAGATGTTGCCATCCTCTTATTTCTTTTTCTTTTAGAATCAGAAGGTCATAGTTGGTTATTGTAGTCAGATCAGTCAGCAAATATTCAGGAGACTTAGAATGGTCGGACTGAGGCCAATTATTGTCTGTAGTGAGTCAGTCTCCGCATTGAACCTTCAAAGAATCTTAGTGGACTCAAAGTTTCCCAGTGGTTAAATGCATATATATAATATTACAGTCTTTTCAAATTTGCTTGAAATCTACATAAGTTGCATATTCTTATAAATATTTCCTTTAAGTAGTTTTCAAATTTAGAATTCTGTTACTGTTTTTAATATTGCCATCATATTTTAAAAAATTGATATCTTTTAAACTCATTCTTACTGACTTAAATTGTTTATATTGACAAAGAGTGAAGGTAAGTACATTTAATTGAGAACAGTCTAATAGCAACAGACTATGTTCTCAATTAAATATAATTACCTTCACATAGATTTAGATATGAAAGGGACCATAGAACCCATCTGATCCACCCTCCTTATTTTACAGATGAGGAAACTGAGGTTCAGAGTGATATTACAGTATTAAGATTTGGTTAGGACTCCTGAGATATAGGGATAGGCTGTTAGATGAAGAAAATGTATCTGTAATGACACCCTGGCCCAGACCTGGGATTTCAGCTTTTATCTAGAGATAAAAGAATAGGAGAATATTAACATGGACTAGAACCCTTATAAAAGAAAGTATTAATTGTAGATTTGTCTATTCTTTTTGCAGCAACCTACTCACCCTGTGTATAACATTGCACCAGACAAGGTGGTCCAGGCCGTCATGTATTTCCTGCAGAAGCCCATTCCATGTGTGGAGGAGGAGGTAGCAGCAACTTCTCCTGCCACTGACTAAAAGGCACTGTCCCCCCACTCTTTCCATATATAACATAGCCACAGTGTACACAGTGCTGTACAAAGCCTTAGCTACCATGGAGCTATATTTTTTCCCCTTTCTTAAAACACAAAGATATGTGTGTGTATGTGTACACTTGTGCATGTGTACAACACACACACACACACACACACACACACACACACACACACACTCACACTCCTGGGTTTGGAGAACACTGTGTTTTGTCATTGTTCTTTTTATGCCTAGGAGGCCAGCCAGACCAAAAACCAACCGGCCCATGTGAAATCACTAATCAGCTTTGGCCTAGTTATGGTGTGCTTGGGAGCACTGCATGCTGAGAAGGAGGTGGTTGCCTTCCTGTTAGCTTTCCAAGCCTGGACAATTATATTTAAACTAATAATGTATGTGAGTATTTTAGCATCAATTGCTGCTATTTCCGCTTGCACTCCACTGTAAATTTGCCAGGAGAGATGCCCTTCCAGGAGTAGCATATAAGCCCATCTGAAGCCATGGGATCACTAATGGTCCTTTTAAGAGTTTCCCCTAAAGGACTCAAGGATACCTAAGCCCATTGTATTTCTTCAGTTGCTCCCACCTGCTGCCCCAAATTTCAAGGGAAGTTGGATGTGGTAGAAAGTTCTATGTAGTTTTCCCTGTGGCTAGGAGAGACTGAATCCTTTCCTATTATTGGAGATTAGAAGATTTTAGTTCCTCTGAGAGCCGCAGTTGCACTGAATAGGACTTTTTTCCTCCTTGGGTGCTATAAATCATACCTGGGAGACCAAGTATGAGAAATGAGCCTCCAGCTTAAATCTGCACAGCAGGAGGAAGCAAATCCCCATGTCTCATTCCTTATCCCCTACCATCATGTACCTTTAAAACAACTTTGCAACCATGAGGGAGTCTTTATTTGCATTAGGGTGAGGTAGGTGGAGCCTGTGACCATTCAGTGCATCATCACCCTTTGCCCCGCCATTCCATCAAACTCCAACCTCTTCAAGAAGATCCAAGGACATGCCCCTCATCTGTTAACACTACTAAGGCTTTCACTTTAAAATGTGACCTGGGATTCTTGAATGTCCCTGCCTATTGTTGTGTCATAGAATTGAGGTTAAGCATCAGGCAGTTAAATGAGTAAAACTTGTCATGGAGAAAGCTCATGCTGAAGGGAGGGTTATGGCCTATCAGAGCCTCCTGTCTATACTGAGGATCTCCACTTAGTCACCTCATTGAAGGCTGCCTCCTGACTTGAAACCCATTTGCTGCTGCAGTTAAAGTGGAACTCATCATTACTGACCTGGACTTTGCCCAAGCAGCGATGGACCAGTGGGGTGGCTCAGAAATGCAGAATTAGGAATTTCTGCTGTCAAACTCTGGCCATTTTCCACTTCTCATATCCTATTGCTTTTGCTTTTGGGGCTATGTATTACCTCCTTTAGATAATAAAATAGTAACATTTTTTATTATGATGGTGTTTTTTTTGGCCTCTGCAATTAAAAAAAAACTTCAGAAATAAGTAATGTTGCAGGTTATTGTATCCTGCTTTATTGATCAGCAAATCTTATATACAAGGTAAGAGAGGAAGCCTTGAAACTAAAAAGAACTGAGTTCAAATCCTATGGCATACTGGCTTTGTAGCTTGTAGGCATGTCAGTGCTCTGGGCAACTTTTAAAACCTTAAGTTGGATAAGTTAGTGAAGGTGTTTTCTCATTCAAAAATTACATAAGAGTACCGAGTTCAGTCCATCTCTCTATATGTACAAGGCACTGTACTAGGCAAAGGTGGAGAAGAAAGAAGATGAGGTCCTTATTTTGAGGGACATGGTTGGGAAAGCAGAACATAAATTTGAAAAGTTATTTACAGTAATACTTAAAGTCAGCAAATCCTTTGAGGCCAAAATTTCTTTTTGTAAGGTTGCATCTGGGTATGGAGTGTTGCAAAATTTCTTACTTCTTCTGGGTCATCTCAAGAACTCTTGGGAAGACTGTATCACTTCCAGGTTAGCCTCAAAGGATCATATTCACACTTTAGAGAGTCGGTGTCTGATTCAGTCCATACCTCTAGTGCCAGTTCCTGCCTTAGTAATTGTCTTATCTCAGGGTTTTTGACAGTGGCTTCGGGGATTGCTGATGAAGAGAAATTCAATTTTGATTTAAATTAAATTGAGTCTGATTTGACTCCAATTTTTCACTTCCAAATTTCACCAAGTATCTGGTAATTTTTGGCCTTTCTGTATACCCTACTATAATCTATTCTTTACTTGTTATTATAGGCTTGATTTGATATCCCATACATATAGTAACATTTTGTTTCTCTTGTTAAAAATACCCCCAGTCTATGTTGTACAGTTGTATAGTTGATTCAGAGATTTCTTACCCAAGTGCCAAAAGTCATTTCCATGAAAGTTCCACTCAGCACAATAAACTTCCAAGCCATCTTGTGCCTTAGCCCTGGAGATAAGGAAAATGTCACAATAATAGTGTAGGTGAATAAGTGAGTGAATACCCAGTCCAGCCTTAGCGTGTCCATGGCAGATCTTGTACAAAGTTGAGTTCCTTTCATTTTGGAGTCAGGGTTGGGGTAGACAGTTGAGTGATAAATCATACCTTTGGGCCCAGGCAGAGCAATTTTAATCCTTCTCTTTCCTAGACTACTGACAACTCTTGGAGATAAGATCACATTATCCCTTCAATGTCCTCTTCTCTGGTTCAAATGCCCTCAATCCCTTGTTGAACATGATTTCTAATCCTGTCTACATCCTCCTTTGGGTGTCCCTCAAAGCCTCTCATTTCAATTTTAAACAACTTTGATTACTAGGAAGTTTTACTTTGTATCAAAATGAAATCTGTTCCCATACTTACTGATTCATATTAACTACCTTACACTCCTGGTAAAAACAGGGATTAGATGACAAATGTTTGATCAAGTAAAGTACTAAACATGTTGCAAGTAGTCCATGCATCCTACTCAGTAGTAGTATGATCTTTGTAAAGGAAGGATAGTATATTGTTATATTTGTAGAAATTGTGAGATATAAGAACTTTGGCCTGTCCTGCAGGCCATTTGCTATCAAACCAACTATATATTTTTCTAGTTAAAGCAGAGGTGTTAAAACAAGCATCCACAAATGACCCAGATTAATCCTAAATGCTGCCTTAACTAGATTAAAATGTATTTGGGAAAGATACGAAAAAGTAGTTTAAAATACAACAAAATCAGATAATATATTTTAAAACTAAGTTTATACTTGGCCTACAGGGATCCTTCCTTCTGGATTAGCAACCCTCATTTCTTTTTTTTTTTTGCAAGGCAATGGGGTTAAGTGACTTGCCCAAGGCCACACAGCTAGGTAATTATTAAGTGTCTGAGGCTGGATTTGAACTCTGGTGCTCTGTTCACTGCACCACCTAGCTGCCCCCCTCATTTCTTTTTGGGTTAGAGTCTAATGGCCATAGAACTTGGATCTTCAATTTTGTCCATCAGCTGTGGAAAGTTGGGGCTGGCTGCCCACACTCTGATTTTCTTTGCCAACATCTGCATAACTTTATTCTCTCTTTCTTTTCTCCAAATATAAAACTAACATGAGTTACTTGCAGTGGCATAGTAGCCAGTCAGCTTTTTTTTTCTTTGGCAACAAGCCCAACAACTGAAGGCAACTGAATGAAAACATTTCTCTTCCTTAATCTTCAATACTAAGACACTGGTAGTTTTCAAATATTTCCTTGCATTTAAATAATAGCCAACTTTGATAGCTCTTCCTTGTA
Organism: Macrotis lagotis; assembly: GCF_037893015.1. Taxonomy (NCBI): domain Eukaryota; kingdom Metazoa; phylum Chordata; class Mammalia; order Peramelemorphia; family Peramelidae; genus Macrotis; species Macrotis lagotis. Next base: position 277,694,374 of record NC_133661.1, on the reverse strand, counting down.
GAATCTGTGCAGGGTTATAGTGTATGGTGTTATATACTTTCTATTTTCACATATCTAGGAAGATTAGAATTAGTATCAGAGCACAACGTTACAGAAAACATGGAAAAGAAAGATCAAGGAGTTATATAATACATGATTAAAATGTCCAAATGTAATGAAAAAGAGAATCATAGATTTTAAGCTAGCCCCCTTTCTTGAAGAGGAGACTGAGGCACAGAATAAAGAAATTTGCCCAGGGTTTTTGTAATATTTTTTTCCCAGAGGGGCAGCATGCCCCTGGTACTACTGCTATTGCATATTAGTCAACCTCTGAGCCTCAGATTTTCCTCACCATAAAGTGAGGAGTTAAACTTGATCTGTCTCTAATTTCCTTTCCAGGAACAATCTGTTCTTGAAGTTGTATGATCGTTTTGTCAGGAATGTGTTTGAGGACTCTTCTTTTTTGAAAACCAGGAAATGTTACCCTCCTTGCATCCTGTGGCACAACTATCCTTCAAGATTTTTAAAAGATAGAATTGACAGTGACTTAGTCATTTCTTTGAGATCTTGGGAGGAAATGCATGTTGGCTCAGTGATTTAGGTACTCTCTTCACTATCGCTTTACTTGAGTTTAAACTTCTTACTATTTTTATTTTTTTTCTGAATCCAAAAATCATTTTCTTTGGTAAAAAATACAGAAGTTAAATTAGTTGTCTTCTCTATATTGTACATTATTATTGTTCCATACATACCAAACCACTGATATTTAATCTCCCTTTTGTTTATAGTTTAGCTTTTCAAAAAGCTCCAAACATTTTTGTCTTTCTTGCTAAGTTCAGCCATTCAACAATATTAATTAAGACTGATCATTGTGCTAGGTTTTGAGATATGGCATGATAGCTGTCTTCATGGAATTTGTCCAGTAGGGTAATAAGGAAAACTATGATACATGTCAAATTGTAAATGAATCTGATTTGTCAAATTGTTATATATAACTATATTTAGGTGAATGCATTTACATAGTGTACATTCCCCATCAGAGTCCTCATCTGATGCTACACCTTGGCCTGGAAGTAATACTAAGTTCTAGAAGTCTGTACTTCAGTAGTTCTGGCTGGTCTTGGCAAGATAGGTTTTTAGTAACAAACCTGGCAATAGACTATGGTCTGTTAGCTAAGGGCTGGCCTACCAAGGAACAGGGATACAATGGATAGAGCACTGAACCTAGTTATTAAGATCAGAGTTCACATCTGGCCTTAGATACTTACTGTGTGACCTTGGATATTATTTAACCTGTTTCAGTTTTCTTACCTATAAAATGGCTAACATCTGTCCCTGGAAGGATAAAATGGGTTATTTGTAAAGAGCTATAGAAATGCTAGCTATTATTTTTGTGGTGGTGATGGTGGTGCTTACAAAGTTGCCATATGAAATTTTTTGGTTTTAGGGCTGGTAAAGAACTTTAGATGAGGGTATTGAGAGCTCCTTGTTGTGACCTTAATTGGCCTGAGGTCACATAGTAGTAAGAAAGAAGCAGAGCTCAGATTCAGATCCAAATTTTCCAACTCTTTATACTGCATCAAGTTTTTTCTCACATCAGTTTAAGAAGACTTTCTATAAAAGCATGGAGGGGTTGCAATTTGTATCAGTACAAGAATTACCCCTTACTGGGGAAATCCTTTAAGTCTTATATGTGTCTGTATGTATGAGTATGTGTGGGTATGACTGTGTATACACATGCCAGCCATGCTTTTTTTTTTTTTAGCTTTTGCAAGGCAATGGGGTTAAGTGGCTTGCCCAAGGCCACATGGCTAGGTAATTATTAAGTGTCTGAGGCTGGATTTGAACTCAGATACTCCTGACTCCAGGGCTGGTCCTCTATCCACTGCGCCACCTAGCCGCCCCTCATGCTCTCTTTTGTGAAGTGACATATTTGTGTACATCCTGTACACACACCATACCTTGTCTAACCTACTACAAATGTTAAAACTGCTCAGTGCTATTTTTTCTAGTGTTAAATGAGCAGCAACAGGATAGATAGAATTGAGCATAAGCTAACTCTTGATGCCCTTCTGAAAGACTTAGAGTTAATCCTAAACTTACCCTTGCATTCCCTGACATATGTATATCAGCAGTATAGCTTTTATTATTTCTGACTGGTTGCTCTGTACTTTTGACCTGAAGCTGACACTGTTGTGCTCCTCATGCTGATGACATGGAGAGGTATTAAGCAATGGAAGCCTTAGCATTTAGAAAGGTAAGGAGGATTACTTACTTGTTATAATGGGTGGCACACCTGTGGATAGGAAATTACTTTGTGGTTTGGTAGGCTAGGCATGAAACTTTGTATTTTGAATTGTTGACTTAGTTCTAATTCTCTATGCTACTGCCAACTCATGCACCTGTGTGAACTGTCTTAAAACTAGCTATCATTTGTACTACAGATAAAGTTTGTTTTTTGAAAAGGGATTAAAGTTCTTAACATGTTTTACAAATATGCACCTAGTTCTGAAAGAAGGGGCAGCATGGTTTAGTGGGAAGACTACTGGGATTGGAGTCTGAAGACCTGGGTGGGTTCCAGTCATGGGTCCACTACTTACTGGTTGATGACCTTTAGTAAATGTAAATCATATAGTATCCTAACACTCTGCAGCCCATTTAAGGAAGAGATGCTTGCTGTTGAAGGGGAAGCTTTGGAGATTAGCATTCAGTCCTCAACTTTTGCTCCCATTTCCTCTTATGTATTAGAAAAAAATGGGGGGAGAATGTTGTGCAGTATTAACTTGCCTAAAGCCAACACAGGAATCACCCCCTTCTCCTTCCCAAATGAATATTATCTAAACAGCAACAATCCAAGAGATAGATCTGGCTTTAAGATTGTAATAGGCTGGAGAGACCCTATTATTGGGTGTAGGAAAAACAAACTAGGCTGGTTCAAGCTAGGCCTTCCCAGCTGCTTTCCTCTGTAGACACCTACTCATCTGTGCTGTGTGCGTGTGTGGGTGCACAGGAGCATAGGCAGGGCAAATGAGTCATCTGTCCTCAGAGAGCTCTGCCCCAGCACCTCACCCCACTAAATAATGGGAGGCACTGCAAATGTAAAAGGCATGCTTACATGGCATCACATGGTACTTCAATATGTAATAAATGTTCTATACATATTAGTTGGTGTTTAGTTGCTGAATGTAAATAAATAACTGGGGCTTTAGTTTTTAAGGTAAAGAAAATACTGGGTTCTCTAGTAGCAGGTAAGTCTTTTGAAAACTGGTATCAGTTTTAAGATCCTGCCAGATTTTAACCTGAACCAATTTACCATCATTTACTGATAATTTCATTCATTACTTAAAGCATATGTTATTCCATTCCTTGACAACTTAAAATTATTTAACCATAACATCACCATATGGGAAGAGGAGGGGAGAGAAATGAAATTAGCTCCATTTTTCACAGAAATACTTTTTGAGTGTGTACTTGCTAGAATTCTTTAATAACAGCTGAGTGCTAGAAATTAAACTTTTTTTTTAAAAGGCTGCTCAAAGTTTATTAGTTTCTGTTGAGAATAAAGTAAACGAAGTTACTGAGACTGCTGGAAAGCACATAGGTGATTCAGATAGTAAAAAAAAACTGGTTTCTTTTATTTGATTTTTGGTGTTTTGCTTTTGTTTTCCTTTTTAAAAAAACCACACACATATCGCAACTACTTCTACACTTAAACAGCCTGTCTATTCTAAGGGAATAGATGGGAGAGGAAAGGGGAGGGGGAAATGGGCTCTGATGCCTAGCACACTTCAGAAGCAGGGGGAGCAGCAAGGAGGGTTCTGCTGCTCATGCAGAAGGCCCAATGTTGGTTTTACTGGGCTCGCTGACATGCCGCTTCCTCATGGCCTCCTGAGCCAGGTCACAGGTGATCGTGCCTTGAGCAACCTGCAAAGTTCCTGAGTTCTCTGGGGATTCCAATACAGTTGTCATGAATGGATGATTCGACTTACCGAAGAAGAAACTTGCCAACCAATGGCCTGGGTCTGATTTAGGAAGACCTGGATGGTGGGGGATCACTTCCCCAGAGTACTCAGCACTTCCACAGGAGCTGTTGCTGGAAGTGGAACCTAGACGCCTTCGGTAGTAATCATGGGTTGCTACAAGTGAACTGCTGGACGGGATTGCTGCCATGTTGCTTGTTCTTCTTGTGATGATGTAACCCTTAGTGGCGGCTCCCGAGCAGCCCGTCAGGCAGAGGGCTGCGGCGGACGATCACGGGTGACCTGGCTCGGGGGAAAGGGGCACTAGGCCACAGAGCCCATTTGTAAAGTAGATCACGGGAGGAAACTCCACGGCAACGGAAAATGCGAGAGTTCTTTGGATTTTCGAAGTTAAACTTCTTGATGAAACCACCTGACCTAGTTGTTGAGTCTGAAACTAAAGTATTCCCTTGATTGTTTCTTAGTATTCCAACTCGCTATATTTGCAACGTATTTAGCACTTTATCAATGGTATTTCTGTTGACTTTTTGGATACAGGTCACTCATTCTCCCCATCTTCACTATAAAATAAAGTACTGAGGTAGGGAAATGATGTATCTATTGTAGCAAAGCAAATTTGTTCAAATTTTAAGAGCTCAATCTCAGAGGAGTGTATTATTTATTGACTATTTCTCCACCCTGGCTGAAGTATAAGAATCCCTGAGGGTGGAGATCATATTTATTCTTGGAGGCTGAAGAGTACCTGGTATGCCTTCAACCTTGGTTAAACTTGATAGTTGGGTTGACTGAGGAATTTGAATAATTTCCTTTCCAGGTGAGTCTTTCTTAAAACTATTCTAGTGTAGTTAAATCTTGACTGATCTGAATACTAGGATGGGGGAACAATGATTTGGTAATGAATGATACATGAGATAGAAAAGGGATGGTATTTAATGAATTTAACTCAGGTTAAGGAAGGAATAAATCAGAAGTCTTTTGTAGTAAATCTAAAATACATGAAGTGAAAAAGCATGTATTTAAAATCATATATGCCAAGAGCAGTATTAATTGTTGGGGATACAGATTATCAAGACTGTCTCTGATTTCAAGAACATTACATTCTAATGGTGGAAGACAACACAAAAGGAGATTCATAATGTTACGTTGATTTTTTTTTTTGTTTTAAGACAAAACACAAAGCTCTTTCCTCCTCCCTTTTGGCTTACAGAGCTATTTTCTGGTACATAAACTTTAGGAATTGTGTTGCCTCATCATAGAGCAGAGGCAGCATGTTATTTCTATAAAAAAGCCAACATCCAACTCCCTAGGAAGCTGTACAGTAGTTAACTAGTGAGCACCAGCTTTCTTATTTGAGAGCCTGTCACTGTACGTCTGCATTCTTGCTCTGCATAAAATCATGATTGACCTGTTAACTTCCCTTCTCAACTGGTATTTCAGAAAGGGATAAAGTTGGAAGAGATCACAGCTTTCTTTCTCCCTTTAGAGGCCTGGCTAACAACTCTCTTGGAGATTTGATTTCCCTCATAAGCAGTATGAAGTAAACAGTTTAGGGAATGTCTTTCATCCTTTCTTAGAAGTTAAGACTGCTTGTAACAGGGTCATTGTATTGATTCAGCTCAGTTATGCTTCCATTGCTCTCTCAAAGCTCATGTCTCCAGTTGAGAGAATGTTTCTGGCAGTTACTATGGATTTGTGAGTGTATGTGTATGTCACATACACGATTCTGCTAATCATTTCAAACCTGAGTGATTTCCTGGTAATCTTTTTAATTGCAGTGACTTACTATACAGTGCTCACCTCTAAAGATTAAGAAAAATTAAAAAAAATTAATCTTCATTTATATAAGGAAAATATGAGACTAGAATGATTTCCCTATTTTATAGAAGGCTCGGTCATATGCTGATATGGATAAAACTAAGTATAGATTTCAGTTCTCTTCATTCTTATTCCAGGTAAATTCTCCTACAGCTTCTTTCCATAGTTTTCTTTGTAATTATTTTTTACCTAGTCATAAAAAAGTGGGCAGTCCTGCTGTTGGAGCCGATATATAATGATTATATAATGAGTATAACATATCCAAGTATCAAAAACTAGACCACTTAAAAAAAACCCTACACTCCCAGAATTTCTAGTGAGAGAAAATGTCAAGTTCTGCTTACCATTCACCACAGCAGGAAAGGAACATAGCAGAAAGCCTTGTTACACTGCACTGATTATAGTCAAGAAAGGGACAGAGGAAGCTTTTAATAAAGACCCTCAGTGAAGTCATCTGCTCACAGTGGCCAAGCAAACAAGATGTTAGACTTTGTTAAAAAAAAAACTATCAAAAATATGCAAACAAATCAAGTATTCTAATTTTATTATATAAAATCATCAACTTTATCCTGTGGGAAGAGATTATTCACTTTATAGACACAGAGAAGAGACTGAAGAGTACTCTGAGGGTATCCATTAAATTTTGCAGCTGGGATGGGCTATGCAGTTTCATTTACACACTTCCTGGATATCCAGTCTGGTCTCCAAGATATATGTCAAGAATTGTAATTGTTTTTGTTCATTTGTATTATTTGCTTTGAAAACTCTGTTAGATGTTGGAGCAAGATCTCAGTTCATCAAATTCCCAACTTTGGCTCTTCAGTGATTCTTTAGTTCAACAGGAATACACACTTTTTCCTTTTAAGCTTGACCCTGTAATCCAACAAATAAATCTGGAGATAAATGAAAGGTTTCCCCCATTACTGTGCTTCTTCACAACTCCCTTTCACTTGATAGAATACCATGAATTCTGACATTCATGATGGTCTGAGCAATCCAAAGAGAAGTTTTCATTTCTAGATTTAGAAATCCTGGAGTAGTTAGTAACGGGGAGCAAACACCAGCCAAACTTTCTTCTGTTTCCTAAATCACTAGTAGTGTTGGGGCAAAAGACTGGATTTGGAGCCTAGAGGCCTGGGGTTGAATTTGCCTATCACTTCTTTCTTGTTTGGGCTTAGAAGTCAGTTTTTTTTACTGTAAAATGGAGTGGTTGGAATAGGAAATCTTTGCCAGCTCTAAATCTTACGATCAAACCTAGTGTTAAACAAGTATAGTTATGGTATTGGTTTCTTAACATAGTTCTGTTCTATGTACGACATCACTGTTATCATCTCAGCTGCCAGAGAAGGTTAGCTCATGAACAAACTGGAAGTAATCTTGGATGTTAACTTGTCCAGCCTGTATTTGCCCTGCAATCTCCTCTACAACATCCTCAACAAGCAGTCATCCAGGCATTAGGTTAAGGTCATGGCCCAATTCACATCTGAATGGCTCTAATTGTTTGGAAGTCCTTTCCTTTCAAGCCCAAATCTTCCTTTATGGAATGTTCAACAATTGTTTTTTTCTCCAAGGTGACAAAGCAGAATAAATTAACTCCATCTTGCACATGATAGCCCTTCAAAAACTGGATCAGAGTTAAGATGTCATGTCTGCGGGCCAAAAGCTAATTCAGTTTAACTGAACATTGTAGAATAGGGTCTTAGCATTTCTAATTGCTTTTCTGGAGTATGTGTCAGCTCATCAATAACTAGCTTTCCAAAATGATCTCTACAGCACAATCAGGATTGTGAGCCATCCCACTTTAGAGATGAAAGCATTGCCAAAGAATTTTATCTGAAGTCCGTGTTATTTCTGACTTCTTTTCAATCAGATTCTTAGTTAAGGGGAAGCTAACAAAGTATCTGATCTCAAATACATGACTGCCAACAGCTATCTGTTGAGAGCTGGGGCTAAGTCCACAGAACAAGTGGGAACAGTTTTTTAGCCTGTGAATAATTTATTACTCCTGGCATTACAACAAGCCATAGAAGTAGATGAAATCTTTGGATATACATCAAGAGATAGCAGCCAAAACCTCTATTCCCCTCTATTCCCTGAACCACCTCGCCTTCACAAGGGCAAGAAGACATCACCACACTAAGGATAAAATAAGTTTTTATTTATAGTCTTATAGTAAAGGGGAAAGCCTTAACTTGCAAGACAATTCTTCGGCAGTATGTACAACATACTTTTTATTTCCATGGAATGGAATTAAACATGGACAAACTACATAATACACACTAGAGATCAGCAAACGCCAGACCAGGGAAGGGCAGACCAAAAAAAAAAAAAAAAAAAAAGAAAAAGAAAAGAAAAAAAAAGAAAAGAAAAAAAAAGAAAAAGAAAAAGAAGCCTAACACACACAAACCCCCTCACAGGAACCTGTTGACCATAGCCAGAACCAGGGCCAGGTCATATAAAGGGAGATCCCTGAATAGAAGGGAAAGAGAAACAGAAGGGGCCTGAACTAGTCTGTGGTTTTTAGTACCAGGTAAGATGCTCTTGGTATATTTATATACAAAATTGGTTGGCTCTTATTTCTTAGAAACACACAGAAAGGAAAATTTGATTATTACTTTATGAATCTGTCGCTTTGCAATACCGACATCATCAGAACAGGAGTCCACTTGTATTCAAATTTCAGTAGCAGGAAATAAATATCAAAACATCATCACTGGCCCTTAATACAAAAAAAAAAATGCACTCCTCCCCAAACCTAACCCCTTTTCCACTCCCACTATTCCTGTTCCGTGCCCCCCTCCCCCACCCCAATCAATCCCCTGGTGGCTGATGCTTCCCTACTGCAGCCTCCAAACACATACCACATGGTGTCACATGACCCTCCTGAATGCTGGCAACTCAGACAAAAAAACCAAAAACAAAGCTGACTGAACTTTCCAACTCCATGTGGTTTAGCTGGGAGAAGCAGGAGTGAAATAAAGCAAGACATCACACCGCTTATCCTTATCACCACAGCACCTCCCCCCCCTTAACCCTTCAGCAGGAGTGATAAATTTTTTTTAGAAAAAAAAATTCCTTAAAAAAATTCTGGGTAATTCTGATTATTCCAAACAGGTCATCTTCTAAAAGTTGAACAGTTCACAGATTCACAAAGTCTATCAAATAGGGGGATGGGGGAAGGATGGGACAAGGGAGACATAGGGGAGGGGGAAGGGCAACCTGTGAGCAAAGAAGTCACCTGGGCAATGATGCCCAACAAGGTGGGGGAGGTCAGGGGCAGCATGTGCTCAGAGGTATGTCCATCTGTCCTCCACAGAAAAAGCTGCCAAGTCGGTATGTTTTGGTTTAAAAATTCATGGTGGGGGAAGAAGAATGCTGAAGGGAAAAGGCAGAAGATGAAAGCTGCAGTCCAAGAGCTACTTTTTTAAAAAAGAAAAGAAAATAAAGAGTCTTTAAACAGCTGGGAAGGGTCTAACGATGAACTGGGAGAGGAGATGATGGAGGAGACAGACAGTTTTTATTGCTGGCCTGCTCTGTTTAGCTGGCCTCCATCCGGAGTTTCTTTCTGTTTTGGGGCTCTTCAGGCTCTGACTCAGAGCTGGAATCTGAGCCCCCATCGAAGGCAGAGATGGTGCTGCCCTTGGCATTGGTGTAGAGGCTGTTGTCTGAAGAAGAATAGTTGGTCTGCAGTTGGGCACTTGACCTCGCTTTCTCCAGTGCACGGACTGAAAGGCAAGACAAGGACTATGTTAAGGCATGCTCGAGGTTAACCAGAAGTGATGGCTCAAATTCAAGGTCCTTTGTGTTCTTCCTAAGGGTCTGCTAATCCCTGAATCTATGGGTGGTTTAGAAGCAGTAAGATGCCCCTCCCCTCCCAAACAATTCTAGAGAAAAAGTTTGTAATGTTATCAACCCTGTCACAGAAGCACACTGCAAAGACAGGAGTATGGGGCTCCTTGTGGAATCCAGCAATGGAAGGACACAAAAGCAGCTGGAATCTCCACCAATGGCAGTCTTGACAAGGGTGGGAAAGATTGTATCCATTCTGATTATATCATCCACAATGGCAGCAAAGGATGACATGAGAGCCAAAGTTCCCTAATAGGAAAGACTCTTGTACTGAAAAACTGAGCCCTCAGAAGCATCTCACCATACATGGTACCTGAGCCCTTTGACAGATCCCTCACATGCAGGCTGTTCAGGTTGGTGCCTCCCCACCAATACCCCCCCCCCCACTTCCCAGGCCCAGCTCAGCTTATCTGAGACTGGAATGCTAAGAACCCTTTTTTTTTTGATGTTGCATTGCATTTTTCTAACCCAAGTGGTTACTTGCATTTCCTTTTACTTGCATCTTCCATGAGGGAGGAAGAGAAGTGAATTCCCCAGGAACAAAGAACTTGATCAGCTCTTGCTTTCCCCTGTGGTTATAGGAAAAGGCGGTTGTGAGCATTTGACAACAGCAGGGACCTGGCCCATATGCTGCCCTGATCAGACAATTATTTACACTGAAGTGGGCTCACTTGTTACCGAACACTTGTGAGGCTTTGGTATTTACACAGTATATTTAAATCCAAGGACCTCAAAGTTGTTAACAGACATCTGGTGCCCCTGACTGCTGACGGGGCAAGTAAGGCACAGAATTGGGAAATGATTGGCTCCAGTTCAGAAAAGACACAAAAACTTCTAATCCAGGGTTTAATTCCCTAGACACCCCTGCCTCCTCAGTTTTATGATTTGGACAGGCAATACAAAGTTCCTTTCTCAGGTTCTATCTCCCAAACATTCTTTAGATTCTTTAGGACTGAGGCTTATTAAGCTTTCCACAATTGGTTTTGATCCCGGCGCAGATGAGATGGCCCTCAGCTAGCCATGGCAAAGGAGGGCCAGCTGCCCCAGGGTCTGAGACGCTCACCTTGCTGCTCCAGTAGAGCATTCTGCCGCTTGAGGTCATCAATATCCTGCTGGTGTGTGTGGTTTTTCCTTCTCATATACTGGATGTACTCTGTGGCTTTATCTAAGATTTGGGCCCGGGATGCCTGTTGCAATAGTGAGAAAAGCACAGGGGACAAAATAAAGACCTAGTCTATTGTAGTGATGAAACAAATGTGTTTTTCTGTAGCAGGAACATTGGCAGCAGGATCATGGAGAGGGCTAAGAGTGCAGCCAAATAAAATGCATACGAAATCTTCACTTGAGGGCCTTTCCAGGTATCTGAGGAGAAATTCCCAGGTCAGTTGTGTCCAAGGCATTTACAGTACTAATTAATGTCTAAACACTTAGGATATTAGCATTGGTTCCTGACCATACTGTGGCAAAACTGTGGGTTCCTAATCCATAAAAAAAGGGAGCCAGACCTGGACTAGAGATATTTTGTTCTAAAAAGCACCCAGGGCTCATTCAGATATTTAGAAGGAAAACATGATACAAAATGTATATAATAAGCAGTGCTGTCTTTTTTTTACATTGTATTTTCTATCATCATCATCACCACCACCACTAACAATAAATCAATTTTGTGAAAATATAAACTGCATGTTTTATTAACACAGTGAAATGGTGGTAGTGTCCTGCAAGAAATTGCAGAAAGCAAATAATATGCTTTATCAAGGTTTGTGGGTGGCCTGGACACTACCTGCCCATAAGAATAAATGGTAGATGTCAGGTAACAGTGCTCCTGTGTACAACTTGGCTGTGAGGTTTCTTTAGGTTGTAAATACTGCCAGAATTATTCAAAGCTGCCCTCTCAAGTTATCTCACAGATACTAATTTTAAATTGGTGGCACAGTGCAGGAACAAAGAAACTCAATGGAGATCTTACTCTAGTAGCAATGGGAAGCAGGGACATTTCTTAGGAAATCCAGCAGTGTAATTCAAATAGTTACCAAATATCCAAGTGATTTCAAAAGTAGATGGGCTAAGGATCACCTCTCATAAGGATCACCTCTCACCTGGTCAAGTTTTCAAAAATCAAAACTTCTTATCAAATATTGAAACTGTCAGTTTATATTTCCTCAAGTTGGATAAACAGAAGGATTTTTTTTGTTATAGGATACAACGGTTTCTAAGATCCTGCAATCGTATCTTGGCTTTCCTGCCATAATTCCTCTCAAGCTGTTCATTAGTGAATACTAACAATTTGATGCAAAGTACTTTAAGAAACATAAAACAGTATTATAATATTCTTCATTACTTCTCGAGTTCAAATATCTATTTGGGAGAGATGTGTACAAGTATACAAGTAACTAGTCCTCTTGAGCTCCAATCCTGCTTCATGAACATGTCCAAATGGAGGTCTCATTTTCAACATGCATCAATATTTTCAAACCAGAAATGATTATTTCCTCCCCTCCCCCAAAACCCTTTTCTTTTTCTCCTAACTTCCCTACTTTTTTGGAGGGCACAAACTGCAGGGTAATTTCTGATTCTTCTCTCTCCTTACCCATCCCATCTCAAATCCAATTAGCTATACAACATATTTCTGATCTACCCTCTTCTCACCACTGTCATGATCACCAACTCCAGGCATTCATTTACTCTTGCTTGGTTCAAAACAATAAAACTTCCTAATAACTGTTCTTCCAGACTTACATCTATCCATTTCCAATCCATTTCCCTCAAAACAGCTAAATTTGCATTACTAAAGCATAGAATTGACCATGTCACCATTCTCTTAATTAAGAAGCTTGTCTTACTTGTGTTTGGCATTTAAAGCCCTTTACATTCTGGTTCCTGCCTACCTTTCCAAGAATATTATGTATTACTCTCCTTGTATTTATTTCATACTCCAGCCAAACCAGCCTATGTGACCCACCTCCATTTCTTTACTCACAGGCTGTTTTACATCCTTGAAATGCCTCATTTCCTCTCCTCTTTAAATCCTTTGTTTCATCACTTGTACAAAAATAGTCATAGCAGCCCTGTTTGTGGTGGCAAAGAATTGGAAATCAAGTAACTGTTCTTCAACTGGGGAATGGCTTAGCAAATTGTGGTATATGTATGTCATGGAACACTCTTGTTCTATTAGAAACCAGGAGGGATGGGAATTCAGGGAAGCCTGGAGGGATTTGCATGAACTGATGCTGAGTGAGATGAGCAGAACCAGAAAAACACTGTGCACCCTAACAGCAACATGGGGGTGATGATCAACCTTAATGGACTTGCTCATTCCATCAGTGCAACAACCAGGGACAATTTGGGGCTGTCTGCAATGGAGAATACCATCTGTATCCAGAGAAAGAACTGAGGAGTTTGAACAAAGACCAAGGACTATTACCTTAAATTTAGGGGGGAAAAAACAGATATCTTATTGTCTGATCTTGTTATCTCTTATACTTTTTGTTTCTTCCTTAAGGATATGATTTCTCTCTCATCATACTCAATTTGGATCAATGTACAACATGGAAACAAATTAAAGACTGACAAATTGCTTTCTGTGGGGGGGGGGAAGGAAGCAAGATTGGGGGGGGATTATAAAACTCAAATAAAATCTTTAATTTAAAAAAATTCAGTTTCCTGGGCAGCTAGATGGTGCAGTGGATAGAACAGTAGACCCTGGAGCCAGGAAGATCTGAGTTCAAATCTGGCCTCAGACAATTGATAACTGCCTAGCTGTGTGACTTAATCCCTGGTTTCCTTCACAATTCCATTCAAATACCATCTCCTATAAGAAGCCAATCTTGATCCCTTTTAAATTGCTTGGACCTGTTGCCTTTTAATCCCAGGTCACTGCTTTGTATTTACTTTGCATCTACTTTCCTGTGTACGTGTTTCTTTGAATAGAATTTACCAGAAAATGCCCAGTACATAGTAAGCATTTTAATTAAATGCTTCTTAGATAAATGAATTATTACAAGATGGTATAAGGATAAATTGACCAAATAACTAAAATGTACTCAAAGAAACATGCCAAAAATCATACAGATATAATATCATCAACATCATGAATGCCCAGTAGACTCCAAATCTAGGAGGAATTCCTTACACATAGTGAAGTCCTTTAGATATTCCTTCTTTGTTGCTAAGACTGTGCTGGCTGCATCAAGCCCTGTAGAGCCTCCAAAATGAGATATAATTATTCAAGTAATCAAAGTTATCTATTTTTATCTTTTGTAGTTATCCACATCTCTTGTTTGGTTAAGATGACATCTCCTATACATAATTATTCAAAAAAATTTTTGGCCTATTCACCTAAGAAAAATGAAGTGGGTAAAAAACGATTAGTTTCCAAACTATTATTTACAGTTAGAAAGACCAAAGAGCTCATCTGTTGGTACAGTAATTTGCAACGGAGGTATTCATGGACTAAAACTAAACAGAAGAGTTGGTTTTTTTAGAAAAAGGCACAATTGGGGCCAAATTATGGAATACTTGAGACAACTAGGGGGCACACTGATAAGAGCGCTGAGCTTGTAGCCTAGAAAACCTAAGTTTTCAAATATCACTCTAGACCCTTATTAGTTGTGTAACCCTGGGCAAAACACTAAAAGTTCTTTCTGCTTCAGTTTTTCTCTTCTGTAAAATAGGGATAAAAACAGCATCCCAAGTATTTTGGGAGGATCAAATGAGTCAATATTCTCAAAACACCTAGCACAATTCCTGACATACAGTTATGACTTAAAAAATGCTTTTTTCTTTCCTCATTTCCAAAGATCATGGTAAACTTGAGTAGGCCTACAAGACAAGCAACCAAGAACTAAATAAAATAAATTACATAAAGATGTCATCAGAAAAATGTATGACTGGTGGGTTGGGTCACATTGTAGAGAGTAAAGATTAACAGAGACAACCACTAACATCTTTGAAGGGTAGATATCCTTGGGCTTTCCTTTCAGCTATAAATCTATGATTCTATGATCTATATACTCTACTGATTCCTATATAACTTTAAAAGAATTAAAGGAAAGCCTCTAGAATACTAAGTATTACACACTGGAAAATTTATAGAAAGACAGGCATAATAGTCATACAGAAATGAAAAGAAATGACGGAACTGTGATCCTCACCAATGGCAGTACTCACATCAATGAGATGATAGGTCCATTAAAGTTATCATAAATGGCAGAAACAATAAAGTTACAGGAATTTAGATTACTTCTTGTTGGGACAATGAGAGAAGGTTTCACTGCAAGAGATGCCTCGAGTTGAATCATTAAAGGCAGACTGGAGCAGGGTAAAACAGTAAAATAAAAAAGATCTGCTTTGGTCCAAATTTCGGTGTGTTATGGCAGCTATCTAGATGTAACTTCCCATTGTTTAAAGGATACTTAATAAGATTCCTAATTAGTAAGTGATAAAATGAAATGAGGCAGCTAAATGGTATGGTACAGAGCCAAGCCTGGAAGTCAGCAAAATTCTTCCTAAGTTCAAATCAGGCCTCAAATATTTAGTAGTTTTGTGACCCTGTACAAGTGACTTAACCCTGTTTGTCTCAGTTTCATCTATCAAATGAACTAGAGAAGGAAATGGCAAAACCACTCTAATATCTTTGCCAAGAAAATCCAAAATGGAGTAATCAAGATTCAGACATGACTGAAATAACTGAACAGCAACAACACAAAATTTAACCAGGAAGATTATTATTTAAATACAAATTTGCACATAAGCACAGAAGCAACCTCACAACTTACCCACTTAGAAAAACTCCAAATGTAATGCTCTTCCTGAAGTAGACCATTCCACTTCTAGAAAGTTCTAGTTTGGAAGTTTTTTTCTAATATTAAGGTGAAATTTGCCTCTCTTACTTGACTGAACGTAGTCATCTAGCTTGTTAATGTTCTTTCTAAAAACCTAGAGCCACAAACCGTACAAGTATTTGGTCTGGCCCTCAGTACTTGACTGAAGTCTCTCAGATTTAACAGATTCTCTAAATAGAAAGTTCTGAATAAAAATTCTGACTACAAGTAAACCTGATCACTATTTCCTCATAGATGGCATATTTTAAAGAGTCTGCCTAATCTTGGAAGAGTTTTAAGGATCAAGTCAAAAATTTAGGTTATAAATAAATTTAATGCAATCTCTACTCTTATTTTATTACTACTTATACTACTTATTTTGTCTTCCCTGTGTCATGCAGCCCCTTATCATAATGCCTCATGAGCTCTTAGTATAACTATCTAGATAATGGCTATCTGTAAAGTGTGATGAGGCCCTGGACCTCTAAACAAAGAAAAATTATTGATAAAATTTACAAATCCCAACCAAGGTCAAGGATATAGAAATAAGCTTAATAAATTTTTAAGACCTAGGTGGCAATAGACCCTAAATATAGGGCCAAAAGTCAGCAAAACTCATTTCCCTGAGTTTAAATCTGGCCTCAGACACTTATTGGCTATGTGGATTTGGGCCAGTCACTTAAACTCTGTGTTTCCTCATCTGTCAAATAAGAGTCAGACACAACTGAAACGAATGAACAACAACCAAAAAACTCCTTTCCTCACCACCTTCCTTCTCTTTCTATGAGCCTTCAACTTATGATGCTGTTATTCCAAAGCATAGATATGGGAGAGGAAATAACACCTAATACCCCCCCCCCCCATCACTGCCTTAGAACCTCTGGAGAGTGAGGAAAACTGCTGAGACAGTTGTGGCCAAGACAACAGGTTGAATGGAAGCAACCAACCTAGTTCCCAAATACTTACTCCAGCAAAAACCTAAAAATACTAACAGAATGAACCCAATGAAAAACTTAGAATTCACTCTTCACCCCAGAATGAACAGGAAGTTGGAAATCCATAAGCAATAAAAAATGAATCTACTAGAAAGGAAAGCAGCAGCAAACAAGATGTAATCCTCCTAGACATGTCCAGAGATAGCTCCAGAGATGCCTGTAGACCACAAAGGTTTACATTAGGAAAGCAGTAAGGGAGGAGGGCTCCCACAAGAAAGTCCCAAGATGGTTCAGGACACATTTTGGTCATCAAAAGACTGAGAAGCAGCACTCAGACAAAGATCCCCAAGCTCTAGGGTTATTTTTTCTTAGCACTCTATCCTGAAATACTGAAAGGCCTTGAAGATCCAGGAAGATCTAAAACCTATCAACACATAAACTGGTAATTCAAGATCAGTACAGGAACCAATATGACCCCAGCCAAGTTTTCAGCACCGCTGACTACCCAAAAACCTGGCCTTTGTACAAAGCTCAGGAGTTACTAGTATAAAGAATTATAAATCAAGAGTATGATAGGACTTTTATTAGTTTTCTCATATCATGTCTCCTCTTCTTCCTGCTACAAGGGATGAGTCTTCTCTAAAAGGAAACCTTGGGACCTGACTGACTCATGCCTTGCTGATAACAGCTTCCTCATCACCCAAGAGCATAATAAAAACCCACCCAGATGAGAGTGTCATCAGGCTCTCAGGTTTGATGGGTGCCCAAGAGGATGCAAAGTTATATTCTGCCTTGATGACCACATATGCTTCCATAAGGAGGTAGGAAGGCAGAGTCTATCAAAACTGAAAGTGATATAGGTCTATATTTTTGCATATCCATAGACCAAGTAAAGCTCATTTTTCTTAACTGTTAAATGAGTTTACAAGCCCCTCACTTAATCCCCAAAATGGAACCTGAACTAGGAGAATGCTGTCTGTCATTAAGCAATCTCTAACTCAAGAGACGCCCCCAAATCCAATTAGAATTAACTATACAACAGCAAGCAGAATCAAAGGGGGGAAAAATGAACTTTTCCATAAGTACTACATGAATATTTATTAGAAATGAAGCAAGAGTAAAACTGAAAAAAAAAAAGGAAAATGAATAACTTAGAACCAAAAATGGAATAGCTAATCCAAGTAATGTCTCCTTGAAAATTAGACTAGACCAAACTAAAAATCTATCACTCCATAAAACACAAAATGTTAACAACAGAATCTAAAGATTGAAAAAATAAATAGAAGAAAATATAATGTAACTGCTATCAAAAACAACTGACTTAAGATGCTATAAAGAGCCCTAAAGAATCCTCTACTCTGAACTTCAAAAATGTAAGGAAGAGCTCAGCACAGGTGACAAAGGGCAGAACCAAGCAGAGACTACCCCCTACTGCTCCCCAAAGAAACATTAACAGAGAATGTATTCCTAAATATTAATATATTACTAATATGATAACATTGTACTAATATTAAGAACTAAAGCTGGAGAGATGAGCAAACTAAAGAAAGCACCAGTGAGTATTAAAAATACATTATAGATCTAGACATGACAAACATCAAACCAAGAATCAGAACCAAATGAATACTTAGAAGAAATGAAGCAAGAAATCAAAAATAAAAGGGGGGGGGGGAGGATGAATAAACACCTTAAAATAGCAAGTTATAAACTAGACTCAAGTTACAGACTCCATGAAAATCATACTAGATGAAATATAAATCAATGACCTGAGATAGCATATTAGAACAAAATCAAAAGACTGAGAAAAAACTGATCTGGAAAATTCATCAAAATATGACTTAAACATTACAGGACTCTTAGGAAGTCTGCCCTGGAAAAGAGGGAGTTTGCCCAAGCAATGTGGGTGCAAGAATGAAAAAGCTGCCAGCACTAAACTCCATTTTTATTTCTGAATGTGTATGCCATAACAGAAAAAGAAAAAACTGCCAGTGAAACAAACTAAGCTCCTCATTTATAAAGCACCATTTCTCCAATTTAAATATGATGAAGAACAATTCACAAATGTGGCTGTTTGCAAATGGTACTTGCCTCCATCTGAACTATACCTATAATAGATGACATTTGGTGGTTAGTGCAAAGGTATATATATCTGTGTGAAGAATGAAATGATACCAGAAGTTTTGGAAAGATGTCCATATTTGTCAACACACATCAATATTTTCTTCCAAAAATTGTTACTACTCAGTTTGGTGAGTTTGATTTTAACAAAAGTAAAACAAAGGTCCCAATTTTAAGACAACAGCTTCTCTGTTGGGACTGACTTAGAGGTATCTCTTTTGCTACTCAACTCAGGCAACAGTAATTAGCAAAATTACTAGGAAAAGTAGTAGTATATGCTATAAGCCAGTGAATTTATGAAATACTTCTGTTGCTGTGATCAGGACCTGTCCAAAATATGTCCATCCCACAGTCTAGTTTTATGCAGCCCACTGTGGGTTTACTAAATACTTTAATAAATGAAGCTTGAGCTACTGCAGAGCTCTCACTAAAATGGCACATCAAAATATTTTGTCTATTGTTTCAATAAAAACTTTTAAAAGTAAGGTTGGACAGCCCTATTGTAGCCAATAAAATGGATAGCAAAAGGAACTTAGCTAAAAAAAGAAATGGAACTTAGAAAATATCTCAAACCAGACATATTTATAAATATGGAATCAATATTTGGTTCTGCCACACAATCATAAGCTCTAGGACTGAGATCAAAATATTTACATTAAAACATTGAGATTTGATACTGAGATTTTCAGTATCTAAAGTGTTAAAAATCAATTGTGGATACTGCATTTGTTGAATATATTACTTTAATACATCTAAGTACCAAGAAAAGATCTTTCATCAGCCTAGACCTTTTTACTTTTAGAAATGAAATAAAATAAATTTGTATGGGGGGAAAAAATAAAAGGATTATAGGATTCCCTGAAAACCATGATTTAAACCTCCAAATAAAAGTTCAATGAATTTCACAAGTCAAATTTCAGAGATTTAAGTAAAAAAAAAAATACTGCAAACTCAGAAACTGTCAGGATCTCGTATAAAAACCTTATGACTCCTGGTATAGAGAAGATTAGGGACTATAATATTCCAAAGGCAAAAAGAGAGAGTTATAACCAAGAATAACTTAACCTGCAAAACTGAGAATAATCCTACATAGGGGAAAAAAGAATTTCAATGGAACACATTTGCAAGCTTTTCTGATGAAAAGACCAGAGTCGAGTAGGAATTTTATAATGCAAGTATAAGAGTCAAACGCAACCTAAAAAAGACAAATTTATTTGAGCAACTTGAAGAGGCTATATGATAAATGTCAACCTTTTAGTAGAGGGAGAAAGAATAAGTGTCCTTTCAAACTTTAATGTTATTAAAAGGTATTGAAGGAGTTAAAACAGAGACCATGGAGTTGAACTGATTTTGTTGTGAGGGTTTTAAAGAATGTAAAGGAAAGGCTAATAAAAAGAATACACTGGTATAAAAAGGGGGAAAAGGATCGATAATAATAACCAGGATGTGTAAGCAGAGTACATAAACATGGAAGAAGGGTGGAGGGAGTGAGCACCATAAAAAATTTACTTATACTGGAACTAAATAAAGGAAAGTCAAACATAAATGCTCTGGTGTTTAAATACCAAAAAAGGAAATAGATAGGAAGGAAATGGGTAGGTGGAAAGATGTGAGGAAGGAAATAGTTACAAGCAAAACAAAAAAGGGGAAGAAAAAGAAGGGAAATGGAAACTGAAGAGAATGACTGAACAAATACAAATGTGAAGGAATGGAATAATGGTGTGCAAAAATGATAAAAAAAACTGGGAAGACTTGTATGAACTGATAATACATGAAGAGAGAAAAACTAGAACAATTTATATATTAAGAAAAACATTTTAAAGACTTAAGAATTCTCATCAACCCCATCTTCAGAGTATGCTAAGTTTGTTACTCACCTGACAAGATGAACTCAAGGTGCAAAAAAAAAAATATAGATTTTTCGGTTATAGTCGCTGGTGTATTTATTTGGACTGCTTACTTCTTACTAGTTTTGTTCCCCTTCTGTTTTCAACAGGGAAGGGAGAAGAATACATAGAATAGGAGGAAATACAGAAGGAAGTATAGATAAGTAGGTCAGCTTTGATAAAAATTTGGGGCTTGGGGTCTCTAAAGCTCTACATTCATGATCCTATTATAGTAACATGTTGACTCTATTATATACTTAAAAAAAAGTAAGCAGTATGAAATAGACATTAAAAGTTTCATATATTGGGGGCAGCTAGGTGGCATAGTAGATAGAACACTGACCCTGGAGTCAGGAGTACCTGAGTTCAAACTCAGCCTCAGACACTTAATAACTGCCTAGCTGTGTGAACTTGGTCAAGTCACTTAACCCCATTGCCTTAAATAAATAGAAATTTTTAAAAAAAAGTTTCATATGCAATTCTTCTAAAAATTTATTTTGTAATATAGAAAAGTGCTTTTTTTTGGTGTTCAGAAGTTAAAAAAACCCAACAAAAGATAAAAAAGCCAGTGAATCAATATTAAAATATCTGAAATGCAACATTTCTTGTATATAAGAAAAGCTGAGAAGACATTTTTATGTTGAAATAATTCCCAAATTATGATGAGGCATTAGATGATTGGTGTGAGACTTGATCTAATAAGACCTGAAGCAAGACAACATCCTGTTAGGAGTGATTTAAAAGCAATAACTTATCAATGCCCATTTTGGGCCTTTGTTCCTATCAAGATGACTTGACAATTAGCTGGGAAAAATATCTCAATAAATCTTGCTAGGATATGTAGGTTCTTTTGTGTGGTTTCATCTTTCATTTCCTTGGCATGGCCTTTGGCTTAACCTGAAACCACTTATCTAAGAGAGCATCTGTCACTAAATGGAAGATGAGGGGAGATGAGGGAGAGGAGAGAGGGGATAAGAAAGAAAGATGGGTGAGAGAAAAAGAGGGGGGAAAGAAAGAGAGGATGACTGTAGATAGGAAAAGTCTGATCACCTCAAAAGAAAGATACTATGGCAAAATACACTAGAAATATTTTTACATGGTATATGGATAATTGTACTTTTGTTAATACAGGGTAGAGGTTCTAAACTTTTTTTGGGTCATGGATCCCACCTTGGCAGTCTGGTGAAATTTTGTAGGCTGACTCATTTTGAATTCGGAGACCACTAAAATTCCATGAACTGCCATCTAGGCACCTTTGCAGTTGATTTTTTGAAGTCAAATATATTATTTTATAGTAAATATATTTTGCAGTAAATGGATTAACTTTTTGATTACTTTATATTAAAAAAATACATAACACTATATTTATCTATACTGGAACACTGTGGTTTAATATAAAGAATAAGGACCCAGAGAAGCAGCTGCCCAAGTGCCTTTTGGCAAATTCTTCTCCCCCAATACCGATTTTCATTTCAAACGTTATTACTGTCTCCCAAAACCTATGTTTTTAAATGTCTCTATTATTATTAGGGACACTTTTATTTTTCTCATCATCAAACTTTACAACTTCAGTTTTGTCTTAAACTTTTCACCTTCCCTCACCCTACACATCTAATAAATTGCCAACTCTTGTCCTTTCTATACCCACAAACATTTTTCATCTGACTCCCTCCCTCTGCTTAAGGACATCATCCTAGATGAGACCTTTATCACCTCTCAAAGCAACTACTGTGGTAACCTTCTAATTAGTCTCCTTGCCTCAAGTTTCTCCCCTCTCCAACACTTTCTCCACACAGCTTATCAGTTAATTTTTTACCAGCGTCTGATCCTATTCAGTAGCTCCCTAATAACTTTAGAGTCAAATATAATTTCATCTCTATTTCATTCTTTTTAAATTCCCATTTTTGTGTAAATGTTACAATGTACATATTTATCACAATACATAATTACATATTACACACACACACACACACACACACACACACACACACAAAATTAATACCTAAGAAGTGGGGTAGGAAGAAGAGATGATCAAGTAAGTGAGATTGAAAGAATATAAATTTTAGAGCTAGAAAGGACTTCAGATATCCATCTAGTTCAACGTCCTCACTATACAGCTAAGAAAACTAAGGCCTAGAGAGAATAAATACACAAATGGGATTCAAATTCATGAGTTTACCTCTGTACCTCATTGCTTCCCTTTTTTTTATTTCTGATCAAGTACCTGGCAGGAAGGAAGATCAAACACCTAATCTTCTATAGGGTGCCCAATGTTACGTAGTTATTAATTGTGAGCACCAAAAGAAGAACAAAACGTTTCAAAATGGCATTCTTTATTCTAACTCAGAGTCTCCTTATAGTGGAACAAATCTAATAAAATCTGAAATTCCAAATAGAAAGCACAAGATTCTTTAGAGACAAAAAGAATTTTAGCAAATTTTGTTGTTCTGTCATTTTTCAGTTCTGACTCTTCATGACCCCATTGTGGGTTTTCTAGGCAAAGTTCCAAGAGTAGTTTGCTATCTCCTTCTCCAGCTCATTTTACTGATGAAGAAACTGAGGTAAATGGGGTTAAGTGACTTGCCCAGGGTCACACAGCTAGTATCTACAGTCAAATATGAATTTAGGAAAATGAATCTCCTGAATCCAGCCCTGACTTTATCCACCATGCATGCCATTTTGCTGTCCCTTTTAGCAAATAATTGACTAAAAAAAGAAGAGTAAAGAGAGACTAGTAACTTCAGTTTGTTTTTTTTTCCAAGCATAAATCTATACTTTGGTTCATGTTATGGAGGACAAAACTTGTAGAAACCTACATTGTCCAATTCTTTATAAGCAATAATTCATGAGTTTGGCTTAGAACTGAAACAAAAGGCCCATAAATTAGCATGACAATCCTCTCCACTGAAACTAGAAGCATCATTGTCACATCAGCATTCTACAATATATCAGTAATATATATAAGAAATAGAGCTTCTACAGAACATTCAAATTCAAGAGATAGGGAAAAAAACAACCTGCTACTATGATTCACTTAACTAAAGAGAAGCAAAACTTCCCATCTTACACAAGGATTATGACCAAAGTAGAGAAAGGAAGAGGAGAAATCCAGAAAGTATCACTTACCTAAAGTTCAATTAGCTCATTACAATTATTAACAAATATCAGTTCAAAAAAGATTAAAAGCTATAGTGCTTTGAAGATCAGCTCCTTTTGAAGATCAACTTTCTCAGAATATTTGCTCTATCAAACTCACTGTCACATATTAACTGCAACACATCTAGACCAAAATTG
Source organism: Macrotis lagotis (assembly GCF_037893015.1). NCBI lineage: Eukaryota > Metazoa > Chordata > Mammalia > Peramelemorphia > Peramelidae > Macrotis > Macrotis lagotis. The sequence goes on along the minus strand of NC_133661.1, from coordinate 277,670,696 downwards.
CTCACTGTATTTTCTGACCCCAAGCTCTGCCCTCTCACTTCCACTTCTTCACTACTACTGATCATCATGGTCTCCTTAATCTCTACTCATTATTTTAGTTGGTTCTTTCTTTCTGATTTCATCTGCAATTCTGGACAGTCTGGAATCTATATTTGAAATATACAGTAACATTTTTAAACTCTTCAATTCCACTTCTACTCTCTTAACCTTCAGAAAATCTCATTACTGCATTTGAAGTCTAACAATTGCTGTAGAAAGTCAGAATTCCCCACTGATTAGTCACACACCCTCTTCCACTTTCAAGTTCAACTTTCTGTCCCCACACTAATTTAGAGAAGACTCACAACATCAGTACCCTTGTCTCCTTTTCTCCAAGTCCAAACTTATTTTCATCTATTTACTCTTTTGTTCTTTGTCTAAGAACAATGGTAGTAGCTTCTTAATTTTCCCATTGGAATGTAACTGATTGTGAAGAAAGTTATTATTTTATTCAAGTTGGACCAAGGAAATGATGCCATAATAGGAGGGTAAAATGCAATAGTTTAACTCAAGTTTCAAGTTTCAGCTAGATGGACTCTAGAGTCTCTTCTAGCTCAAACCTTATAATTCTATGACCTTTTTACTATGATTCTGTGATTACAAAATCTTATTTTTCTTTTGGTTTTTCAAATAGTCTTCCAGTAGATTGGTTGCCTTGGCATTCATATTATTCATTATAAATGTTTAAATTAGGCTCTTAATTGAAAGGACTGACTTACAAATAACTAATACTAGTTATTGTGACATTGTGACATTTCTTAATTGAAATTTTAGAACTGACAGTTTGGTTTTTGAGCTGACTACTAAGTTTGGTTAGTGGCTCAGTGGATTAGTGCTGGGTGTAGAGTCAGGAAAACCTGGATTCAAATCCAGTTTTTGTGACTTGATTTGTGATCTTTGTGATCCTGGGCAAGTCACTTAATCTCTATTTGCCTCAGTTTCCTCCCGTGTAAAACAGGTTATTATGAGTACCTACCTCACAAAGTTGTTGTGAGCTTCACAAGAGATAATATCTATAAAAGAACTTGGCACATAGTAGGCCCATTTAACTTATTCCCTCCTGTGCCCCACTCCTTCCTAATTCCCCAGAGTTTGATGATTTCTAGGTAGAACAAGTTTCTGATCTGAAACGGTAAGGACTAACCACCAATTTTATAAACAAAAGCTTGTAACATACAGAATTCAGAATTTTAATCCTCTTTTTATTAGAAATTTTAAATTTAATTTTAAAATTTGAACTTTAGGATAGATGACGGTGCTTTCAGATTTTATTTTGTAAAAAGGTTTTTGGTCAAATTACCAGATCTGATGGGGCAAGACAGTTCTTATGAAAAGAGAATCGGGAATTTTGAGTGAATTACAAATGCAGTATCAATCAATATTTTAATATGGCAACCATAAAATGTAATGTGATCTTTACAGTATATTGAATGAAGGTCAACATCCAAGATAATGTAAGTAATAGTTCTGGTATACTCTGACTTGGTCAAACTAATTCTCTCTCTCTCTCTCTCTCTTTCTCTCTCTTTTAAGGTTTTTGGCAAGGCAAATGGGGTTAAGTGGCTTGCCCAAGGCCACACAGCTAGGTAATTATTAAGTGTCTGAGACCGGATTTGAACCCAGGTACTCCTGACTCCAAGGCCGGTGCTTTATCCACTATATGCCACCTAGCCGCCCCAAGACTAATTCTCTTTCAAAGGAACAGTCTTTATGAGAAAATTTATACTTGTATCTTTTCCCAAATCTTCCTCTGCTAACTAAACATCTTTTAGCCAAGAAAGTATAAGCCTGAGGGGACACTAATCTCTCAAGTCATAGAACACAGGTCCAATATGGCATCTCACCTACCACTCAAGGATTCAAATTTCCAATCTCCAAAGAAAGGCCCTCTTGGAATGGTTTGTATTATGTAAAATTTAGGACTGGACATACTATAGATCAGGGTTGTCCAATCTTACTTTTAAAAGTTTTTATCGAAACAATAGACAATATATTTTGATTTGCCATTTTCTTGAGAGCTCTGCAGTAGTACAGTTTTGTTTACTAAAACATTTAGTAAATCCCCAGGGAGGAGCTGCATAAAATCGCACCATGGGCCATATTTTGGACAGCCCTGCTGTAGATGATATATGACTGATGGGAAAGGTAGAGGAAAGATGATAACAAGGTAGACAACGTTAGACCTGCAGTCAGAAAAACTTAGCTGTGTGTCCATGGGCAAATAAAACATCTGAGCCTCAGCTTCCTCATGACTTAAAATGATATGATAATATTCATAGTACCTACTTCACTTAGCGGTTGTGAGGCTCAAATCAGAGATATGTTAAGTGTTTTGTAAACTTTAAAAATAATCAATTGTTATTCTAAATCTCTCAGTACCTAATCTAAAAGATTTAGTTAATCAAAAGTGAGCTGTACATACATATACATATACACATACACACACACACGTATGTAGGATGGTAGAAAGTAAGAATTAATCTGTTCTTATTCTCTGAATTGCTAAAGTGTACAGTTCAGGTTCATCTGTCTCTGAAACTCATAGGCAAGGGGCCCCTTTGGGTGGCTTGGACCTTATTCCAATCATGTGAATGTATGTAGTTGTGTAGATTTCCTTGTATAAGTCTCTAATAGTAAAAGTCACGAATGTGGGTTTCTTAGCAAAAAAAGTTCTATCAGTGAAAGCCATAATAACAATGAGTCCGTATCAATGAAAGCTATGAATAATATAAGTCAATATTAATGAAAGCCAAAAGAAAACACACTGATTGTATCATGATCACAGTGACCTGTAAGTACAAGACCTCAAATGCCAGTCTCCACTCTAAACAGTACTGAAAGGTGACCAGGTGTTAACCCAAAAATATCAGCCAATCCACACCAACATATTCCCTAACTCCTCCTCCTTTTGTCTAATTTCTCTAATTACTAAAGGGTTTTTCTTTTCAGAGGGAAGGGTCTTCTGTAGGAAATCAAATATGTTGTTTAGCCTAAGGCCTAGATTACCCCAATATGAGTATCTTACTTTGATTACCACTTATATAAATCAATCTGGAGCTCCCCTTTATCTCTTTTTTTCAGTATCATGTTGGACCCCTTGTTTGGGGTGGGGGAGAGGGGGAGAGAGAGGAAAGCCTGGAATATTGCACTAGAGGGGAATTTTGGGGTAAGACTATTTAAAGGTAATCTCCTGATTTAATTTTCATAAAGAGTTCCCACATCTGACTCTTTATTGCAGATATCACAGCATTAAAAAAAGGAGACGGCACGCAGGTAAGCATGTGGGATATAAAGTATGTCACAATCTGATCCAGAAAAGGCTTGAAATTTAGCTGGATATGTACATAAGTACAAACAAATATATGATAACAAGTTAAATGCTCAAAGGTTAGTATTTCAAGCTTTGAAAGGATCACTAATTACTGAGGTCAGAAAGGATTCATATAAGGTTGAGCCTGAACGGAAAAGTCAATTTATACAACCAGTGTTTGTGTGTGTGTGTGTGTGTAATGGCATGGATGTACATCACATGTTTTGGTAAAATGAGCTAACCAGTTTGGCCAGAAGGATACAGCTTCTATAGAAAAAAAAAGAAGATAAAAAAAGAAATAAGATGTCTAACTATGGAGGTCCTTGAATGCTGAACTAACTTTCATATTTTGAGCAATGGAGTAAATGAAAGTTTTTGAGTAGTCCAATATGCATAGAATACTGTTTTAGATGTATATTTATGTAGCGAGGATAAAAATGGGTCGGAGAAACAAAGCATGAACACGAGTTAGTAAATTATGATTGGTTCTAGATTAGGATAGTGGTTGTAGGGATGGAAAGAAAAGGGCAGAGTCAAAGGACATTACAAAAGAAGAACTTTAGAGTGACTGAAATGTGGTTGAGCAGCAGGGTGGAAGAAAGTCAAAGGTGATTCTAAGATTCTTGGCTTGAGTAACCCTAAGAATGATTACTTAGGGATGCCTCAAGAAGGAGCTGGCTTTAAGGCTAAATCCAATTTAAAATAATGCAACTGAAGATATCCAGGAGGTAATTAGAGATTCTATCTTAAAGCAAAGAAGATGGGCCAAGGCTGGAGACATAGGCATAATAGCACTTTTCATATATGCTACAGAATTTAAAATCCTCAATAATTGGATCCCAATCAACCTTTCCATGCTAATTATACTTATTATATCCTTAATCCACTTTAATATATATTCTAATCAAACTGACATTCTTGGAATCTTGGAATCTATAAGTTTCCTTAAACGTTTGATTTTGTTGCCCCTCCTAAGAAAACCTTTCCTGATACCTCTTTAAATTACTTGGCATTTATCTGTGTACACACTGTTTATTCCTAGTAGAAAATAAGGTCTTTGAACTGTTTTATTTTTACCTCTGTTTGGCCACATCCCTTAACATGTATATGGCAACATCTAAAAAAGGAGTGTTGAATTAACTGAATTTCATCTCCATAAAAATACTGACAGATAAACTATGCAAATATTATCCTGCTTAAGGACTTCTGAGTTGGTCACCACAAGTCATGTGAAAGAGAATTTTAGTGAGGTGAAATAGGCAGGGTTTGTGATTTTCTATTTAATGTAGCTGACTGTCTTTGGGTTTTCAATTAATCTTGCTTGTCTGAAGCAGGTTATTTAGTTCGATTAATATTCCTTCCTCTCCCCTTTAAGGAAACCAGGCTTTAATAGAACATAAAAAAATAAAGTACACATAGAACTCTCTATACTAATTAGTTGAAATATATGGTACCATAACAGTTATTTATCTTTTTTATACAAAAATACATACATACTTATACCCTAAAGAAAAGGCTTCATGTCATTTATGTTATGTCTCCCCAAAGCATCATAGAGTTCTATTCCCAATAGTATATATACTCAAATGTTTGATGACTTAAAATATTTTTCTTTTTTCTATTTTTGATTTTTTTTTTAGTTCTTTACTCCTTTACTTTTATAAGCATAGAAATACTAAACAGCCTAGGAAACTATAGAAAAATCTTTATCTAACTGAAGATATTAAGAAAATAAATAAATATATATATTCAACTAGAAATTTCATCAGCAGATATGATTGCTTCATTTTCCTTAAGCAAAAGGCGATCATTTTCCTTAAGCAAAAAGTGATCATTTTCAATGGGATTTATTTCCCAACTGGAGAAACTAAGGACCAATAGTATCTGGATTCTATATTTTAGGAACAGACTCTCTTTTTAAGTGGCTCCTACCCAAGTCAAAGATCAACTCAATCAATATTAAATATCCATGTTACCAGAAAGGAAGTACCTTGAAAAATTGAGTTGAAGTCCTAACACTTAATTGCATTATAATTAGGTAAATGTTTAAATTTTAAACAGGTAAATGTTAAACACTAGTAAAAATTTAACAACTGACTCCATGGTAAATGTATCCATGACACACTTTACAGTTTTATTTACATTACTAACATTTTTCTGTTGATTTTTAGTCTAGAAAAATAAACGAAATAATAAATCAAGGCCTGATATTGTAGGGTTTGCTGACTCCTTTGAGGTGTAAGTACAAATTCAGCCAGTTTGAGCAGGCTCCAACACACTCCAGGTTGTGATACTCAAGTGATACACATATACGTACATACATATACATATATACATATATATATATATTATTATTATTATAGCTTTAATTTCATATAAAAAATACCTTTGGTTGTTCATACATTGAATGAAATAATTTTTCATTGATTATCTGGCCTAAAAGGTACACTGCCTGAAACTGTCTTCAAATATTGAGAGGGTGAACCACAAAGTGTTTTAATTAGTATTATTAAATCAGCTGAACTAAGGATATTTAAAGTTAGGAAAGAAGCAGGGACATCTGATCTAAGCTATTGCAACTATGCTGCCAGAATTCTTGACAGAAAAGACCTTTTATATCTACTCATTGTCACAGTCCAAATTACCACAACCTAGATCAAGAGTCACTTTCCTTTGGTTTAAATGCATTAAAAAATATTGCATCAATAGATTAGAGTCTGGCAGCCTGATAAATCTATATGGCCTACTGGATTCACTGCATATATGGAACAATATTAGAGGAAAAAAAAGAGTGATGACATATTTAACAACTTTGAATTTGAAAGTTTTGTTTTCACCAGGTAGGACTAAGGGGTTCAGAGTTGCTGGTGCCAGCTTCCTTCAATCATTTTTGGTGAGAAAATGCTATAGTTGGATTTTCAAAATTAAAGGGTATGATAACTTCAGAACCAGGACTTACTAATTAGATTAATGGCAAATTATTTCAGTCTTTCACAGGGTTTATGTACCACAAGCTACAGAACCAGATTCTTTACTTTGAAATAACCAGAAATTATATAAATCATTTTTTTCTTGTAATAAAAAAATCAAGATTAAGTTATTAGGACTATCAGGAAAAAAATTTTTTAAGGTGCAAAAATATCTAATTGAGAGATAAAACCAAAATTTGTAAACCAAACTTTTGCCTCTTTTGCCATACTTTTAGATCACCAGAATAGTTTCCCTTTTGATACACCAAACTTATCCTAGAAATATATTAAAGACTACTTAAAACCTCACTTATTTTAAAATTTACAAAGTTTAAATTTAAACCTTAAATTGGAAGATACACCAATTAACAATGACTCAGATTAACATGTAATAGCCCTTTGTATAGATATGTACTTTGACTGAAAGGGTGGGTCTGTCACTAGCTGATTCTTTGGTCTATAACTGTGCTGTACGCAGGAATGCTGTTGTTCAAGATAAATACCTCTGCTTCAGAGCCACTGAAGTCTATAATAGGTGAATTCAATTTAGAAAATTCTGGTTCTGTGAAAGGCATACCTATTTACTTATTCTTTTGATGAAGAACTAATCCATGGTTTAGTGCCATGGAAGACTGACCACACCTTAGGGCATACTTCCCACATTCTGATTTACTAAAGTGCCAGTGTGAGTGTAAAATATTCACATTAGTTCCAAGGACACCCTAGCCATTCAAATTCAAACTGGATCTTGACTAAGTGCAAAATATCACCAGACTCCTACCTAAAGAAAGTTATTCAAATCACTCCTTTAAGCAAAAAAAATTTTTTTTTCAAGAAATGTTTGTCTTAGGACTTCTGGACCATAAAGATGAAAGTCTTCTTTTCAGGGTCATTCATTATAAGGAACTGCTATGATCCATTTAACTACTTAAGATTCTATATTGAAGATAAAACTGTCTATGAAAACAGATGTTTCTTCCCAAAATTCCAAGTACTGACCCTTGCTCACAACCTCTTGTTTTGTTTTCAAATATGGAAACAGCTGGTGATTGCATCTTCAGGGAAACACTAATTTTGGAAGGCCAATCTAGTTTATGAGGACACAAATTTTCCTTTATGTCTCTCTCCACAGAGTTCTTAGGAGGCTGTCCATACTCTCTGGGGAATGTGTCTGAAAAAAGTTATTAGAATCAGGTTCACAGATAATCCTGAAATTTTTCATTTGTAGGTACTTATTTACTATTATATTCTGTTAAAGAATGCTCATCAACCCCTAGCACAATTATGAGCTTTGTCATTTTGGGGCCCACCATTGGGTTGGAAAGGAGTGAGAATGTCTATTAGAATGTGCATGTGTGAGTGTATAAATACACTCAAAGTGAGATAGATGTTCATTTTATATAATAGTTTTATAACAATTTTTCTAATTTTTTTTCAGCTTTATAAAAGTGATACACTGAATAGAGCACCAGTCTGAGGACCTGAGTTCAAATTTGGCCTGAGACTCTTGATGCTTACTAGCTGTGTGACCTTGAGCAAGTTAGTTAACAATGACTGCCTCTCTTCCAGGGCCATCTCCAGTCGTCCTGATTCATATCTGGCCCCTGGACCCAGATGGCTCTGGAGGAAAAAGTGAGGCTGGTGACTTGACACAACACCCCTTTACTCAAATCTAATTTATATGCCTGTCATGGCATCATCTCCCTGATGTCACGGTCTTTTTCGAGAACAAAGGGCAAATATTAACATTATCATCATCATCAATTCCTGTTATCTAATAAGTAATCAAGTACTACCCAAACAAGTATTTCACAGAACAGCCTCACTAATTCTTATATAATTTGGTAGTGGAAAAGTTGAGTAAGGGAGTCTATGTGGTCTTTTGCTCCAAGCGAAGCAAGAATCAAAAAATATTTAAGAATTATGATATTGTGTTTGCCTTCTCAAGGAGGGGTTCGGGAAGAAGGGAAGGAGAGAATTTGGAGCCCAAAATTTAAAAGAAACACACGTTAAAAATTGTTTAAAAATAAAACATAATTTTTTAAAAAAGATGATAAAACAAGGCAACCATATTATGTTCAAAGGTATAAAATAATATCAGTCAAATATATTTATCAAAAGAAGAAAAGGAAGAAAAAAATTATATAGGAGGTACTAGATTACCTTTGGGTGCTTTCTCTTTCCAGGTAGATAAGATTCATTATGTCTGAAAGGGAAGTCAAACTAGAGGTAACCGAAAGCTTTCTCAATAAACTCACCTTCTCTCCTTGGAGTGATGGAACAGAGTCCCGCAAACTGTGAAAGCTATCTTTGATGTGGTCCCTGCGCTTTCGCTCCAGTGCATTGTGATGAGCTCGTTTGTCAGCCTGAAAAAGAAAATGAGAAAGAGCACATCAGAATCAACATTCCTAGTACAAAGCACCAGAGGGTCCAGGTTTCATTCCAGAGATGTCTGCTGTCAGTGATGTCCCTGGCAACTGGACTAGGAAGCACTGGATTGAAGAGGTAGCTGAGTGAGGAGTAGGTCTCCAGAATTAGGTCCTGTTAAAGGCAGGAAAAAAGAGTAACAGCAGGGTCTGTGACAGGAACATCCATGGCAGTTCGACATATCTGGCTCATGCACAAGTAAAATAAGTTATTCATGGGAGCAAAATGTGATTCTCTTAGAACAAATCCTTTCCCCAACTTCCCGATGTGATACAACAGTCAGTGATATGTTTCCTGATTCTTAAAATCCAAGCCAAGCTTTCCCCCTTCAACTGTTTGTGCCATAAAGACAATTCTTAGATGGCAAAGCTTTCCACCTTCACATGTTCAGAATAAAGCTCTCTGGGCACCTGCTGTAAAATGCACTTAAACTGGTAGGATCCAAATATACACAAACCAGAGTCTCTTTGTTTTAAACCACCCAAAACAAAAACAAAAACAACCAGCCGAAGAGATATATATATATACATATACAGGCTGTCCAATGCTTGAGCTCTCCAAAAGGGAATGGCTTTGAGAAAGAGTATGGGTTACTATCTCAACTCAAGTGAAAAGGAATAGTTAACCCTTATGATAGAATACAATTGCTACTATTGCTCTAAAATGAGAATTTAAAGCACATATGAGTTAAAGAATTATGAAAAGTTAAAGAATTATATAGCTATACAGGGGTGACCTAAAGAACAAATTTATGTGCAAAAGGAAACAAACTTACAAAGGGAACATCCAGAACTTTTAAAATGAGACTGTAAAAACAATAATTCAATTAGGTACTAGAATGATGCACAATTACACTAGGTCCTTAAAGATGCAATCTGCTGTAATCAGTAAGTCCTTTTTCTACATGGTGATGGGAAAACACAATTTTAGATAGCAGATATAACAAGACTCTGAACTACAGACTCGATCATTAAAGGTAAAGGTGGCTTAGCATAGAGGAAGCAGCTGTAATAGCTTTAGTTACATCCTGATTTTCAAACACAGCCTCCTATCTATTGCTCTAATTTAACTGAACACATGGTTTCCATCATGGTTATGGACAGGGAACTGCCAGACAATACAACTTTTCCTTTTCCAAGGCATATGACTAAGCAGCTTCTAAAACAGTCAGTTACCTTGTTCACCAAGTAACGAGTACACTATCCTGATCCATAATCATACCATAAAACTATATGGAAAAATCATTAGACAACTGGTTGTCAGAGAAATTTAGGTCAATGAATTTTCATCTACTGGATCACCTGAACAATACTGTATAGTCTGTACTATTTCCTAATTATAAAAATCAGTGAGACGAAATGACACGTAGCATTCAAATTCAATATAGTCCTGTTCCCTTTCCCCACTTTTCTTATGACAAAGTAACAAAGTTTGGAAGAATACATTAATATAAAATATCTAAAATGACCAATACATTGGGTCTTCAATGGCCTCTCTTCCACTGACATCTGCATGTTAAACATATATTTTTAGTGAGAACCATCCAGCTTGCCTTTTCTTCCACCTCAATGCTGTTCAATTTAGAGGGCTGTGCACAGAAGTAAAACCATTAAAATACAATTATAATCCATCTTGATCCTCACTCTCAACATCCCTTGTTTTTTTGGGAAAGCCTTGCAAGTATAAGTTAGAAATCAAGGTGGCTCTAGTTTCACTAGATCCTAAATTATGTAGGTGGAGCTAAGCACAATTTAAGACAAAAATCGTCCCCAGAATGCACTACTCCCTTCCCATTCACTGAGCCCTGAAAAGACTGAAATGGACAACAAGCCTTTTGGTTGGAGAACTGTAAGTGAACTTGGCTTTCAACCATCAGCAGAAATCTTGGCTTGTCATTTGGGGAGCAAGCCAAGTTTGAGAAACTGGCTCAACAATGCAGGCAGCACAGTTTGCTGCCTGGTAGAAAGCCTGGGCTGGAACTGTTGTTCTCAAAGCAGTGGATGGAATTACAAGAGTGGTTCCAGGTCCAATTTAACTAGCAGAAGAGAGGAAACAAAAAACAATCCCTGCTGCCATGTCTACCCCCAAGTTGCCACACCTATCAATGGCCAATTTGTGAAGCTTAGAGATGAACAAGGAGAAGAAAATATACTCTACTAGTCCTACCTTCAACATTCATCTAACTTATTTGGCAACAATCAGGACTAATTTTATACTTCAAACCACAACCAAGGCAAATCTGTATTAAATAATCAAGCTCTCATCCATATTTCCAGAAGGTTTGGAGCATACATAAATCCTTTTAGGCTGAGCTGACAATTGTACTTGGCATAGATACATTCAATATCAAATTAGGGCAGTCTGACAACACTGTCCCATTCATCAGAAAGATATGGCCAGCAGCCAGGATAATACTGATCATCAATGCTTTCTTGAGTGCCTTCACAGACCTACATTTCCTTTACTAAGAAGGAAATCTCACCTTCGTTTGTGATTACTACCAGTGAAAAGTATAGGAGTTCCTCCCATAGGCATATGCACAAAATATGTAAAAATGTATACTGTGTACAAAGGCAGTCAAATTAAGTAGAGCCTGCTCTGTCCTATATTGGGAAAGTTCTTTTATAAGGATAAAATGGCAAATCAGTCAGACAAACTTTATCTAGAGGATGACAGAAGAATTCCTGGAGTGGCCAATAAGCCCAGGGAAAAACTTACCCAAATGCACCATAGAGATAGCAGCTGTGGATTCTGCCTTTTCTCAAGTAAACTGGATTCATGGTGCCTGCCAAAGCAGCATTCCTTCAGGCCATCCCAGGCTTACAAAAATACTATGGGGTGCTGAAGAGTGGCCTACAGATGCTCAACAGGAATTCAGGCACAAAAGAGCTTCCAGCTTTGGCTCCTCTGCCAAGGTCTTTATTCCTCCATTCACTTCTCCTTCCACTGAACTTCCCACAGATGCAGCCAGAATAAAAATCTTCTACACTTTATCCATCCATCCCTAACACTAACAAGTACAAGTTAAGCTGTTAAATGTTGAAAGCAAATGCCACATTTTTAGCCAAGTTGCTTAACTTGCAAGACAGTTCACACAGTTATTGCTAAAAATTAGGGGAAACCTGTTTAAATTATTTTCTTCAAATTTTCTGAATATAGAATCTATCTTCAATCAATTTTTTTCTGTTAGCTAGGCCTGCTTTCCCTGAAAAAGCCAAATAAATGATAGATGGTACAGAGCAATGTCTCATCAGGTTAGTTTCCAAATATCTACTTAAGGAATTTTAGGCGCAGATTTTTTTCAAAACTTATATAGCTATATTTGATAATTAATTTGCCTGACACAGGTAGCAATCCATGATGACTCACTGATTTTAAAGAAATATTTGAATTTGAATCCTAGTGTTTTATTACAACAATCAGCAAGATAGTCTTTACTTAGTGGTGGCCCAGAGCACCAGCCCTGGAGTCAGAAATACCTAAGTTCAAATCCAGCCTCAGGCACTTAATAATTAACTAGCTGTGTGGCCTTGGGCAAGCCACTTAACTAGATTTGCCTTGCAAAAAAAAAAAAAAAAAGGATAGTCTTTACTTTTTTTTTTGGAGAGGGGGGGAAATCCATATCTGATTTTTAATCCATGTTCTTACTATATCATTGACATATGTTTCTGGGCAGGAGAGGTTAAGTGACTTGCCAGAGTCACCCAGTTAGTTTTTGTTGGATTCTAGTCTTCCTGACTCTAATCCAGCTCTTTTCTGTCATGCTTACTGTTTATCTATTAACAACTGTCTGTATTTATGGGGCAGGGAATTTCCCTTGAGAAAATTTCCCCTAACTACTATATCTATAATTGTGAAACTGAAGAGTATTAAGAGATTCTGGGACACTGAGAGGGTAAGTGACTTGCCCAGGGTCACAACGATTTTGTCGACCTAAAACCCAGCTTGTCCTGACTTCCAAGGATAGCTCTCTATTCTATACCACACTGATCCTGACAATAATAATGAACAGACTCAATTGTTCAAAACTCATAAGAGATATAAGCACTCCTCTCATTCCTTAGGGAAGATAACAAATGATACAAATCTTAGCTTATAAACTAAGCATTATTCTCAAGTCACCTGAAAGATTCAACCTGATCAACAGAAAATCCCAACCAGCAATGATGGTGGTAAGCAATGATATAAATACACCAAAGCCCGTGGAATGAAAATATTAACTCAAATTTCCCACAAGTTTATTTGAGGAAATAACTTTTAAACTGAATCAACATATCAAGGCAATGTTAGAACACTCTTAACTACTTAAGGTTAACTCTTTATTGACCAAATTTCCAGCTTTCCTTTGAAGATTAATCCTTGGTGTTACGGAGTATGACAAGCACGGCATAATAGCATTATAATCATCATTTTCTAAAGAAAACATTTTTGAGCCTAGTAAACTTCTGGCCAGAACCTGAATTCCAATAATCAGTACAACAATGAAGTCATCTTGTAGAAAATCACTTTTAAACAGAATTATAATAGTACAGCACAGATAGTAATAGTAATAAAAAGTCTATTCAGTAACCAGTGATGTTGGAATTTAAGTATTGTGGTTAACCACTTTAGAAGAGGCACAATATGTATCACCTGAGTCAATTGCTATTCAAGTTCAAATCTGAAATATATATACTCCCCTCCTTCCTTTCTGAATACATTACAATTCTGAGAAGCAAATTAGAGAAGCCAACACACTTCACATCAGAAATGGAATTGCACAAACCTGCTTTAAAACTTCAAGATATTCTGTAAATGCAGTGTGCTGAGCTAACATGAAGGACAATTTCTTAGAAAGTCTCAGGTTTCAAATACTTGTTTTCAAAGTTTAACCCCCTTCCTGTGGAATGCCACCAAAACAGAAAGAAAACATAAAAACATTATGTACAAAAGGAATTTATCATTTTAAGTTCATATTGTAAATCCTTCCATTATTTTTAAAAGAGTTAATGGAATTAAAAGAAAAATAACATCACTGGAGATTCTTGCAAAATGGTAATTTTTGTCATAGGGAATATTCATTCTTCTGGGTTACTCACACTGTTTCCTTCTAGTCAAGCTTATTTTTTTTCCCTACCAATGAAAGTCTTTATCTTTTGCAAGGCTCCCAGAGAATATTAGATTCAGTTTCACTTTCTCTTACAGTTAGCTTTATTTCCTACTTCATGTCAGTCTCTTATGTCTCATGACACAGGATTTTTACACCTGGAAAACATAACATTCTCTACATAAGAACTTTTAAAAACTCTTACAATGTTGACCCAAATTACTCAATAATTTTTTACAGCTTGATTTTCCATTAAAAGTCCAAGTCCTAAAAATAGCTTTTCCATAGTGAGAAATTTTTTTCAGTTTAACAAAAATGTCCAGGTTTGAGTTTTGGAATACAAATTTGATTATCATAGAAATCAGAACTCTTATTCCTCTGGCAGGTTCTGAAAAACATACTTGTAACACACATCTGCCCTTTCTCTATGATGTGATTACTTGTTTTAAAAGTCTGAATGACTCTGCAAGTCAAGTTAAAAAGTCAAAAAACAAAAACAAAAACGATAAACTAGGCACCTTAACACTTAATCAAAAACTTCTAGACAAAGCCCTGAGATTAGATCTTAAGGTACAAGAGTACATTTTAATCATTTCGTGGTCATTGAAAATGAATCTATAAATCATTTGATAATCAAATAGGATTTGGAAAAAGTCAATTATCTCTCAACGAAGAAAACTAGTTTCTTGTTAAAGCACATGACTAGTGGTTTCAAGTAAGAGTCTGGAGAAGGAATTTTTAAAAGTCTTTCTACCTTCCTACCACCTATCAACTGGAGGAAGACATTTTCAGATCACATTGAGGGAATTTAGGGAAAAAAAGTGAAATTTTAAAAAATTTTGCTAAAAAAGGTATAGTGTTAAAGTAGATATACTACTAAGATTCATTGCAAAAAACTCAAAATAAGGAAAACTCTCACCAATTATGTTAAGCTGACAGAGTTAGACCATTAAAATGAAATTTTTTTTTTAAACAAATGACCATCAGAAACAGTTTTCAGGTCTAATAAAATAACTACGTTCTGGAATTTTTCTTAATATTGCTTAAAATCTTCTGAACCCTCAAGTCTCAGGATAAGATTCTGAATCCCAGTTTGCTCTGTTAAGTCAAGTTGTAATTCAGAAAGTTTCTCTTTTTAAAATAAGTATTATTCCTTACTGCTTCCAACTGTAAACTATCAGGAACATTATTGTGCTTCATTCTCCTCTTTCCCAATCTAATCTCCTTCTGTTTTGTGCCCCCCCCAAAAGTCTCTTTCTCCCACCCCACATTGAAATTCACTAAAACCTTCAGGTTCACATCCATTTTTGATACATATCCACATCCACTGAACCAAGTATTGAGTACATTTAATACAGAAAAGCAAAGAAAACACATTTTCTAACACATTTTTTTCTGTCTTCCCCCTTGGCAAAACTACCCATTTTCATCCTGTCTCTTGCACACCAACTCCAAAACTTTTTGTCTTTAGTTTCGAAACCGACTTCAACCCATGGGCCTAGAGCAGTGACATTCTACTACTGTTCCTCTATGTGCAACTTGTGGCTTTAATTTCTGCATTACATTCTTATGTAATACTGCTAGGCTCTTTGAGGAATACAGTATTCAAATGACTCTTTTCATTTCTGATGATCACCTGTGCCTGCAAAGTAACAATGGTTTAAAAGCTACTTCTCTTCCAAATATTCTCTTGCCTGTTTTGCTTTCAAATAATGACAACGACTAATTCAGAACTTCCTCCTTTCCTGAATTCAAACAGTAGTTATATAGATCCTTTGGATTTGATCTCCAAGAATCTATCCTTAAGGACAAAGCTCCTCCCACTCACCTAGACTCATTGGAACCTAACACCTGAGAATCTAGAATGATTTGGTTTGCAACCCTTCTCCCCATCTAGAATCCCAGACGTCGAGCCCCACCTCACCTCCAGCATTTCACAGTGCAGTATACCATCATAACATTGAAAGTAACAGAACTCTCTCTGACCCCGAAAAGGATTAGAACTGAACGGAAATGAAAATGAAATGGAGAGAGGAGACGTACCGCAGATTGAAACCTCGGTTGCTCTTCCTGGAATAAGAGAGAGAAAAATAGAAAATAGAGAAGTTATTTTTACGCTTCACATTCAATAATAAGAAAGAAAATGCCGGCGGTGAAGGAAGCTGGGGCTGGGGGACGAGCCCGACCCTCTTCCCTTCCCCCCAGCCGGGATCCCCGTGCCGGGCTGGGGGGGCGGGGGGGGGTGTGCCTGCTGCGCCGCCCCTTCTTCCGGGATCCAGCCCGGCCCGAGGGGACGCGCTGGGGGGGAAGGGGTCCCGAATGCCCCTCACCCCCAGCCCGTGCCAAGGGCGCTCTGGCCCCCTCACACCAGGAAGCAAGGGGGTTCTGGGCCAGGTGGGGGGGCCGGGGAGGGGGGTCGCCCCCCCCCGCGGGGGTGGGGTGAGGGGAGAGTCCGGGGGAAAGCTTTCCCGAGGCCACTCCTCCCCATCCGGACTCCGAGGGCCGCGGGGGCCGGGCGAGGGAGGGAAATGCCCGAGCCTCGGCGGCGCGGCGGCGGCGGCCCCGTCCGGGGAGCAGCGGCCCGGCCTCGCACGCCTCCCCCGACCCCCACCAGACACGCACGGGAAGGAAGAAAGCCCGGGACTCACGTCGCTCTCCACCTCGATGTCATCGTTATCGCTCATTTCCTGCGGCCCAGGGAGCGGCCACTGCAGCGGCGGCTGGGGAGGGGGAGGGGTGGAGGGGAGGGGAGTCAGGGACAACAACAAGCCGGGCCGCACACGCCCGCTCGCGCACTCGCTCCCGCACTCACACACACACGCATACGCGCACGCACACACGCACGCATACACACACGCACCCTCTCACACACAACAAGGCTAGAACCACCTCCTCACTGCAGCACCGGATCAACGGCGGCACGCACGCCCGGCCCCCGCCCACGTGACCGGCCTCCGCCGCGCAAGGGCCGCCGAGACTTGGAGTCCGCTCCCCCTCGGCCGCCCAAGGACCCAAGGTCCGGGAAGAACTACAAATCCCGTTAGGCACCATCGACACTCAAGAGCCGCTCCGGCTTGTTGACGAGAACAAGAGCGCCTGCGTGTCCCGCGGGGGAGGGCGGGAGAAAAGGGGGCGTGAAGCATTCTGGGAGTTGTAGTACTCGGCCCGAGTTGTCAGGAGGTTTTCCTCCCTGGCAGCCGTAGAGGTTTCTGGGTAAGGAGAGGACACGTGGAGACCGCCGGAGCTCCGGGAACGGAGTGGGCTGTTTGCGCACGCACTCTCTGCTGGGCAGCGGGCCTGCGAGGGAGGGTGGGGGACGGCGGGGTGCCGGGGCGTCCTGATTATCTTACGTGGCCGTGGTTTTCTAACTTGCCCTGCGCTGCGCCGTTGACTCCCCGGCCACGCGTCTCTGTGCCTGGGTGTGACCTTCCCTTGGGGCCGCGGGGAGGGAGAAGCGAGTCCCCTAGCCAGTTGGAGGCGCGGCTTGTTCGTCCCTGGGACTTAGAGTCCGGGCGAAGGTCGGATGGAGGTGCTTATCCTGGGGCATGAGCCGGGGAGCCTCGTTACAGTCTCTAACGTGTCCGAAGAGGTCCCAAAATGTAAAGCCTTCACGACATCCGACCAGCTTTAAAGGAAATTACCACCTGTATAAGCTTCTGCTGTGTAATTTGGAAAGACCCCGGTGTACCGGGTCGTTCTTGAATGTCTTAGTATCCTGCTCCCCTGCCCCGCCCAGCATTTTGCATATACTTCCCATTGCTTTCCTACCTGTTATTCAGGCCAAGTTCAGGGAATGACTCTTAGCATCCCTGACCCTCCAGCCTCCTTTGTGTCTTTGAGGAATCAGAATTGGAACCCGGGGTTGGATAATAATTAAATAATTGGCTGAATAGCTGAAGTAATAGATTTACTATTAAAATTATTTGTAAAATGAGAAATTTAAAAAAAATGCTACATAGGGAGCCAGTTGTTGTGGGTTTGAAAATGGCTTTGAAACCTTTCCTACATGATGCTTTAAGTGAAAAATGGAGGGGTTGGCTTAGGTAACAGCTGTCTAAGGACTTCCAACTCTAAAAATATAAAACCATGATCTACGATCCTCTGATTTCAGAGGACTCATTTGAACCCAGAGTTGATGATTCCAAATACAGTACTTTGCTACTGTAACATGATACAATTTGCCACAGTTAATTCTACAAGCATTTTATTAAATCTTGTGTATTCAGTCATTTTTTAGTTATGTCTCACTCTTTGTGACCCTATTAGGAGTTTTCTTGGCAAAGATACTGGAGTGACTTGCCATTTTCTTTTCCTTCTCATTTTACAGATGAAGAATTGAGACACACAGGGTTAAGTGACTCGCCTAGGATCACACAGCTAGCAAGTGTCTGAGGACAGATTTGAATGAATGAAGATGAGTTGGTTTTTGCAGAGAGGGTCTCACCTATCATTTCATTTAAAAAGTTCTAACTCTACTAGTATTAAAAAAGAAAAACCAAAAATATATCTAGTTCTGATTAATTAGGCTGACTCCAGACCAGATGCTTTATCCATTATGCCATATAAATCTCATCATATACAAATAGTCCTGACCTTGAGGTTCTTTCTCATAAGTTCTATCAAACTTAACTCCAAATGGAGCTGTTTTAATAATAGTAACTAAATTTACATTTTTATGACTAAATGGACTGGGAAAGTTTGTCTCTTACCCCAGTCATACAACCAATCATGCTCTAGATCACATAGCAGTCTTCCAAATACATTAAGTATTGTTAAAGACAAGATTTATCTTCTACTATCTCTAGAGGCAGCAACTCAGCTCAGCACTCTCTCCCAAGTGATAATTATTTTCTCCATTTAATGACTACTGCCCAGTTCTTTTTAAATGTCTAAATCTCACCCTTCTCTGAACCTTTCAAGTGTTTTAAATTTCAGTATTTGATCTCACTATTAAATAGAAACCTAGAGGGGTAAAGATTCCAAGATATGAGACTATAGCATTGTTTTAGGAATGGAGGCCTAATTAATCAGAACTAGATATATTTTTGGTTTTTCTTTTTTAATGCTTGTACAGGTAGAACTCTTTGAATGAAATGATAGGTCACCCTCTCTGCAAAAACCAAGCAAATTCCTTAAAATGGATGAGAAGAGTGAATGGGAATAGCATTTTAGACCAACCCACCTTTATCTTGAGTTATAATATGAACCTCCATCAAAGCTCCACTCTGGTGTTTCATTCTGGTGTGGAACAAGCACTGGATTCTCAAAATTATGCCAACCTAGTACAAGATCTAGTAGGTCTAGTTGAGTTGGAAATGAGCTTTGGAGAAGCTTGTCACCAAATGGTTGACCTTAATTGCTTGTCCTTTATAATTGAAGAAGACCATGACATCAAGCAAATGATGACATGACATGCATCTTATGCAAAGACATCTTTCTCACTGCCTTTTCCAGAACTGCCATCACTCTGTGTCCTAATCTAATAGGAAACAGGACTTTTGGTGATTGAATGCTGTGGGAATCCTTGACCTTTAGCATGTAGTTCCTTTCCATATCAGTGAGGCACCAATGAATTTCAGCAACACCAGGTATATAATCAATATGGTACCTTTTTGGCAACAACCTTTTGACAACACATTATAGCTAACTTACCTCTTGAAGGTGTAATCATCAACATGGTGTATACATTTGCATTTTTTTACATCATGATGAAACTGACCTGGCTCTCTGTGGTCTAATTGTCAGTAAAGTGATTAAAATTTTTTTTCTATTTAGCTCTGAGTTTTCTACTCAGATTCCTGGAAGGTGCCCAGTGGGTGATGAGAATAAACCTACTGGATCGCTATGCAGCATCATTTATGTTTGGAACTATGACAGTATCTGAATTGTCTTCTAACCTGTGACTTTTGTTCTTGATTAATTGAAACATCCTTGGCAAATGCATTCACTCTGGTCCATCTGGTATTGATTTTTTTGGCTACAGGAACCCAATAAACCACCTAAGTTATAGAGGGATTTTGATCTTCATTGGTAGGAGAAATCCTGACATGACTGAAATCACAAATCCCTGAAACTTTGAAGTATGTAGACAGAGAATGATGAATGTTATTAAATTTACAAATAATATTTGAATGGACTTTAAGGTTTGAATAATACTTCTCTTACATCAATTCGTTTAATCCTCAGTCATAACAGCCCTTTGAAATGAGTAGTGCAAATAATTTCCTCCAATTCACATCAGAGGAAATTAAGGTAAATTAGGTAAAATGACTTAGAGTCTCACAGCTAGAAAGTGTCATAGGCAGGATTTGAACCTATAAGTTTTCTGACTCTACATCTTGCTTTCTGTTATGCTCTACAGCCACTCCAGTTCATACCAGGCTCCCAATCTAAATATACATTGTGTTGTATCCTTATTCTCTGTAGTTTTTACTTTTGCATCAGCAAACCATTATTCATTGGGACAATATCTGTAATTTGTAATTGTATTTGCCTTTTGAACTAGGCAATATTCCTCTAACATGTGTGTCCAGATGATAAATCACTGAGAGCATAATTAGTATTGTGATTAACAAGGGTTGCTTTAAGCCTTTTTGTATTTCAATTTTAAAACTCTACTGATAGTGCATTAGTGTACCTGACCTCTCTTTTCCTCTCTAAAAATTGTCATTTCCTTTTGTCATCTTTGCCCACCTTCTACGTATAAAGCAGACATCAGAATTTTTTAATTTACATTCCTCTTGTTAGAGATTTGTACCATTTTTTTTTCATATGGTTCATGATAACTTGGATTTCTTCACTGCCTGTTCATATTTATCAACTATCAATTGGGGAATGGTTTTTGTTTTTAAGTGTTTAGGTCAAGTCCCTGGATATCTTGGATATTAGCCTTTTATTGGAGAAATATTGAAAAGGTATTTTTCATTTTAACTTTATGATGTGATCTTTCCTATCTTAAATCATGTATCAATTTGTGATTTATTGTGGTAAAAGGTGTGAGACTGGCCTAAACTAAATATCTTACAGGATGCAGTCTAGTTTTTCTAATAGTTGGCTTTTGGGTTTTTTGTTTGTTTGGTTGGTTTGTTTTTGCAAGGCAAATGGGGTTAAGTGGCTTGCAAGGCCACACAGCTAGGCAATTATTAAGTGTCTGGGGCCTGATTTGAACTCAGGTACTCCTGACTCCCAGGCTGGTGCTCTATCCACTGTGCCACCTAGGCACCCCTTGTTTGTTTGTTTTTGCAAGGCAGTGGAGTTAAATGACTTGCCCAAGGTCACACAGCTTGGTAATTATTAAGCATCTGATTTCAAATTTGAACTCGGGTCCTCTTGACTTCAGGGCCAGTGCTCTATCACTGCACCATCTTGCTGCCCATTTCAAGTAGCTTTTATTGATTAGTTTATCCTTTCCTCTGTAGTTGGAGTTTTTGAATTTATTGAGTAGTAGTTTGAATTGTATGTGTGTATTCTATTCCATTAACTGACTTTTCTATTTTTTTTCTCAGCAGTATCAAATAATCATGATGGTCACTTCTTCATATTATGGTTTAAGATCTATTAATTGTAAGCCTACTACTTCTTACCACTTTTTTTTTCTTAATTCTCTTTTATTTTTATTCCTTCAGATGAATTTTATTTTTTTCTGTTCTATAAAAGTAATACTTTGATGGTTTCATTGGCATAACATTGAATAAGTAAATTAATTTAGTGGCATTTTAAGTCCCATTATATTGGCCCATCCATGAAAAATTAATCTCTCCTCCTTGTTATTAGCCAGCTTTCCATCCTTCTTTTTCCACCTTCCTTTCTTCCTAACTAGTTCAAATCTGGTCTCTGGATATTCACTAGCTGTGTGACTCTGAGCAAGTCACTTAATGCTTTTTGCCTCAGTTCCTTATCTGTAAAATGACCTGGAGAAGGAAATACCAAACTACTCCATTATCATTGCCAAGAAAACCCAAATGATGAGTTGGATGAAACTGAAAATGACCAAGTTAACAACAACAACAAAAACTCTCATCCCAGTCTACCCACAATTTAGCCTCACTCTCCTCCCTTGCTACTCCAGTTTTTCTGTTAAGTTTTGTTTGTTTTGACACCAAATTGTGTGTCTTTATGTATATATGCATGAGTTCAATCTGCTTTTGTTCAGATGAAGGTAAGGTCCATGTGATTTCTTTCCTCTTCTGAGTTTGTATTATCTTCCATAGTAGGATTAGATTAGATGATAGTAAATTCTACCCAACTCCTCCCCTCTTTCCCCCTAATGTATTTCTTATCTTCTTTTTCTATTTATCTTAAGATCATCTAAAAGAGAACAAAGTTGTCCACAAGTCTTCTGTTTGTTTAATATCTTATAGATATTAGAGATCAGAAGGAACATTTATTTCTTCATCATCATATAAAATATATTAAGTTTAATATGATAGTATCAAAACTGAACTACTTGTCATTTGTTTATCTTACCCTTTTAAAAATATATTAAAAACATTTAATGCACTTTTCTTCATCACTATCAATAAGCACTAACTCCTTTCAACTATATATCAAAGCCATCTACCCACTGTAACTAGTACATATAAGCTAGCAAAACAAATCAACACATTGACTCTATAAATAAATGTATGCCTCTTTCCATACCTCTAAAAATTTAGAGGGTGGAGGCATCCTACATTATCCAGCTAATGAAAGTCATGATTTGTCACTATACTAATTAGAAAATTAAGATGTTTTAAATAAATTGTCATTATTATTATTATTATCCTCATCATATAAATTATTTTCCTGGTTCTACTTGCCTTATTATGAATATATATATATATGTATATGTATATTTCTAGATTTTTCTGAATCCATCATTTTAGTAATTTCTTATGACATATTTAAAAATTTTTCATTATTATGACCATCCATCAAAATATAATGAATATTTCAATCTATAACAATTAGAAAAAATATATTTGAAATTGAATCTTATTATGTATTGCTTTAAAAATTATATATTAAATATAACATAACAATATCAGCACTGTTCTGCTTGTCTGTATTCTCTTCTGAATTTCCCTAGGGTTTTTTTTTACATTTTTTTAAGAGCTTCATTGCCATTTTTTCCTTTTTTGTGTGTGTGAGTCTCACTACCCAAACTTTCCCCCTCACAGAAATAAAAACAATGCCTTGTAACAATTAACTATAGTTAAGTAAATAACTTCATTTTGTTCCTTTTTACCAAAAGGTTAAAGACATATTTTTCAATCAACTTTTTGGAGTCATGATTAGTTATTGCATTGATCAGAGTTCTTAATCCATTAAAAGCTGTTTTCATTTACATTCCTCTGATTAAAACAAAAGAGTCCCTACCCTGAAGGAGCTTACATTCTATTGGGGGGAAATTACATGAACATAGAAAAATATGAACTATATATGAGAATTTTCATAGAGGAGGGTATATATTAATAACTGAAGGCAACAGGATAGGTGTTTCTCTAGAGGATGGCTCTTGACCTGACCTTTGAAAGAAGATAGGGATCAACCAAGAGAAGAAGGATCAGAGAAGGAGATGATCTGTTCATGGAGCAAGAGAAAAACTGTATATAAATATATAAAGCCTGTATATAACATTGATATACTTGTAGTGTTAAGAGATCTGAAGGAACTCTTTGAAGAGGCCATGGAGAAGAGCTTCAGGTGATATGGTATAGGTGGATTGTGATCCACCTAGTTGAAAGAAGGACTGACGACAAAGTTGTCATGCTCAAGTAACTGTTAAGAGACCAGTGAAACTATCCAATCATTCTGTCAATTTCTTAGAAATGTCTTTTGTGTTCGTATTTCCAATACTCTGGTTCAAGCTATTATCTCATAGACTGCCATTGTGTTTGTTCTATACTTTTCTACCTCAAATCATCCTGCATCATTCTACCAGATAAAGAACCACTCTCATCACTGGTGTGATCATTACTTATATCATTCCTATGAATATCAACAGGATAAAGTTCAAATTCCCAAGCCTGGGATTCCAAATTCCAGTTCCCTCCAAATCTGGTACCAAATCTCTTTTCCACTCTCCTTTACTAAAAGCATTCCATTTGAGCCAAACTAATGGAACCCTACAAGGAGCCAATTGATCTTTTTCCTTTTACACCTCTGAGAAATTGTATATTTCCTTCCCTCTTCATCTATCCCTCAAGGCTCATGTCAAATACTTCTTCCTCCATGAAGATATTTGCTAAGTCAATCTAGGCACACTTTCTCAACTCATTGCATTCATTTAAATATCGATTTGAACTTAAGGGGTCTAAGGGTATTCAGGGAAGATTAGAGCCTCTGATCTTAGGGCTACCAAGCCCTTTTTTGGAGCTGCTTTCCACTTTTGGTATCCATCTGTCATCTGACTCATCTATGATTCTATGTACAGCAACCACACCCTAGTAAAACCATCTCAGTAGATTGGCTAAACCAGACTGAGGATAAAACTGACTGTATTCAGACCTTTTGGTGAGTAAGGAGGATGTCTACCCCAGGCATGTGAATTCTTTTCCTGGTGGAATGAGTGGATGTGAACAATTTGTTCCATCAGACCATGAAGGTGAAGGAAGCAGGTGCAATGGAGCACTTAGGGTTTGCTCAGACTATGAAGACCTCAAGGTCATCCACTGCCTTCTGAACCATTGTTAGTCATTCTGGTTTTTATCTCGCTACTAGATTTTAATGGCCTGAAAATTCAGATATATATATTTCACTGAAATTCAATATATGTGCAAGTCAAAAGACAACACCCCTACCATTTTACCATGTTTACATATCTCAAAGTCCTGTAGCAACAGGCAAGTGATGAAGCAACAGGTGAGAATACATTGGAAGTTATTGTCACAGCCCTGAACAGAAGTTAAGTGCCCCAGATCATAGGGTCATCTTCTCACTGGACTGAAGCAGAGTAGAATTCAATAATCCCTGGGTTTCTGAGCAGGCTTTTTTGAGGACCATATTTACCTCCTTGTGTGGAAAGGAACTAGAAAAGGTACCTTATAATTGTCTGCATCACCTAACTCTGGCCTACTTACTGTGAAAAGTGGAGATCTGACCTTGCATTTGAAGCAAAAAAAATTTTTTTGTGAAGATGATTCCACTCACCATCAGTATATGGAATGTGTGGACACTTATAGACAACATGAACCCCATTAGAGCTGAAAATGAATATCTTGATGTGAGAGAACTCAGCAACTGTTACATCTAAATAGCAGCCCTAAGTGAAACAAGGCTGGCAAATGAAGGCCAGCTTACCAAAATTGGAGCTGGATCCACAGTTTTCTGAAATGGTCACAATGATAGAGAATATTCTGAAACTGGTATAGATTTTGCAGTAAAAATTTATCTAGTCAGCAAATTTGTAGGGCTTCCAAAAGGAGTGAATTATAGATCATGACAATGCAATTGCCACTTTCAAGAAAGTGCCACACCACCATCGTCAGTGTGTATGGTCTCATCATGATAAATCAGTTGAGGTCAAAGAAAAATTTTTATAAAAAGCTGGAGAACTTCATCATCAGGGTACCACAAAAGGGCAAACTTGTAATTATGGGTGACTTTAACATCAGAATAGGCACAAACTATTAGACATGACAGGGAATCCTTGGAAGGAATGGAGTTGGAAACAACAGCAGCAATTGCAATGGTCACTTACTTTTGAAGACTTGTGGATCTTATAACCTTATTATTATGACCTTATTAATACTGTCTTTCATTTACCTAAATGCAGTAAGACTTTGTGGATATACCCTCACAGTAAACTTTGATGTATAGTAGATTTTAATATTATAAGAAGAGAGATGTGAGTGTGATGAAGGATGGACTGATAATAGACTTATGTTCTCCAAAGTAACATTCACATTCATCAAAAACGGCAGCCCCAAGGTAAGAATACCAGAAAATTTAGCAAATTACAGTGCTTCTTTTAGCATAAACTGTTTCTAACTTGGAAAGTAAGCTGAACCAACATATGGCAATAGTGGAGCAGAAAGGAGTGGACAGCTTTTAGAGATTTGGTATTAAGCACTGCATTTATTCATCCAGGCCAGAACACTTGCAATCATCAAGCTTGGTTTGATGAAAATGATGGGGAAACCAGAAGCTTCTAAATGAAAAATGAGAACTTTAAGGGTTTTCCAGCAGCATAGTTCTTCTTATCTCTATCAAAAAAAGTTGAGGTGAAGATGCAGAATTCTTGGCTCAGCAAGAAGGTAGATGAAATTTAGTGTTACAGTGATAGTAACAATCCAGAGCACTTTTATGATGCCCTGAAGACTATGTAGCCTAAGATTTATGGCACACCTCAACTTCTCAACACTGATGGATCCATATTGATTCATGATAAGGACATGATCCTGGAGAGATGGACTGAATACTTCCCAAATGTTCTCAACAGACTATCATCAATCAGTGCTTAAGTCATTGACTGTTTAACCTCAGGATAAAGTCAGTCTCTCTCCAGTTGAATTTCTAATTGAAGAAAAGGTTTCCAATTCCATTAGGTTCCTCTTCTGTAGGAAAATACCTAGTGCTGATTCTATTCTAGTAGAGATTTACAAGATGGGGGCTGATTGAAATCTTCTGGGTTATATGACAAGAGGATGTTATCCCACCAGAATTCAAGGGTGTTTCCCATTGTCCATCTTTGTAAAGGAAAAGGAAATAGGTTGTCCTGTGATAATCACATCTTAGTTACTTCAAGCAAGATTCTTTCTAGAGTCTTCTTTAATAGGCTGATCCTTCACCTGGATGATGGTCATCTACCTGAGAGCCATTGTGACTTCAGAAAGGGCTGTGGAATGATTGATATGGTGTTTGCTGCCAGACAAAAGAAATGTCAGGAGCAGAACATAAGTCTGTACAATGTACGTTGCTCTGACTAAGGTCTTAAATGTTGTCTACAGAGCTTTGTGGAAAGGCTCATGGAAGATTATGGCAAAATTTGATTACCAGAAAAATTCATCAGTATTGTTCATCAATTTCATAATATCATATTTGCATAGGATCTGGATAATGGACAATGCTCTCATGCTTTCCCAGTCAGCAATAAAGTGAAGTAGGGTTGTGTGTTTGTTCCCTTGCTTTTTAGCATGATGTTTTTATGATGAAGACAAAAACAGTGTCAAAGTCAGCTACTGCACTGATGGTAAATTTAAGTTGAAAAAACTACAAGCCCACACTAAAGTAGAGGTAGAATTAGTACATGACTTTTTGTTCACAAATGATTGTGCACTCAGTGTAGCCTCTGAGGCTGAGATGAAGTAAAGTGTGCATCAGTTCTCTGCTGCTAGTGCTAATTTTGGCTAAAAGACCACAGGTTCTCCATTAATTAGCAACATCATCTATACATGGAATCATCAATTACAGCAAATGAAGGAATTTTGAATGTTATGGATAAGTTTATCTTGACAGTATTCCAGAGATGAACCCATAAGTGACGATGAGGTTGATGCACACATTGCCAGAGCTAGCTTAATGTTTGGGAAGCTCCAAAGGAAAGTA
Source organism: Macrotis lagotis (assembly GCF_037893015.1). Lineage (NCBI taxonomy): Eukaryota > Metazoa > Chordata > Mammalia > Peramelemorphia > Peramelidae > Macrotis > Macrotis lagotis. The sequence goes on along the minus strand of NC_133661.1, from coordinate 277,643,338 downwards.
TGGGAGAGTAATATTAGAATGCCTATCAAACTGAAGGTCTACAAAGCTGTTGTGCTGACTTCATTGTTGTATGCCTGTGAAAGGTGAACAATATACCAACACCATACCAAGAAACTAAATCACTTCCATTTGAATTATTTTAGGAAGATTTTGAAGATCACCTGTCAAGACAAGGGCTTAGACATATCCTTTTTTTGAGCTGAACTGCCGAACATTCAAACTCTACCACAGAGAGCACAACTTGTTGGACTGGCCCTGTTGTTTGAATGCTAAATATACATTTATTTAAAGACTATTTTATGGAGAACTCACACAAGTCAAGTGCTCACATGGAGGTTAGAAGAAGCCATACAGGGGCGCTCTCAAAGTCTTTGTGAAGAACCTTGAAATTGATTGCAAGACAAGAGAGACACAGGACTGCCTTCCACAGCATGGGCCCACATCAAAGAATAAAGCAGAATTGAGTAGCTCACCCTCAAAAATGTTTTTTGGTTGATTCTGTAATAAAGTCAAGAAAATTGCAACTTGGGGTAATAATCTTTCATTTTGGCATTTTTCAGAATACAAATTTTAACTCCAAAAGGTCATCAGGAGTCATCATTGAGAGCTAAGAGGAGGAGACAAATACTAAGTAACTAAATCCCAGTCTTAGTTCTTGTTCTAATACTTATTAAACCTGTGCATATTTTATTAATATATACTGAAAATTTTCATCAGAATTCTATTTATATTGGAAGCAGAATGCTATGGGAAACTTGTTAAAGAGCTTATGTTAGGAAAAAATTGACCAATCATTGCTTTTTTTCCTCCTCCTTTGAGTGAACAAGACAATTATAAAAGCAAAGGACCAGAGTGTCTTTGGATCTAGGCAATAATCATCTATTACTTATTTTTTTATTTTCAGTGTGATGTTAAGAGACTATTAGCTTATGACTTTTAAAGAGAAAAAAATTTTAAATATGACAAGATGGGAAGCATAATTAATTGCAAGAATTAAAATCTGATAACATCTGACCAAATCACAATGTAAAGAACATTTGATTGTGAACTTAGGCATGCCAATTTTTCCCCTATTTATTGTTTCCTTGTTAGCAAAAATGAGAATAATAATATTTTACTTGTTTCACATAGGGATAAATGAAGATAAAATAAAATTCTATGTGAGAATATTTAAAAAAATAAAAAGCACTATACAAATTTGAGGTACATGTTATTATTGTGTTAGTATTTATAATGGTATTACTTGGTGTGCCTGGGTATAAGAGACTGGTCATTTGTAGAGCATAGTCAGTGTCATTTTCAGAGGATGTTGGGAGTGGTGGTGAAATAGGATTGATGGAGATAGAGGTAGAAGAAAACATAATGGAAGACCTAGTTGGATTCTTTCAATTTCTAGAATTTTCAGATCTAGTCTGTGTATGACTAAATTGTTTTTTAAAATTTATTTTTCCAGTTACTTGCAAATTTAGGTTTTAGCATTCATCCTTTTACAAGCTTTTGAGTTCCACATTTTTCTACTACCCTCCCTCCCCCCTCCCCCTCCTTATGGCAGCAAGCAATCTGATATAAGTTGTATGTGTATATTTGTGTTTAACATATTTCATGTGAAAGAAGAATTAGAATGAAGGGGGAAAATCTACAAGAAAGAAAGAAAAAACAAAATAAATTTTAAAAAATGAACACTAGTATATTTTGCTCTGTATTCTCACAGTTTTTTCTCTGTATGTGGATGGCATTTTCCATAACAGATCTCTCAGGATTGTCTGTAATCACTGAACTACAGAGTGGAGTTGTGTCCATCGTAGTTGATCATCTCATATTGTTGCTGATAAAGTGTACAATGCTCCCCTTGTTCTGCTCACTTCACTCAGCATTATTCATGAAAGTCTTCCCAGGCTTTTCTGAAGTCTGGCTACTCATAATTTCTTACAGCACAATAGTACTACATCACATTCATATTCCATAACTTGTTCAATCATTTCCCCAATTGATGGGCATCCTCTCAATTTCCAAGTCTTTGCCACTATAAAAAAAAACTACTATGAATATTTTTGTGCATGTGGGTCTTTTTCTCTTTTTTCTCATCTCTTTGGGATATGCACCTAGTATGTGCTGGATGAAAGGATATGCATGGGCCAAGATGGTGGAGAGAAGACAGGCACAGTTCTAAAGTCTGCTGATCTCTTCCCCACCTATCACGTGAAACAAACCTCTTAAAAGAAATCGGACCCACAAAACCCAGAAAGAAAAGCCAGGAGAGGAAGATCTACCTCAGGATTTGTCTCCCACAGCAGCCTTGGCTGAGTACCGGTGGGTGAGTCTGGGCTCCGAGGGAGACGCAGCCTGGGATCAGCCAGATTAACAGCTGAATTGGAAACGGGAGTCTGAGGGCCCGAGAGCCAGACCTACTGGATCAGCTGTGGGGCTATAATGAAAGGGGCTTGGGTCTGCGGGAAAGCAGAGGCGTTGGTGTTGGTGCTGTCCCCCTGGAGCTCAGGGACCAGGCTGGGGGGAGAATTCTGGTGCAGGAGAACAGCAGACACCATCCCTAGGCTTCTTGGGTCTGAGAAACTCTGAGGGCATGCCTCCATTGCACAGAGGCCTCTTCCCAAACAAATGCAAACTACTTCTGCCTCAGGCCCAGGTGTGTGAGCAGAAGAACCAGCCCAGCTGAGGAATGACCTCAGGCCAGGGTAAAGCCCATCATTGATTGAAAGCAAAAGAATTCAATAGTTCCAACTCCTCCCTTCAGGCAAAGGGAGAAGGCCTCTCAACCAAGGTCACAGACACTCCAGAGAGGGCAACCAGCACATGCTACTGGCCAGCCAGAGAAACTGCACTCAGTAAAACCTTTAGCGATCCCAAGCCCAGGTGAACCAGCCTCCCCCCCAACTCAAGGTCTTAGCATAATGAAGAAGGGTCAGCAGAAAGGTGGATCCATAGAAAAATTCCTGGAAGGGAAAGACCCCAACTCAGAGAGGCCTGGAACCTCTGAGGAGAATACAATCTGGTCTCCATCACAGAAAGACTTCCTTGAAGAAATAAGGAAGGAGCTTAAAAACTTGGGAGAGACAATTAATACCTTGCAACAAGAAAACAAAACCTTAGAAAGTACAATTGGACAAACACAAAAGAAGAATAAATCTCTCAGATCATCAATTGGACAATTACAAAATGAGAATAATTCTCTCAGATCCTCAAATGAGCAAATGCAAAAAGAAATTAATTCTCTCAAAACCTCAATTGGTCAAGTGGAAAGCTCTTTCAAAAGTAGAATTGACCAATTGGAAAAGGAGTTGCAAAAGGTTAATGAAGAAAACTCCTCTCCCCCAAAAATAATGGAGTCTACAGAAACTAATGACTCCACAAGACAGCAAGAGTCAGTTAAATAAAATCAAAAAATAGAAAAAATAGAAGCAAATGTAAAATACCTCATCAACAAAACCACTGACCTTGAGAATAGATCGAGGAGGGGAAACCTGAAAATTATAGGACTTCCTGAAAACATTGAAGAGAAAAAAAGCCTGGACTTAATATTACAGGATCTAGTGATGGAAAACTGCCCTGATATCATGGAATCAGAGGGCAAAGTAGTTATTGAAAGAGTGCATTGATCCCCGCCAGAAAAAGATCCTAAAATGAAAACACTAAGGAATGTTGTGGCCAAACTGCAGAACTATCAGATAAAAGAGAAAATCCTGCAAAAAGCCAGAAAGAAACAATTTAAATGTCAAGGAGCCACAGTAAGGATCACACAGGATCTGGCTGCATCAACTTTAAGGGATTGAAGGGCCTGGAATGAGATATTTTGAAGAGCACGGGAGCTTGGAATGCAGCCAAGAATCTACTTTCCTGCAAAGCTGAGCCTTCTCTTCTGGGGAAAAAGATGAACATTTAACAAAAGGGAAGAATTCCAAAAATTTATGATGAAAAGACCAGAGCTATACAGAAAATTTGGACATCAAACAGGAGGTTCAAGAGACACATGAAAAGATAAAACAAAGGGGGGGGTGGTAAAAGGAAAAAGAAATGCAATCCAGTAAGTTGAAACTGGCTATATCCCAGCATGGGGGTGGGGAAGATTCTCATAAACCTTGAGAAATGTAACTCTAACAGAGAGAATACACCTAGCCAGAAATGATGGACATTCATGACCTATCCATGAGACTACTATCTAATGGGATGTAACTGGGCTTTAACCCCACTTGGGAGAAAGACTCTAATAACTCTCAGGAATTTTGACTCTATTCGATAGAATATACAGAAGTAGAAGGGACAGACACTCAGAATTTTCTATGACTTAGATAGAATGATCTAAAAAAAATACTACCTCCCTAAAAAAGGGGAACAGGAAAGAGACTGGAGGAGGGAGCGGATTGAATGGGGTAAATCTCATTACACTAAGAGGTACCAAAAAACCTATGGTAATAGTGGGGAATAAGGGAGCAGAGGAGAAACACCTGAATCTTCTTCTCATCAGACTTGGCTTAAAGTCAACCTACACATACTCAGTTAACTTATAAAACATCTAACCTTTCAAGTATTAAAAGGGGAAAAGGAGAGGGGGGGGGATGGAGAAAGGGAAGGGGAGTGGGGGAAATAAGGGGAAATACCAAAAGGAAGGGAAGGGAAAGGGGAAAAAGGGAAAGGGGAAAGAAAAGGGAGGGTGTGATATAGGAGGGCAAACACACTGAAGGGGGTGGTTTTCAGAAACAAAAGACTAGGGAATATGGATAAAGGGGGGGAAAGGGGGAAAATACAAACAGAGGGAAGATTGCATGGAGGGCAATAAAGAATTAGTAATCATAACCTTGAATATGAATGGGATGAACTCTCCCTTAAAACATAAGCAAATAGCAGAGTGGATTAAAAACCAGAATCCTACAATGTGCTGCTTATGAGAAACTCATTTGAAGCAGAGAGAAACATATAGAGTAAAGGTAAAAGGTTGGAGAAAAATATATTTTGCTTCAGCTGAAGTAAAAAAAGCAGGGATAGCAATCCTTATCTCAGACAAAGCAGCAGCAAAAATAGATAGCTTTAAAAGAGATAAGGGAGGAAACTTTATCCTCCTAAAAGGTACCATAGACAACAAAGTCATTTCAATATTGAATATATATGCACCCAGTGGGACAGCACCCAAATTCTTAGAGGAGAAGCTGAAAGAACTACAGGAAGACATAGACAACAAAACTCTACTAGTAGGAGACCTCAACCTCCCACTATCAGATCTAGATAAATTGAATCATAAAAGAAGAAAGAAATTAGGGAGGTAAATAGATTGTTAGAAAAATTAGATATGGTAGACTTATGCAGGAAACTGAATGGAGATAGAAAGGAATATACCTTTTTCTCTGCAGTACATGGAACTTATACAAAAATTGACCATGTACTAGGACACAAAAACCTAACGATCAACTGCAGAAAGGCAGAAATAGTGAATACATCTTTCTCAGATCACAATGCAATAAAAGTCATATGCAATACTGGGCCAAGGGAGATATAGACCCAGAACAAATTGGAAACTGAATAACGTCATTTTAATAAATGAGTGGACCAAAAAACAAATTATAGAAAGAATTAACCATTTTATCCTAGATGATGATAATAATGAAACAACATACCAAACCTATGGGATTCATTCAAAGCAACTCTCAGGGGATATATTATAGCTCTAAATGCTGATATGAATAAATTGGAGAAAGAGGAAATCAATGAACTAAACATGCAACTAAAAAAATTAGAGAAAGAACAAATCAAAAATCCCCAAATAAGTAGCAAATTAGAAATTCTAAAAATTAAAGGAGAAATTAATAAAATTGAAAGCACAAAAAACTATTGAATTAATAAATAAAACCTAAATTTGGTATTATGAAAAAACCAATAAAACTGATAAACCCCTCATCAATTTGATTAAAAAAAGAAAGAAAACAAAATAGCTAGTATTATAAATGAAAAAGGTGAACCCCACCAATGAAGAGGAAATTAAAATAATAATTCAAAATTATTTTGCCCAACTCTATGCCAATAAATTCACAATCTAAGTGAAATGGATGAATATTTACAAAAATATAAGTTGCCCAGTTTAAATGAAGAAGAGATTAAATACCTAAACAACCTTATCTCAGAAAAAGAAATTCAACAAGCCATTAGTGAACTCCCTAAAAAAAAATCTCCAGGGCCTTATGGATTCACAAGTGAATTCTACCAAACATTCAAGGAACAATTGGTTCCAATCCTATATAAACTCTTTGGAAAAATAGGGAAAGATGGAACTCTGCCTAACTCTTTCTATGAAACCAATATGGTAATGTTACCTAAACCAGGAAGAGTTAAAACAGAGAAAAAAAATTATAGACCTATTTCCCTGATGAATATAGATACAAAAATCCTAAATAAAATCTTAGCAAAATGATTACAACAAGTCATCACTAGGATATTACATTATGATCAAGTAGGATTTATTCTAGGAATGCAGGGTTGGTTCAATATTAGGAAAACTGTTAGTATACTCAATTATATCAACAACAAACCTATCAGAAATCATATGATCGTATCAATAGATGCTGAAAAAGCATTTGACAAAATACAGCATCCATTCCTATTAAAAACACTAGAGAGTGTAGGAATAAATGGACTGTTCCTTAAAATAATTAGCAGTATCTACTTGAAACCATCAACAAGCATTATATTCAATGGGGAGAGGCTAGAGGCATTCCCAATAAGATCAGGGGGTGAAACAAGGGTGCCCATTATCACCACTACTATTCAATATTGTATTAGAAATGTTAGCATCAGCAATTGGAGAAGAAAAAGAAATTAAAGTAATTAGAATTGGGAAGGAAGAGACAAAACTCTGACTATTTGCAGATGACATGATGGTCTACCTAGAGAATCCCAAGAAATCATCTAAAAAACTACTGGAAACAATTAGCAATTTTAGCAGAGTTGCAGGTTATAAAATAAACCCTCATAAATCCTCAACTTTCCTATATATGACTAGCAAGAAACAGCAGGAAGAGCTAGAAAGAGAAATTCCATTCAAAGTAACCTCAGACAGTGTTAAATACTTGGGAGTCTATTTGCCAAGACAGACTCAGAATCTTTTTGAAAACAATTATAAAACACTTCTCACACAAATTAAATCAGATTTAAATAACTAGGCAAATATCAACTGCTCCTGGATAGGTAGAGCTAATATAAGAAAAATGACAATTCTACCAAAACTAAACTATCTGTTTAGTGCCCTACCAATCAAAATTCCAAAAAATTACTTTAATGAGCTGGAAAAAATTGTAAGTAAATTCATATGGAGAAATAAAAAGTCAAGAATTGCCAGGAGCTTAATGAAAAAAAAGTGCAAACGAAGGTGGCTTAGCACTACCCGATCTAAAATTATATTATAAAGCATCAGTCATCAAAACTGTTTGGTATTGGCTAAGAAATAGAGTGGTGGACCAGTGGAATAGACTAGGTGTAAAAGCAGGAGAGGATTATAGTAATCTGCTGTTTGATAAACCCAAAGAGTCAGGCCACAGGGATAAAAACTCCCTCTTTGATAAAAATTGCTGGGATAATTGGAAGTTAGTATGGAAGAAACTTAGATTAGACCAACACCTCACACCCTTTACCAAGATAAGATCAAAATGGTTACAGGACATACACATAAAAAAACAATACTATAAGCAAATTAGAAGATCAAGCACTAGTCTACCTGTCAGATCTATGGAAAGGGGAACAGTTTATGACTAAGGAAGAGTTGGAGAACATCACCAAAAACCAATTAGATGATTTCAATTACATTAAATTGAAAATCTTTTGCACTGATAAAACCAATGTAACCAAGATCAAAAGACATGTAGTAAATTGGGAAACAATCTTTACAACTAATGATTCTGACAAAGGACTGATTTCTAAAATATACAGAGAACTGAGTCATATTTTTAAAACAAAAAGCCATTCCCCAATTGACAAATGGTCAAAGGATATGCAAAGGCAATTTACAGATGAGGAGATCAAAGCAATCCATAGCCATATGAAAAAATGCTCTAAATCATTAATTATTAGAGAAATGCAAATTAAAGCTTCTCTGAGGTACCACCTCACACCTCTCAGATTGGCCAGTATGACCAGGAAGGATAATGATCATTGTTGGAAGTGATGTGGGAAATCTGGGACACTATTACACTGTTGGTGGAGCTGTGAACTCATCCAACCCTTCTGGAGAGCTATTTGGAACTATGCCCAAAGGGCAACAAAAATGAGCATACCCTTTGACCCTAGCAATACCACTACTGGGTCTATACCCTGAAGAGATGAGGAAAAAGGGTAAAAACATTACTTGTACAAAAATATTTATAGTAGCCCTGTTTGTGGTGGCAAAGAATTGGAAATCCAGTAAATGTCCTTCAATTGGGGAATGACTCAGCAAACTGTGGTATATGTATATCATGTAACACTACTGTTCTATTAGAAACCAGGAGGGATGGGATTTTAGGGAAACCTGGAGGGCTTGCATGAATTGATGCTGAATGAGATGAGCAGAGCCAGAAAAACACTGTACACCCTAACAGCAACATGGGAGTGATGTTCAACCTTGAAGGACTTGCTCATTCCATCAGTGCAACAACCAGGGACAATTTGTGGCTGTCTGCAAAGGAGAGTACCATCTGCATCCAGATAAGTATCTGTGGAGTTTGAACAAAGTGCAAGGACTTTTCCCTTTAATTTAGACCAAAAAACAGATATCTTATTGTCTGATCTTGTTACCTCTTAGACTTCTCTTCTCTTTAAGGATATGATTTCTCTCTCATCACACCCAATTTGGATCAAGGTACAACATGGAAACAAAGTAAAGACTGACAGAGTGCTTTCTGTGGGGGGAGGGGGAGGGAAGCAAGATTGGGGGAAAAGTGTAAAACTCAAATAATATCTTTAATAAAAATAAATTTTAATTTAAAAAAAGAAAGGATATGCACAATTTTATTGCCTTTTGATCATGGTTCCAAATTGCTCACCAAAATGGTAGGATTAGATCACAATTACACCAACAGTGTATTAGAGTATATAACAAAATTATTCAACAGAAATCAGCTGGGAATTGTCCAAGTTTTTAAAGACAGCAGTGTCAAATTATAGAAACAAGGGTCACTAAAGCAAACATAGTGATCCCTGTTAGCTGACTTAGAAAATCACATATTAGCATTATGTTCTTAAGTGCAGCTATTTCCCACTTACATTTTTATCAGGTTTAGCTCTCTGAGGAGTATTACAAGATGCATTACTGAGGAAGGAATTTGATCCCTTTTCTTTAAGGGACCAGATTATGGCTCTTCTTGCTAGACATGGAAAACCAACTAAACAACATATGCAGGTTTTCTGCCAAATAACAGTGAATCTACCTATTGCCTGTATTCATTATTATTTTCACATTAAAATGTGGTATCTCAAGAGAGATACTAAGATGAAAATGCAACAACTGCAAATAGAGGCTCAGGGCAAAAATTCCTTGGGCACAGGAACTCTTAAGAGCAAAATAAAAAAATAAAGCAAAAGAAAAAAATTAAAGCTATCAAGGAAAAAAAGTAGAATTAATAGCTTACAGTAGAGAGCTGAAAACAGCCTGAGTAGTGGACTCCCTGAAAAGCAGAATAAAACAAAAAATTCAAAGATTCAATAAGGCAACCAAATTAGAAGAAAACATGAGATATTTACTATTAAAATAATCTGGAAAGCAAGTTAAGGAAAGATCACTTAAATCATTAAATTGCATTAAAATTATGGTTAAAAATTGGATGACATACTTTAAGAAATCATAAAAGATAATTGCCTTACTTTATTAGTATAGAGGTTGAAGTAAAAACAGAAAGAATCCTGCATTCATTTCATGAAAGAAATCCCTTAAAAATACCCAGGAATGGGGTGGCTAGGTGGTGCAGTAGATAGAGCACTGGCCCTGAAGTCAGGAGTACCTGAGTTCAAATCCGGCCTCAGACACCCAATAATTACCTAGCTGTGTGGCCTTGGGCAAGCCACTTAACCCCATTGCCTTTCAAAAAAAGAAAGAAAGAAAGAAAGAAAGAAAGAAAGAAAGAAAGAAAGAAAGAAAGATAGAAAGAAAAATACCCAGGAATGGGACAGCTAGGTGGTTCAATTGATAGAGCCCTGGCCCCCTGAAATCATTTCAAATGCAGCCCCAGACACTACTGTGTGATCCTGGACAAGTTATTTAACTCTGGCTCCAAAGAAAAGAAACCAGGAATGTCATAACCAAAATTCATAGTTTTGAGGTCAAAGAAGAAATATAGCATGCATTCAGAAAAATCTCAGGTACTAAGGAACTATTATCAAGATTTCACAAGATTTTGTTACAACTCCTTTAAGAGCAAGGAAATATTGGAAAATGATAATCCAAAAAGTAAAAAATATGTTTTGTAACCAAATGATATCCTGCAAAACAGCATAACAACATGGACCTTTAATAAAATAGAAGTCTTCACAGCTTTCCTGATGAAAAGAGTAAAAATTCCTCAATGAAATGCAAATATAGGAGATAAGAGAAACCTAGAAAGGTAAATAGTAATAAATAATAATAATTAGCATTCATATAGCAATAGGCACCGTGCTATGTGCTTTACTAATATCTCATTTGATCCTCACAATAAGCCTGGAAGGTAGGTTGTATATATACATATGTGTATATATATATACATATATATATATATATATACATATGTATTTATACATACATACATATGTATATATATATATATGTATATATATATATATATATACTTGAAGGGGTTAAATGATGATGAAGTGCTTACATTCTGTAAGATATGTATATGTGGAACTAAATATTTGTTAGGTGTGATTTGTGAGTGATGAATAAATAGAGAAAAGTAGGAGAAGGGTTATGCTAGTGTCATACCGGGGGAACGCCACCTAAGGTCCAGGATTACTGAAGCTAGTCAATTTGTCTTCTAGTCTCCAGGAGGGGTATTAGGCAACACATATCTATCAGCCAGCTTTCAAATGTTAGCAGTTCATAGGGAAAGCAACTTTCCTCATTATTCTTAAGGTGGAAAGGGAAACCTTAAGTTTATATTTGCCAATTTAGCTTCTTCCTACCAAAGGCTATCATATCCCAAATAGCAAATAAACTCATCTATCTAAGCAAAACAGCAAAGAGAAATTGGGAAAGGTCTACATACCAGGATACCAAATAATACACAAAGTATTCAACTGAGCCAAAAAAAAGATGACAGCCTAAACAAGGAGAGAGAGAGAATGATCTCACTGGGGAGGTCCTCTCTCATCATGTAGGTCAGGGAACATGATGAGGCTAGCTTCCATAGGTTTCAGTAGCTTTCAAAAATTTCTCCCCTGACAACTTTTTGGGAGTTCCTTTATTTCTCTTTGAAGTCTCTTTCCCCTGGAGTCTCTATAATAAACTAAAGCACCTTTGCATGTATACAGGGCTTAGTAATTGCCTTAGTTAATTAATCAAGAGTCCTGTTAATCCTCCACAAAAACTTTGGCTTTGGCAGAATCAGGGTTACAATTCTAATGGGGGGGAAGATAGGAAAATCTTTTCACAATTTTGTCCTCTCATGTCACATAGTAAAGAAAGATAAACTCAGGGTCTGTAAATTATTGGGTTGTTTTAAGTAGGGGGAGAAGGAAAAAGGGACTACATTAAGAAAGAAATGAAGGCAAATAGGAAGAAACTTACTATTTCTCATAATTAGGGTGGGTCTGAAGAGTATGGAGGAAGAGGTGAAGGAAATCTAGACTCTAATGATCCCCCCCGGTCTTATCTGAACCTGACAGACAGTAGTGCAAAGCAAAAACATGCATAAAAATAGTGCTGAACTGGGAAATTAGGGTTTCAAAAGAAAGACAGATCCAGTAGGGTATTATATTCTAGGCTATGTCAGGCCAGTTCCTTGGAAACTGAAGACTGAAATGGGAATGAATGAAATACTTCTAATTCATCTATTAACAAATTAAGGTTTATTGGCTAAGAGTGACTGTAAATAGCAATTGTTTTTGTTTTGACCAGAAAAATCCTGTTGTTCTTCCCCTCCCAGATTCTTCTCTCTCTCTCTCTCTCTCTCTTAAAAGAAGTCACTCTCGACCTCATTTCTTTCTTACCTAGAGACTAGAAGAATGGTGATGTCTTTGATGAAGGAGAGAAGTTTGGAAAAGCTATGGGTTTGAGGTAAAAGATAATTGTGGAGAGGGGGAGCCAAGATGGAGGAGTAAAGGTAGGAACTCCCTCAAGCTAACTCCAAATACCTTTATTTGTTTCTTTATTTTTCTTTTTTTTTTAATTTTTATTAAAGATATTATTTGAGTTTTACAGTTTTCCCCCAATCTTGCTTCCCTCCACCCCATCCCCACCCCATAGATAGCACTCCGTCAGTCTTTACTTTGTTTCCATGTTGTACCTCGATCCAAATTGGGTGTGATGAGAGAGAAATCATATCTTTAAAGAGAACAGAATTCTCAGACGTAACCAAATAAAACCATAAGACATCTGGGGTTTTTTTTTTCCCGAATTAAAGGGAATAGTCCTTGTACTTTGTTCAAACTCCACAGCTCCTTCTCTGGATACAGATGGTACTCTCCTTTGCAGACAGCAAAAATTGTTCCCAATTGTTGCGCTGATGGAATGAGCAAGTCCTTCAAGGTTGAACATCACTCCCATGTTGCTGTTAGGGTGTACAGTGTTTTTCTGGTTCTGCTCATCTCACTCAGCATCAGTTCATGCAAATCCCTCCAGGTTTCCCTGAAATCCCGTCCCTTCTGGTTTCTAATAGAACAATAGTGTTCCATGACATACATATACCACAATTTGCTAAACCATTCTCCAATTGAAGGGCATTTACTGGATTTCCAATTCTTTGCCACCACAAACAGGGCTGCTATAAATATTTTTGTACAAGTAATGTTTTTACCCTTTTTCCTCATCTCTTCAGGGTATAGACCCAGTAGTGGTATTGCTGGGTCAAAGTGTATGCTCATTTTTGTTGCCCTTTGGGCATAGTTCCAAATAGCTCTCCAGAAGGGTTGGATGAGTTCACAGCTCCACCAACAGTGTAATAGTGTCCCAGATTTCCCACATCCCTTCCAACAATGATCATTATCCTTCCTGGTCATACTGGCCAATCTGAGAGGTGTGAGGTGGTACCTCAGAGAAGCTTTAATTTGCATTTCTCTAATAATTAATGATTTAGAGCATTTTTTCATATGGCTATGGATTGCTTTGATCTCCTCATCTGTAAATTGCCTTTGCATATCCTTTGACCATTTGTCAATTGGGGAATGGCTTTTTGTTTTAAAAATATGACTCAGTTCTCTGTATATTTTAGAAATCAGTCCTTTGTCAGAATCATTAGTTGTAAAGATTGTTTCCCAATTTACTACATTTCTTTTGATCTTGATTACATTGGTTTTATCAGTGCAAAAACTTTTTAATTTAATGTAATTGAAATCATCTAATTGGTTTTTGGTGATGTTCTCCAACTCTTCCTTAGTCATAAACTGTTCCCCTTTCCATAGATCTGACAGGTAGACTAGTGCTTGATCTTCTAATTTGCTTATAGTATTGTTTTTTTATGTGTATGTCCTGTAACCATTTTGATCTTATCTTGGTAAAGGGTGTGAGGTGTTGGTCTAATCTAAGTTTCTTCCATACTAACTTCCAATTATCCCAGCAATTTTTATCAAAGAGGGAGTTTTTATCCCTGTGGCCTGACTCTTTGGGTTTATCAAACAGCAGATTACTATAATCCTCTCCTGCTTTTACACCTAGTCTATTCCACTGGTCCACCACTCTATTTCTTAGCCAATACCAAACAGTTTTGATGACTGATGCTTTATAATATAATTTTAGATCGGGTAGTGCTAAGCCACCTTCGTTTGCATTTTTTTTCATTAAGCTCCTGGCAATTCTTGACTTTTTATTTCTCCATATGAATTTACTTACAATTTTTTCCAGCTCATTAAAGTAATTTTTTGGAATTTTGATTGGTAGGGCACTAAACAGATAGTTTAGTTTTGGTAGAATTGTCATTTTTCTTATATTAGCTCTACCTATCCAGGAGCAGTTGATATTTGCCTAGTTATTTAAATCTGATTTAATTTGTGTGAGAAGTGTTTTATAATTGTTTTCAAAAAGATTCTGAGTCTGTCTTGGCAAATAGACTCCCAAGTATTTAACACTGTCTGAGGTTACTTTGAATGGAATTTCTCTTTCTAGCTCTTCCTGCTGTTTCTTGCTAGTCATATATAGGAAAGTTGAGGATTTATGAGGGTTTATTTTATAACCTGCAACTCTGCTAAAATTGCTAATTGTTTCCAGTAGTTTTTTTAGATGATTTCTTGGGATTCTCTAGGTAGACCATCATGTCATCTGCGAATAGTCAGAGTTTTGTCTCTTCCTTCCCAATTCTAATTACTTTAATTTCTTTTTCTTCTCTAATTGCTGATGCTAACATTTCTAATACAATATTGAATAGTAGTGGTGATAATGGGCACCCTTGTTTAACCCCTGATCTTATTGGGAATGCCTCTAGCCTCTCCCCATTGAGTATAATGCTTGTTGATGGTTTCAGATAGATACTGCTAATTATTTTAAGGAACAGTCCATTTATTCCTACACTCTCTAGTGTTTTTAAAAGGAATGGATGCTGTATTTTGTCAAAAGTTTTTCAGCATCTATTGATACGATCATATGATTTCTGATAGGTTTGTTGTTGATATAATTGAGTATACTAACAGTTTTCCTAATATTGAACCAACCCTGCATTCCTGGAATAAATCCTACTTGATCATAATGTATTATCCTAGTGATGACTTGTTGTAGTCGTTTTGCTAAGATTTTATTTAGGATTTTTGCATCTATATTCATCAGGGAAATAGGTCTATAATTTTCTTTCTCTGTTTTAACTCTTCCTGCTTTAGGTAGCAGTACCATATTGGTTTCATAGAAAGAGTTAGGCAGAGTTCCATCTTTCCCTATTTTTCCAAAGAGTTTATATAGGATTGGAACCAATTGTTCCTTAAATGTTTGGTAGAATTCACTTGTAAATCCATCAGGCCCTGGAGATTTTTTTTAGGGAGTTCACTAATGGCTTGTTGAATTTCTTTTTCTGAGATAGGGTTGTTTAGGTATTTAATCTCTTCTTCATTTAACCTGGGCAACTTATATTTTTGTAAATAGTCATCCATTTTACTTAGATTATCAAATTTATTGGAATAAAGTTGGGTAAAAATAATTTCGAATTATTACTTTAATTTCCTCCTCATTGGTGGTGAGTTCACCTTTTTCATTTATAATACTAGCTATTTGGTTTTCTTCTTTCTTTTTTTAAATCAAATTGACCACAGATTTATCAATTTTATTGGTTTTTTCATAATATCAACTTTTGGTTTTATTTATTAATTCAATAGTTTTTTTGCTTTCAATTTTATTAATTTCTCTTTAATTTTTAGAATTTCTAATTTGCTACTTAATTGGGGATTTTTGATTTGTTCTTTCTCTAATTTTTTTAGTTGCATGTTTAGTTCATTGATTTCCTCTTTCTTCAATTTATTCATATAAGCATTTAGAGCTATAATATATCCCCTGAGAGTTGCTTTGAATGAATCCCATAAGTTTTGGTTTGTTGTTTCATTATTATCATCATCTAGGATAAAATGGTTAATTCTTTCTATAATTTGATTTTTGGTCCACTCATTTATTAAGATGACATTATTCAGTTTCCAATTTGTTCTGCGTCTATATCTCCCTTGGCCCAGTATTGCATATGACTTTTATTGCATTGTGATCTGAGAAAGATGTGTTCAGTATTTCTGCCTTTCTGCAGTTGATCATTAGGTTTTTATGTCCTAGTACATGGTCTATTTTTGTATAAGTTCCATGTACTGCAGAGAAAAAGGTATATTCCTTCCTATCCCCATTCAGTTTCCTACATAAGTCTACCATATCTAATTTTTCTAACAATCTATTTACCTCCCTAATTTCTTTCTTGTTTGTTTTATGATTTGATTTATCTAGATCTGATAGTGGGAGGTTGAGGTTTCTTACTAGTAGAGTTTTGCTGTCTATGTCTTCCTGTAGTTCTTTCAGCTTCTCCTCTAAGAATTTGGGTGCTGTCCCACTGGGTGCATATATATTCAATATTGAAATGACTTTGTTGTCTATGGTACCTTTTAGGAGGATAAAGTTTCCTCCCTTATCTCTTTTAAAGCTATCTATTTTTGCTGCTGCTTTGTCTGAGATAAGGATTGCTACCCCTGCTTTTTTTACTTCAGCTGAAGCAAAATATATTTTTCTCCAACCTTTTACCTTTACTCTATATGTATCTCTCTGCTTCAAATGAGTTTCTTGTAGGCAGCATATTGTAGGATTCTGCTATTTGCTTACATTTTAAGGGAGAGTTCATCCCATTCACATTCAAGGTTATGATTACTAATTCTTTATTGCCCTCTGTGCTATCTTCCCCCTGTTTGTTTTTTCCCCCTTCCCCAACACTTTTATCCATATTCCCCAGTATTTTGTTTTTGAATACCACCCCCTTCAGTGTGTTTACCCTCCTATATCACACCCTCCCCTTTCTTTCCCCTTTCCCTGTTCCCTTCCCTTCCTTTTGTTATTTCCCCTTATTTCCTCCCCTCCCCTTTTCCCCTTTTTCTTCTTGAAAGGTTAGATATTTTATAAGTTAACTGAGTATGTGTAGGTTGACTTTAAGCCAAGTCTGATGAGAAGAAGATTTAGGTGTTTCTCCTCTACTCCCTTCTTCCCCTCTATTACCATAGGTTTTTTGTACCTCTTAGTGTAATGAGATTTGTCCCATTCAATCCCCTCCCTCCTCCCATCTCTTTCCTGTCTCCCTTTTTAGGGAGGTAGTGTATTTTTTTTTTAGATCATTATATCTAAGTCATAGAAAATTCTGAGTGTCTGTCCCTTCTAGTTCAGTATATTATGTTGAATATAGTCCAAATTCCTGAGAGTTATTAGAGTCTTTCTCCCCAGTGGAGTTAAAGCCAGTTACATCCCATTAGATATCAGCCTAATGGATAGGTCATGGATGTCTATCATTTCTGGCTAGGTATGTTCTCTCTGTTAGAGTTATATTTCTCAGGATTTATGAGAGTCTCTACCCCCCCCCCCCCCATGCTGGGATATAGCCAGTTTCAACTTGCTGGATTGCATTTTTTTCCTTTTACTGCCCTAGCCCCTTTTTTTTTTTTATCTTTTCATCTGTCTCTTGAACCTCCTGTTTGATATCCAAATTTTCTGTTTAGCTCTGGTCTTTTCATCAGAAATTTTTGGAATTCTTCCATTTTGTTAAATGTCCATCTTTTTCCCTGGAAGAGAAGGCTCAGCTTTGCTGGAAAGTAGATTCTTGGCTGCATTCCAAGCTCCCGTGCTCTTCAAAATATCTCGTTCCAGGCCCTTCGATCCCTTAAAGTTGATGCAGCCAGGTCCTGTGTGAGCCTTACTGTGGCTCATTGATATTTAAATTGTTTCTTTCTGGCTGCTTGGGGGATTTTCTCTTTTATCTGATAGTTCTGGAGTTTGGCCACAACATTCCTTGGTGTTTTCCTTTTAGGATCTTTTTCTGGTGGGGATCGATGTACTCTTTCAATAACTACTTTGCCCTCCGATTCCATGATGTCAGGGCAGTTTTCCATCACTAGATCCTGTAATATTAAATCCAGGCTTTTTTTCTCTTCAATGTTTTCAGGAAGTCCTATAATTTTCAGGTTTCCCCTCCTCGATCTATTCTCGAGGTCAGTGGTTTTGTTGATGAGGTATTTCACATTTGCTTCTATTTTTTCTATTTTTTGATTTTGTTTAACTGACTCTTGCTGTCTTGTGGAGTCATTAGTTTCTGTAGACTCCATTATTTTTTGGGGGGAGGAGTTTTCTTCATTAACCTTTTCCAATTGGTCAATTCTATTTTTGAAAGAGCTTTCCATTTGACCAATTGAGGTTTTGAGAGAATTAATTTCTTTTTGCATTTGCTCATTTGAGGATCTGAGAGAATTATTCTCATTTTCTAATTGTCCAATTGATGATCTGAGAGATTTATTCTTCTTTTGTGTTTGTCCAATTGTACTTTCTAAGGTTTTGTTTTCTTGTTGCAAGGTATTAATTGTCTCCCCCAAGTTTTTAAGCTCCTTCCTTATTTCTTCAAGGAAGTCTTTCTGTGCTGGAGACCAGATTGTATTCTCCTCAGAGGTTCCAGGCCTCTCTGAGTTGGGGTCTTTCCCTTCCAGGAATTTTTCTATGGATCCACCTTTCTGCTGACCCTTCTTCATTATGCTTAGACCTTGAGTGGGGGGCGGGGCTGGTTCACCTGGGCTTGGGATCGCTAAAGGCTTTACTGAGTGCAGTTTTTCTGTCTGGCCAGTAGGAGGTGCTGGTTGCCCTCTCTGGGGTGTCTGTGACCTTGGTTGAGAGGCCTTCTCCCTTTGCTTGAGGGAGGGAATTGGAGCTATTGAATTCTTTTGCCTTCAATCAATGGTGGGCTTTACCCTGGCCTGAGGTGATTCCTCAGCTGGGCTGGTTCTTTTGCTCACACACCTGGGCCTGAGGCAGAAATAATTTGCATTTGTTTGGGAGGAGGCCTCAGTGCAATGGAGTCGTGGGCTCAGAGTTTCTCAGACCTGAGGAGCCCAGGGATGGTGTCCGCAGCTCTCCTGCACCAGACCTCTCCCTGCAGCCCCTTCCCCAAGCTCCAGGGGGACAGCACCAACACCAGCGCCTCTGCTTCCCCACAGACCCAAGCCCCCTTCATCCAGCCCCACTGCTGATCCAGCAGGTCCGGCTCTCGGGCCCTTAGACTCCCGGTTCCCATTCAGCTGTTAGTCTGACTGATCTTCCCTGGTTGCTGAGACTCACCTGCTGGTACTCAGCTGAGGCTGTGGCGGGAGACAAATCCTGAGGTAGATTTTCCTCTCCTGGCTTGTCTTTCTGGGTTTCCTGGTTCGGATTTCTTTTAAGAGGTTTGTTTCATGTGATAGATGGGGAAGAGATCAGGAGACTTTAGAACTGTGCCTGTCTTCTCTCCACCATCTTGGCCGGAAGCCGTTTCTTTATTTTTCGATGGGTGCTTTTCCTGTTTATTTTATCTCGTTGGGGTATAATCCTAGCAATGATATCTTTGGCTCAAAAGGCACATATTTTTTATTATTTTTTTCAGAGAAATTTATTTTATTTTTTATTTTTACATTTTTTATTCCAGTTACATGCAGAAACAAGTCTATTCACCTCCAAAACTTTGAGTTCTAAATTCTCTCCCTTCCTCCCACTTGCCGGGTTTTTATTTACAACGCCGGCTTCTTAATGCTAGTCCGTCCTCTTACTCACCAGTCCAACGCGTGGTGAGTCTTCGGGGTACCTCCGGCCCCCACTCTTTGATGGGGGAAGAACCAGACAGAGCGCCTGAGGTGGGTCATGAGTCTTTATTCTTCTGTGATCACATTCCCGCTCCCTCCCCACCTCTCAGCAGACACTTTTATCCCCCCTGTCCTCCCTCCCATGAACTCTTAAACAATGAGGGGCCGAGTTCTGTAACATTCCTTTATAATGGGATTATTTTATCCCTTCTGAGTGACCACCAAGCCTCTTCCCCCCGCCCCCAACATCTCCCCCTTTCTGTTTTACAAGGTTATCACTTGGTGTGACCTTAAGCGGTGCTGAGGTTAGCCTTAAGCGGTGTCATTTCTACTGGCCTCTGATAGCCGGGGGCGAGGAACCCTGTCTTAGGTCATCTCCTTCAACCCAGGACCTTGCCCGTCCTAGGCGCCCGACACCCTCAGGGCCTGTCTTAGGTGGCTGGGTGAGGAGAAGTTGCCCGTCTTGGGGTTTACCTCGTCTTACCCCTAGGTGTCACATGTCATGCATGGCGGCTAGCCAGACTTGGGGATCCTCCCCCGTCTCCATGGCCATGAAGGCTTTCTGAGTAAGAAGCATATAGCCCCTCTGTCGCCTAGCTAGGCGGCAGAAACAGACAACAAGTAGGGTGATTCCCAGAATCAGCGTCCTTGTTCACCCTCAAGGGGGTATCCTCCCGCCATCTGGCAATCCCTCCATGGTATGGGATCCTCGATGTCTTCCCCTGTGGCCACACATGAGGGGCCCCACCGAGGCAGAAGGGAGCCCCATCGATGTATTGGTCACTAGCAGGCGAGGGTAGATCGGGGAGTTCTGTGCTACCGGAAGGGGAGAGGGAATAACTCGGAGTATTCCCCATGTCGGATTTCCTTCAGATGGAGCACCTCCAAGGATCCCTACGATGATCAGAAGGCCTGAAAAAGAAAGAAATTCCTCTCACCCCGTAGGGTTGGGCATTAATCAAGGTCTCTTTAACCTCGTTCACAAATGAGAGGGGTGTCTGATCTGCTCTCTGCTTCAGCCCAACCAACTTCTGTGTGGCTCTCCCCCGTTTCATGGCTCCAATCTTATCCCAAGCTGCAACATGAGTTTCTTTAACAGTCTCTAGCTCAAACTGGCCATACTGGGCCTGAACAGCAGGGTCAGTACAGGCTCCAGTTCCACACAGGAGGTCAATGGCTAAATCCAGGGGAGTATAACCCCGGGATTTTGCCAGCTTAGAGGCCTCTCTGCGGGCCTGAGCCTTAAAAGCTAAATATAAGGAGGCATCTAGGCACGCGGCTGCAATCTCGTCAAAGTCAGCAGGGGTCCAAGGGTGCGTAGCAAAGAGGTTTTGCATCAGTCTTTTTACATAAGGGGAGTTTGGGCCGTATTTAGTCACGGCCTCCTTAAGTTCCTTAAGCATCTTAAAAGGGACAGGGCGGTAGTCTCGGGCTCCGGTAAGGGGGTCCGTAAATACCGGGTAGAGGCCCCAGTCATCCCAGTCCACCTCCTCCCCTTTCTCTATTGCTATGGAGGCACTGGTGGCAAGTAGGCCGGATGGGCGGAGCCCTTGAGGGGATCTCTGAAGGGCGGACAAGGAACACGGGGGATTTTTTGCCTCTGTTTCCTGGCTGGGCCGCCAAGCCTGGGGCGCGGCAGCTGTCCAATCAGCGCGGACTTCTCCCTCCTCGTCAGCAGCCTCCCGGTCCCACCTACTCACGCTCCTCTTCCTGCCACCCCTGAGGACTGTTTGCACCCCTCCCTTCCCGCGCTCGGAAACTTCCGGCCCTGAATCTTCTCCCTGGGGGCCCCTTTTTCCCCCATTGTTTCTTCTAAGTTCCTCCCACGGATACAGGGGAGGGGGTGGCCTTCCCTCTTCCTCTGAGCCCTCTGAATCCGATCCCACCAACGAGCTACCCACCTGAGTGCTGATTGTTCGTGCCAAAGTCACCTTCTGGGGATGCAGGGCTGCATCCACTATCTTATACACTGTAAAATCCTTGGGGGTCAGTTTTCCCGGGCAGGTGTCATTATAGGAGGCCATCTGCTGCCCTACCACCTTCCATTTATCTGGTTGGATCCCACTATGTTGCACCCAAGGGCAGATGTTCCAGATATTCTCAACAAAAGCACGGCACGTCTTGATAGGTAATTTACGGCCATGCTTAGCGCAGAGTTTATAAAGCTGCAC
This sequence comes from Macrotis lagotis, assembly GCF_037893015.1. Classification (NCBI taxonomy): domain Eukaryota; kingdom Metazoa; phylum Chordata; class Mammalia; order Peramelemorphia; family Peramelidae; genus Macrotis; species Macrotis lagotis. Next base: position 277,621,751 of record NC_133661.1, on the reverse strand, counting down.
TACAACGCCCTCTTTTTCCTCCGGCTCAAAGGCGGGAATACTATTCCGGCCCCCCATGCTGTCTACTAGCCGAGGCTGCAATCCTAACAGGTGGCAGAACTGGAAAGTTCCCGTTCGGCAAAAGAGAAGGAGGAAGCAGGGCACAATCAGACAGGCCAGCACGGCAAGGAGTGTGATTAGAGCAGAAGGAGAAAGGGGAGAGAAAGAAAGCATAGTCAACACAATAGGGATATGTCCCTCAGGCAATATCTGAGAGTAAACGCCCTCTCCTTCCTCCCGGTCAGAAACGACCGAGGCTGTCTGGAGAATCCGACCAGCGGATTCAGACGTTCCCTAGCAAAATCAGGTCCCGGGTTTCGGCACCACTTGCCGGGTTTTTATTTACAACGCCGGCTTCTTAATGCTAGTCCGTCCTCTTACTCACCAGTCCAACGCGTGGTGAGTCTTCGGGGTACCTCCGGCCCCCACTCTTTGATGGGGGAAGAACCAGACAGAGCGCCTGAGGTGGGTCATGAGTCTTTATTCTTCTGTGATCACATTCCCGCTCCCTCCCCACCTCTCAGCAGACACTTTTATCCCCCCTGTCCTCCCTCCCATGAACTCTTAAACAATGAGGGGCCGAGTTCTGTAACATTCCTTTATAATGGGATTATTTTATCCCTTCTGAGTGACCACCAAGCCTCTTCCCCCCGCCCCCAACACTCCCACCCCACTACTCCCATTAAAAATGTGTAGCCATGAAACCCATTACTACAATAGTGAGGTTGTAAAAGTAAACATAACCCTGCCCCCAATAATGAAAAGAATGACCTCAAGAAAAATAAAGTGGGAAAAAAAGTGTGCTTGTTTGTATTCAGATACCATCAACACTTTCTTTGGAATAGATAGCATTCTTTATTGTAAGTTCATGAAATATTTTTTCCCCACAGTTGCTATTGCTAGCTATATTTCCCTACATTCTATTCCCCCATCCCCCATTTATTCTTAGCTTTCTCTCCTTTCTCCCTGTCTCTCCTCAAAAATGTGTTGTGTCTGACTACCCTCTCCCACAATCTTCCCTCTCTTCTATTACCTAACCCCACCCCTTCCCTCCTGCTGTCCCCTTTTCCCATCCCTTTCCTCTCCTACTTACCTCTAGGGTAAGATAGATTTCTATACCAAATTGAATGTGTGTGTTGTTTCCTCTCTGAGTCAACGAGAGTAAGGTTCACTCACTCCCCCTCTTCTACTCCATTGCAAAAGTTTTTTCTTGCCTCTTTTATGTAAAATAACTTGCTCTATTCTTCCTTTCCTTTTCCTTTCTCCCAGTATATTCCTTTCTTTCCCATTAACTCCATCTTTTTAATATATTATACCTTCAAATTCAGCTCCCTCCTGTGTCTTGTCTATATATGCTCTTTCTAACTGCCCTAATAAATGAGGTTTATATGGGTATTTTCAGTATCATCTTTCCATGCAGTAATACATGGAGTCCAACATCACTAAGTCCTTCATAATTTACACTTCTCATCCACCCTCTCTATGCTTCACCTGAGCTCTCTACTTGGAGATAAAACTTTCTGTTCAGCTCTGGTCATTTCATCAGGAAAAGTTGAAAGTCCCCTGTTTCATTCCCTTGACAGTTTTGCTGAGTAGTTGATTTTTGGTTGTAATCCAAGCACTTTTTCCTTCCAGAATATCATATTACAAGTTCTACAAGGAATTAATGTAGAAGCTGCTCAATCTTGTATTATCCTCCACAATATTTGAATTTTTTTTCTTTCTAACTATTTATACTATTTTCTCCTTGACTTGGGAATTCTGAAATTTGGCTAATAATATTCCTGGAAGTTTTCATTTTGGGATCTCCTTCAGATTGGTGGATTCTCTCAATTTCTATTTTACCCTCTACTTCTAGGATAGGGCAATTATCCTGGATTATTTCTTGAAAAATGAAGTCTAAGCAGTGATTTTTTTTAAAAATCACAATTTTCAGGTAGTCTGATAATTTTTAAATTACCTCTCCTGGATCTGTTTTCCTGGCCAGTTGTTTTTCCATTGAGATATTTCACTTTGTCTTCTAGTTTTTCATTCTTTTGGTTTTGTTTTATTGTTTCAGCTTCCCTTAGCTCCGAAGGAATTATTTTCTTCAGAGAGCTTTTGAATATTCTTTTCCATCTGGTCAATTCTGTTTTTTAAGGCATTCTTTTCCTCATTGGCCTTTTGGATATCTTTTTCCATTGACCCAAACTTTTTTAAGATGTTATTTTCACCATTATTTTTTGTAACTCCTTCACCAAGCTGCTGGTTTGTTTTCATGATTTTTCTGCATCACCCTCATTTCTCTTCCCAATTTTTCCTTTACTTCCCTTACTTGATTTTCAAAATATTTTTTGATCTCTTCTATAACCTGAGACCAATTCATACTTTTCTTGCAGGCTTTGGATTCAGAAGCTTTGACTTTGTCATGTTCTGAATGTGTATTTTGATCTTCCATAGGACCAAAGTAATTGTGGTAGGATTTTTTCTTCTGTTGTTTGCTCATTTCTGTAGCCCTATAACTTGATTTTAACTCTTTGTTAAGGTGGGCTCTGCTTCCAGGGTGGGGGATGCATTGCCCAAAGCATTTGAGGTTTTTGAGGGACATCCCCAGGAACCTGCAGGTTTTCAATTTCTCCAAGGTCTTGTGAGAGGTCTTGTGCTCTCCTGGTCTGTGCTCTGATATGTGGATGACCACAAGCACTCCCTTCTGCCTTGGAATCATGAGGAGAGTCCCTGCTCTGCTATGGCAGTAAAGCTTCGTTTCCTGAGACTTGGTTCCCAGACTGTGTCCTGGATCTGAGTATGGGCAAAACCAGAGTCCTGCCTCAGGGTTAGCAGAGAGACCTGACCTCCTTACTGTTTGTGGGTTGAGCTCTCTGGAAGCAATGCTGAGTGGCTCCTCAGGCCTTCTCCTGGTTCCTTGAACCAGGTCTGTGTGAGAACTGCACTGGACCAGGCTGCCCTCTCATTCTGGTGTGGCAGAGTTTTCCTTCTGAACTTCCCAACTGTCCTTTGGCAATACCTGGGCTGAGTGGTCTGTAAACTGCTGCTGCTGCCATGGACCCAGACACCCTTTGGTGTTTGTTTGCTCTAGCACAGCATGGTCCCTTTCTAACCCCAGTGTAACAGACCCTTCCCACAGATCTTCCAAGTTGTCTTGGCCTGGAAAATTGTTTCGCTCAGTCTTTTCATGGGTTCTACCACTCTAGAATTTGGTTAGTGTCATTATTTAAAGGTATTTGGAGTTGTTTGGAGGAGAACTTCTGGAAGTTCTTGTCTCCACTCTGCCATCTTGGCTCACCTTAAAATACCTTTAAATAATGATTCTAAGCAAATTCTTGAGAGGCAGAACTCACAAAAAAACTGAGCAAAATAATTTTCCAGCCCAAGACAACTTAGATTTGTGGGAAGGGTCTGTTACATCTGGGTTAGAAAATCTCTGCAGCACAACCTGGCCAAGCCAGAGAAAACTGTCTCCAGCCATCTGAGAACAGAACATGTGGCTCTTGGGTGAATGGCAGACCTCTCAGTCCAGGGACTGACAAGGACAATTGGGAAATTCAGCAGGAAAACTTTGCCACACCATGGTAAGGGGGTCAGAGGAGATCGCAGAGGTCACTCTGCTATCCCTGAAGCAGGATTCTGTTGCTTTAGCCAAACTCAGATCCAGGTTTCAATCTGGGCTGCAGTCTCAGAAAAGAGTGGAAGCATAACAGTGCATACTGACTGTGGAGGAGCAGGGACTCTCCTCATGGTTCCAGGGCATAAAAGATCCATAGATCAGAGTACAGGCCAGGAGAGCAGTCATAGCCTCTCACAAGACCTTGGAAAAATTGAAAACCTGCAGGTCCCTGGGGATGTCCCTGAAAACAGCTACAAAAACCTCATATGCTTTGGGCAATGCATCCCCCACCCTGGAAGCAGAACTCAACTAAGAATTAAAATGATATCCTAGGCTGGGAAAATGAGAAAACAATGGAAGAAAAAAAATCTGACCATAGATATTTTGGTCCTATGGAGGATCAAAGTGCACATTTAGAAGATAACAAAATCAAAACTTCTGCATCCAAAGCCTTCAAGAAAAGTATGAATTGGTCTCAGACTATGGAAGAGCTCAAAAAGATTTTGAAAATCAAATAAGAGAGGTAGAAGAAAAATTGGGAGGAGAAATGAGAGTGATGTGAGAAAATCATGAAAACTGAATTAACTAGCTTGGTAAAGGAGATACAAAAATTATTGAAGAAGGACAGCTAGGTGGTGCAGTGAATAGAGCACCAGCCCTGGAGTCAGGAGGATCTGAGTTCAAATCTGACCTCAGACATATAATAATTACCTAGCTGTATGACTTAGGGCAAAGTCAACTCTTATTGCCTTGCAAAAACAAACAAACAAAATTCTGAAGAAAATAACATCTTAACCCATTTGGGTTAAATGGAAAAAGAGATCCAAAAAGCCCATGAGGAGAAAAATGCCTTAAAAAGCAGAATTGGCCAGAAGAAAAAGGAGATTCAAAAGTTCTCTGTAGAAAATAATTACTTCAAATATATAATGAAGTAGGGAAAGCTGATGACTTTGGAGAAATAAAGAAACAATTAAACAAAACCAAAAGAGTGAAACACTAGAAGACAATGTGAAATATCTCATTGGAAAAACAACTGACCTGGAGAACAGATCCAGGAGAGATAATTTAAAAATTATTGACTACCTGAAAGCCATGACCATAAAAAGAACCTAGATGTCATTTTTATGAAATTATCCAGGAAAACTGCCCTAACATCCTAGAAGCAGAGGGTAAACTAGAAATTGAAAGAATCCACCAATTACCTCCTGAATATTTAAACTCTCAAGAATATTATAGCCAAATTTCAGAAATCTCAAGATAAGGAGAAAATATTGCAAGCAACAAGAAAGAAGTAATTCAGATATTGTGGAGCTATAGTCAGAATTACACAGGATTTAGTCATGTTTTTACATTAATGTCTTGTAGAGCTTAGAATATGATATTTCAGAAGGCAAAAGAATCACCTATCCACTAAAACTAGCATACTCTTTCAGGGGAAAAATGGACATTCAGTGAAATAAGAGACTTTCAAACTTTCTAATGAAATGACCAGAGCTGAACAGAAAGTTTGATCTTCAAGTACAGGACTCAGGGGAAACATAGAGAGGGTAGATGAGAAGGGTAAATTATGAGGGACTTAATGATGCTGAACTGCATGTATTCCTGTTTGGGAAGATGATGTTGATAACTCCAACTTACTCATTTATTAGGGCAGTTAAAAGGAGTATATATGGACAAAGCACAGGAGGGAGATGAATTTGGGAGGTATAATATGTTGAAAAAATGGAGTTAATGAGGGAGAAAGTAATGTACTGGGAGAAAGGGAAAGGAGAGGTAGAATGGACTAAGATATCTCACATAAAAGTGCCAAGAAAAAGCTTTTGCAATGGAGTGGAAGGGGGGAAGGTGAGGGTGAGTGAGTGAACCTTACTCTCATCATAATTGGTTTAGAGAGGGAATAACATACATATTCAATTGGGTGTAGAAATTTATCTTATCCTAGAGGAAAAAGGAGAGGAAAGGATGGGAGAAAGGGAACAGGGGTCAGGTGGGTTTTAGGTGTAGACGGAAGGGAAGATGGTGGGAGGGGGTAGTGAGATGCAATACTCATTTGAGGAGGGACAGATTGAAAGGAGGGAGAAAATAGAATTAATGGGGGGGGATAGCATGGAGGGAAATACAATAGCAACCATATGAAAAATATTGAAAAAAGATTCTCTGATAAAGGCTTCATTTCATAGAGAATTGAGTCAAATTTATAAAAAAATAAGAGCCATTCCCAATTGATAAATGATCAAAAAGTTGTAACAGTTTTCAGATGAGGTTATCGATGCAATATACTTAAAAATATTTTTTAAAAAGTCCTACCTCACTATTGATAGGAGGAGAAATGCAGATTGGAATAATTCTGAGATAATACCTTATACCTATTGGATTGGATAACAGAATAGAAGGAGAAAATGGCAAATGTTGGAAGGGATGTAAGGAAATTGAGGCATTGATTCATAGTTGGAGGAGTTGTGAAATGATTCAGTAATTCTGTAGAGCAATTTGGAATTATGCCCAAAGGGCTAAACCATGCCTGTCCTTTGGTCTAGCATTGTCACTGCTAGGTCTATATTACAGAAGAGATGAACTATGGAAGAAAAGAATCTATATATCTAGGGATAGTTATAGCAACTTTTCTAGTAACAGAGCTGGCTGGATATTGAAGGGATGCTTAGTGGTTGGGGAATGACTTAAGTTGTGGTATGAGATTGAAATAAAGTGCTGTTCTTTTTTTTTAAATTAATTTATTTTTTATTCTCATTTTGTACAAATGTTTTTTTACATTAATAAAATATTCTTGTTTACAAGTAAACAAAATACCCCTCCTCCCCCATGAATATAGATAGACTTGTTTGGGCGAAAAAAGTAAAGGGGAGAGAAAAAATTAAAATAAAAAAATAATAGTAATAATTGTAGGTATGGCCAGGTGGCGCAATGGACGAAGCATCAGCCCTGGAGCCACGAGCACCCGAGTCCATATCCAGCCTTGTAAACCCAACAATCACCCAGCCGTGTGACATGCAAGCCAACCGATCCCCACTGCCCTGCAAAAAACAAAAAAAAGAAAAAGAAAGAAAGACCCCAAATAAAGTAAAATAGTAATAATAGTAGGGGTGGCTGGGTGACAGACAGAGCATTGGCCCTTGAGCCAGGAGCACCTGGGTCCAAATCTGGCCCCAGACACCCAAAGATCACCCCGCTATGTGGCCCCAGGCAGGCCATCCAGCCCTACTTGCCCTGTACCCTCCCCCAAATAATCATAACAAAAAATGTGCTTGAGTCTTTGTTCCAACACCAACAACTCTGTCATGGGTGTATCTCATTCTTTATGATAAGTCCATCACAAAAGTTATTTCCATATTTTTCCACTGTTGCCATTGCTGATCACAACTTCCTCCTTTCTTATTTCTACACTACCATGTACTCTATTTTCTCTCTCCTTTCGCTATGACTCTGCTGTAGGGTCGCTGAGTGGCGCAGCAGACAGATCCCTGGTCCTGGGGCCAAGAAGCCCTGAGCCCCCATACCACCCCTTAGGCCCTGAATCCACCTGGCCCTGTGGTCCTGGGCAGGCCTTCCATTCCCAGCCCCTTGCAAGAAGTAAGAAAGAAAATTTGTTATATCTGGCCACTCTCCCCCCATGGTCCATCCTCTCCTCCTTTATTCACATCCCCACCCCTTCCCCCTGCTCCCCCCTCCTTCTTACTCCAGATGCCTATACCCCATTGAGTATATATGCTGTTTCCTCTCCTAGCCATCTCTGATGACAGCAAAGTTTCCCTCATTCCCCCTTGCCTCCCCCCTTCCATATCATTGCAATAGCTCATTGTAATAAAAAAAAAATCTTATGTGAAATATCTTGGACTATTCCCCCTCTCCTTTTTCTTTCTCCCATTCCATTTCCCTTTTTTTCTATTGACTCCATTTTTACACCATATTTTATCTTTGAATTCAGCTTTCTCCTGTGCTTCAACTATAAAAGCTCTCTCTACCTGCTCTATTAACTGAGAAGGTTCATATGAGTATTATCAGTGTCATTTTTCTATGCAGGAATACATGCAGTTCATCCTCATTAAGTCCCTCATATTTCCCCCCTCTCCTCCACTCTCCATGCTTTACCTGAGTCCTGTATCTGAAGATCAAACCTTCTGTTCAGCTCTGGCCATTCCAAAAGGAACATTTGAAATTCCCCTGGTTCATTGAAAGTCTGTCTTTTTCCCTGGAAGAGGACATTCAGCCTTGCTGGGTAGTTCATTCTTGGCTGCATTCTAAGCTCTCTTGCCTTTCGGTATATTGTATCCCAGGCCCTACGAGCTTCCAATGTAGCTGCTGCTAAGTCCTGTGTGATCCTGACTGCAGTTCCATGATATTTGAACTGTGTCCTTCTGGCTGCTTGTAATATTTTCTCTTTGACTTGGGAGTTCTGGAACTTGGCTATCATATTCCTAGGGGTTGGTTTTTGGGATCTCTTTGTATATTGTATCCCAGGCCCTACGAGCTTCCAGTGTAGCTGCTGCTAAGTCCTGTGTGATCCTGACTGCAGTTCCATGATATTTGAACTGTGTCCTTCTGGCTGCTTGTAATATTTTCTCTTTGACTTGGGAGTTCTGGAACTTGGCTATCATATTCCTAGGGGTTGGTTTTTGGGATCTCTTTCTCTGGGGGATTGGTGGATTCTCTCCATTTCTATTTTGCCCTCTGCTTCTAGAATATCAGGGCAATTTTCCTGTAGTAATTCTTTGAAAATGATGTCAAGGCTCTTTTCCTGATCATGACTTTCAGGTATTCCAATAATTTTTAAATTATCTTTCCTAAGTCTGTTTTCCGTATCAGTTGTTTTTTCAATGAGATATTTCACATTTTCTTCTAATTTTTCATTTTTTTGGTTTTGAAGTATTGATTCCTGATTTCTGTTAAATTCATCAATCTCCCTGAATTCTATTCTTTGTCTGAAGGATTTGTTCTCCTCAGAGAGTTTTCTTATCTCTTTTTCCATCTGGCCAATTTTGCTTTTTAAGGCATTCTTCTCCTCAATAACTTTTTGGACTGTTTTATCCCTTTGACCTAAGCTGGTTTTTAGCATGCTATTTTCTTCAGCATTTTTTTGGATTTCCTTGACTAAGCTGCTGACTTCATTTTTATGTTTTTTCCTGCATCTCTCTCCTTTCTTTTCCCAGTTTTTCTTCCAACTCCTTCATTTGATTTTCAAAGTCTTTTTTGAGCTCTATCATAGCCTGAGCCCACTTTCTGTTTTTCTTGGTCTTTAGATGCAGGAGCTTGTGCTTCCTCATCTTCAAACTGAGTATTTTGGTCCTTCTTGGGCTCATTTGCAAAATATTTCTCAATAGTCGTCTTTTTGTTTCTCTGCTTACTCATTTTCCCAGTCTGGGCCTGGTTTGGGGTGTTTCTTGAGCTTTTGGGACACTCCCACAAGGGTCTCAGTGTGTGTGGCTCTGTCCTCCCTCCTGGTCTGTGAATGACCATAAGCGCCCCCCTCTGCCACAGGGCCGAGGTGGGGGGGGCCTCTGCTGTTCTGTGGGGGGGCCTAGACTGTGATCAGGATCTGAATGTGGTCAGAGTCCTGTTTCAGGGGCAGAGGACAGAGCTCTGCAGTCTCTTCACTCCCCTCCCTCAGCTCAATGGGCTCATGCCCAGGGTGTTCCTGCTTACCGGCTCCGCCTGCTTCTGTTTCCTGGATCAGGGCTGTGTGCCCTGAGGGCTGGGCTCCTCGTGCTTGCTCTGGCATAGGTCCCCCGCTGTTCCCCCACTTTGTGCCGGTGCTCCTTGGGGTGCAGCTCAGGAGACTCACCTGCTGCTGTGAGCTGAGACTCCCAGTGCCCTGGGGCTGCCTCCGGGAGGCTGAGGTTCTTTGGCTCTGGAGGGCCACCCCTCTGGCAGGGCGCCTCTCCAACCCCGGGGAGCAGAGCCTTTCTGCTCTTTTCCTGGTTACCTTGAGTAGGAGAACCACCTCACTGGGTCCCTTTGTGGGTTCTGTCTCTCGAAAGTTTAGTTAGAGTCCTTAGTTGATGAATTTTATCAGAGAGCTCCTAAGACTAGATCCCTTATTGTCGCCATCTTGGCTCCGCCCCTCTAAAGTGCTGTTCTGTAATGCAAACAGGATACTTTCAGTAAACATATATGAGCAGATGCAATGGGAAATGTACCCTATACAAAATAAAAGCAATATTGTAAGATGGTCAGCTATGAATGACCTATCTTTTCTCAACAATGCTGGAACCCAAGAGAACTCTGAAGGACTTGTGATCAAGAATGCTATCAATCCTAAAAAGATAGAGCTGGAGGTATCTGAATACAGACTGAGGCTTACTTTTTTTTTTTCTTGAGGTTTCTCTTTTTTTGTGTGTGGGGGGGCTATTGTAGTGATATTTTTCACGTCTATAAATTTTTAACCTACACCAAATAACTTACTTTCTCAATGTGGGGAGTGGGTTGGGAGGAAGAGAGAGAATTTGGAAGTCAAGGTTTTGGAAGTAAATATTGAAACTTGTTTCTGTAGCTGGAGGAAAAAAATAGAAATATTTTTTTAAAAAGACCATTTTGTTTTGGACATGTTGAATTTACATGAGTCTGGTACAACCAGTTTGAAATGTCCAAAAGGCATTTGGTGATGATTGACTGAAATTCAGGGAAGGGACTGGGACTATCTCTCTCTTTTAATCTCTTCTCCTTTCTCTTTACATCTGTTTATTTCTATTTTTGTTATTGAGTCATTTTTTTTTTCCAGAGAGTCTGAACCTTTCCCATTTGGAGTTTTCTTGGCAAAGCTACAGGAGTAGTTTAACATTTCCTTCTTCAGAGGAAGGAACCAGGCAGCAAACAGGGATAAGTGACTTGCCCATGGTCATGCACCTCGTCAATATCTGAGTTCAGATTTGAACTCAGAAAGATGAGACTTCCTGATTCCAGGCCTGGCACTCTGCTTTGTCATCGATATATGAATTATCTATCTTATGTATCTATTTATTATCTATCTTACTTACTTACCTAATCACCTACCTACCCTACCTATAAAAAGGGTCTTTCTATCAATTTGTCAACAGCATAATAATGATGATAATGAGTTGAGGGAACATAGTTTCTGTAGATTCAACTATTCAACTATGGAATAGTACACTATTCCATAATCTTTACTAAAGATCAATCTGACAGTTTGTACCTTTCATACTGTTTCTTTAAAGTTACATTTTTATCAGTTTTGAACAAATAAAAGCTGTCCTTTGTCTTCCTTTTTATTAAACCAATATTTTTTCTTAACCCTTTTCAGTCATGAAACCATTCATTTATGAAACAACCCCTTACATCCTTTATCAATTGATTTAATTATTTTTCTTTATTAAAAAGAAATGCCCATTATGCCCATTTCAGCACCATCCTGTTCCATATGAAAGGCCAACTCCCTAAACAGCATTTTATACAGACCAGAAATTCACAATTTCATGTGTGGTCTTTTTATTTTATATGTTGGTTCATGTTTGTTGTGTTGGTTATGTTTATCAAGATCATAATAACAAAGAAAATTTAAATAAAAACAGAAAAAATGATTGTTGAAGGTCAGTGATAAGCTAAAAGAGCTACTTCTCCTTCCCAACAGTGGAGAGAATTTCTTATTACAGTATCCCCAGAGTATATTGGGTAGAGTTTTAAGCACTGATTATTGAAAACCAGCTGAATGAATATGTGCTGAGATGTGTTACCTAGAAAGAAGCATTGGAAAATAACGTCCTATGGCTAAGCTCAATGGAGAGCACTGACTTGACCAACAGACAGACTCTGATTTACAGATTTACAGAACTGAAGGCATGTCTCTTCCTCTGCTTGGTCATATGTGTGTGATCATTATGCATATTACTTTCCCCATTGATCTCTAGACTTATGGGGGAAGAATTCTGCTCTTATTTTTAATTACCATATTCTTTCACTAAATGTTGCTTTAAACTATGCCAATTCTTTGGTTGATTAGTTTCTTCATTTGATTTGGTTAGTTAGATAGCTTCATTTATGGGTCATCCATCCTAAATTGAAGTTTAGAAAGGATTGTGACATATAAATTACCTAGAATGTTGGGCTCAAGGGTGAAAGGGACACTGTTTTCTACATATAAAATGGAGGAATTAGATGGGATGATCTCTTTGTAGTTCTATATTCTTAAATAAAGATCTTTTCCTTGTAGAAAATCACAACTAAAACATGACTAGAGCTTGCTTTTCTTAAATAATTAGGGGTTCTCTATTATAAAATATTTCTAAGTAGATCTGAGAATTCTGTGAACATATAAAGTGATTTGATAAGACAAGTTCATTTTTATAAGGAATCAGAATCTTATAAACCCTTACTGGCAATAAGAGTTTCAGCAAAAACTTTTTTTGGTTCATAGAAACACACTTTATGCCATATTCTATGCCACGTGCCTCCTAGACTTTTTCAAGCCTCATGATGGAATCCTCAGGTCTTTGGTTTGAGGAGGTAAACCTTAACCTTAACTTTAATCTTTAGTGCAGCTGGGTGACACAGTGCATGGAACCTTGTACCTGGAATCAGTGAAATATAAATGCAAATTCATTCATATGTGATCCTGAGCAAATCATTTAATAACTGTCTGCTTCTGTTACTTTACCTATAAATGAAATTAATAATAGCACTTCCTTACCAGTATTGTTGTGAGGATAAAACAAGATAATATTTGCAAAGTGCTTTGCAAACCTTAAAGTAATATATACATGCTAGTTATCATTAAAATGTGATTTATGAGTTACAGTTATCAGAGTCCTTGTGTCTGCACATTGGGAAATAGTTGTTCACTTGTATCCATAAAGGAGTAAATAAGAGACAAGCATCTAAGCGATTGATTTAACAGGAAACAATAGAATGAGATCTTTTTGTTCATTGTAACTAAGTGGATATAACAGAACACATGCCAAGTGCCATCTGTTTTGGCAGGAGAGCACCATTGTGCCATGGTTGCCATCTCAAATCCAACTGCTTTTCCAACTGTCAATATAGATCTTATTGCCAGCGTTATGAATACATTCGATTAAATAAAAATCCTTTAGTTAGCTGTTTTGTGTCCAGCACATTCTGTTCACTCACAGAGTATCTAAAGACACTCTTTAATCTCTACCCACCATGTTGCTCTACAAGTATTTTTAATTTTTGAAAACATTTATTTATTTTGACATTCTTTTTTTTTCTTTTTGAGTTCCAAATTCTCTCCCTTCTCCCACCTCTTCCCATATTCATTGAGAAGGCAAGCAATATGATATCAATTGTAGTGTGAAATCATGCAAAACTTATTTCCATATCAGCCATATTAAAAACAAAAAACAAGAAAGATAAAGTGAGAAAATTATACTTCAGTTTGCCTTCATAATTTATCAGTCCTCTCTCTGGAATTGGATAGCATTTTTTCATCATGAGTCCTTTGGAATTGTCTTGAATCACTGTTTTAATCAGAGTATCTGAGTCTTTCACAGTTGATCATCATGACAATATTGCTATTATTCAACATGGTCTCCTTATTCTTCTCACTTCAATTGGCATCAGTTTGTACAGTTCTTGCAATGCTTTTCTGTGATCATTCCCATGTCATTTCTTATAGCACATTACTGCTCCATCACAATCATCTGCCGTAACTTACTTCACCATTACCCAACATATGAGCATTCCCTCAACTTCCAATTCTTTGTTAGCACAAAAAGAACTGCTATAGGCATATTTCCGAAAAACCTGGAAAGACTTACATGAACTGATGCTGAGTGAAGTGAGCAGAACTAAGAGAACATTGTACACGGCAACAGCAACGTTGCTATTGATCAACTGTGACTAACTTATCTCTTCTCAGCAATACAGTGATCAGTGACAATTCTAAAAGGACTTGTGATGGAAAATATCCACATCCAGAGAAAGGGGAGAATATTATTTTCACTTTTTTGTTTTTTGTTTTTTCTTTCTTGAGATTTGTCCCTTTTGTCCTGATTCTTCTTTCATGTAACTAATATGGAAATATTTAATATCATTGTGCATTCATAACCTATAGCAGATTGCTTGTTGTCTTGGGTAAGAGGGAGGTAAAGGAGGGAGAAAATCTTACAAAAATGAATATTGAAATAAATGGTGATTGTAAAAAAAAAAATAGCTGATATAGTTTTATATATGTGGGATGTTTTTCTTTAATCAGTTTGGGATATAGACCCAGTATTGCTGGGTTTTATGGCCCTTTGGGTTTAGTTCCAAATCATTCTCTGGAATGGTTGGATCAATTCATTAATCCACTAGCAGTTCATTACCTATGAGTATCTTCTGTGACTTTAGACAAATCTCTCAAAGATGGATCTAATTATATATACATTGATTTAGAGGACAAGGAGCATATTTTCCTTGATAATTTTTGTCAACTCTAAATTTATAGATTTTTCAATTATGAATTTTCTAACATTCCTCTAGTTCATTTGTAACAACTTAAGAACGAGAAAGATAGTGTACAAATTGATTCGTCTGATTTGGGATGATGATGATGTTTATCCTTGCTCTTGACAAAGACCATGCCCTCATAACTAGCAAAGTGAATTTGAGTGAGGGGTGCTGTGCTAAGTCACCAGCCTTCTCTGGAGCCATCTGGATCTGGTGACCAGATATAAACAAAGGTGACTGGAAATGGTACTGTATGCAAGGCAATCAGGATTAACTGATTTGCCCAAGATCATACAGTCAGTAGGCATCAAATGTCTGAGATCAGATTTGAATTCAGTTTCTCCTGACTCTAAGACCCTTGCTCTATCCACTGTGCCACTTAGCTGTCCCAAAGCAACAGCTACCATTTATATAACAACCTTAAGGTTAGCAAAGTACTTTCCATTTATTACCTCAATTGATCTTCACAATACCCTGTGAGGTAGGAAATAGTATTGCCCTTCTTTTACTGATGAACAAACTTTATAGGGTCAAGTAATTTGCTAGAGGTCACGGAGCCAGTGACTATCTGAGGCAGGATTTGAACTGAGGTCTTCCTGACTCCAAGAAACACATTGCAACTACTGAGCCATGATACTGCCTACCTGGTTCATGCTTTTTTTTTTTTTTAGTTTTTTTCTAGGCAATGGGGTTAAGTGATTTGCCCAAGGCTACATAGCTAGGTAATTATTTAGTATTTGAGTCCAGATTTGATTCCTGACTCCAGAGCCGGTGTTAAAGCCACTGCGCCACCTAACCGCCCCCTGGTTCATGCTTTTAAAATACTCTTACCAACCACCTTATGAGACATAGATACAATTGTTATTCCCATTTTGAGGTTCAGAAATCTAAGGAAGTTGAGGCACAGAGTTATTTGCCTGTAGTCACATAGACTTATAACACTGCTCTCTCCCAACTCCAAAGCTAAGCTTACTAAATGTGTGACTTTTTTTTTTAATAGATGTCTCAGGGAGTCATGAAGGAGCAAGAGCTATCCACCAGTAGCCTCTCCCAACCCTTCCACTCCCCAAGATCACTGATAGGATAAAAATAAAGAAGGTATACTTTTTTTGGTTCTTCAGTAATTTTAGTTATGTCTGACTCTTTGTGACCCCAATTCGGGGTTTTCTTGGCAAAAATAATTGGAGTGATTTGCCAGTTCATTTTATAGATGGGGACTGAAGCAAACAGGATTAAGAAACTTGTCTAAGATCACACAGCTAATAAGTATCTGAGGCCAGATTTAAACTCAGGAGTATGAGTTTTCCTATCTCTTGGCTGTTCTACTAGCTGCCTCTAAATAAAATATACCCATTTGCAACTTCACCTTATTATTCCTAGCTCTGACATCTGAAGCCAGGCAGAAGAAATCTAATCCTTCCAAATATTCCAAGATCACTGATAGGATGAAAATAAAGAAGGTATACTTTTTTTGGTTCTTCAGTAATTTTAGTTATGTCTGACTCTTTGTGACCCCAATTTGGGGTTTTCTTGGCAAAAATAATTGGAGTGATTTGCCAGTTCATTTTATAGATGAGGACTGAAGCAAACAGGATTAAGAGACTTGTCTAAGATCACACAGCTAATAAGTATCTGAGGCCGGATTTAAACTCAGGAGTATGAGTTTTCCTATCTCTTGGCTGTTCTACTAGCTGCCTCTAAATAAAATATACCCATTTGCAACTTCACCTTATTATTCCTAGCTCTGACATCTGAAGCCAGGCAGAAGAAATCTAATCCTTCCAAATATTTGAAATCAATTTCTATATATTCCTAAAGTATTCTCTGGATTAAAAATACTCAGTTCCTCCAAGATTAAAACATTTAAATAAGTCTGAGTGAATGAATTTAAGGCCCAAGATCAGTAATTTAAATTTGATACAAATTGTCTTCATTTTTATAAATTGTAATTTGTCATTGTATTTATATAGTTCTAGGTGTGAATTTTGGTGGGTAGACTCCTTACTATTTTATATGTCCTCTAGTTACTTTTAAATGGAATTTCTCTATGGATTCTTGAGAATAATATTATCATATAAGGAAAATAATGCTTAAATAAAATTTTTGTTACTCAATGAGAAATAACTGTGGAACAATTATTTTATTTTTTAATTTTTGTATTATTTTTGTTTTGAGTTTATGGACTAAACTGGAACAATGGCTGTGATAAAACCTAAGAAGAAAAGACAGAGCCAATATTCTGAAGAAAGAATTGGTACTGTCCTTAATGAAAAAAAGTGAAGGAGAAAGAATTAGGAGTTTGAGGAACTAGAAATAGGAAATAAGAAGTCAGGTCATTTTAACATTTCCAAGTAAAGCAGTCCCTGCAGCTGTCACCAAATCTCTCCCTGCCCTAACCACTAGACACAATTAATTACCTTCATTTGTTTACTGAGCTATCAGGCAAGAATGTGGGCAGTAGTCCACATTAACCTCTTAAACATGTCTGATTTCACAATGACCAGAGTAAAGTTTTAAAAAAGAAAATTGAAAACAGAAGAAAATGTCAAAATTGTCTCTATTAATTATACTAATTTTATAAATTTAAGACAGAATTCAAATAAGTATGCAAAGTAACTTCATATTCTTATTGGGTGATAGGGATTTAGAATTACAAAGGACCTTAGAGATCATCTAATTTGACTCCCCCTTTTTTATAGATAAGAAAACTTATCTATAGAGATATAAATATAAAGGGAAACACAGGAAGTAGTCAGGATTTGAGCTCATGTCCTCTGATGCTAGTTGCACCTTTCTAACACATTGCCCCTCTTCTGCATGAAGAACATTTCTTTTTTGAATTAGATTTGTGATTTCACTAGGGTAGGAATCTTCATAGTGAGGAAGATTCCTCAATTAATGCAAATTGGGGACTGCTCTACAACCTAATCTTAGAAAGTTTCCTGGGATGCTGACAAGTAAAATGACTTGCCTAGGGTCACCCAACTAACTAGTATGTATATGAGGTGGAAACTGATCCCAAGCCTTCTTGACTCCAATGGCCAACTTAGCATTCACCACGACATACTATCCCTTTAGATGAATACTTACCAGAACGCAGGAAAAAAATTATAAGATTTCCCCTAAAGGATAGATTCTTGAAATGAGAAGGTTTTGATTGAAGGCAGGTAAAAGGAGTAGATGATCTTTTAATGTCTCTTCTAATCTTGTAATTCTATAATTCATAGACTATTGAACTCAAGGCCAAAAGATGTATTAGTATTAATGTTAAAACTTCTTGGTATCACATGATAAAAACCAATAAAAAATCAAGTATGATTATGATATAAAATATTACTTATAAATAAATATATTAATATTGTATTATAAAGTGGATTTGTATAAACAAAGTGTTTATGGAATTTTGCATGAGAAAGAGAGGTCATCTTAAAAGTCAAAGGAATTAGAAGATGATAGAGGAGGTAGTATTGAAGCTTTATCTTGAAGGGTGATTAGGATTTCAGCACCTTTCAAAGAAGGTAGAAAAGTTAGAGGATGAGGGCATTCTAAACAGAGGGAATTGCATGAGCAAAGGCATAGTCCTATAGAAAAGATGTATTTGGGGAATAGAAAATGGCTTTTGAGTAAAAGGAAATAATCTGAAAAACCTTTGGAAAGCATCTAAGCTACTTTTAGAGTATTTTCTACTTAGGAGTAACTTAAAATAGAATGTGGTTATAAAAATACATTTTGAGGTATTTGGTTGCAGCAGAAATCACTAGACCAGGTTACTTTTTAGTTTGAGAGTTTTGGAGTGTGGCTCTAACAGTGTCAGATTAGAACTGAGCAAAAATTAGTATGTCTGACTCATCTTGGTGAGTTTGGCCTCAAGAGTGTTGGGCCATTTTTGCTCAATAGAATTAATTGTTTTTGTTGAGTTGTTTCAGTCATGTCTGACTTTTTGTGACCTCATTTGGGGTTTTCTTGGCAAAGATACTGGAGTGGTTTGCCACTTTTTTCTCCAATTCATTTTACAGACAAGGACATGGACAAGTGCCTGAGGATGAATTTTAACTCTGGTCTTCATGACTCCAGGTCCTGAGCTCTATCCCTTGCAACATCTATCTTGCCTCATAATTATTAGAGTTAATGAATACAGAACATGGTCTCCTGGGAAGAAAAGAGGAATTTTTTTTTTTAATGAGATACTCTAGATCATTATTGTCAAGATAAAAAAGAAATGAGTGTATCTTTATCTTGTATTTTATTTTCCATCTACATTTAAATATTTCCCAAATTCAATCCAATTCCCATTTCAGTCTGGTTCTTGCCACTTCCAGGGCATATTTTGGACCCTGGACACCTGTGGGCCTTGTGGTTCTGTCCTCTGTTCCCATTATCAGGACGATGAGTCAAAGCTGCAGCCAGCCAGCTAACTGTAGGTTCAGAGATTTTCACTTGTTTGGAATTTTTTCACAGCTGGGGACATTTGGGGAGGTGGATTTTGTTTGATGAAAGTGAATTATAAATGAAATTGGATGGATGAAGGTAAAAGTAGTAGAAAAGAATAGAGTTCAGAAACTATTAT
Organism: Macrotis lagotis; assembly: GCF_037893015.1. Taxonomy (NCBI): domain Eukaryota; kingdom Metazoa; phylum Chordata; class Mammalia; order Peramelemorphia; family Peramelidae; genus Macrotis; species Macrotis lagotis. The sequence continues at coordinate 277,603,125 of NC_133661.1, read as the reverse complement.
TTGACTACAAACACATTAAAAACAGAAAAAGCTCTTAGAACTTATGGTTGGAGAGATTCATTGACATGACACTTAAAGCCCCCAACAAGGAATAGAAATCTGAATTTGGTCATGCAGTCATGAACACCTCAATGGCAATAGCCCCTAGGTATTTGTCCATGTTGTAAATCTCTTAGAGAGGAGGAGATGATCAGGGGAAGCAGCTCTCCCTACTGGGACACAATGTTATAGAAGACCCTTTTGAGGGCAGCCAGAAAAAGGGGAAGAGTTTCTCAGTGAAAACAGCAGAGAAAGTGAAGATGGGACTCTTAGTTTCAGGATTGTAGAATGACACCAAGCCCTCTTCATATTCCAATACAACTCTGATCTTCTTGGGTTTTTCTTTCAATGTGATGCTAGTGCAGGGTGATGTCAGGGCCTGGTACTGACTTTCATAAAGTCCGATAGCCCAAATTCCTTCCTCGGGTCTTAACTTAAACCATTGCTTCCTGTTCACTGATTCTTTGATAACTCCTAGTCCCCAGTAACCTCCGTTAATCACCTCTGTATCCCAGCAGTGCCGGCCAGAGTTGAAACCCGGAGATCCCAGCACACAGGAAAAATAGGAAAATCTCTTTGGGTTTCTGGACACAGCCTGTTTGGTCCCTAAATTTTTCACATGCTGATGATCCTCCGTCACCATAAGAAAAGCATTGGCAGTTTCTGGATCCAAAGACATAGAATCTGGGGGGAAAAACCAGAGACTTGTTTGTGGAGAGAATGATCACAGTGGAAATCCATAGCTTGGTTACAAGGGTATGAATGAGTGGGAGTGGAGGACGTGGGAAAGGACTCTGCCAGAAGACAACTGTGATTCTTCCTCCCTCCACCCCATTTTCTTTAGAGGAAGGTGCCTTTCATTCTAAATCCAAAGATATTTCTAACTACATTATGGTTCTCAGTATTTTCCACAGAAGAAGAGACCTGAAGATCACTGGAATCTGGTTCAGATTCTATTGACCATGAATGATCAACTCTGTTGTTCAAAAGGCAATAATACCAATTTCAGAGTCCTGAGGCTTCTCTGAAATTAAGAAAGCTGAGCTTTGCTTGTAGAAAGTGGGGTTCTTCAACGAAAGAACACATTTTTTACAGTCAATAAGGCTATATAGCCTCATTACCTATTTAGCTGCTCTCACTTTCCTTGGTTTCAGATTTCAATACCTTCAATTGTCCTTCTTCTATTGTAAACTATATTGTTTTGTTTATCCATCTATGTTTCATGAAAACTAAATTTGTTTGAAAGTGAGCCCAGCCAAGCAAATACAGAATTTGCACAAGAATAACCTGAGTTCTGTGATCCAGTCCTATTTCCTTTGAATATATAAAATAGCCTAATTGCTGTTAGTTTCTGTTATTCTCTCTACCCCTTAAATGTTCAGGTTATGGGAAGGAGTATGCTTCTTTGCTTTTCTTAAAAAAAAATAACAGGCTGTCATGACCAACTGTATCAGAGAACTAAAGTAGAAAGATGCTTCTCATCTCAGGTTTAAGAGGGAGGTAAAAAAGATACAAATATACAGAATGAGACACATAGTTTTATACATGGTCAATATGAGAATATGCTCCATTATGCATATTTGCATATTTGTTTCAGTGGGTTTATCTTATTATTTTTTAGTATGCACATGGAGATGGGAGAGAAAAACAAATAATGATTGAAAAAAATGTGATATTCATAAGGTGATATTCCATATAGATAGCCTTACCAGACTTTTTATTTTGAGCAATTTACCTTTTATTTCCAACAGGGGAGATGGTAGTATTTCTAGGGGGGGGAAAAAGTAAAATGTTTTGAGGCACTAAGTAGACAGATACTATGCAAATATAAACTATTGCTATTCATTATGTATTACAGCAGAAACTTCATCATCTAGGTCATTAGTTGTCAAAATTTTTGGTCTCAAGACTTCTTTACACATTTAAAAATTATTGAGGACTCTAAAGAGCTTTTGTTTATGTGGAATATATTCATAAGCATGTGTGTGAATATATATGAAATATATATGTGAGACATATATAAATATTTATTTATTGTATTAGAAATTAAAATAGATACATTTTAAAATATTAGTTATTTATAATGACAAATTCATTTCATGTTAATATAAACATAATTTATATAAAAATGCTATGTTTTCTAAAACAAAAAAGAAATAGTAAAGAATGGCATTGGTTTATATATATATATATATATATATATATATATATTCACAACTTCCTTTAATATCTGCTTATTAGATGACAGTTAGATTCTGATATCTGCTTCTACATTCATTTGGTTGTGATACAATGTTCTGGTTAAAACATATGAAGAATATCTGATATCAATATATAGTTAGGAAAGGGAGTAATATTTAATAAATAATATCTTAGTATTAGTAGTTTTAACCTTTTAGACCCCCTGAAAGTGTCTCAAGGACCTCAAGAAATTCATGGGCCACATTTTGAGAACTGCTGATCTAGATGTTCATGGATCAATAAAAACATTTCATATGAAAACATTTATAGTCCATTACCTTTGAGCTGTTGTAAGCAATTACTGAGATTCAGATGTTTCCGGGAGAAATTCTTGATTCTCTTGTCCAGGTCAAGGAACTTGTAAGTTGGCATAAGGGGCTTGGTATTATCATGCCTAAAGACAGACATGAAATTCTGAACTCAAGTGAGATTTTTGCATTTCTCATGTGAAAGTGATATATGTGTTACTACTTTTGTTTCCCTAGCCTCTAACACAGAGTGGTGGATCCTTAATACTTGTAGGTTGATTCATTGAATTGAACAGGTCAAGAGGAACAGCATCCCAGAAATTCCATTTGCCAGATTCAGGAGCAGGGAGTTGAGTTACTCAACACTTTCCTACTAATTTCTTTAATATTCTTCCCCTTCATGGAGGTTCTGAAATCTATCCGGGAGACTACCTATCAGAATTCAGTATCATGAAGCCACCAGGTCACAAAACTCAGCTGAAACTTTTATTCTTGCCCTATAAGTCGTCAGGCGATAAGATATTGTTAGCAATACTTTGGGTTGGTTGTTAATAATCAAACTAAAAATTCCTAGTGTATCAACATCTTACCTGCTCCCTCCTTTAATGACCAAAGTTAAAATGCTTTTAATAGGATCATAAATTTAAACTCAAAAAGGAAGCTTAGGAGTCATCCAGTCCAAACTTCTCATTTTACAGAGGACACCGAGACCCAGAGAAAGTTAACTTGATCAAGTTTCCACAGTTTAGTAACAGGTTAGGACTCAAACCCAGATCCACTGACTCCCCACCAAGCTTGTTCTTTCTACTATTTTTCTTCATGTTTCCTTCCAACTTCTTTAGGTTCCAGACAAATGAACAAGCAACTACAAGGCTAAGTAAATGGGTTTCTTTGTTCATTATTTTACTCATTTAGCATCTACATATGTCTCAGAATGTGACCACTACATCCTCATCAAATAGGTTCCCCAAATCTTTTTCAGGGGACAAGGCTGGCAACAATTCCTGAGAGTACTGTCAACCCAGCTACATACCTGCTGCGCAAGATGGTCCTGATATCCTGTAAGAAAAACAAAGAAGACTCAGGTCCTGATCTACATGCCCTGAATTTCTTCATTTTTTCAAAGTATACCATAATCTTTTGAATAGTATTTATGTAGCACATTTGTTTTACAACTTAAAAATGAGCTTATCATGGGTACTTTTTCTGGGAACAGAAATAGAGATGCATTCTTTCCTACTTTCCTGGTGTTTTCACATATATGTTTAAGTTCATTATTTGGCAAGATTGCTTAGTAAATGTAATTGACTTAACCATCTAACAAAGTCATGTTGCTCAGTAAATTCTTCCCTTTAATGATTTATTAAGATATTTAACTGTCATAATGGTAATGTAATAATGTATATATTGGCAGCTACAGTTGCTTTGCTACTTGGATTTTGCTCAATTTTTCCATTGTTACAAGTGAGTAGGGACAGCTAATGGTGCAGTGGATAGAACACTGGCCCTGAAGTCAGGAGGATCTGAGTTCAAAACCAAGCTTAGACACTTATTAGCTAGCTATGTGACCTTGGGCAAGTCAGTTAACCCCATTGCCTTGCAAAAACAAACAAAAAAACCCCACAAACTCCCCCCCCCAACAAGTGGGTATTTATTAAGTATGTGTCTGTGTGTTGGGGGAATATACACATTGGGAAATGATTCTATTACAAATATGGTATATGTTCTTTAAAGTTATTACTAGCCATTTAGGTAAATTTCAGACCTGTTTCTTGCCTGTCTTTGCATCATCTCTGTAGTCAGAAATTGGCTCATTAATACCAACAAATTAATAGAATCCAGAAAGGAGAAATCCAAAGTAACCGAACAAGTAGTGGGTGGGCAGAATTAGACTGTGATTTCAAATCAAACTACCAGCTTTAAAACCCCTTGTACTAGACTAGCTATCTCTTTAAGGTAGCATGATTTTGTGAGTGCTTTGTCAAAGCTAATCAATCATGTCTTCAAACTGAGTCACAGAAATACCTTTTCTGTTTGGACAACACATTCCCACTTTTGGAAATGGAAGTGCTCTGCTGAAGTTTCTGTGTCTTCTCTACAGGGACATTTAGTTACCTGTCTTTGAGTTGCCTAGTGTTGGTTGATGGTATTGAATATACCCTTCCTTTTATCCCTAGTTTTCCTCCCCTATTGACTGTTCTAACCTCTAAGAATTGATTTTCAGGCTTTTGATGCTTCTTTTCCATTTCTCTTAAAAGGTTGCTGAGCAGAGCCCTCTCTTCCAAGAGCTTATTAATATTCTCATCTTGTGCCTTTAAAATAGCCTTGTCTATCTCCTTCAGTTGGGCCAGGAAATCTTGTTCTTTCTGTGTTAGGAATTGGTGGAATTTTTCAAATTCAGATATTATCATCTGCCTCTCAGTTTCTGTTTGTCTCTGAAATATACAAAGATAAATGAGAAAGGGAAAGCTTTTTAAAAAAATCTCCATCCAACATGAATGAACCCTTTTTTTCTTCATCACACATAAATAATATCACATTATGTAAGTCTTTCCTTAATTCTATAATATTACATAAGATAGGAATTTCTGAGAGCACAACATTTGATTCTTTTAAAAATATGTAGAACTTCAAACCACATTAGGTGATCTGCATTTAATAGCTATGATGCTTAACCCTAGTTTTATAACATTCCTAGAATGTTTCTAGTTATTTATGAAAGCAAAATTAATTTTAGTTCTTTCATTTTTAAGAAATACTGAATTCAATTAAACATTTATAAAGTACCTGTTATATGAAAAAAATGTGAGACACTGATGATACAAAGACCAAAAAAACAAAAACCCCAACAAAAAACCAGTCTGTCCTTTTCTTATTCTACCTTCTAGAGGAGGACTATGATGTTTACACAAAGAAGTAGGAGGTGGAGTCTGAGTAGGTTTCATCCCTGTGGGATTCAGAGAGATCTGTAACAGGGGAAAGTGAATCAGAAGACCAGTGGAAGGAGGACTCATGCTCAGGACAGGGTGGAAGTCATATGAGGGGCCTGGGAGATGAGCTAAGATTTCACCTGCAATTTGACGTTTCCTCCTTGCCTTCTGGGTGGGGGAATGATTTCTACTTTGGAAAGCATTGTTGATCTACCACTCCATTCAACCCTATGACTGAAAGTGGGAACAGAAAGGGCAAAATGGGAGCTGGCTGCAGCTGTGGCTGCCCCTGGCCACTTGATGCTGAAGTTGCTATTGCTTCCACTTAATTTGAGTTTGGCAAAGGTAGACCTGTAATAGATTTCCAGAGCTGTAGTGACTGAGGAAAAGATTCTGGGCAAGACACAGGACCAAAGTGTTATGATGGCAAGATAGGGCACTAGGTGAGCCAAGGCTGATATGTAGAAGGACTGGACCAGCAAAGCCCAGAAACTGGCACAATCATGCTGAGATAGTTCAAAATCCTTATTTTCAGCATTTGTTTAAGTAATGTTTAAGTATGGGATTCCAAACAAGAAATCTTTTCCCTAAATCTTTCCCTAAATCTACCGGCTAGAATGAGATTTGGGGGAAATGATTGGGCTTAATAACTAATTTTAAAATAGTTTTTCTTCATTTTTATAAAACATATCAATACTGAAAAATCTTATGAAATAAATGAATTTCAGGGATAGCTAGATGGTGCAGTGAATAGAGTCCTGGCCCTGTAGTCAGAAGATCTGAGTTCAAATCCAGACTCAGATATCTGATGTTGTACAAATCCATCTAACCCCAAATATCTTGCAAAAAACCCCCAACAACAACAAAATTTGTGAATCTCAGGAGTGAAGTTGGTTAAAGGAACTGGAATCATATTGAGATTTCCATGATTTTGATATCAGCTTTATATCAAAATTGGATTGAGACCAGTGACCTTTGTCCAACATAAGTGCTGGGAAATCTGGGTGTTGAAAATGGGTAGGTGGGGTGGCTAGGTGGTATAGTGGATAGAGCACTGGCCCTGGAGTCAGGAGTCCCTGAGTTCAAATCTGACCTCAGACACTTAATAATTACCCAGCTGTGTGGCCTTGGGCAAGCCACTTAACCCCATTGCCTTGCGGGGGGAAAAAAAACCCTAAAAACAAAAAAAAAGAAAAAGAAAATGGGTAGGTAGTCCAAGAGTTCATAGGCTTAAGCACACTCTTGGTAAATGGTAAGGATACTGTAGAGCCTTCATGTAAAACCTACTGGTGCACTGGAAAAGTTTAGATGAAACCACCAGGTTGGTGGCTTGAGCGTATTGCCACCTGGTGGTCAACCGGTGAACTACATTCCCTTGTTTAATGTGAGAATTTGCTTTCTCTATATAGATGATTCAGGCATGCAACTAATTCACACTATTCATGAGTTAATATAGCCACTAACAACTTGAATTATTGGGAGAGGTTTCACAGAGGAGTTAGTGAGAAACAGTGTGTTCCCACTATGAAGGATGGATTGTAAAGGTAGGAAAAGGAATGCTGAGTTGGGAAAAACATGTAGACCAGTTTAGCTGGAAAGGGGAGTTCATGATGGGGAGTGATGTGAAGGAAGCCTGGAAGGAAGATTGAAGTCAGATTGAAAGGTTTTGAATGCTAAGCTAAGGAGTTTGCATTTTATCCTAAGGGTAATAGATTTTCCCCTGAAGACTTTTGGAGCAAGCAAATATCATGGTTACAACACCTGTGCTTTACAAATACTGTTTTGTCAGCTGTGTGTCCAGGAAAGGCTTGAAAACAGACTAGAAGGATGGAGAACAATTGGAAACTATTGCAGTCATGGTAGATTTGATAAACTAAGTCTGAAGCAAAGTGGTGGCTGTATTATTAGAGAGAGTAGGATGTTCAGGAGAGATGCAGAACTGACAAGACATTGAGGGAGGATGAAGAATCAAGAATTAACTCTGGGTCCTAGTTCTTCTATGATAACACCCTCAGTAAAAACAGGGAAGTTTAGCCTAATAACTACTTTTTGTTAGTGGGTTTTTTTTGTGGTAGAGAATAGAAATGGGTTTTTTTGGGAAACTGTTACGATTAAGTTTATGCAACATCCAGGTAGAGATATCCAGCAGGCAGGTCAAGCTACAAGATCAAAAGACCTAAATTCAAATCCCACTGTAGATGTTTAGTATTTTTGTGACCTTGACTTAACCCCTTTAAATCTCAAGCTTTTCATGAGATAAAATATGTAAAATGCTTTGCAAACCTTAAAAGCATATAAATTTTATCATTATTATTTGCATTGAGGTGATAATTGGATCCTTTGGACATGGGTCCATCAATCAATCAATCAATTTATATGCCAGTATGTGCCAAGTGTTAAGGACAAAAATATAATAAATGAAATCCCTATTCTCAAAAGAACTCTTCCTCCATTCTATGGAGACAACAAATATTTTTGAAATAATTTTTAAATTGAATGCAAAATAAATACAACATAATTTAGGAATAAGGGCACTGAAAATTGAGAAGATCAGGAAGGATGGTGCTTGAGGTGTGTCTTGAAAGGAAGAGGGGAATTTTATGAATCAGAGATCAAGAGGGAGCTGATTCCAAACTGAAGATGGAAGATGAAGATGTATGAGGAATAGAGACAAGATCAGTTTGACTGACTATAGACAATAATGAAGCTGGAATTCTAGTCCTCTAAAGATAGGAGTTTATATTTTACCTTAAGAGGCAACAGGGGGTTGCTGAAACTCAGTAAAGAAACATTATGGTCAGACTAGCACACAGTGCTTAAGGAAAAACCCATTGCCAGCAGTGTGAAGGAAGGATTGGAGTGGGGAAGAGACTTGATCAAGTCCAATTAGTCAAGGGTATAGTGAAGAAAAGGGAAGAGAGGGGAGAAGAGTAAAGGAGAATTTGAAGAAAAGGGATCCCAGGACAATTTGTGTGAGCAGATAGTGATAATCTAGAAAAGGAGACTGTAAAGGAACAATCAGTTAGTAGATGAATTAGAAAAGAGAAGTATCATTAAAGCCAAGAAAGGAAAGATTATGAAAGGAATATGAAAAGTTTTTCTTTTGATGTTGAGGAAGTTGGGAGATCTCATGAAATTTTTAAAAAAAGATGTGGGTCATCGTGTTAGAGAATTTGGGAGCCAGTTTTTGGGATCCATTCTGTTTTTTTCTGTGTCAGTGTATCCATCTTAAATGATAAGCTTCATGGAAATGAGTAATGTGATTTCAATAATCATAAAGCTTTAGAATTGGAAAGGACTCAATAGATCATCTAATCCAAAATTCTATCCCATTCTGGAATCTTCTCAAGAATACTTCAAATACATTTTGTTGAAAATTTTCAAGAAATTCACAGATTTATGAAGTTTTCCTCTTGTACTGTCTTGGCTAATTCTAATTTTCAAAAAAGTTCTTCACTGGTTTGAGCTGAATTCTTGCCATCTTCTAACTCCACAAATTGGTCCTAGTTTTTCTGTCTGGAGCAACAGGCATTCTTTGTATCCTCAAGTGCCTAGTTCATAGTATCCATTCTATGTGATATCTTCTTAAATATTTGAAAGTCTGCTTTCATGTCCCTTACTCTTCCTTAGTCTTTTCTCTTGAACATCAACAGTTCCTTGAAAATGATTTCCTCATGTGTCATGGTTTCCAGACCCCTTTTACAATCAAGAGTTTTTTTTTTTACCTTCAGCACCATGTCTTCTGGGGGGAACCACATCTGGTTTAAGAAGAATGAGGATTAAGAAAAATGTCATTAGACTTGGCAACCAGGAGATCATTATTAACTTTTGAGAGAATAATTTCACTTGAGTGAGGAGAATTCAGAAGCCATACTGCAAAGAGTTAATAAGAGAGTAAGAGAAAAGGGAATGACAACATCTATGATAGATGGAGTTTTCAAGAAGTTTAGCCACAAACTCTGAGTTCCTTGAGAGCAGACCCTGTTTTTTTTGGGGGGGTTGTATTTTTTGGTATCCCCCAGGTCTTAGGACAGGTGGTGGCATTTCTATTGTTCATTCACTTCAGTCATGTTCAACTCTTTGTGACCCAATTTGAGGTTCTCTTGGCAAAGATACAAGAGTGGTTTGCCTTGCCTTCTTTAGTTCATTTTAGTATATTTTACAGGAAACTGAGGCAAACAGGGTTAAGTGACTTGCCTAGAGAAACATAAGTACTAAGTGAACTCAGGAAAAAGGTCTTTTTTTTTATTTTTAGATTTTTCAAGCCAATGGGGTTAAGTGGCTTGCCCAAGGCCACATGGCTAGGTAATTATTAGGTGTCTGAGGCCGGATTTGAACTCAGGTACTCCTGACTCCAAGGCCAGTGCTCTATCTACTGTGCCACCTAGCCACCCCAGGAAAAAAGTCTTTTTGACTCCAGGCTTGGCACTTTATCTATTGTGCCACCTAATTGTTGCTCCTGGACCTTCTCATGTTGTGCTATACTTATTCATGTTCTTGATTCTCTAAAGAGTATTTTCACTCAATAATTGAAGATCTGTTCCATGAAGATTTGTTCCATGAATACTTTTCTTTCTATATTGCTATCAATTTCTCAATACCACTCTTCCACTGGAACTTTCCATTTATTAGGAAGCATAGTTAGGGGGCAGCTAGGTGGCGCAGTAGATAGAGCAAGGGCCCTGGATTCAGGAGTACTTGAATTCAAATCTGGCCCCAGACACTTAATACTTGTTAGCTGTGTGACTTTGGGCAAGTCACTTAACCTTATTGTCTTACCAAAAAAAAAAAGCATAGTTAAATGATTGTGCATCGATCTATATCAGATTGTTTGCCTTCTTGGGAAGGTGGAAGGGGAATAACGAAGGGAGACAAATTTGGAACTCATAATCTTACTTAAAAAATGAATGTTGAAAATTGTCTACATATAATTGGAAAAAATAAAATGTTATTTACAAAAAAAGCATAATTAAGCAAGTCAAACTGACACATCGAACATGTCTGACTCCATTTGCCTCATTCTTTACTTGCAGTTCAACTCCTGTCTATCCAAGAAAGCTGTTTCATCATCAACCCTCTGGAGTTTAGATTTGTCATTGTAGCAATCTGGTTTCTGGTTATCTTTCATTTATTTTTTTTAAATAAGTTTTTATATATGTCTTCTCCTTTCTTAGGTCAACATGATTAATCCCCAGTGTTTCTGTCCCTCCCCTTTCCAGAGAATCATCTCATTTAACAAATAGAATTTTTAAATAGAAAATATATCTGATATCTTTTAGTGTAACTTTCCTTTATGTTGTTGTCATTGTGTATATTGCTCTCTTGGCTCTACTTCACTTTACTACAATTCATAGGAGTCTTCCTAAGGTTCTTAGAATTCTTTATATTGTCCACAAGTCACTTAAGACATGCTAAACTAACAAAGGAGGCAGATAATATGAAGACAACCACATACAAGCAAACTATATATAAAATACATTGAGCTAAACTCAGAGGGAAGTAAGTAGCATAAGAAGGATCAAGAACAATTTTATCCCACCTTAGCAAGCAGGGGAACCCAGGAGATAGTGAGGAAAAAGAAATTCTAGGCATGGGGGGAAGTCAATGGAAATGCCTGGAATAGAGGCTTTTAGAAGGATAGCAAGGAGGCCAGTGTGGCTTTATCAGCTAGTATGCACATGGAGGTGAATAAGATATAAGAGGATTGGAAGAGTAAGAGGGAGGTAAGTTATAAAGGGCTTTGAATCGAGATGATAGGGAGTCACTTGGGTTTAACTTAACTTGAGAGGGGGCAGGGTGAAACATGGTCAGGCTGGTGCTTTAGGAAGAATAATAAGAAATGACATATTTGTTGTTTCTTACATACGATAATATTCTATTACATTCATATGCTACAATTTGTTCATCCATTCCCTAATTGAAAGACACCAATTTGGTTTGTTTCTTTTTTTCAGCAGAATGAGTGCTATTCTGAATATTTTATTATATATGAAATCTTTTTATCATCAGTCTCCTTGGGATGTATACTTAAAGAGAGGTGGTACTGAGTTAAAGGGCATAAAGTTCAGTTAATTTCTGAAAGAGTTCCAAATTGTAGGGGCGGCTAGGTGGTGTAGTAGATAAAGCACCGGCCTTGGAGTCAGGAGTACCTGGGTTCAAATCCAGTCTCAGACACTTAATAATTACCTAGCCGTGTGGCCTTGGGCAAGCCACTTAACCCCATTAGCCTTGCAAAAAAAACCTAAAAAAAAAAAAGAGTTCCAAATTGTTTTCAAAGATGGTTCAGCCTATTCATAACTCTACCAACAGATGCTACCCAAATAAGTCTCTTTCCAATAAACCCCTCTAACATGGACTTTTTTCTGTTTTTACTGAATTGTGAGATGAAACCTTATAGCTGTTTAATTATTCATTTCTATTATTAATGACTTAGAACATAATTTCATATAGTTGTCAATTGAATTTTTAAAAATCATCTTATTTTAACCGTGTGTTAACTCACAACTTGCATCCCAGCAAATTAGTAAAGATGATAAAAAATAAATGGCCAATATTGTAGGGGCTTTATTTTAAGTGTGTTCCTTCATAGACAAGTTGTTGAGTTTTAGTGTTTTTATATTCCATGGAATGCATTTAGCCTTTCCATTTCTTATTCTTCCTTCTTTTTATAGAACCAGTCCCACCTTCTTCTCTCATCATAAATTTTCTTAGTGATATTGCTATATAATTCCCATTATTCTATTTCAGCAGACTAGTTTATTCAAGTCTCTTTAAATAACAAATGATAAATTATGAATGGGTTTCTCAAGAGAAAATCATTCAGTGCTTTAGTGGAATAAGTAGTTTTTTCCTCATATAAAAGTAAATAGAAAGTAAGCTCTCAGTATAAGATAGATGAACACATAGGTTTTGGAGCCCATTGTTTTGTAAGCAATCATGGATGAAGAATGTTAATCTAACTTAATAGAGAGAAAAATGTTTAAATCATTGTTATTGTCCCGCCACTCTGATCTCCAACACGAGTTTGGCCCTTGAAAGTCAATAATGTTGTTCCTAGGACTGGATTATGCCAGGAGACTAAGACTCAAGTTATACCATCCTGGTCATCTTTCTGATAACTTCTTGTAGATCCCTAAGGCATAAAAAAACCTACCTCATTGGAGTCAGGGCCCTTTAGACTTGGTGGCTATCCCATGACCATAAGAGTCATCAAATCTTGCCCTGATGACCAGATATATTTCCATATGAGACAAAAACGTGCTGTTTCTACCCAAGCTAAATACTGGAGTATCCTTGTTGAATATCTTTTCTATATTATGACTAAGTAAACCTCCCTTAGTGTCAAATAAGTAATTCATTTCATCCCCACATTAAACTTTAACAGAAGGCTGACCTGAGTCAGACTCATTCCTAGTAACCATTTATATTAAAAAAATTTTTTAAACAAAAATGAAAATATGACAATATCATAGTATTTAATTGATGTCAAAATTTCAGGTAGAAATATCCCATGACCTAAAATTCTATAAAGGAAGTGAGCCCAGAAAGCATGGGAAACTCTTAAGAATAAAATCTTTTTGGAGATTATGATGTTCCAAGATTTACATCCATATAGAATCTCTAAAGAGCATTTGTGTTTCAAAGTTTAGTCCTTAAGAATTAACTAGTTAAGAGACAAATCTTTGTATCACAGAATAGATGGGTCACATTAAAAGCACTATGCAGTTTTTAGCAATCCAGCTCAATTCCTTCTTTCCCATCACTTCTGGGTCACATTAAAAGCACTATGCAGTTTTTAGCAATCCAGCTCAATTCCTTCTTTCCCATCACTTCTGGGTCCAGTATATGTCCTAATGTCCCAATTCAGTGAACTGAATCAATTGCATTTTGTTGTTTGTTCAAAAAGTATTTTCTATCTATTTAGTTTTTCTAATATGGAAAACCAACTTCTTTTATGCAGCCATGAATTTCAATAAGGAGGATTGTTGAATAACTTTCAGGAGTTTCATGAATTCATAACAATAACATCTACAAAAAAGAAACTTGTTTCTACCCAAGCTAAATCCTGGAGTACCTTACCTTCTAAATTTTAAATTTTGTGCAGAGAACATCCTCCCTAAAAGTGTACATAAATCTCCCTGTTTATTTCAATAATAAGAAAGTTAAAAGGAGCATGAACTTTAGAGAATTATGATAACAGGGGAGTATGGAGGAAGAAGGGCATTGATAAATTTACCAGGTCCTAGACACAGAGACAGGCACTTCAGGCAAACGGCACATTCTTTCCAGGAGAATCAATCAACAATCCTTTGGTAGGTGCTTACATTGTTTCATACAATGTTCTAAGAATATAAATGACTAAATATTTGTTTTCAAAGTGTCTTTCCATTATATTCTTCAACTATGTCACATTCTTTGTTGCTGGAGACAGAAGCTGGCCACCAACTAATTCCTTCCACTTCTGAACAAGGTAGATTGAACAAGGCAGACAAGGCTTCCTGCTCCTAAGAATATTGGATACTATGGCCCATCCAGGTGGCCTCTCCTTTCCTTGCTATCAACTCCCACTCCCCTATGCATCTGTGACTCTGTAGTCCTAGACCTCCTCTACAGGAAGCGTCAAGTTCCCAGACTTCTATCTTTCCTTACAATTGGGAAAAAGTGTAGCATCCCCACTGCCAATATGGGATAACACTTTAATTTAAAATGCATCCTATTAAAAACTCCTTAAGTTCAGGGACTAGGTCCTGTCTCTCTGTAGTCTGGTTTTAGCGTAATGTTTTGTATTTAATAGACACTCTGTAGGATTTTAAATATATATAAATACACATGCATGTATATATCCCTGACATGTATAGTGCTTGTTATGTGCCAGCATTGTATTTAGCACTTTTCAAATATCTTGGGTACTATTATCATCCCTACTTTACAGATGAGAAAACTGAGGTAGAGATAAGGTGATGTGCACAGGCTCACATACCTAGATTTGTACTTAAGTCTATCTGATTGCATTTAGGTTAACTTCCTCATTTGTCAAATGTGGAAACTAATTTGCCCCAAATCATACAAGTAATTTCAAAACTGGGAGCAGTAGCTTCCAAGTTATTTAATTCCTGTCCAATTCATCTAATCATTAGACCATGATATTATAGAGATAAAGGACTGTTTTTACCTCTTTTTTCATCCTCCAGACTTAACATGATGACTGACATCGCTGCCACTATGTTTATTGATCTACTAGGTGTTAGAGATGCAAAGACAAAGCAAGACATGAGGAAGAAATGCATTCATGGTAATGGCCATTGACAAAGGCCAGCTTCCCTGTCATGTAAGGCCAAGTGAAGGACCTGGGAGTATTTATTTTGGACAAGAGCATACTCAGGGGTGGCATAAGTCACTATTGGGGGATAGTTGTATTCAAGAATTTGAAGGACTGTCATTCATGTGTAAGAGGAACTTACTTGGGCAAGTCACACTCCCATTATTGCCTCATTTAAAAAAAAAAAGAGGAATTAGACTTGTTCTGTTTGGCCCTGAGGTCAGGATGAGAAACTATGTTTGAGAAGTTACAAGAAGCACATGAAGACTTGATATCAGTTTTGAACAGTTACTGTTGTTCATACATAAACCTCATAAGGCAAGCAATAGACTTTGAAATACCAAACTGAGTCGAGATTTTGTATTTTATCGTATAGAAAAAAAAAGCCCTGAATGTTTTGGGGTCCAGGAATGCTTTAAGAAGACCTGAGGTTGGGGCGGCTAGGTGGCGCAGTGGATAAAGCACCGGCCCTGGAGTCAGGAGTACCTGGGTTCAAATCTGGTCTCAGACACTTACTAATTACCTAGCTGTGTGGCCTTGGGCAAGCCACTTAACCCCATTTGCCTTGCAAAAAAAAAAAAACCTTAAAAAAAAAAAGACCTGAGGTAGAAGAGGTTCAATTTTGTGGAGGATATCTTAGAAAGGGGAGATTATAGAAGCTAGAAGTCCAATTTTTATAGTAGTCTAAAGCAGAGTTATCAAATATGCTGCCACCACATGCAGCCACAACACTCCCTCTATTGTAGTTGAAGCAGATTAAAATGTAATTGGAAAATAATTGATAAAATAAATAAAAATACAGGAAAACATTTAAAAATTAATCAAGATGCTGCATGTATCATGTATAGAATAGTAGCTCTTTGGCTAGAAAGAGGTGATACTGAACTAAGATGGTGATTCTGCAGGTATAGAGAAGAAAATAGATGAGATAAATATTTTGCTTATAAAATCATTAAGATTTGACAATTTAATTCTATATCAGTGGTGAAGGGAATGAGGAACAAGGAAGGATCAGGAATGACTAAGTTTTCTAACCTGGGTAAACTAAAAGAATGACAGTATCTTAGTCTAGTGATATTTTCCCTATTATCACATTATGATTGTTTAGTGGAGAGGAATAAAGGGAATTTTTTAGAACTTTGAAACCTCAACTCCTTAAGGTGATGAATATCATTATGTTTGAATTAGACTTCAACCTTGGGTTTGGAGGGAAGGGCCAAAATGATGGAGGAAAGGTAGGGTGTTCCAAGAGCTCTCCCCCAAACTCCAGATACCTTTATATAATGACTAACCAAATTCTAGAGTGGCAGAACCCATAAAAAGACTGAGTGAAACAATTTTCTAGCCCAAGACAACTTGGAAGATCTGCAGGAAGGGTCTGTTTACACCAGGGTTAAAAAGAGCAGGCAGCTGTTTGTGGTAGCAAAGAATTGGAAATCTAGTGGAAGTCCATCACTTGGGGAATGGCTGAACGAATTGTGGTTTATGTATGTTATGGAACACTATTGTTCTATTAGAAACCAGGAGGGCTGGGAATTCAGGGAAGCCTGGAGGGATTTGTATAAACTGATGCTGAGCAAGATGAGCAGAACCAGAAAAACATTGTAACATGGGGGTGATGATTAACTTTGATGGACTTGCTCATTCCATCAGTGCAACAATTGGGGACAATTTGGGGCTGTCTGCAATGGAGAATACCATCTGTATCCAGAAAAAGAATTGTGGACTTTGAACAAAGAACAAAGACTATTAACTTTAAGTTAGGAAAAAAACTGATATCTTATTGTCTGATCTTGCTTTCTCCTATACTTTGTGTTTCTTCCTTAAGGATATGATTTCTCTCTCATCACATTCAGTTTGGATCAATGTATACCATGGAAACAATGTAAAGACTGGCAAATTGCCTTCTGTGGGGGGGGGGAGGGAAGTAAGATTAGAGGAAAAAACTGTAAAACTCAAAATAAATCAAATCTTTAAAATTAAAAAAATAAATTGTCTTTTTCAGGTATAGTCCTGTTTTCTTCATTAGATTACAAACTCATTCTAGTCATGGAAAGTCTTCTCATCATTCTTTCCCTTTGCCTACATAAAATAAGGCCTTAATAAACATTACTGGCCAACAGGCTCTTCTAGGAAGGAATATGGCAATAGAATATTTATGTAGTCCTTGAGTCTGCTATGTTGTTTGTTTTGTTTTTGTATCCACAGTACCCATGTTCCTTAAACATAAAATAAGCTTTATTTAATTCAGTAGGCATTCATTGTCTTTTATGTGCAAGACATTGGGCATTAGAAATATAGTAATAAAAACAAAATGGTCCCTGCCATCCAGGGTCTTATATCTTGGGTGTATGTGTATATATACGAAGTCACCTGAGCCTTTAAAGGCAGCTTGGGATTCTTTGAGACAGAGGTATAGAGGGAGATTCTTAGCATTTGATATAGCCCATAAAGGAGAGATGTGTTGTGTACAAGAGAGATGACAAGTAGGTCAGTTTGACTTTAAGTAGGGTATATAAGAAACTAATGTATAAGTCTTCGAATATCATATAAAGGAATTTGTGTTTTTCCTCTAGAGGCCATGAATCAGGGGAATCTTTGTCAGAACTGTACTTTAGGAATATAAATTTGACACCTGAGTGGAGGATGATTTGGAAAGATAAGAGATTAGAAGCAGGGAGGAAGATGAGGACCTGACCTCGAGTTTTGAGAGATGTCCTAAATGCAGAATTAATTGATAGCACTTGACAATTTATTGCATAAGAAGAAAAAGGAAACTTGGCAATTCAAGAATGGCTTAGGGGTTGTTAATCTGAATACCTGATGGTATGTCAACAGAAAAGAAGTAAATTAAAAAATGAGTAAAAGTTAGGGAGAAGTTAGTAAGACATCTAAATGGAGATAAGTATCATATCAATGATGGAAATTTGAACAAAGGAAAAATAGAAAAGATTTGGTTCAACATTAGGGAACTATAAACATAATATGACCATGGTAACAAAAAAATTTAAAACTACATGATAATACAGAAAAAGGTGTATAAAATGCAATGCTAATCTATGTTGGAAACATTAGAAAGCATAGAAACAAATGGAACTTTCCTTGATATAGTAAACTATCTATTGAAAAACAAAAACTAGAATTATCTGCCATGGAGAAACACTAGTGATCAAGAGTAAAGCAAGGCTATCCACAGCCACCACTATTGTTTAATATCGTTTTCAAAGTGATAAGTAGAGTAGTAATTAAGAAAAAGAAATCATTATCATCAATGTTGATAATGAGGAAACAAAATCATTGCTATTTGCAGTTAGCATGACTATTTATTTAGAGAATCCTAGAGAGTCAACCAAAAATTAATTAAAACAATAACTTGAATATAAAATAAATTGATAAAAATTGTTTAAAATTTCAGTATATCTAACAAAATCCAGCAATAAGGGATAGGGGGAAAAAGTCCATTCAAAATAATACTTGGGACTTAGCTGTATATGACTAAAAACACTCTGCAGAAATAAAGAGAAATAATTGAAGAAATATTAATTCTTAAAATATACCATGCAAATATTTTATAAAATATAATACTACTTAAATTAATTTATAGATTAAATATAAATCTAATCAGAGTACTAAGGAGTTACTTTATATACTATACAAAATAGCAACAAAATTCATCCAGAAGAACAAAACATCAAGACTGAAGAGTAGCAATAAAAAACAAAGGTAAAAATGAAGGGGACATAATAGTATCTAAAATGAAGGGGACGTAATAGTATGTAATTTCAAATAAAGCAGTTACCATTCTAAACATTTGATTGTGATCAAGAAACAGAAAAACTGGAGTAGCTAAGTGGTATAGTGGATAAAGCCTTGTCCTTGCAGTCAGGTGGATCAGAATTCAAAATCAGGTTTAAATAGTTGACACTTACTAGCTGTGTGACCCTGGAGACAAATACTCTCCTGATTGCTTTGCAAGAAAGGAAATAGAAAAGTTGATCGATAGAACAGATTTAAATAAACAAAACTTTGATAAACTGAAAATTATTGTGTTCAGAAAACCCAAGGATACCAACTACTGGGGTTATGACTTCTTATTTAAAAAAAAAATCTGCTTAGAAACCCAGAAAGTAGTCAAATAGAAATTAGTTTTTAGATCAGTATCTTAAATCACACAGAACAATAAACTCCAAGTGAATATATTGACCTAATGATAGATTTATCTACCCATAAGTACACACATCCACATGTATAATCTAAGCATTGTGCTAGGCAAGCCCCTAATGATTAGAGAAATGCAAATTGAAACAATTCTGACAATCACTTTACACCCACAACAACTTGGCAAAGTGTCTAGAGAAGACAAAGGATACAAGAGAAAAGTCATGCTAATATACTTCTGGTTAAGTCATTGAAATGCACTTAACCTTTGACCCAGTGATGCCACTCAACAATCTAGCTCAAGTATAAAGAGAAAGGATCTATGTGTACAAGAATTTTTCCAGCAGCACTTTTTTTATAGCAGTATATACATAAGTATACTTATACAAATGTTTATACACACAAACATAAACTGATAAAAGTTAAAAAAACAAGCTTTACATGCAAGATCATGGTTTTTTTATGTAAGCCTCATTGTTTCTATATATTGAACTATATAACTATGGTGGCTTGTTAAGCTAACAATTTTTTTAATGTAATAAGGTACATGTAGATTTGACAAATATTTTTTCAATTGAATTTAACAACTTCATGTAAAACTAGGAGGAACTTTTTACAAGCATAAAACTTCTCTTTCTGAAGATCACATGCTATTCACAATTGTACTAGGGATGAGTATCTGAGAAAACCAACTGAGGAGCCATGCCCTCTTCATACCAGTAATTCCTGACTCTTCCTTACTCCTTTGATTTCAAGTTCCAAAACAGTATTCCTCTTCTTCTTCAACTCCAAAGGGTTTTCAATTTTTTCCTAAAGAAACAAAGATGAATTTTAAACTTTGAGAGCCTCTAAATGCCAGGATTTACTGCTCCATGGCTTCAATTTAGATTCAATTTAAAGTATATCATCATATATAATCACTGAAGATGATTAAAGATCATCTAGTCTGTATCCCTTATTCTAGAGATGATAAAACTGAGTCCCAACCAGATGAAGTGACTTGCCTTAAGTCACATTAGCTGAATGGAAGAGCTGAAACTAATGTCCCCTGGCTTCCTAGACCAGTGATCTTTCCACTGTTCTATACTGCTACCTTCATGCTTCCTAATTTAAAAGAGTAGCTAGTAGGGAGTGGGAGGTTCTGAGACTAAAGGCCTGGGTAACAGGTTTGGATTGTCTGATGGAACTAAAATTTGAGTTATCAACAGCCCAATCAATGTTACCTTGAAAGGCTGGGGTAATGATATAAAAGAGGCATGACAGTGTTTTACTAGTGATTCAAAGTCCTGCCTCCTATTCTTTTAGTGTACTTGGTGAAGGACAGAAGATGTTGATGAATGTGCTAAGTGTAGTAATGGTACCAAATCACAGGAATGAGGTTATCCCTGTGCTAATTCTTTTGGGTGGGTGACCAAAACAACTTGGAGTGTAAGCAGAAGATGCCTTGGGACCCTCACGCCCTATACTCCTTTTTTAATTGCCCCAAGGTATGTCTAATGCTCCATTCTATATCTTATTTCATATAGCTTCTTACTATAGTATACCCATCTACACCCATACCTAAGATTAGCCTTCCTTGGAAGAATCACATTCTTTCCCAACTCCTTTCTCCCCAGTCAGAATTGACCTTTCCTACCTCTCTTTCTCAAAAGGCACAAACTAATATTTTTAATTAGTTCTAATAGGTAACACATGTTCCAACAACACATTATCCAGAGGAATAACTCTACTGGTAGGAATTTTAGTAGGAGTGAAATTTGGGTGAAGGGTAGAACTTTTAGCATTTTAAAAATCATACCATTGTAGCTGCACAAAAGAGGAGTCAGCCATGTATCACTGATGATGTCTCTAAGCCCTACCCTGGAGACTACAGCAACGTGTATCCTTATAAAGGTTGGGGTCCTGAGACATCAGCATGTGTCACTCCATATCTGCTATATATAGCACTATGTCCAAATCCTGAGACCACAAAAATGGCATTGTGACCTCTGCAACCTCCTACCCACTAGGGAGCAAGACTGAGCAAGTTGTACTGGGCTAAATTCATTTCTGTGCTGTTTCAGCTAGCCTGTGATTCAGTGGAATTGGGTCAAATTGTAGAAAGGCTCCAGGGTTCCAGTGGGGTAAGCCTACGGGATTTCCATGTGGTTTGCAGCCCCCAGGTCTGATGGAGGCAAAAATAATTTACCATAAGAGGAAAGAAAATAAAGTTAACATCCTTTGGTCATTGGACATATCAAATTGTGAATCTGGGAAGAAAGTATCTGCTAGATTCCTTAAAAGTCTAGTACTCTGTCCTCAGCACTCTGCTCTGCTGTTGCTGATCTTGAGTAAAGGGAGTTGTTGTTTTTTTCTATTTAGTTCCTATTAGAAAAATATCACTAGTTCATTCATGCTGTAAAATAAACCAATTTCCTCAGAAACTTTACACACATTTACAGGGTAAAGTTAGGGGGTTTTGCAGCTCTATAACCAGTTTGAACTACAGTCTGAACTATTTATTATCTTTCCTTTTCTTGGAAGCCATACTACATTGGTTCAGGTACTTGACTCTTGAAACCATTTTTTTTGTTGTTGTTCTCTCAAATTATTTTTCAGTGATTCTATAAAGAAAAAGGTCAGTTGCCTAGAAGGTGATGGTATAGCTAGTGAAACAAGTTTCCATGGAAGATGATTTGCTGCTTTCTTTTTCATACATTCCCTCAAAACTGTCCCCCCCAAATGAGTGTTTTCTTTCTGAATCAGAATACTTAGTCCAGCTTATAGAAAGCCTCGTAACTAGGCAGCACAATTTCAAACTTCTTTTCTGAGATAAGAGGCTCATCATCGAGAGGGAACTTCATTGATTCCAAAATTAGTTTCAATGTCTTTAGGTGATTTTTGGAAATCTCTCTATAGGGGGGTTACACTGACTCCTATGACTTTAACTGTTTGATAATCCTGGAAGATCTGCCTATACTGAAAAGCAAAAGACATTAGTGAAGTTTCCCTTTCCTCACAGCAGGGTCAGGAGAAGTTGTGGCTATAGCCTTTGATCACTGAATTCTGGAAGAATTCAAACCAAACAAGATGAAGTGACTTCTTTGAGGGATACAGCTGCATATGAGGTTACCACTGCTTTAAAGGAAAAGGGAACAATAGTCCTGGGAAAGTTTCACTTTCCTCAGCTCAGAACATAAGCCATTGACTGCCAAGTCTCCCCTGCTTGCTGCCAAGTCTCCCCTTCTTGCCCCCAAGTGTAATTTGAACTGCAAGTCTTAGGGAGAAGCTGCCCAGGGCCTTTCTAGTCACTGAATCAAAGCCAAAGGAAAAACATTCCTTCCTGTCAGTTTCTGTAGTTTATATTTTCCAACTCTGCAGTGACTTGTTTCCTTTAGGGCTGGAGAAAAGAAGCCTGCCAGCAAATAAAACTGCCTCACCTCTTAAAAAAGGTGGGGAGAAAATCTATAGGGATCTCATTGAAAATAAAAAAAAAGTCCTACATTTTTTCAGATCATGCTGAAGCTTTAGAGATTGGGAAAAGAATCATAGATTGAGTTTAAAGGGAAAAGGCTCTTTCAACCCATCCATCCCATGTTTTGTAGATGAGGAAAACGAAGTCAAGGGAGATAGGGGTTAAATGACTTGTCCAAGTTCACAATAAATGCCAGGGAAGTTTTGAACCCAAGTTCTCAAGACTGTAGAAGCAGAGCTCTGTCCAAGGTACCAAGGTCCAAACTAGACTAACCATATCACCCTGGAAGGTAGGATTTGTTGTGGAATGGTAGGTCCTTAAATAAGACATTGTGGAGATCGATTTTGTAAGTAGGGATCAGGAATCACCAAAAGGAAATTACCTGCTTAGGGCCAGAAAAATGAAATGAGATGAGTGAGTTTGATCAGAGCAAGAGTGATGATGATAAACCAGTATAACAGTAGACACTCAGAGAGAAATTTGCTTCATACTATCTAACCAGAAATATTTTTAATGAATATATTTCTTTTTTGTTGACAGGAACATAAATACAGACAGTATGACTTGAAGTGCAAGTTAGGTGTTGGCTACTAGTACAAAGGACTTTAATGTTACTGAATTGCTCCTTCTGACTCAGAGAAATTTGTTCATGCTTGATAAAGGGATCACAGGATGTTAATACCTTGTTATCACATCAGTATCTGTGAATACATAGATTGAAGGAATCAAATTTCCCCTAAGACTAAGAAAGACAATTCCCTTAACCATTTTTCTTGATATGGTGAGGGTTTAAAGATATTCTGATTTTATTGTAGTTAAAATAGATATCTCAGAATACTGGAAATGAAAAGTAAAGAATCAGAGATGAAGTGAAATATTGGATAAGAAATAGGAATAGAAAGGAGATGGGGAGACAACAAAAAGTATATCTGGAAAAAGAATAGGAGCCCAGAGGTTTTTTGAAGGCAAATAAAAATAATGTATTAGAGAACCTAGAGTCAAGCCTTGCCTCTGACAGACCCTGGCTGTGAAGTCCTAGGTGAGTGACCTAATCTCTCAGTACGAAGATTTCAAATTGCCAAACAGTCACAGATTTACATTGGTTGAGAGTGTCTCCCTCCTTCTAAACCTCCCCACCTCACACCCCCCAGGAAACTTCCTATGCAATGAGATCACAGGTCTACACAAAAAAAAGAAGAAAAAAGAAATTGGGTTATCTTGGTTATAAAATGGAAGAGGGGAACCAATTTTAGCCAGATTATTCTACCCATCCCTGTGACCCAGAGTGGTGCTGGTCCAAAAAGACAACTGCTCTCTGTGGTCCACAAGCACTTTCAGGTGGTTTCTATTCTAATCACATAAAAATGTAGATTATCTGATTTTAAAAGTGTTTCCCTTAGATTCATTTCCAGATTTAAAATTTCCTGAATGAACATTTAAAAAATATAGTTACACTAATGATTATTTACCAGGCAAAAATTCTACAATAAGCAACTCGGTTTGTTTCACATAGTAAGTGGAAGCAGGTACTATATTGTTAAACTTGAGAGCTTGGTACTCTGCCAATAACACCTGTATCTGAAAAATGTTGAGGACTGGAATTCAAGAAGACTGAATTCTACTACCAGCTCCACCTGGCTTGAAGCACCACAGAGTTCATTTCTTCTGTATCTTATTTTTACTATACTCATAAGAGAGATCATTAATCCTATACTGTCTTCCTCACTGCAGAACTATAAGGATCAGTATTTGGTATCCGTTAAAGGATTCTAGAGAGATGAAAGTTAAAGGAATGTTGATCCATTTATAAGACAGGACCTACCTAGAGACATAAACCAAAGTCTTAAAAAAGTATTAGCTTTCTTGGCTAAAACAGACAACTTGAATTGGGGTGGTAGAAACAGGAAAGAATAGGTAGTTTTGCGGCCTAGATCTGGTGGGAATTTAGTTAATTTAGAAATTTTTTTATGGTTACCCATAGTGACCCAAACACCCTAAAGACAGAGGGAAAGATTGAATAATTAGAGATAACCAAATTTTATTTTGCTTTAACTGAGTTATCTTGGAATTTAAACCTACTTTTGTAGTGGAACTTATGATTCTCTTAGTACTATGGATACTGGATTTTTTTCTACTTGGGACCAATATGCCAATACTTATGAATATGGGGTGGCCTTGGGATAATTGGGATCATGTTATCGCTTCTCCTTATATCAGAAAATCCTTAGAGTACTCAAGATCAAGAAAAAATTTCTTGCTGTAATGTGGCAGTCTTTGGCAGAACAGTCTGTCAAGACCTCCTATGGATCGTAAACTGGAAAGACTTGGTAGAAAGGGAGATGTAGGCAGTCAGCTCTTTGTGGGAATAAGTCACTGACATCCTTTTTTCATGTGCCATTGGTAATACTAGTCAGATTTGAAGGGTGCAAGGGAAAGTAAAGTAAAATGGACCAACTAAGGATAGAAGACTGGGCTCACTCAGTAGAAGAGAAAGATGAAATAATTCAGTCATTTTTTTTCCAAAAGCAAAGGTACTATTTTCTTGGAAGTTTGACTCTTTCTCATTGTTGTACTTCGAGTAATAATAGAAGTGTGAGCATCTTCCCTGTGGATGCAAAGGTAACCCAAATACACACACATGAGACAACAACTCCACATTTATCCAAGTTCCAGGAAAAATAGACTTTCTATCCAAAGTTTTGTTGATCAGATATGGGTAGTCAAGAACCCCAACTGCTAGGTGTGCAAGAATGACCATGCTTGTTGCAGACTCCCCACATGTCCAACATCTTTGCTTTCATCTTGCCCAGCCCTTGATTAGAAATATGCATGAATAAATGCTGCCAGTACTTGCTTGAATGTTTACCTAAATGTTAAAATAGAACCATTTAGGACTTGGTTTTCTTTTCTTTTTTTTTCATATCCTTTAAAAATTTTGTTTATTTTTCCAATTATATGTAGAGATAATTTTCAACATTCATTTTTGTAAAGTTTTCTCCTTCCCACTCTCCTGTCCCTCTGCCCTAGGAGAGCAAGAAATATGATATAGGTTATACGTACAATTGTGTTACATATATTTACATATTGATCATGCTGTGAAAGAAAAATCAGAACAAAAAGGGAAAAATCATGAGAAGGAAAAAGTAATAAAACAAAATTTAAAAGTTTGTGAAGATAGTGTACTTTGATCTGTATTCAAATTCCATAGTTCTGGAGGTGGATGGCATTTTCCATTACAGATCTTTTAGAATTGTCTGTAATTTCTGTATTGCTGAGAAGAGTTCATGTAAGTCTTTCCATTCTTTTTGGAAATCTTTCTGTTCATTGTTTCTTATAGAGCAACAATATTTCATTGTTTTAATTTGCCATAACTTGTTCAGCCATTCCCTAATTGATGGCCATTCCCTCAATTTCTAATTCTTTGCCACCACAATAAGTTATGAATATTCTTGTTCATGGGCATCTTTCCCCCCTTTTTTGATCTTCTTAGGATATAGACCTAGTATTGGTATTGCTGAATCAATGGATATACACAATTTTATTACCCTTTGGGCATAGTTCCAACTTGTTTTCCAGAATGGTTGTATCAGTTCACAGGCATTGATTTCGTACATCCCGTCTAACATATATGACCTTGTTTTTTTAATTAAATATTTTATTTATTTGTTTTTCCATCTACATGCAGTGATACTTTTCAAAAATCATTTTTACAAGATTTCGTGTTTCATATCTTTCTCCCTCCCTTCCCTTCCCCTCTCCCTGACAGAAAGTAATATAATGTAAGCTATACATGTAAGAACCATGCCAAATATAGATCCATATTAATCATGTTGTGAAAGAATCATCAAATCATGACCTTGATTTTTTTTGAAAGGCAATAGGGTTAAGTGGCTTGCCCAAGGTCACATAGTTAGCTAATTATTAAGTGTCTGAGGTCAAATTTGAACTCAGGTCCTTCTGATTCCAGGACTGATGCTCTATCCACTGCACCACCTAGCCACCCCTTGCTGGCCTTGATTTTTAATGAGGAAAAATTTGGACTTCCTACTTTAGAAATTAGGGTATCCCATCTTGTTTTACTAACCAAAGGGTTCTCTCAGTCATGTAGTAATATCTCCATCTGCTGAAACTTAAATATTCTATCCAAAATATGCAGACCCTTAGGAGTGCTGAATTCTTATAACTATGGGAATAAATGGGGAAGTACCTTACCCATATTATGTAGTCTTCTATACTCTTGATGCGCCTATTTTTCCTTTTTTATCCCAATTCATCCCTTCAACATGTAGAACTAGCCTTTTGAGTAACTGAGTTACTTGTGACTCCATAGGAATCAGGCAAGAAACAAAAACAAAACCTTTTAGTCACTGGAATGTTATGCAACTGTATATTGTTTACTTTATTGTAAATACTGTAGTCAATAAATAATTTTATATTTAAAAACAAAACAAAAGCAGCACCACTAGTAAATGGTTGATTCCCTCTTTGGTGTAAATAATGATGTGACAATGTAAGGTGGGGCAGGACTTTCCCATGATTCTCATTTGAGACTTTGTGGAGGCCATCACTCACCTCCATCTTTTCTTTTTCTTCTTCCATTTATCTTATCTATAGCACTCAGGATTAGACAGGATTTTTTGTTTCTTAATAGGAAAGCATTCTTTGTAATGTTTGATTGTTATCAGCAGAGGGCATTACAGGACAGGTAATGCTTCCTCGAATCCTTACTCTGGTGATAGTTACATCTCCATAGCTTAAAAAAAAGGGGAAAGCTAATCTGAATTACTGAAAAGTCAGATGATCAAGTAGGGAAGAATGATAGTTTTATTCATAAATCCATGAGTAATTGAAGATACCTGCTATTTTTATTGTTATTGTTGTTATCCAAGTTAGTAAATGACAGAGCTCCAGTTCAATTTTTATGACTATATAATACTAATTTGTAATCATTATATAATTGTTTGATAATGATTCCTACCAAAATATCTGGAAGCTATTTGTTGGTTAAACATTTTCCTGGAATTATTATTTACACTATTTGCTTAATGAATTCATTCTTCATAGATAATGAAGTTTATGTACATAGAAAGATAAACTTCAGCTCAGAAGTGACCCATGTGAATGATTCAAGATTGTTAATTCTTGGGGTGGCTAGGTTGCCCAGTGGATAGAGTTCAAATCTGACCTCAAACACTTAATAATTGCCTAGCTGTGTGGCCTTGGGCAAGTCACTTAACCCCATTGCCTTGCAAGAACCTTAAAAAAAAGATTGTTAGCTCTTCTTTAAGTTTGAAGACCTCATTTAGCGAAACCGATTTGATGAGTCTATCCTTGAAAGAGCCAGACATCATCTCAAGTTCATTCAAACTTGGAGAGAATTACAAATCACTAAACAAAATGAAGTCTTATTAGATGGTTGTCTTATACTTCATTTCCTAAAATACTCATCCTACTGTATAGAAACAAAGAGGTTAACTAGTCAGACCCTTTCTATGCTCAGGTTTGTGAGAGGAGTAGATAGAGTAATATTTGGTCTCTTACATTTGGTCACTCTGCAACTTTTTCATCAGCAATTGGGCTTTGGTTATAGATAACTTAGTCATAGACCAAAGAACACTATTCAAATCTTGCCAGCCCAAGGCTTTTCTATTCTTTTAGCAAAAGATATTTTATTTCCTAAGGCTTTGTGAATTGGTCCTCATAGCAATCTACATAACTGCCTGCATTCCTTAACCAGGATGTGAGAGGCAACCCACACAAAGTCAATTTTACCATGCAGGTAACCAGGTCTTAGTTTCCTGGACCTATGCTTTTGAGATTTGTCCTGACACAAATTAATGAATTTTTGTCTTCTAATAATCTGGTCATTCTCTCAGAAGATCCATAAATCCATTGACTTCAACCACTGGCTTACTGATTGATCCCCAGGGTTACTAAGAACTGACCATTTATTCTAGTGTTGGCTCAGGCCAGCATTAATAGACAATTGCCATAGAGAGATAATACAGGAAGAAAAATCACTAAAAATATACAGTGAATCACAGAAAATTACATCTTTTAAAGCCCACAGTGCATTCCCATTGCCATAGCAACACCAACTGGTAAAGACAGAGTTGATTTATTGCAGGCTTTCCCCGGTGCTAAAATCTGTGGAAAGCTCCTAGAGTCTCTGATGTGAGTCCCAGACAGAAGAATGATGGAGACATCTAAAATAGCAAGTTTTCTCTTCCTCTTCATTCTTCCAGTGATTGTTTAGTGGTCAGGCAACTCAATTGACACTAGTACAGCTGAGATTCTACCTCACCTTTTCTTAAGCAAATGTAACTATATTATTAAAAAAAATGTCATAATATTAGTCATAATAGCGCCAGTATACCAAGTAGTTCCTTTGAGGAGGATTTATGGAAAATATTCTTAAGTAAGAAAGATAACACTGCTGACCTCAGAATGACAGTGGAGCTACTGAGTAGTTCATGGGCCTGCATCTAAAGAACTGGATTTTAATTTTGTGTTATTTTGCACATTTGAAATGGAATTGATGAATATTTATACTTTCTCCTATTTTACATTCCTGAAACACCTGGTGCAAAACTGCACTTTGAAAGGAACATTCAGGACTTGGCTTATAGAACAGAAATTTAAAAGGTAGAAACCTATAAAAATTTGTTGAATTTGTTTAAATTTGTTTAAGTAATAATTGCTATAATTTAATAGCATTTTCATTCCTTTTGGTAGCACATAGAATACTGAGTCTAATACCATGGATGATAATGTAGTTGAATTAGCCTCACAGAGCCATAAATGACCTATACAGAATTGCTATTCCTAGTTCCAGTTGATCGCATGGGAATCTTGGGGCCCGCTTCTGGCCATGTGATAGCCTAGCTGTGGAAGAACTTAGTATTTTGGTATGATGTGACAATTCTGAATGATCCCTTTGTGTTTTCCTCAACCTATGGCAATGGAAGATTTTGGAAGAAAAGATAGATTCTGCCTCTTGCTTTGATTCTCCAGTATGGTAATCAGTGTGCACTATCTTTAGGCTCCTTATCTTCACAAGTTGAGGAAAGGATAGTGCTCCTCTCAGTCCCATTCGATTGCTGGTGCCATTTCTTCTTGGACCATAGGTTCAATCAAGAGACCTGGCACCTGAACCCTTTGATGTTTTTTTTTCTATTTTTGTATTCCTTTTCCAGATTAGATGTATCTCTACCTTAATAGTTATCTCCAAGTCTAGATATATCCATGACAAGAATGATTTTGAGAAATCCTGAGGCATTGATTCCATCAGGCTTGAATTGACAGGTGGCAAGGGAAACTTCCACATTAGGGAGGATGGCCAATAATGAGAAAGTGGTCCAAGTCTGGTCATTTTAGCAACAGACCTATACTGAGACTTGTTTAAACTGTGCAGAATGAGATCAAACATGAAATGCCTAATTAGCAGTCTTGCAGTCTCTTTTATGTTATGAAAAGGTTTAAGTACTAGCCTCTCAGTAGATTGTAATAGTAGTTATAACAGTAATTATTAGTTATATAAATTAGGTTATTGAATCCTGTTTCTCATTCTGTTAATAATATATAGCATTTATTCTGTGCCAAATACTATATTAAGTGCTTTATAAACAGTATCTCATTTGATACTCACAATAACATGGGAAGAAAGTACTATTATTATTCCCAGTTTATAGTTGAGGAAATTAAGGCATATATTAAATGTCTTGCCCAGGGTCATACAACTAGTGTCTGAGACTGGATTTGACTCCAGGTCTTTCTGAGTCTAGGCCTAGCACACTGGCACCCCTGTGCCACCTAGCTGTCTAATACATTCTATAAATCATTTGTTTAATGTTTTTGTTATAAGTAATAAATTAACTTTATGATGCCTGATTCATATCATACATTGAGAACCTTTTTATTCCTCCTTTTGAGGGGAAACTCTAGAAGTGAGCCATAACACAAGCTATATGTAAAATTGTTACCAGGTGATAGGGTAGAGATTTAATCAACTGAAGAGAGCCAAAAGCAGGTGCCTAACTCTTGTTCAAACCATATGCTTAGGAACAGAATACCTAGTACCTCAACCCCTGGAGGAGTTTGACAGTTATTCTGCAATGTTAGAATAGGATCATAGAGTTGAAAAAGACCTCAAGTATTATCTATTCCAAACCCCTTATTTTTTTGCATCTATTTTTTTTTTTTTAGGTTTTTGCAAGGCAAATGGGATTAAGTGGCTTGCCCAAGGCTAGGTAATTATTAAGTGTCTGAGGCCAGATTTGAACTCAGGTACTCCTGATTCCAGAGCCAGTGCTCTATCCACTGTGCCACCTAGCCGCACCCCCCCCAAAACTCCTTATTTTTGTACATGAGGAAATGGAGGCCTAGAGAGATTAAAGAATTTGTCCAAAGTTATACAGGGTTTAAATAATAGAGCTAGGACTTTCAAATTCAATGCTTTTTCCACTATACTTTGTGGTGAGGAAACTATTGAGAAAAACTACCCAGAAGTAGGAAAGTTTTGAGTTTAAGGAAGAGCAAAACTGAATTAAGTTAAAGGTACATTTATTGATAATTCACAAAATCTTGACCTTCAGCCAGCCTGAAGGTTGAACTTCCTACTTGATGAAGGTTAATCCTTGACTTAAATATCACTATCCCATCATCTTTGATTCTTTCAACCAAAGAAGGGTACAGTCCCCAGTGTAAGATAAGGACAAGATGTAGAAAAGGAGAAGGAAATTCCAGGAAGAGGTTATGGAGTTGTCAAACCTTTTGTTCTGAGAGTTGACTCCAATACTCTTTTCTTTTTCTTTTTTAAAAAATTTTATTTATTTAAGACAATGGGGTTAAAAGTGACTTGCCCAAGGTCACACAGCTAGGCAATTATTAAGGGTCTTGAGGCTGGATTAGAACTCAGGTCCTCTTAACTCCAGGGCTGGTACTCTATACACTGTTACCTAGTTGCCCCCTCTAATACTCTTTTCAAATGCTAATTTGCCTAATTACTGGTGATACTTGAATGGATCTTGTCCATTTTTTTCTGTTCCCTAATTTAATCAAAAGGTTAATGTGGAATAGTGGAATTTCTAGTGACTTGTTATAGAAATAGGAGTTTAAAACTCATTCACTTTTTACATTCCCCCATTTTGATCAGTGACACCAAAGCATGGACTGCAGATCAATAAAAGAAAGGTATGGAGAGGTGAAGGGGCTGCTGGAAGAAACTGCCACACCTTGAAGCAAAAACAACACCAGACTTAGTGGTGCCACAGGAGACATGTCTAGGAAGTATAAAATCTATAACAACACAGAAATGAATGACATGTTGACAGATATCAAAGGGGCAGTTCCCTTTAGTAAGTGAATCTTTCAAATAATGGGTGCTTGAGGAGAAACAAAAAGTGGGAGGGAGAGGGGTCGCATCAAAGCAAATCAGAACTGCTCTTCTGGAAACATCTGTTCTGGAAATATCCAATGCTGTCTCTTGACCCAGGTGTGATCTCAGAAAGAGGTTTTTTTCCAATTTTACTTGGAGTTTACTTGGAGAGATATTCGTTTCTGGTAAAAGAACACCTTAATACAAGTTTTCCTTGTAAAATAATGAGGTCAAACATATTTCTATTATTAGAAAAAGTAATTTGGAACTTCTTAGATCAGGGAAATTACAGTTTTTATTGGTCAGTTGTCATTCTGATATGCACAGATAACTCAGTTACAAATAAAAAATTAAATAGAGGGCAGCTAGGTGGCACAGTAGATAGAACATTGGTAGTTGTGTGGCCTTGGGCAAGCCACTTAACCCCATTGCCTTGCAAAAACCTAAAAAAAATTAAATAGAAAATTAAAATTCCAGTTTTATTCTTGGCATTACTCATTTCCCCCATTTGGAGGGTGAATTTCACTAATACATTAATATCACACTTTTATAAGAATATGGGTTCTAATATAAAAGTGAATTCATCAAAAGTCGCCAGATTAGCTTGAGTTGTAACAAAAGGCTCAGGGGTGGGATTTATATAGATATCTGTGTATGAATACACATATATGTTTATGTATGTATGCAAGTATGTATATACAATACACATTGGTATATACATTGGATACTCATTTTAGACTAGTATGGTATATTATACATACATATCTGTATACATATATATATATGTATGCATATATATTGGTATGTGCATTGGATAATTGTTTCAGAACAATACATATCTAGTAAGCAATTTACAATAAAACATTTTTTTAATGTTTTATTAGCTGAAAAAATGGACCTCTTTTTAAAACATTTTAAAAATAGTTCATAGGCCATCATTCTTCTGATATAACTAGTTGCGCTAATATTTCTTTCCTTAAAACAAAACTGAGACTTGTAATGATAAAGTATCATATCCTGATGTCATAAATCTTTATTTCCCTAAATATCCCTGTAGCATTGTGAGAAGTTAAAGGATCTCAACATAGGAAAATGTAGCTAGTAACAGATACCAAAGCTAAATCCTTGCTTAGCTCACTGGTGATCATTTTGCTGTGATTATGTAATTTATTATGAAGAGCAGGGACATAAAAAGAAATAAATATTCATTTATGTATTTAGATGTCCATTCCAGGTAGAGATGGCCAGTTTCAAAGAGCCAGGCTTAAAAATCTGCCAGGTTGAACATTGTATTTGCCAAGTCAGAGAATCTGGTTAGAAGAAACCTACCTGTGTTGCCAATATCTCAAATTTTTCCATGAGAATTCCACCTGCAGTTTATGCATGTCAGACCACGGAGAGTTGTTGATATCACAGATCATAGGCCCAGTAGGATTCCTTCAATGATCACACCTAGAATCTGACTTAGAACAAGTCAGTTAACAGTCCCATAAGAGCCTTCAATAGCAGTTTCCTATAATCAGAACTTCACGTGATTTCATCTCCAGAGGATCAAAATGAGCCACATGGTAACTATAATCTCACATCAATATCAGCAACTTATCTTGTCAATATTGCACAAATGATTTTGTTTTAAGAAGCTCACTAACAAACAAAGACTTGGAATGTATAAACACAGTAATTTCAAATGTTTCATAATTATTTTTGTGAAAACTTGCCTACTAACTGTGCTTCAACAAATACATAGATTGTGATTCTTGAACATAGGTGACTCTTAAGTATTTTGCATCTATCTCTACACATGTTCGAATTCAATATTAAACAACCAAAAATCAGAATTCTAAATTGGGTGACACATAAATTATCACTCTTCACTAACATAACATTTCTACCCTAAAATCTTATTTCTTGGAACAAAAAACAAAAAAAGAATTTCTTAACTTTAGCCTTTTAAAGTAAGATTCTTCAGAATTTAATCTTATTTTAGATGAAATGAGTCAGAACCTAAAACAAAATAGCAAAAACACTGATTTAGACCTGAAATGTTTAGCTACTTGACTATTTGCTCTGAAAGAGCACAATCTACATCAAAACAAACAAACCTAATAATGAAAACTTCAAAAATATTCAAAAATCTCATTAAGAGTAGTAGGTTGGACATAATTGTTTTTAAATTAATATTACAATAAATTATACAGATGAAAAAATTCACAGAAAAGGACTTTTATAGACTTTTTTGCTAAATTTTTAAAAATTTAAGGCAATGGGGTTAAGTGACTTGCCCAAGGTCACAGAACTAGGCAATTATTAAATGTCTGGGGCTGAATTTGAACTCAAGTACTCCTGTCTCCAGGGCTGGTGCTCTATCAACTGTACCACCTAGCTGCTCAGACTTTTCCCTAAATTAAAAAAAAAATTAGTATTTCTTTTGCTTAACTTCTAAAATGACAGGTATCTCTTTTGTATTTAACTTTAGCTTTTTAAAACATTTTTATTTAATGCAGTGGGGTTAAGTGACTTACCCAAGGTCACAGTGCTAGGCAATCATTAAGTGTCTGAGGCTAAATTTGGACTCCGATCCTCCTGACTCCAGGGCTGGTGCTCCGTCCATGTGCCACTTAGCTGCCCCAGCTTTAGTTTTAAGTATCATAAATTAATTTCAAAAGTGTTAGCAAAAATTAACCCCTAATTTTCATGGTTTCTAAATATCACCTTCCCTTGGTCAATGATATTTATAACAGGAATAAGCCTCTATTTTTCTAAGCCAGAGAGAAATATATCTAGTTAAATTATTCTTATTATAATAAAATTTTGCCAGACCTTTAATAATTACTTTATTATATTTATCTTTAACTATATCACTAGAAATGATCCTTCATTTCTTATTCACTTGAACAGCTTTGGCTAATTGGCTGTAAATCTTCCTAATTAACTTATTTTTTTTTTTTGGTTTTTGCAAGTCAGTGGGATTAAGTGACTTGCCCAAGGTCACATAGGTAGGTAATTATTTTATTTTATTTTATTTTTTTAGGTTTTTGCAAGGCAAATGGGGTTAAGTGCCCAAGGCCACGCAGCTAGGTAATTATTAAGTGTCTGAGGCTGGATTTGAACTTGGGTCCTCCTGACTCCAGGGCTGGTACTTATGCCACCTAGCTGCCCCCAAATTAACTTATTAAATTTATCCTCAGATGAAGCAGGCTTGACAATTATGATTATACCTCCATTTTGTGCAAGAATTTCTATATGAACTGTACAACATCGAGACTCTTGCACAGGTAGAAATAAGATTTTCTGTTACAATATCTATATAAACAATCCAAATAATAAATACTAATAACTCAATTAACCATTTCACAATTTTCATAATAATCAAATAACCTTTTGTTAATTTCCTTTTAAATATAGATCAAAAATAGAAATTTATAATTTCTCAAGAGAATTTTAGAGAGTTCAGCACACGAGTAATCCATTTGCTTTCTTTTTTAAAAAAATACAGTTTATTTTTTAAAATCTCAAATACCTAAATACCTAGAGTATAAGAGAAATTACCTCTACTCATGGTCATAGCTGATACAATTGTCTATCATATTTATCAATATTATAACATTTTAGGCATATAACAGTCCTATAAATAATATTGTATATTTTTAAACTTGGAACAATCTAATTATTAAATTAGATGGCTTTAATTTTATGAAATGCACATCTAGATTTCCTTACACAAAAAATCATCTCAAAAAATTGGATTTCTAAATAAAAACCATGTGAAGTTATAAAATAATTACACCTAATTAAGGAGATAATAAAAATCAGTTAAAATTCACATAAGATTTGCTTTATGAAAAGTATTTTTCAGTAAGGTGACCTTCACTGCAACTCAAGAGAACAGATCCTCATTTCTTTTTACAAATCATATATCTTGGCTTAAAAACCATTCAACTAGTAAGTTTCTTAGCATAGTGTAATAGTTACAACAATAAAAAAGAATTTCACTTAAAATGAGATCAGAATGAATTTAATTTCACCTAGATCTATTTTCCAAATGTTATATAGAAGTTTAATTTATGTCAATTTTTCATATTTTTGCACCAGTGTTATTTATTACAAGCATTTCACATTATGGGATTCACTGTTCTCAGCTAATCCACACCAAAGAGGTTAAAAAGGTGATGAAGGTTGAGCATGTGGCAACTTCCATTTGGATCCCCTAAACAGCTAAGATCCCCTTGTCAGATAACAGACTGACTCCATTACTCTAACTTTTGTCATTCTAATTTTTCCCCCAAAGATTTTTAAACTACAAAATAAGATTTTCTACAGATTTATTCCTGAAAACTTGTATGAGTGGGATCTTAACCAGGTGACCCACTTTTCTCCCCGCCTAGATTAAAACTGAATATAGACTGATTCACCTGTTTCAACTGAACTCAAACAAAAATTCTCATTCTCAATTCTTTCTACTTAAAACCAAGTTGTACTTCCTCATACCTTCTCAACACGCCAAGAACCATCTGAAATTGGCACAAGGCCACCCTTCCAGCAGGAAAGCCTTAGAGCAATGGGGTTACACCTGTCTGCCTACTAAACCTCCTTTCTCTGACTCCAAATTCAATGTGTTTTCTACTGTTCTATGTGGCCTCTTTTATTGGCAAGAGGAATTAGTTAAACATGCTCTTCCTTCTCTCCCCCATCCTCCCCAGCAGGCCAAGTGTGCTCTTTCTTGGCCTAGGCCAGGCTTGCTTCCCTTTGAACTGCAGCTTCCTAAGTGATAGCAGAAGAGTATCCCAGAATATCCCCTTAAGGAGTCTAGTTGACAAGTCAACAAGCATTTATTAAGTACCTACTGTATACCAAGCATTGGGTTAAGCCTTGGGAATACAAATACAAACAAAAAGATACAAGCAGTCTCTGCTTTCAAGGAATTTACATTCTTACAGGGGAAGACAGTGAATAAAAAATAAAAAACTAAAAAAACTAAAAAGAGGAGAGGAGAAGAAAGGGGAATATATGGGCCTGGGCTTGATGGAGAATGTCCAGAAAATCAAGAGTACAGTACTAGTTAGGAATGAAGCATGTAGGAGGTGAGAAGGTCCCAAAATATCTATTTTCTAGTATCCCTGGTTACCTCCTTCCCTCCCCCAAACATCCAATATCATGGGCCTGGTGTCAGTATTCTGGGGTTTCTTCTCATGGAGCCCATGTCCTAGGGTCTTTCCTTCCATTCAATTGAACTTCTCTGAATTAATTATATGGGAGTTCTTTCTATTGTGTTTTCAGAAGGGAAATACTGTGACCATTTTCTACCCATTTCTAGTTTTTCTGACACTTTGTGCACCATGCCAGTGATGTAACTACTCTCACAAAGGAGAATCCTAATTTGATGGGGTGTGGCATGCATGTGGAATGGGGGTAGGGCCAAGGTAAAGTGAAAGGTGGAGGCAATGCATCATCCAGCTTAGTGAAAGAGCAGACCAAAAACAAATCCAGGATGACAAGTCAGATGTTAAAGTGCTCAGGGCATTTTACCAGTGAAATGAGAGACAGTCTTAGTTTCTCATTTTGGATTTCAAAATAAATGGAAAGCATTAATGTGGGCACTACTACATTTACTGATTGTAAAGCAAGGATAGAGCTAGTGAAATGTGGAGAAAACAGTATTAAGAAGGGTACCAGAGGACAGAGCCAAAATCACAGCAGGAGAAGAGCTTCTCTTAGGAGCTCTCTCCAAAATATTTCAAAGCCTTGGAATTATGATTCTAACTAAATTTTCTGGAGACAGAACCCACAGAAAGATCCAGTGAGGCAATTCTCTAGCCCAAGGTAACCTGGAAAATAGTGAGAAGACTGTTCCATGGGGTTGGAGGGGTGGCAGCCCAGGAGTGAAGGAACTTCAGCCTCCTGGAAACAGCCCCAGGGCACCTGAGAGCACCAGCTCCCTGCAGCTGAAGCAGTTTCCTGACCTGCACTCCAGAGAGCATCAAGCACAACTTGGAAGATCTGAAGGGAGACCTCTACCAGAGCAAGCACAAAGCCTAGGCCAGAGTGCTTTCCTCAGTGCAGCCCAGATCCCAGGAAACAGAAGCAGGCCTACAGAGCTGCCCAGCAGAAGCCAGCCAGCAACTGCTCCTTGAGTGCTCAGCTCACAGAAGGTAAGGGAGTGGAAGGATGCAGGGGTCCAGCCTCTGCTGGGTTCTTGGAGCCTGACAGGAGGGATAGAGTTGGCAAAATGAGTTGAGTCAAAAAGTGGGTATAGGCAGGAGCAGGTTGACTGACTGTCAGCTGCTTGGATTTATTTTTATAGTTTCAGAATCATGTGTTTCAAGCAAGCAAGCAAGCTGAGATCATTTCCTTGGTTACAAGAGTGTACAATTTTTATCATCAATCATATAGTTCATATGGTTACAAGTTTTAATCATGTGATTACAAGTTTAAGTAATAATCATATAGTTAATTAATTTCTTATCCCTACTCAGACCATGATGACCTTAACCTGTCTGTTACCATATTTATTACTACATTGTATAATTGTTAATTCATTTAAAGTTATTAATTAAGCAATTCTTTTAATAGAGAGTTTTTTATATTTTTTGTGTAAGTAATGTTTTTAGATACACTTCCTTAACAATCTGTAGTGAGGGTCTTTATGCTTGTCCACCCATCCATTAACTCTTACAATAACCAATTTTTCTTTCTGGCCTTGTTGATAGAAACCACAGTTTCTGTGACTTTTTTATTCTTTCCCATGAAACTAAGGCTGCTGGAGTTCACATATCAGTCACCTGTACTATTTTCTCACCATCTTTTTCATATATTCCTGTGTATGGTAAGGGGGGCAAAACTATTAATTTCTCTGGAATTCTATCTGACCCATCTCGTATCTGTTTTCCCTGTATATATTCTGGCATCTCCTTGGAATTACCAGTGCTGGGTTTTCCAGAGATTTCATAATATTGAAGCCTTTTGTATGCCTCAGGCAGAGGCAGTCCTGTTAAATTTAGACAGAGTTTGCAATCTGTTTTATTCAAGGAATTTTTCTGAAATCCTTCCTTTTTAGTCATTTCAGTATTAGGGTGAGTAAATATTGTAATCAATAATAAACCTATAAATATTGGTATGCATGAAATCCCTATATATGTTGAAGAAGGAAATACTCCATCAGGCAGTGTGACTGCCTTGAGTCTTCTTGCTGTGACTGTGTCAAACAGCTTAGAGACCCTGGCTCCCAACAGAAGGAGACTGCAGAGGTCTTTCCTCTGTCCCTGGGACAGGACTCTGGGGCTTTGACTAGATTCAGACCCTGGCCACAGTCTGGAACCCCAGAGGGGTGAGCTTGTGGTCATTCAACAGACCAAGAGAGCAGTCAGAGGTCCTTGCTGGGGTGTCTGAATAATACTCAAAAGCTCAGGAAGCACCTCAAAACCAGACAAAGGCTGGGGAAATGAGTAAACAAAAAAAAAAAGAAGCTGACCATATACATTTATTTGGTCCCATAGAAGGCCAAATCACTCAATCAGAAGATGAGAAAGTCCAAGCTTCTGCATCTAAAGACTTCAAGAAATATAGAAGTTGTTGTCAGGCTATGGCAGAGCTCAAAAAAGATTTTAAAAATCAAGTAAGGGAAATAGAAGAAAAATTGGGAAAAGAAATGAGAGAGATGCAGGAAAAACATGAAAATGAAGTCAGCAGTTTAGTCAAGGAGACCCAAAAAATGCTGAAGAGAATAACATGTTAAAAACCAGTTTAGGTCAAATGGATAAAAGAAAAGGTTTAAAAAGTTATTGAGGAGAAGAATGCTTTAAAAAGCAGAATTGGACAGATGGAAAAGGAGATAAGAAAGCTCTCTGAGGAAAACAAATTCTTCAGATGTAGAATGGAACTAAAGGAAGCTGATGACTTTGTGAGAAATCAAGACACAATAATTCAACACCAAAAGAATGAAAAATTAGAAGAAAATGTGAAATATCTCATTGGGAAAAAAAAAACAACTGATCTGGAAAACAGACCCAGAAAGGATAATTTAAAAATTATTGGGCTACCTGAAAGTCATGATCAAGAAGAGAACCTTGACTTCATTTTTAAAGAATTTCTACAAGAAAATTCCCCTGATATCCTAGAAGCAGAGGGCAAAATAGAAATTGAGAGAATCCACCAATCTCCCCTGAAAAGAGATCCCAAAAAAAAGCAATCCCCAGGAATATTATAACCAGGTTCCAGAACTCCCAAGTCAAAGAGAAAATAATACAAGCAGCCAGAAGGATACAATTCAAATATCATGGAGCTGCAGTCAGGATCACATAGGACTTAGCAGCAGCCACATTAAAGGCTTGTAGGGATTAGAATATAATATGCTGGAAGGCAAGAGAGCTTGAAATGCAACTGAGAATCAACTGCCCAGCAAAACTGAACATCCTCTTCCAAGAGAAAAGATGAACTTTCAATGAAACAGGGGAAGACCAGAGCTGAACAGAAAGTTTGATCTTCAAGTACAAGACTCAGGTGAAGCATAGAGAGGGAGGATAAGAAGGGTAAATTATGAGGGATTTAATGAAGATGAACTATGTGTGTTCCTGATAATACTTGTGTGAATCTTCTCATTTAATAGAGCAGGTAGAAGGAGCTTTTATAGATGAGGCACAGGAGAGAGTTGAATTTGAAGATATATTATAAAAATAAAGTCTGGTGAATGTATTGGGAGTAAGAGAAAGGAGAGGTAGAATAGTCTAAGATATTTCATATAAGAGATATTTCATGTAGCTTTTGCAATGGTATGGAAAGGGGGAAGGTGAGGGGGAATGAGGGAATCTTCATTCTCATCAGAAATGGATCAGAGAGGAAACAGCATACATACGCAATAGGGTATAGACATCTAGAAGAAAAAGGGAGAGAATGGGGATGGGGAGGGGGATGTGGGTGATAGAGGAGAGGGCAGATCATAGGAGAAGATAGTCAGATATAACACCTTTTCTTTTTTACTTTTTGCAAGGTGCTGGGATTGGGTGGTCTGTCCAGGCCATGGTGGTTGCTGGTCTCTGGGGTGGGATGTGTACTTGGGGCCTCTTGTCTCCAGGGCCAGTGCTTTGTCCACTGTGCCACACAGCTGTCCCACAGTACATTTTTGAAGAGGGAGTGAAAGGAGAGAGAAAATATAATAGATGATAGTGGGGAGGAATAGATGGAGGGAAATACAATCATCAATAGCAACTGGAAAAAATATGGAGGTAACTTCTATGATGGATTTTTTGTGTTCCACTTGAGACAGAGCTGATGATATCAGAACACAGACTGAAACACATTTTTTTACTCTTTCTTTTACTTTATTTCTCATGAGGTTTTATATTTTTGTGGGGGGGAGGGGTATTATGTTTATTCTTAAACAAGAATATTTTAGTAATATGTAAATAAATTAAAGAAAAATACCCCCCCCCAAAAGACCAATACCCAGTCCTCCCTTCTCCCCTGCTGGTTCCAGCTTTCACTTCTTCCTTACTATTACTCAAGACTCCAAGATTCCCAATTGGCTCTGTAGCACTTTGTGAAAGGATAGTTTTCTTCAAGAACAAGATGTCTTCCCGGTCAGAAAGAGTAGTTTCCATTGGTTCTATAACAAAGAGCAGTCTCAAAAGTCCCAAAACCTGCTTCTTTGGATTTCAGAAGACAAGGAAAAATGCAGATCACCCAGTGCTGTTTTACCTCTTTGGTTTTTCTCCTCAAGAGACTTGAAACCTGGCAATTTAAGCCACAGTGCTTGCCCTGGGTATCCATAGAGGGTTGATTTGCATGAAAAGACACTAAAGGAGAAACCTGCCTTGTGCTTCTTTAAAATTCATTCTCTCTTCCTTAATAGCAATTTGATTTAATTCACTCATCTCAGTATCATGAACTGCAGCAGAGCAGAGCTGCTATTTATAAATGATCTTGATCGGATAAAATGATGTCTTGAATCCTTCTAGTGGTCTGATCGAAATAATAAGGGAAAGTTCCAAATGAAAGGAACTGAGGGGGGGAGGGGATGGAGGATGAGGAATGCTAGGGGAAAGGGTGAGTTAACATCTGTTTAAGTGACTGATTTAACTTATGTATCTTTCTTTTTATAATTTAAGTGAGGTTTAGAAGAGAGAGGTGATAAAATAAAGGAATTTTCCATACTAAAAGGTTGGTGTTTATCTCAATCCACCCAGGTTAGGTAAAAATGAAGAGTATAAGTCATACGGTCATAGGACTGCAAACAGGATCATAAAAAGGAATTTTAAGTAATCAAAAGTTGGTCAGTTGCCAGATTTTTTAAGAGAAGAGAATAGAAAACCCTAGCTCTTTTACATGAGATATTAGTTTATCTGTATAATCCTTTTTTAGATGAAAGAAGAGAGCTCCAGGGCGGCTAGGTGGCATAGTGCAGTGGGGCGGCTAGGTGGCGTAGTGAATAAAGCACTGGCCCTGGAGTCAGGAGTACCTGGGTTCAAGTACCTGGGTTCAAATCCAATCTCAGACACTTAATAATTACCTAGCTGTGTGGCCTTGGGTGAGCCACTTAACCCCATTTGCCTTGCCAAAATCTAAAAGAGAGAGAGAGAGAGAGAGAGAGAGAGAGAGAGAGAGAGAAAGAGAGCTCCAAGAGGATAATTCACTGACCCCAAGGTTATACCTAGATTCCAGAAGACTTCCTATTCCCTATTTAGCTTAATCAGTCAACAAATATTTATTAAGTACCTTCTTTGTATCAGGCACTGTGTTGGGCACTGAGAAGACAAATAGAGTGAATGAATGATTCTTACTTGTAAGGAACAAGCATTCTGTCCAGGAAGACAAAAAAAAATATATAGTATATATATATACACATATATATATATGTGTATATATATATATATATATATATATATATATATATATATATATAATAACAGATTCATAAACAGAGGAATTTTAAACTCTTTTGGTGGAAGCATGATATGTTGAAAAAATACACGTTTTCTGCAAGTTTAATTGTTATTTAGTTGTTTTAGGTTTATTTATAGGATAGTTAGGAAGAAACTAACATATACTCCAACTTTAATTGATCTCTTGTGAAATTTGTATTTTGGTCCAAATTTGGTACAAATGTTCAACACTAGGATGAAAGGAAAAAAAAATTTTTCAGTTCCAAAACAGTCAAGTATTTACACTGTGCATACCAGTTCATGTGAATGTCATGATATCATTGTCTTCTTTGAAAATAAAGGACAAGGGGTGGCTATGTGGTGTAGCGGATAGAGCACCAGCCTTGGAGTCAGGAGTACCTGAGTTCAAATCTGACTTCAGACACTTAATAATTACCTAGCTGTGTGGCCTTGGGCAAGTCACTTAACCCCATTTGCCTTGCAAAAAATCCTAAAAATAAATAAACAAATAAATAAATAAATTAACAAAAAGAAAATAAAGGACAAACATCACACTGTGCTGAGGATACAAATCAAGAATGCTAGATTGTCTCTGCCCTGAAGGAGTTTCTATCTTATTGGGGAAGGCAAGTAAGAGGGGGAAAGGATATCTCCATGGAGGGATTGTGAGAAGATATTTAGGAAGTAGCATGGAGACCAGGACCCCAGCAAGATAGGGCAAAAACCCAGCAATCAAAGCTGAGGGACTCAGGATAAAAGGAAAAGGTTCTGGTAGGGAGGAGGCAGAAGTGATGGTGGTGTGGAGATTTTAGTCCTGAGAGACTAGAGCCTCTCATAGAGTCTAGTAAAGAAGCATGAGGCTGTGGATGCTTCTCATAAAAGTACAGACACTGAAGACTGTGCCAATCCTCACCCTTTACCTGTCACCCTGGGAAATTTGGGATTGCCCAATTTCTCAAAAGGGGAAGTAGGCTTCGTAATTTTAACATTCATTGGGTTACAGTCCCTAAGAATTCTCTCTAGCAAAAAGAAAGTAAAGAAAAAGGTTATTCAAGGTACAACCATGAATCAGTTATGTAACAGAACATTTCTAATCCATAAGGAATCATAGCAGAATTCAATAGTTTGGAAACTAATATTAAAGTCTTATTGGGATATAATTTCACCTCCAGTGATTATAGCTCATAAAAGCATCAAGAGGGATCTTCCTTGGGCTTAGGCCTCCCTTTCTGATGTCTATGCTTTCCTTTTTTAAAAAAATATTTATTTTATATAAAAATATTTAAATGTAATGTTAATTTTCAATATTCATTTTTGTAAAGTTTCACTCACACATTTCCCTCTCCCCACTATAGGAAAGCAAGAAATCTAAAATAGGTTATACATGTATAATTGTGTTATACATATTTCCATATTAGTCATGCTATATGACAGAAGAATCAGAACAATAAGGGAAAAAGCACAAAAAGCAAAAAAGCAAAAAATAAATTTTAAATAGTATG
The DNA here is from genome assembly GCF_037893015.1 of Macrotis lagotis. Lineage (NCBI taxonomy): Eukaryota > Metazoa > Chordata > Mammalia > Peramelemorphia > Peramelidae > Macrotis > Macrotis lagotis. The sequence continues at coordinate 277,558,984 of NC_133661.1, read as the reverse complement.
CTTTGATCTGCATTCAAATTCCTTAGTTCTCTGAATGTGGATGAGATTTTTCATTACAGGTCTTTTAGAATTGTCTTTGATTGCTATCATAGTTGATCATCTCACAATGTTGCTGTTAAACTGTATAGTGTTCTTCTGGTTCTGCTCACTTTGCTCAGTATGAGTTCATATAAATCTTTACAGGTTTTTCTGAAATCTGTTGCCTATCATTTCTTATAGAGCAATAATATTCCATTATATTCATATATCACAACTTGTTTATCCATTCCCTAATTGAAGGGTATCCCCTCAATTTCTAATTTTTTGCCTTTACAAAAAGAGTTGCTATGAATATTATTGTACATGTGGATCTTTTCCCCTTTTTTTGTAATCTCTGTGGGCTACAAACCTAATAGTAATATTTACTGGATCAAAGGGTGTCCATAGAGGTGGCTAGATTGCATAGTGGACAGAGCACCAACTCTGGAGTCAAGAGGCCCTGAGTTCAAATTTGGCCTCAGATGCTTAGTGAATAGCTAGCAGGGTGACCTTGGGCAAGTCACTCTTAAACCCCATTGCCTTAAATAAATTTTTTTTTTAGATTTTTGCAAGGTAAATGGGGTTAAGTGGCTTGCCCAAGGCCACACAGCTAGGTAATTATTAAGTGTCTGAGGTCGGATTTGAACTCAGGTACTCCTAACTCCAGGGCTGGTACTCTATCCACTGTGCCACCTAGCCACCCCATGCCTTAAATAAATTTTAAAAAGCATGCCCACAGTTTTATTTCCCTATCAGCATAGTTCCGAACTACTCTCCAGAATCTTTAGATCAGTTCACAACTCCACCAACAGTGTATTTAGTATCCTAGTTTTCCTCTCCAATATTCATCCTTTCCCTTTTCTGTCATATTAGCCAAACTGATAGGTATGTGGTGATACCTCAGAGTTGTTTTAATTTGTATTTATCTAATTAATAGTGACAGATCATTTTTATATGACTATAGCTAAGTTTAATTTCATCTGAAAGCTGCCTGGTCATATCCTTTGACCACCTATCAATTGGAGATTGACTTGTATTCTTATAAATTTGAATCAGTATTCCATATATTTGAGAAATGAATTGTTTATTAGAAACACAGGCTGTAAAAATTGTTTTCTTCTAATCTGAGTTGTATTGGTTTTGTTTTTGCAAAAACTTTTCAATTTAATATAACCACCAAAATTTTCCATTTTATATTTCATAATATTCTCTGTCTCTTCTTTGGTTGTATAGTCTCCTTCTTTTCATAGATCTGACAGATAAATGGCTCCCTTCCTTTTCTAATTGGTTTATGGCATCACACTTTGTGTCTAAATCATGTACCCATTTTGACCTTCACTTTGTAATAGGGTATGAGATGTTCATCTATGCTTAGGTTTGTGCCCTATGATTTTCCAGTTTTCCTAGCAGTTTTTGTCAAATAGTACTTATCCCAGAAACTGAAGTCATTGAGTTTATCAAACAGTAAATTAGTAGAATTATTTACTACTGTGTCTTGTGAACCTAATTTATTCCACTGATTCACCACTCCATTTCTTAGCCAATACCAAATAGTGTTGAAAACTGCTGCTTTATAGACTGGTATGGCCAGTCCACTTTCCTTTGTATTTTTCTTCATTAAATCCCTTGATATTCTTGCTCTTTGATTCTTTCAGATAGACTTTACTATTATTTTTTTCTAGCTCTATAAAACAATTGTTTGGTAGTTTGGTTGCTTTGGCACTAAATAGGTAGATTAAAATTGTCATTTTTATTACATTAATTCACTCTACCCATGAATAACTGATATTTTTCCAGTGGTTTAGATCTGACTTTATAAATTTGTGTGAAAAGTGCTTTGTAATTTTGTTCATTTTGAACCTGGGTTTGTCTTTGAACCTTGGGTATGCTTGCTGATAGTTTTAGACAGATACTGCTTATCATTTTAAGGAAAATCCCATTTATTCCTATGCTCTCTGTTGTTTTTAATAGGAATGAATGCTGTATTTTATCAAAAGCTTTTTCATCATCTATTGAGATAATCATATGATTTTGATAAGGTCAATTATTCTGATTGTTTTTCCTAATTTTGAACCATCCCTGCATTTCTGCTATAAATCCTACCTGATTCTAGTGTATCATTTCAGTGATAACTTATAATCTATTTGCAAGCATTTTATTTAAAATTTTTGCATCAATGTTGATTATGGAAATTGGTCTTTAATTTTCTTTCTCAGTTTTGGTTCTTTCTAGTTTAGGTATCAGCACCAAAATTGTGCCATAAAAAGAATTTGATAGGGTTTCATCTAATTTTCCAAATAGTTTATATACCATATTTCTTCATGTATAGGATACACCTTAATTTTGGGACCCAAAATTTGAAAAAAAAAAGTATCACATAAAGTTATTGAAGTCAAGTTTTATTGATTATAAAATTCATAAAACTCCTCATCACTATCAAAACTCTCATCTGGTAGCTTGTCCTCATCTGTGTTTGATGATGAATCCCTGTCTTCAGAGAGGTTCTGTCTGCTCTCCTGACTGTGCTCTGGTCTGGAGCTGACCACCTGGAGAAGTCTAGTATATGGAGGCATGCTCAGTCCATTACCTTTCATGAACCTGAAGCACCCATTGTGTCTCCTTTGAAATCATTCACTTCTTGTTCACAGTTTTTCTGGCCCCCTGCTGAACCCTCAGCAATTCCACTGACCCTTTGCTCTTCCATTTCTCTCTTCACTTTCCTCTGTCACTCAGGTCATTTGGCTGCCTTGCCTCTCCTGGCCTTCTTTTACCAGGGTGTTTTCAATTGGGTTTCTTTTTCCCAGAGCCAGGCTTGGATTGTTTTCTCAGTTGAAGAGGACAAACTGACCTTCAGCAGCATGATTTCCATTCTCTTTTGCAAACTGGATCACTTTGAACTTGAATTCAGAATTGTATGAAAATTTTTTCTGAGTCATTTCTGGGCAGAACAAAGTAACCTAATATATTGGTAACAAATGTGAAACAATGAGTGAAAAGACAACAACCTGAAAAAATGGGAAATGCAAGTAAAAAATTACCACAATGAACACAAAACTAAGCACCAAAAAGTGGGGAAATGAAAGTTAAAAAAAAAATCTACAACCACTCTATAAGATGCTCCCAATTTTTAGACCCCAAATTTTTTGAAAAAGGGTGTGTCTCATACATTGGGAAAATATGGTAGTATTGGAATTAATTGTTGTTTAAATGTTTGGTGGAATTCACTTGTGCATTTGTCTGTGCTTTCCATGTTGAAGACTCTATCCTGATTCTGGAGCTGCAGCCACAGCAAGTAAACCTTGTCTTTATTGCTGGCACTCATGGGTCTTCTAGGACCTTTCAAAATCTACAAGGTTGATGTTAGAAACAAAAGAAACACAAAAAGAGAGGCCAGGCAGTTCAAGACCTCTGCTACAACCTAAATTTGTTGTCCAAACACTATGTGAGGAGTACAAGTGTGGAGTGTCCCAACCTTGCCATTATTCCAGGGACCCCTCTTTCCTTCATACTCTGAAGTATATATTTTATTCTTTTAAATAATTCTTTATTATTTTATTTCATCTTTCCAATTACACACAAAGGTAGTTTTCAATATTCATCCATTTCCAGGATGAGTTCCGCATTTTTCTACCACCCTCCCTTCTCTCCTTCCTCCTCAAGGCAGTGAACAATTTAGTAAAAGTTATACATGTACAATCGTGTTTAACATATCTCCATATTAGTTTTGTTGTGAAAGAGGAATTAGCACTACAGGGGGGGAAAATAACCATGAGAAAGACAGAAAACACATAAAAGAAGTTTTTAAAAGTGAACATAGCATGCTTTGCTCTACATTCAAACTTCATAGTTTTTTCATCTGGATGTGGATTCATTTTCTATAACAGGTCTCACTTTTTATATCTAAATTATGTTTCCATTTTGACCATATTTTGGTATAGTGTGTGAAATGTGGGTCTATGCCTAGTTTTTGCCATACTATTATCTATTTTTCTCAGCAGTTTTTTTTAATTAAATGGTAAGTTCTAATCCTAGAAGTTAGAGAGTCTTTGTATTTATCAAACAGTAGATTGCTATAGTCATTTATTACTGTTTCTTTTGTATCCACTGATCCACTTTTCTATTTTTTAGCCATTACCAGACAGTTTTTGATGACCACTCCTTTATAATATGGTTTTAGATCTGGTATAGTTAAGCCACTTTCCTTTGCATTTTTTTCCCGTAAATTCCATTGATATTCTTGGCTTTTTATTATTCCAGTTGAATTTTGTTACTAATTTTTCTAGCTCTGCAAAATAGATTTTTGGTAATTTGATTAGTATGGGTAATTAATTTGGGTAGAATTGTTTTTGTTACATTAGCTCAGCCTAACTGTGAGCAATTGACATTTTCCCAATTGCTTGTAGCTGACTAGATTTGTGTGAAAAAAAATTGTAATTGTGTTCATATAGTTTCAGAATTGTCTGTATATTATCTTTTTTTTTTTTTTAGATTTTTCAAGGCAATGGGGTTAAGTGGCTTGTCCAAGGCTACATGGCTAGGTAATTATTAAGTGTCTGAGGTCGAATTTGAACCCAAGTACTCCTTCCTGACTCCAAGGCCGGTGCTCTATCCACTGCACCACCTAGCTGATCATATATTATCTTCTTATTTTATATTTTTATATTCTTGAAAGCCCTAGCAGATCTACCACCAGGTATGGTGTCTTAAATCATTAGTTTTTCTGGTTCAGCCACCAATCTGGGGAATTTAACCCAGAAATGAGTCAGAAATATTTAGCTTTAAACTGGCAGAGGATATCTGTGTATGCTCAAGGTTTCATATTCAAATTTCTAAAACTAGAAAAAATAGATCTGGCAATCATCTGCATAGATATGATAATTAAATATTTGGAAGTTGATGAGGTTATCTAGAGAAATAATTTAAAGGGAGAAGAACAGGGGGCCTAGGACAGAGTACTGTGGAACACCCATGGTTAGATGAAATCTTGATCAGTTGATCAAGATTCCAGAGACCAATTCAATGATACAGTGGAAAGAATGCTAAATTTGTAGTCAGATGACTTTGGTTTGAATCCTGGCCATATAACCATAGTTAATTAATTGGTCCTCTGTTTCTTCATCTGTAAAATGAAGTAGAGGCCTTAAGATAACTTTCAGCTCTATATTAGGGGTCAGCAAACTACAGCTTACAAGATTCTTTTTTTTTTTTACATTTTAAAGTACAGTAAACTATTCTTGAAGTCTTAGTCTGGCACAGACTTTGGTTGCAAAGCACTCTCAGATCCTGAGAATAATCACATAAGTCAGAGAAATTTGTTTCAATATTTTCCCTCACAGTTACAATTGCTAACTGTATCTTCCTCCATCCTATTCCCTGCCAACATTTAATTTGTCTCTTCTTTCACCCTGTCCCTTCTCAAAAGTATTTTGCATTTATCCTGTTCCGCAATTTTCTCTCTCCTATCAACTCTCCCCCGAACTTTTCCAATATCTTTCCCTTCCTGATAATGTTTGTCCTTTATTCTTGAAGACCCTTAGGGAGGTGATGCCATGACAAGTACATTTGAGTGAAGGGAGGTTGTGTTAAGTCACCAGACTCACTTTGTCCTCCAGATCCATCTGGGTCCAGTGACCAGATAGAATCAGGATGACTGGAGATGGCCCTGGATGTGAGGTAGTCAAGGCTAAGTGACTTGCCCAGGGTCACACAGCTAGTTAGTGTCAAGTGTTTGAGGCTAGATTCAAATTCCTGTCCTCCTGACTCCAAGGTGCCCTATCCACTGTGCCACCCAGCTGCCCTAATAGATTTCTATACTCAATTGATTATATTTTTTTACTTTTTTTGTTGCTTGCAACATGGTTAATATAAAAATGTTTTGCATGATTTCATATGATTAATGCTTATTATATTTCTTGCCTTCTCATTGGGTAGAGGAGAGATGAAGGGAGAGAATTTGGAACTGAAAATAAAAATCTTTTAAATTAAATTTTTAAAAAATGTTATATAGTTCATAGGGGCAGCTAGGTGGCACAGTGGATAGAGCACCAACCCTGGAGTCAGGAGGACCTAAGTTCAAATCCGGTCTCAGACACTTAATAATTACCTAGCTGTGTGGCCTTGGGTAAGCCACTTAACCCCATTTGCCTGCAAAAACTAAAAAAAAAAAAAGTTATATAGTTCAGTATTGTACAATAGCTATCACTTATCCCTTATGATTTCTCCAGGCCTGGTTTGTCTTTTTTTTTCCCCTTCTGGTCATATTTCTATCTGAGTATGTCCTTTATATTGCTTTTCCTCCATGTTAGTAATATCTTGCAACCTCTTCATCCCCTGGGACTTTGTATTCTCTACTATTTGGGCCTGTCAATTGTGGGACTACAAAAATGTGGTCCACCGTAGAAGATTATTTATGGAAGCCTGGTGACTCCAGTTCCAAATTCTCTCCCTTCATCCCTCTTCTATATAACGAGAAGGCAAGTCCCTTACACAGAGTGTCCTCTTTGAAGGGGGCGACTTCCAAAAGCCCCTAAGTGGCACAGGTCCAAGGATTTACAAGACTGAATTCAGTGATCAATGGGCTCTCTCATCAATGATTCACTAGTTTTGGCCAAAACACTCTCAGATCCTGAAAATAATCACTTTCTCCAGGTGTATTGTGGTAAACACCCAGGGACAGGCCAAGTCCCCCAGTGTGGACCACAAAACATGTTTACAAGGAATATTCCCTAGCACTCCCTGTCTCAGAATGCTTTGAATACATGTTTCTTCTGTTCAGTGTGCTTAGGAAGTCCCTTCTCCTTGGACCATGATGGCTGATAGGAAAGATCTCAACCTTTCAGACAGAAAAAGGAGGTGACAAATGTTGGAGGGGATGAGGGAAAATGAGATTAATGCACCACTGGAGGAGTTGTGAAAGGATTCAACAATTCTGTAAAGCAATTTGAAACTATGCTCAAAGGGTTATAAAACTAAGGCTATTACCCCTTGTCCTAGCAATGCCATTACTAGGTCTATATGCCAGAAGAGATGAAAAACAGGAAGGAAAATGTTCTATTTGTATAAGAATATTCATAGCAGCTTTTTTCTGGTGGCAAGGTTGAAGGGATGCCCACTGGTTGGGGAATGACTGAATATATTATGGTATGTGATTATGATGGAATACTGTTCTGTTATGAGAAATGATGAACAGAATGCTCTCAGTAAAAAACTTACATGAGCAGATGCAATGGGAAATAAAGTAAATAGAAAGTAACAGCAAAGTTGTAAGATGATAAGGTGTGAATGACTTACCTTTTGTCAGTAATGCTCTGACCCAAAACAGCTCTGAAGGACTTACGGTAAAGAATACTATCCATCCCAAAGACAGAAATGATAGTGTCTGAATACAGATTGATACATATTTTTTTCCCTGTATTTTTCTTGATGTATCTCTTTTCTTGGGAGGAGGGGTTATGTTTACTTTTACAACATGAATATTGTAGTGATGTTTTTCATGACTACACATTTCTAACCTATAGCAAATAATTTGTTTTCTCAATAAGGGGGAATTCAGAGCTCAAGGGTTTTTTTTAATTTATTTTTGCTTTGGCAAGGTAATGGGGTTATGACTTTCCCAAGGTCACACAGCTAAGTAATTATAAAGTATCTGAGGGTAGATTTGAATTCAGGTCTTCCTGACTCCAAGGCTAGTATTCTGTCCACTGTACCACCTAGCTGCCCCATAGAACTCAAGGTTTTAAAAAATGAATGTTGAAATTTATTTTTCCATGTAACTGGAGAAAATAAAATAAAATTTAAAAAATATATGCTTCAATTTACACTCAATTTAATTGTAATGTTTTATTATATTGTTCAGAATAGAGTAGCATATATATATATATATATATATATATAAAAGGTAGCAAAGAACCTTTTACATTGTTCATAGTAGATGCTTATTAAATCAATTGAATGAAGGCATGGTATGCATTTCAGATTGACAAATAATAGGAAATTGAGAGGGATGGGTAAACCATTAGGCAATAAAATTCAGAATCCAAAAAACTCATAAGGTTAAAGGATTTGAATAAATAATTTTAAAAAGAAGGAATTCAAACTTCTGAGAACCATCTAATAATCATTCTAAATAATAAAGAAATGCAAATTAAAGCAATTCTGAAGTATCATCTCACCTCCATCACATTAGCCAAGATGGGAAAATTCAAAGTTAGAAGGAACTGTTGAAATAGGGATGCACTAATTGATTACTCAGTGTGGAATTGTGAATTGTCTCACCTGTTTTGGGAAAAAAAAACAATTTGTTTGGAGTTATGTGAGAAGACTTACTCAAATGTTCCTAACCTTTGACTATAATATCTCACTATTGAAGTTTCAAGAAGGTTAAGGACAGTAAGAAAACAACCTCATATACAAAAATATTCATAGTAGTGTTATTGGTGATAACAAAATATGTGTTCAGGAATTGGAGAATAGCTGAACAAACTATGAAATATATCAATGTAATGAAATATTACTGTGCTGAAGGGAGTAACAGCTATGAAAAATTCAGGGAAATGTTTGAAAGACCTATATGAAAATATAGTGAAGAGTGTATATTTGTATATGTGTCCTTTTCACTCAAAACTGTGTGTGTATGCATGATTTATAGAGCGAAAACTTTAAAAAGCAATAATGCTTAGGTCAAATAAAATTATGTTGATACAAAACTATCAATTATAGGATCTTAGAAGCCCTATTGTCCAACCCCTTCACTGAAACCTTGGAGCTTTGACTCCAAGCCATGAGCTCTGGCCTCTAGATTGTTGTTGTTCTTCTACAGACCCGTCCTTTCAATCAATAATTCGTCAACTATGAAAGTGAACATGACATATATTATCAATCATACTCACACTATTAGATCTTTTGTTTGACTGTGTACTTAGAGGAGATTGCATTATATCCACTAGCTATCAATATGACTTTTGACTAATCATACTCCCTACACCTCAGTTTCTTCATCTGTAAAAGAAATTGATTTGTCTAGATGATCTCCAGGGGCCTTTCCTGCTCTAAATCTATTCTTCTTTATGGAAGGTTATTTGTTCAGAAATGTCTGCTGTATCAGAAAAAAAGTATCCTTTTTGCTAAATCTATTAAGGTAAATTTCAACAGGAATAAATACAAATTTGAGTTCAAGAAATCAATTGCACAAGTATAAGATGAAGAAGACAACAGGTCTTCTGAAAAAGACCTAAGTGTTTTAGTGGACTTCAAGCTCAATCCATGTCAACAGTGTGATGTGACATGTGAAAAAGTTAATGAGATTTTATGGTATATTAAAAGCAATAGTTTTCTGAATAAAGAAAATTTCAGAACAAGTTCCATTATATGACCTCCTTAGACTGTCTTGGGAGTATTGTGATCAGCCCTAGATACCATACTGTAATAAAGACATTGGTAAGAGATCAGTCAGAAGGCAACTTGTGAAAGGGTCCTTGAAACCATATTTTTTAAAAAATTTTTATTTATTCGTTTAGAATTTTACAACTTTTCCCTTAATCTCACTTCCCTCCCCACCCCCACTCCTCATAGAACACAGTCTATTAGGAAACCATATCTTTAACGGGTTAGTTAAAAGAACTGGGGATGAGTGGTGTGCCTTTTTATTAAGATGTCTTAATTTAAAAAAAATTTAATCACTCTGGGTTAAAAAAGAGAACTGGGGATGTTTAGCATTCATTTAGAAGTGGATAGAATGCTAGACTTTGAAACAGGAAGACCTGAGCTCAACTCTTGCCTCAGACATTTACTAGCAAGTCACTTAATCTCAGCCTATCTCTGTTTTTTTTAGATACAAAGTGAGGATAATGATGGTACCTACCTCAGAAGATTGTTGTAAGGATGAAAGGAGATTTTTGTAAGGAGCTTTGCAAAGCTTTAAAAATATATAAAATACTGTTTTAATTTTTGTTTTTGTTCAACTATTTATGAATCTTCGTATCTCCATTTGGGATTTTCTTGGCAAAGCTATTGGGGTAGTTTTCCATTTTCTTTTCCACAAGAGGAAACCCAAACAGGGTTAAAGGACTTGCCCAGGGTCACACAGCTACTAAATGTCTGAGGCCAAATTTGAATTCAGAAAGATTAAGTCTCCTCACTCCAGGCCCAGCACTCTATCCATTGCCCCACCTAACTGTCTCAGCTATATTTTATTGGAAGACTTGCCAGGGAGGGAGGGCATAATAATTGTTTTCAAGTACTTGAAGGATCCTCCTATGGAAGAGAGATGAGACTTATTTTGCCTGACTGCTGAGGGCAGTACTTCTATTAATAAGAAAAAAAAATACTCCCTAGAAGTAATGAGTTCTCCGTAGTTGGAGGTTGGCAGGTGGAGGTTGGAGGACCAGTTCTCAGGCATAATTGTGTAAAGGGAATTTGTGCTTCAGGCATGAGTTGAACTAGATGACCTATATGGACCTTTTAACTCTGATTATCTGCTTTTGAGTGGGATTCTGGGGGAAAAAAACCCCAAAACTGGGGTGGGGGGTTACTTGCCAGTGCTATAGAGCAAGGCAGTGGCAGCCAGGGGTATAATCACAAAGCTTAAGTCTCGGTGCTTTGCTCTAGGCTAGTAGGTCAGACAAGCATTGAAGTCATTTTCCCTCAATCAAAAGTTTCTTAAAAGGAGGCAATTATCCGTCCCCCTCCACTCCATTAGCTGTGTCTCTTGATATATTGCTCAGCATTAGGGGAGGCTGTGCACCTGATGAAATTGCTAGTTTTGTCAGGTCCATGAAATTCTGCAGTATTCCTGCTTCTTGAACACAAAAGGTGTGACCTCCTGTTCTGTCCCAAGAACATTAATCCTTTTGTTCTTACAAAATTCCCAATCTTCCCATCAAAAGGTAAAATGATTCTGAAGAATAAATGAAGAAAAATGCTATCTACCTCCAGAGAAAGAACTCAATGGAGATCAAAGCTTACTTTTAAATTTTATTTTTCTTTGGTTTTTCCCCCTTCTTTTTTTTTTGGTTGGTGTTCTCTTTTGCAACATGGCTAATATGGAAATTTATAATGTATGATTTGTTGTAGTTCATTTGTTTCAGATGTGTCTACTCTTTGTGACCCTATTTGGGATTTTCTTAGCAAAGATATTAGAGTGGTTTCTTCTTCTCCAGATCATTTTATAGATGAATAACTGATGCAGAGTTGAATGACTTGCCCAGTTACATAACTAATAAGGAAAATTACTTGAACTCAGGAAGATCCACTGTGCTCTCTGCCCATGAATGCAGATATATAATCTATATCCAAATGCATGTGGGGGAAAGGAAGGAGGGAATTGGGAACTCAAATTTATAAAAAATAAATATTAAAAATTGTTTTTACATGTAATTGAGAAAAGTAAAATAAAACAATTCTTTAAAAAAAGATAAAAGAGTTAGTGTTAAGGATAGAATATTGTCTCAGAGTGAGCACAGAAATAAGCAAAAGTAGTCATAAGTAGTAGTCTTCCTAAAACAACTTAAGAAGGACCTAGGAAGACTGGACCTGCAAGGGGGAGGGTTGACTCCAGGCTGACTCCAGACCACTCACAGAATCAATAAACAACAGGCTTGGGGGCAGCTGGGTTGGAAGGAAGGCTCAAGTTTAGGAACTTTGACAGTGGGGATCAGATGGCAGAGTAGAAGACTGAAAGACCTTCCATCATCAAAGGATGCCAAGCATGTCTGTCCCTGGCTTCAGAAGCAGAAGGTGCTATCCTGGGGAGTGTGGTAGCAGGGGGCAGAGACCCTGTTAGCTGTGGTTGTTTACAAGGAAAGAAGAGCCCTTGGTTTCAGTTCCAGGACAGAAAGGACAGTTGTAGTTAGCAGCTATCAGAATAATCATAGGAAGCAAGAGTGGTTTGAGGACAACTTGGCCAGGAAGGCTGCAGCCATTGTTTATGGATGGAGAGAGTGCCCAAAACTGGGCCCCAGAACAAAGCTCAGAAAATCACAGTAAGAAGGACCCAAGACCTGGGCATAATTCCTCACACTTTGGAACTAGAACTTTATAATAATAAACTGCTAAAAACAAAAGAAAAAGAAAAATAAATAGGAAAGGAAAAAGAACCCAACCACAGATAATTACAATCAGGATAGAAAAGACCTGGTTCATATTCAGAGGAAGGTAGTAGAGCTAAAAAAACCCAAAAAACCAAACACTCCTTTTCCATTAGAAACATCATATGTTCACAAGTCCCAAAAGAATTCTTAAAAAGAACTTTAAAAATAAAATAAGAGGGGCAGCTAGGTGGTGCAGTGGATAGAGCACTGGCCCTGGAGTCAGGAGGACCTGAGTTCAAATAAGGACTCAGACAATTAATAATTACCTAGCTGTGTGGCCTTGGGCAAGCCACTTAACCCCCATTGCCTTGCAAAAAAACTGAAAAACTAAAAAATAAAATAAGAGAACTTGAGGAAAAATTAAGGAAAAACATAAGAGCATTACAAGAAAATTAAGACAATTATAAAAAGAAAGCTAACCAACTAGAAATAGGGAACCAAAAAGTTAAGAAAATAATTCCTTGAAAACTAGAATTGGGCAAGGGGAAGTTAATTACAACATAAGAAGCCAAGAAATAATATAACAAACCAAATGGATGAAAAAATTAGAAGAGAATGTAAAACATTTCATCAGAAAAATAACTGAATTGTAGAACAGATAGAGAAGAAATAATTTAAGAATTGTTGGAGTACTTGAAAGTTATGATAAAAAAATCTAATATTACAAGAAATTAATAAGGAAAATTTCCCTGAAGTTTTTTTCTCTTTCTTTCTTTTTCAATTTAAGGTAGTGGGATTAAGTGACTTGCCCAAGGTCACATAGCTAGAGCAATTATTAAATGTCTGAGGTCAGGTTTAAACTCAAATCCTCCTGACTCCAGGGCCGGTACTCTATCCACTATACCATCTAGCTGCCCCCTCCTAAAGTTTTAGGAAAAAAGATAAAGCAGAAATAGGGAAAAAAAAAATCTGCCATCACCACCTGAAAGAGATCCTAGGTGTTAACCTTAATTTCCTTAAACTAAAAATGAAATAACAAAGTTAGTTTAATAAATGAAGTTTAATTATCTAGGATCTTACCAAACACATGAGTGGATGGCATCTGTGCAAACACCAACATTTTCATAAAATTTGGGGGGCAATTTATACAGAATCCACAAGTGTCATAAAACTTTTGGTGGCCACACATCTGTATGTCATTGATTACTTTAATGATTATCCAACCCATCCACAAGTTCTGTTCCTTTATCAAACTGACAAGATTGTTTTTTTTCTCCAGGACCACTGTCTCCTGGTTATCAAGGTATTTTCATCTCTTATCTAGATAACCAGAGTAGTTCTTCAGTCTTCTTAGTCTTTCTTTTGGTTGTTAAACTTAAAAAGTCAACTTGCAAATGCAAATTAGAGGAAGGCTGTAATTCACAGAGCTTTTTCCCTCAGGTCTATCTAAAAGAGCAGATCCAGTGGGGAAGGGGGCAGAAGTAAAATCCTAAAACCTACAGTCCTCAATTAGAAGCTGATAGAACAACTTTTAATCAGAACTGTAGAGATAAAGAAATGTTAACTTTTAAAGAATATTAGATTAGACACAGGACATAAATTTAAGGAATATCATAGCCATGTTCTCCTTAATCCAAAGAGAAAATAATTTAAGCAACAATAAATAAATTAAATATTATGGAGCTACAATCAAAATTACACAAGACCTAACAGCTTCTAAGACAATAAATCTTGGAACATTCTGTTTTGTAGGGCAAAATATATAAGGTTATACCTTAGATCTTAGACCTTAGACCAAGGATAATTTATGCAGCAAAGTTAAATGTAATCCTGGATAAAAAAAAAATAGACATTTGAAGACTTGAAAGACTTTCAGGTATTTGTGTCAAAAAGAGCAAAATTTATTGGAAAATTCAACATATAAGATCCAGGAGAAATATTTGATAAACATTTAAGAGACCAGTTATAAAGAACTTAATAAGGTCAAACCGTTTACTTCTTATATGTGAAATTATTATCAGTACTCTTATGATTGCCATCATTATTTGTTTGAAAGAAAGACTTGGACTGAGCTGTGTATGGGATGATTCTAAAAAATAAATCTGCATGGGGAGAAATGAAAAAGAGTAATTATTTGATACAAATGAAGCATGAAAGGAAGAATTGATATGGAAAATGCAAGGCAGGGTGGAAGGACTGGTAGTACTAGAACCTTAACTCTTATCAGAAAGGAGTTAAAGAGGTAAGAACACATGCAACTAGAATAGCATAAAAGTCTTCTAAATTTAGAAAGAAATAAGAGGACCAGGGGTGGCTAGGTGGTACAGTGGTTAGAGCACTGGCCCTGAAGTTGGTAGTACCTGAGTTCAATTCCGACCTCAGACACTTAATAATTACCTAGCTGTGTGGCCTTGGGCAAGCTGCTTAACCCCATTGCCTTGCAAAAAAAAAAAAAAACCTAAAAAAAAAAAGAAATAAGAGGACCAAGGTCAGAAAGAAATAATAGGGTAGGATAAGGGAGGGTGTATAAATTTTTTATACATGTTTTATACATCTTTTAGAAGGGTATATAGATTAAGAATTTGGAGAGTTGAGGAAATAAGGAAGAAACTCTTAGAAAGATGGTAGAGAAAATTTGAAGTGGGGAAGAGGATAAGGGAGGGAGCTTAGAGGGGTGGATAGATCAAGGAATAAGAAGGCAGAGCAGCTAGGTGGTGCAGTGGATAGAGCACCAGCTCTGGAGTCAGGAGGACCTGAGTTTAAATCCAGCCTCAGACACTTAATAATTACCTAGGTGTGTGGCCTTGGGCAAGCCACTTAACCCCATTGTCTTGCCAAAAAAAAAAAAATAGGAATAGGAAGGCAATATGGAGGGAGAAATAAATTAGACAAGTGAGGAGAGATAGAGTAACCAGGAGAAAAAATGGGATGGAGGGAAATTCAGAGCAAGTGATTATGACTTAGAATGTGAATTGGATGAATTTATTCATTTTTCCATTTAGATCTCATATTTTCTGTTGGATAGGACCCTAACACCAATTCTTTTATCCTTTTAAAAAAAACTTTAATCATTTTAAACTTAAATACAAAATGAAAAGAGGGGAAAAAAGAACATTTCTATGTATATAGCAGAACATAAGAGAGGACTCAATATAAAACAATAAAGAGAATGTGAAATAGATAGTAGAACTATTTAATATCAGGTAAGAAATGGAGAGGTGGATTAGTGGGACAGAATAGATATACATATATAGTAGTGACTTTGTGTTTAACAAATGAAAAGATTCAAGTTTTGATAAAAACTGTTGGGAAGGTCAAAATAGTTATATGACCTAGATATAAAGAGAGATATCATAATAAAATTAGAACATGAAACTTATTACCTATCGGACTCATGAATAGGAGAATGATATGTGAAGAAATAAGAAACAGCATTGTTGAGATATAAAACGTATAGTTTCTATTATTTTAAATTAAAAAGTTCTTATGTAAATAAAAATTAAAGTAGCCAAGATTAGAAGGAAAGCAGAAAATTGTGTGTGGGGGGCAGAATTTTATAGACATTTCTCAAATATATGGAAAACTTTGTCAGTTTTTTTAGAATTTGGTTAACACCCCAATTGACAGACACTGGATATAAATAAGCAATTTTTCAATGAAAAAAACTTATATAAGAAAATGCTCTAAATCATTATTGAATAGAGAAATATGAATTAAAATAACTTTTAGATAATCTTATATCTTTCAGATTGGCTAAAATGATAGATGCTTTTCAATGGAGTCATAATTAAATAAACCATGGTGTATGATGATGATGGAATGCCATTTGATATAAGAAATGATGAGCTGATTGATTTTAAAAACAAAAAAAGATTTCTACCTACAAGGAAAGATGCTGTCTACCTCAGAGAAAGAACTCACAAATAGAAAGATTCATCTTATGGTCTAACACATGTGTGTATCCATGTGTGTATATGTGTATGATTATGAATAAGTCTGTAAATGATATATATTTGAGTTTAATTATAGCCTTTTGGGGGGGGAAGGGAGAACAAAAAATAAAATAAATATTATACAGCAGAGAAGAGAAGAAAACCAAGAAGGGAAGCACAGAAAAGTTGTAATACTTTGAAAACAAATTTGTAGGATTTATTCCTTAGATTTTGTGAAATTGAAATTTATTATTTTATATTATGTCCTCTCATGTTCTGCTGTGTACATGAAAATGTTTCTTTTCTTTCCTCTTTTCATTTGTATTGAAGTTTAAATGGACAAATTTTTTTAAAATATAAAAGAATTGGTTTTAGGACTCATTCTATAGAAAATATGGGATCCAAAAGGAGAAAAACAATCATAATGATGATTAATAATAATAATAATAATAACTGTATTTTTATATAATACTTTAAGGTTAGTAAAACATTTTGCAAATATTATCTCATTTTATTCTCATAGCAACCTCATTTTACAGATGAGGAAATTGAGGCAGGTGGAGGTTAAGTGATTTACCCACTATTATACAACTGTGACAGTAATAATATGAGACTAATTTGAACTCAGATATTCCTGACTCCAGGTTCTATGCTTCTTTTCCCTGTACCATCTAAATGCCCCAAACTACAGAGCTGGAAAGAACCTATAGGACTTTGTAGCTTGCTTGTGTGATGGCAGGAAAAGTCTCTTTTCCCACCCAAATAATCACCATGACCAGCTCTCATTCTCCCTCTTGGCCAAGCTATTCCATCCTCTTTCTGATGAGCAGCCCATGCCCATTCCCTAAACCAAGCAAATTCAAGACCTGTGTCCAATTTACATGACCTAGGAAAAAAGAAGAACCCCAGACTGGGAATCATTCTGTCACCGTATATCATTTCAGAGAAGTGGTCACTCTCCAGCTTTGCACTGGACTGCTCCCTTCTTCACCTCTAACTCTTAAGGTCCTTCCTTCACAACTCAGCTCCAATCTCACCTTCTGCAGGGCATTTCCAGTTTTCCCAGTGTCAGTGTCTTTCCTGAGGACACCATAAAACCCAGAGCTCCTAATTCTGCTTCCTGTAGCTAATTTATCTAATCCTCTTCCAGGTCAGTCAGTCAGTCAGTAAGTATTGTTTCTTTGCCCTATATTTATTATTTATTGTAAATAAATGCTACTGTAGCATTGTGCTAAGCTCTAGAGGATATAAAGCAAGGCAAAAGAGTCCCTATTCTCAAAGAGCTCATAGGGAAACAAACCGCAAATAATTATGTACAAAAACACATATACAGAATAAATTGAAGACAAACAGTAGAGGGAGGGACATTAAGGAGGATGAAGAAAAACTCTCCTGTAGAAGATTTTAGCTTGAATTTGAAGGTTATTTTCTCTTCTTATTACCTCCAAATAATTTTCTGACAAATGTTGGGGGAAAGCCTCATATAAAAGGAAGCATTAAGCTGAGCCTGGAGGGATTAATAAAAGCTAGGGAAGTTCAAAAAAGAATCTTGAAACATAATAAAACAAACGAAAACTCTTAACCTAGGCTTACTATGAATCAGAACATTTAAAACTCCTATCATTTGATTTAAAAAGACAATATTCTCATCATTAGACCAGATCTTCTGATGTGATTAGACAACATTTATAATCTAAACATTAAAGAAACATTCCTTCTTTTTTAAAATAATATTTATTTTGATCATATTTAATTATTAATATCATGTTAATAATATTTATTATTTTTCCTAATTATAAAATCAATTTTTAACATTCTTTTAAAAATTTTTGAGTTTGAAATTCTTTCACTACCTCCTTTCCCAATTCCATATGGTAAACAATTTGATAAAGGTTATCTATGTATAATCTTGCAAAACATATTTTCATATTAGTTATGTTATAAAAGAAGACTGATCACCCAAAAACTGAAAAAAAACAAAGTGAAAGTTTTTGACTTGTATTTCAGTATACATGAGAAAGCATTTTTCATCATGAATCTTTTGGAATTTTTTTTTTGAACCTTTTGGAATTGTCTTGAATCGTTGTTTTGCGGAGAATACCTAGGTCATTCCCAGTTGATCATCATAAAATGTTGCTGTTACAATGTTTTGGTTCTGCCCACTTCAGCTTGCATCAGTTCATATAGGCCTTTCCAGGTTTAAGCACCTCTTCTAAATGTCCACTTCCTTCAATCTGTCTTCACATAGCATAATCTCAAGGTCCTAAACCATCCTGGCATCCCTCATAACATCTGTGGGTGTTACTCTAGCATATCAGTGCCCTTCATGAAAGGAAGCACCTGAAACAGTGATTGTTAGTGTTTGGATCAAACAAACATCTAGTTATTTTCCCATAAGTTTCTTAAAAGGAGATAATGATTGATAACACTCCTCTCCTCCATCTTTATCTGTTAATGTATTGTTTGGAATTAGAGGAAGTTGTGTGCTTGATGAATTGCTAGTCTTGTCAAGTGAATTACCTGGACCTTGATACCTGTAATGCCATTGTGTCTGTGCTTTCTGAACACAGAAGGTCTAAATTCTCCCTCTACCCCAATTTAGTTTAATGTCACCCTATGCCATACCACTAGAAATACTTATCCAAGAGTATGGGCAAAAGTCAACTCTAGTTCCCTCAACCTGAGGCCTAAGCAGAAAACTCAGTAGAATCAGTATGGGACATTTCTAGAGCCTAAATAAAATGTTATCCAAATGATGCCATCCATTCTACACCATACCATACACACATTGACTTGTGATTTGAACTCCTAAAAAATTATGTGTAGACTTAGAACCAGTATATTTCTTAGTCAAGAGATCAACTGAGTCGTTTTCTTGTTAATGGCCTCAGTTCATAAAAGCTGTGATTGAAACAAAGTGGAGAATATACCCAAGATTGTTACCAACATTCTCAACAAGGGGATAGTATTGCTAAAGAATTTTGGTATGCAAGGTACACAGCAGATAGTAGACTTTCAAGTCACTCTCCTCTTCAATAGTCAGCCAATAAACATTTATTCAGCATTTGCTATGAGCCAGTCACTGTACTGAACACTGGAGACAAAGTGGAAAAAGACTTTCAAGGAATTTACAGTGTAAAGGGGAGACAACAAGTTAACAGATATGTAAAAACAAACTATATAGAGGATAAATAGGAAATAATGAATAGAGAGAAGGCATTGGAATTAAGAGGGGTTGGGACAGGCTTCCTATAAAATCTGAGATTTTAGTTGGGACTTTCAGGAAGCCAGGGAAGTTAGTAATCAGTGTTGAGAAGGGAGAGTGACCCAGGAATGGGAGGCAGGCAGAGCAAATGCCTAAAGCCAAAGATGGAATGTCTGGTTATTGGTACAATCAGGAAGCCAGGATTCCAGGATTGAAGAGTAAATGGAAGGGATGAAGGTATAAGAAGACTGGAGAGGGCTAGATTGTGAAGGGCTTTGAATGCCAAGCAGAGGATTTTATATTTGATCCTGGAAGTTATCCTGGAATATATTAAGTAGTAATCAAACTTGTGCTTTAGGAAAATAACTTTGGTGGAAGAATGGAGGATGGATAGGAGCAGGGACAGATTTGAGGCAGGCAGGCTCTACACTAGCCAAGCTATTGTAATAATCTAGACATGAAGTGATAAATGGTGACAGTGTCAGAGGAGAAAAGGGGGGGCATATTCAAGAGATAAAGATGCAATCAACAGGACTTGACTGCAGATTGGATATTGGTGGTGAGAGATAGCAGAGAATTGAAGATAATAGCTCAGGTCCCTTGGCTCTTTATTACCCCAGTATAAAACATCAATTATTTTTGTCATTTAAAGTTCTTCACAACTGGCCCCAACTTACCTTTTATGACCTTGCTATATATTATTTCTTTTTCCTGACTCTATAATCTAACCAAACTGACTGCCTTTCTGTTCCTTATTCACAACACTTCATCTCCCATTTATGTTGCCATCACATAGCCTTGTCCCATGCCTAGAATGTACTCTCTTATCACTTCATCCTCATAGAAACATTCTTTGATTCCTTCAAGATGACTCAAGCATTAACTTCTTCATGGTTTTTTTCTAATTCCTCCAATGCTTCTGTGTCCTTCCCCCCCAACTATCCTGCATTTATTTTGTAAATATTCAGAATATATTTATTTAAGTACAAATTGTCTCCCCTGACAGCTTTGGGGTGGGGTCTGTTTCATATGATCCTCTGAATTTTTTGCCTTTGTAATTATTGTATTGGATCTAATATAGTGTCTGGCATATAGTAGGTATTTAATAAATAAATATCTGTTAATTGATTGTTAAAAAAAAAAAAACCATAGGATTTAAGGGGCAGTTAGGTGGCGCAGTGGATAGAGCACCGACCCTGGAGTCAGGAGGACCTGGCCTCAGATATTTAATAATTACCTAGCTGTGTGACCTTGAGCAAGTCACTTAACTCCATTGCCTTGCAAACCTCCCCCCCCCCCAAAAAAGAAAGAAAACATAGAATTATCAATAGTATCATGCAAAACCAAGAACTTGCTGCAGTTTTCTACTGTAGGTCCATATATATGGGGGTTTTTTTGGTAAGGCAATGAGAATAAGTGACTTGCCCAGGGTCACAGAGCTAGGTAATCATTAAATGTCTGAGTCTGGATTTGAACTCAGGTCCTCCTGACTCCCAGGGTTGGTGCTCTATCCACTGCGCCACCTAGCTTCCCCCCCATATATACTTTTTAAAAAAAGGATTATTTCATGCACTAGACATTTCATCACCAATAATTGTCACTTAATGTTCTCATAAGTATTGGAGAACAATTGAGACTCTTGAATTATGTTTTCTTATGTATGTCAGTTTAACATTCTGGGTAGGATCCTTGCCATATAGTCAAAAAACATTTATAAGCAGTTGAACTAGGCACTATGCTAAGCAATGAGGATACAGAGACACAAGATGATCCCTTCCCTCAAGATACTTACAATCTAATCGGGAAGACAACAAGCAAACAATTATGTACAAGTGAGCTATATACAAGATGAGTAGGAAATAATTAAAAGGGGGAAGGTAGAAATGAGGGTTTTGTAGAAGATGAGATTTTAGCTGAGAATTAGATGAAGTCAGAGAAGTCAAAGGAAACTATCTACTCAAGGGGCAGCTAGGTGGCACAGTGCATAGAGCATCGGCTCTGGAGTCAGGAGGGCCTGAGTTCAAATCTGACCTCAGACATTTATTAATTACCTAGCTGTGTGGCCTTCGGTAAGCCACTTAACCCCATTGCCTTACAAACCCCCCCCCCCCAAAAAAATTGGGAAACTACTCCTTGGTGATATCATCGAGATATATGACCATCCAACATCACCACAGCCTTGGAATCTATCTGCTACTGGAACTCTCAATAAATATTCAGCAATTGGGAAATTTTAATTCATTATTCTAGAATAGTTGTAGAGATTTTTAGGAATTGAACCACAGAAGGAGAGATGTGGGCAGAGGCTGAGAGAGAGGAGAAGACAGTGTATGCTCAACCTTCTTATGCAGTGTTAGCTAAGCTTGGTCTCTGGGCAGCCTTGTCTCTGGGCCTGGGCACGAGGTTGAACTACACTTATCTTCTCCAGGTTACAGAAGTTGCTTATTATTTTACAAGAGTAGACTCTCTCAGGGGTCTAGGAGAATGTTTGAGGAGGCTGCTGCAGTTAACAGTGGATTCAGTGTAGATCCGTTCCAAAATGAGGACAGGTTTGTTGGTAGTCACTTTCCTTCCAGTTAAGTGAGGTTCACCATCCACAAGTTGATCATTTAGTATAAGACCATTTTATAACTGTCAGGTTTGATGTCTCAAAACAACCATTTTTTTTTATGATGGCTCTTATGAGGGCAGCAAGGTGGGCACAGTGGATAGAGTCAGGAGTTGGAGTCAAGAAGATTCATATTCTTGAGTTCAAATCTGACTTCAGATACTTACAATCAGCGTATCACTCTATTTATTTCAGTTTACTCATTTGAATAATGACCGGGAGAGGAAAATGACTTTCTTTGCCAAGAAAACCCCAGATGGTGTCATGAAGAGTCACACATGACTGAAACTACTGAACAACAACAAAAATGGTCTCTCTTGACTAATACAATGATGACAACTTCTGATCAAAGGGAAGGGGGAATAATAAAAAATTTCCTTAAGCCCCTCAACATTGGACAATGGAAGCTGTTTCTTGTCAAATAGCAGATGACTAAGTGAGATAAGAATAATGATAATAGTTTATAGTATATCATTTTAATATTTATATTGTTTCATATAAACTTTAAAGTTATGAATGTAATTTTTTTATTTCACCTAATGAGGATATTCTTAAAGTGTTGAGAGTACTAAAACAAAATCCCCATCATGTTGTGTGGATCCCCTCTGGCAGATTTTTGAGAGGATACGGACATAAATTGCATAGAATTGGTGGGTATGGTTTGGTTGCAACCTGCATTATAGGAAAATCTTTCCATGTGCTTTCCATATGATAACCAGTTTGGGCTAGTTAGGAAACTGAGGTGCATAGAGATAAGTTGACTTGTCTATATTTAGACAACAAATAAGTGGCACAGCCTGTAGATGACCATGGTTTGAATTATAGGAGAGGTTTCAGAAGTATATAAAGGAAAAAAAGAACACATTTATTAAACACTCACTATATGCTAAGCACTTTATTCAGTTTTGCCAAGTTGTTTTTCCTAATTAGGACTCTGGTGCTTCAATCTGGACCCTAAGTCACCACCTAGAAGACTGTTGCAGTGGCAATGAAGGTAGGTTTAAGTTGAGTTTCAAGGGATTTCATGGAAGAGGACCTATTAGGCAAAGTTCCTCCAGGACAAGACTATCATCTCCTGTTTCTGCTATATGTAAGTATGATACCAAACTCCATTTCTACCTGGAGCAGTATTAAAGGTTTTCTCAAATACTTTTGATGATACTTAGGAAACTGTCAGATTTCATCTTGAGTGCTTGGAAGAAAAGAATGATATTTGGGTTTGCAAGTCTAAGGGTTGAATTGGATTTGGAGTCCCCTCTTCCTCCCATGTTTGAGTTGGATAACCAAGCACTCTTAAATTCTGTGATTCTCTGATCATTTTCTTTGATCATTTTCTAGATCTCTATAAATGCTTGATGGAAAAAAAATGTGACTTAGAAAAAATTAGTCCTTTATCACTGATGAAAGTAAATATATTTTATTTACTACTAACTTACTTCTTTCCCTCTAATTCTACCATATTTAGTGGTGTTTTTCAGAACCATAGGAGAATGAATACAGTCCAGTAAGTCTTGAATTCATTTATACTCATATTGGATTTCTGCCTGGTTGGAGGGGAGGGATAGTACTGAAATCTTCTAAAATGGGATTTTAGTAATGCTTAGGGAACTGTCACATTGTACTTTGCATGCCTGGAAGAAAATAATAGTATTTTACAGGTATGCTGAGATGGTGGGTGAAGGGAAGAATACATTGTTCTGGAAAGTCAGAAGAGGGTTTTTCTATACAGTTTTGCACAGTTAGCATATGGAAGAATATACAGCTTGTTAATTGTTATTTTATAAAAATTTTAGAATCATAGATTTAGAGCTGGAAGGAATCTTAAAGGCCATCCAAATCAACCCCCTCATTTTGTAGATGAGGAAGTTAAGGTTCAGAAAAGTTAAATAACTTGTCAAATCATAAATGTTGATAGAATGCTTAGATGATAGATAGATAGAAAGAACATTTAATAAGTTTTTTTAAATGTGAGGCACTGCGCTAAGTGCTAGAGGTACCAATAAAAGCACATAGGGTATACATTCTATTGGGGAAAGATAACACATAAAGGGGAGCTGAAAGGGAGCAGGTTATGTTCAGGAAATGCTGTAAAAGTCTAGAACTGAACATGAGTTTTATATACATATATATATATTTACATTTAAATATTCAGAGTAAAACTTTATAATGTTAAAAATTAAAAAGGAAAAGAGAATAACAATTACAAGATTCAGCACCAAATGTCATGATGAGACTACAACAATCTTCTTTTTGAAGCCAAATTTTTATTTAAAATATATAACACTGGGGCGGCTAGGTGGTGCAGTGGATAGAGCACTGACCCTGGAGTCAGGAGAACCTGAGTTCAAATCTGGCCTCAGATACTTAATAATTACCTAGCTGTGTGACCTTGGGCAAGCCACTTAACCCCCATTGCCTTGCAAAAACTAAAAAAAAAAATATATATATATATATATATATACATATATATTATATATGTATATATATTATATATAACACTTTAAGTTTTCAAAGTGTTTTTAAGATTCAAGCAATTCTCAACCCCTCCCTTCTTTCCCTTTACACTTTGCATCTCTTCATTGATATAGTTTGCTATTTTACCCTTCCCCTTCCCTCTTTTCCAAATATGATACTTTTTTCCATGCCTTAATTTATTTTCATATCATCACATCAAATCAACTTATGCCTATACCCTCTAAATATAATGCTTCTAATAATGATAAAGTTCCCAAGAGTTACAAGTATTATCTATTTTTCCATGTAGAGATGTAAACAATTTAATCTTATTGAATAACATGTTTTTTTCTCTCCTGTTTACCTTTTTATGCATCTCTTGAGATCAAATTTTCTGTTCATTTCTGGTCTTTTCATCAGGAAAGTGAAAATCTCTGATTTTGATGAATGTTCCTCTTTTTCCCTGAAAGAATATGCTTAATTTTGCTCAGTATTTGATTCTTGGTTGTAATCCAAGCTCCTTTGCCCTTTGAAATATCATATTCTAGATCCTCCAATCCTTTGTTGTTGAAGCTGACTAGTTCTGAGTAATCCTGACTGTGGCTCTTTGGGTTTTGAATTGTTTCTTTCTGGTTATCTGCAGTATTTTATCCTTGCTCTGATAATTCTGGAATTTGACTATAATATTCTTTGGAGTTTTCATTTTGTGATCTCTTTCAGGAGGGGATTGGTGGATTCTTTCAATGACTATTTCACCCTCTGGTTTTAGGATATCAGGACAGTTTTCTTTGATGATTTCTTGAGAGAAGTTCTCCAGGCTATTTTTTTTGATCATGGATATAAGGTAGTCCAATAATTCTTAAATTATCTTTCCTGAATTTATTCCAGATCAGTTGATTTTTCAATGATATATTTTACATTTGCTTCTATTTTTTCATTTTGTTTGACCTATCTTGATGTCTCAAAAGGTCATTAGTTTCCACTTGCCTAATTTTAATTTTTAAGGGAATATTTTCTTCAGTTAGCTTTTGTATCTCCTTTTCCATTTGTCCAAATGCATTTTAATTATTTATTTATTTTGCCAACTTTATGCCACAGTAGTTTTCAACAATCATTTCTGAAAGGTTTTGAGTTTTACGTTTTTCTCTCTCTCCTTCCCCTCTCCCTGACAGAAAGCAATCTAATATAGGCTATACATATATAAGCATACTAAACATATTAATCTTTTTTTTGCAAGGCGATGGGATTAAGTGACTTGCCCAAGGTCACACAGCTAGACAATTATTAATTGTCTGTGTCTGGATTTGAACTCAGGTCCTCCTGACTCCAAGGCCAGTGCGCTATCCACTGCTCCACCTAGCTGCACCTGAACATATTAATCTTGTGAAAGAAGAATCAAATCAAAACAGAAAAAAAAATTAGAAAAGTAACAGTATCTAAGACAGCTTTTAAAAACAGAAGATAGTAATCTTTGTCTGCATTTAGACCTAATTGTCTTTTATTATTTTGCTGCTGAAATAAACAAGTCCATCATAGTTGATCATCATACAATACTGCTGTTACCCTGTATAATACTCTTCTTCTTCTGCTCCCTTCACTTAGCATCAGTTCTTGCAAGTCTTGCAAGTCAGGTTATTCTTAAGTCCCAACCTTCATGATATCTTATAGAACAATAAGTGTTCCATCACATTCATATACAACACCAATTGTATTTTTATTTTACTTTTTTGTTTTTTGCAAGGCAGTTGGGTTAAGTGGCTTGCCCAAGGTCACACAGTCAGGTAATTATTAAGTGTCTGGGGTCACATTTTAACTCAGTTCCTCCTGACTCCAGGGCTGGGCTCTATTCACTGCACCACCTAGCTGTTCTGACCCATTGTATTTTTAAAGAAATTGATTTCTACAATTCATTTTTGTTCTTCCTTTTTCCAAGCTGTTGACTCTCTTGCATACCTTATTTTTTATTTATTTATTTTTGAATTTTACAATTTCCCCCCTAATCTCGCTTCCCTTCCCCCACACCCCACAGAAAGCAGTCTGTTAGTCTTTACATTGTTTCCATGCTATAAAGTGATCTAAATTGAATGTGTTGAGAGAGAAATCATATCCTTAAGGAAAAAAAATAAAAGAGATAGCAAAATTATATAATAACAGTTTTTTTAAAATTAAAGGTAATAGTTTTTGATCTTTGTTTAAACTCCGCAGTTCTTTCTTTGGATACAAATGGTATTCTCCATCTCAGATATCTCAAAATTGTCCCTGATTGTTGCACTAATGGAATGACTAAGGTTGATCATCACCACTGTGTTGCTGTTAGGGTCATACCTCATTTCTTTTCCCACTTTTTCTACTTGATTTTTAAAATCCTTTTTGAATTCTTCCAAGAGCACTTTTTGGGCCTGAGACCAATTCATATCCCCCTCTGGGGTTTCACATGTAACATTTATCCATTCTCCTGTTCTGAGATGGGATTTTGATCTTCCTTACTGCCATGGTCAGGGCTTTTTCTGTTTCTCACTCATTTTTTAGTCTAGTTTATTGTTTTTAAAATTGAACTCTGCTCCTGCTCTCTGACTTTCTGGACTGGGGTCTCAGATGCTGTTCCTAGTCTAGTTGTGCCTCCTGTGCTGGCATCCTGGGGTTCACAGTTTGCCTTCCTTGCCATGCATGGAAGACCCTCAGATGGCTTGCTGAGTCATTTGTCTGCTGAACCAGGACATAGAGGTCTTAGCTGCTGATCTTTGCTGCTGCTGCTGAGAGCTCCCTCCCGGGCTTCATCTACACCCCATCTGTGCTGGGCTCTATTCCCACTGCACTTGAAGGAGACAGACAGACCTTTCCTGAAGTCCTCCCAAGATATTCCAAACTGGAAAAGGCTCCACTCTGTTTTTGTGGGTTTTGTTGCTCCAGAATCTGTTGAAAAGCTTGACTTGAGGGAAGCTGGGAAGAATTCAAAGATGTTCCTCTCTTTGCTCTACCATCTTGGCTGCGAAGCAATAAAACTCAAAGAGGTTATGACTGGGATCCAAAACAGCTAATTCATAAGTCAGAATAAGACTTTTTTTAAATTACCATGTTAACTCTGAAGCTCATTCATCTCCTTCAGCCTCCCAAAGATTAATAAATACATATTCTAATAAAATGGCAAGAAATGTTGTAGCAGTTAGCCAGTCAATCAGCAAATTTTTAAACAGCTACCATGTACTGCTAAGCAATGAATATGCAAAGAAAGGCAAAAATCAAATAGTCAGTACTCTCAACACACGTTCTAATGGGAGAGACAACATGCAAAAGCTATATAAAAGCAAGATTTGAAAAAAAAAGATAATTTGGGGCTAATCTCAGAGGAAAGACACTTAGAGAAGGAGGACCGGGAAAGACTCCTTGGAAACTTTAGCTGAGACCTTGAACAAACATCAAGAGATGGTCACTGATAAAACTAGCAATTCTGATATTGTACTCCAGCTCAATAATGTTTGTAAAGTTTTTAGCATGTAGCAGGCTCTTAAAAAGTACTTGTAAAAATAAAGATCTTCATGTCACTCAGGTAGGTTCTTACAAGTAACTTTCTTTAATTTTCAGAATTTCTAATTTAGTATTTAATTGGGGATTTTTGATTTCTTCTTTCTCTAATTTTTTTAGTTGCATATTTAGTTCATTGATTTCCTCTTTCTCTAATTTATTCATGTAAGCATTTAGAGCTATAATATATCCCCTGAGAGTTGCTTTGAATGAATCCCATAGGTTTTGGTATGTTGTTTCATTATTATCATTATCTAGGATAAAATGGTTAATTCTTTCTATAATTTGTTTTTTGGTCCATTCATTTTTTAAAATAAGGTTATTCAGTTTCCAATTTGTTCTGGGTCTATATCTCCTTGGCCCAATATTGCATATGATTTTTATTGCATTGTGATCTGAGAAAGATGTATTCAGTATTTCTGCCTTTCTGCAGTTGATTAGGTTTTTATGTCCTAGTACGTGGTCAATTTTTGTATAAGTTCCATGTACTGCAGAGAAAAAGGTATATTCCTTTCTATCCCCGTTCAATTTCCTCCATAAGTCTACCATATCTAATTTTTCTAACAATCTATTGACCTCCTTAATTTCTTTCTTGTATTATGATTTGATTTATCTAGATCTGATAGCGGGAGGTTGAGGTCTCCCACTAGTAGAGTCTTGCTGTCTATGTCTTCCTGTAGTTCTTTCAGCTTCTCCTTTTAAGAATTAAGCATATATATTCAATATTGAAATGACTTTATTGTCTATGGTACCTTTTAGGAGGATAAAGTTTCCTTCCTTATCTCTTTTAACACTATCTATTTTTGCTGCTGCTTTGTCTGACATAAGGATTGCTACCCCTGCTTTTTTTTACTTCAGTTGAAGCAAAATATATTTTTCTCCAACCTTTTACCTTTACTCTGTATGTATCTCTCTGCTTCAAATGAGTTTCTTGTAAGCAGCATATTGTAGGATTCTGGTTTTTAATCCACTCTGCTATTTGCTTATGTTTTAAGGGAGAGTTCATCCCATTCACATTCAAGGTTATGATTACTGATTCTTTATTGCCCTCCATGCTATCTTCCCTCTGTTTGTGTTTTCCCCCCTTTCTCCCCCCTTTATCCATATTCCCCAGTATTTTGTTTCTGAATACCACCCCCTTCAGTGTGTTTGCCCTCCTATATCACACCCTCCCCTTTCTTTCCCCTTTCCCTTTTTCCTTCCCTTCCTTTTGTTATTCCCCTTTCCCCCCTCCCCTTCCTTTTCTCCATCCCCCCCCTCCCCTTTTCCCCTTTTATTACTTGAAAGGTTAGATGTTTTATAAGTTAACTGAGTATGTGTAGGTTGACTTTAAGCCAAGTCTGATGAGAAGAAGATTCAGGTGTTTCTCATCTGCTCCCTTCTTCCCTTCTATTACCATAGGTTTTTTGTACCTCTTTAGTGTAATGAGATTTACCCCATTCAATCCCCTCCCTCCTCCAGTCTCTTTCCTGTCCCCCTTTTTAAGGAGGTAGTGTTTTTTAGATCATTCTATCTAAGTCATAGAAAATTTTGAGTGTCTGTCCCTTCTAGTTCAGTATATTCTTATTGAATAGAGTCAAAATTCCTGACAGTTATTAGAGTCTTTCTCCCAAGTGGGGTTAAAGCCAGTTACATCTCTTTAGATAGCAGTCTCATGGATAGGCCATGAATGTCCATCATTTCTGGCTAGGTATATTCTCTCTGTTAGAGTTACAATTCTCAAGATTTATGAGAATCTTTTTTTCCCCCATGCTGGGATATAGCCAGTTTCAACTTACTGGATTGCATTTTTTTTTCCTTTTTACCACCCCCCCTTTTTTTTTTTACCTTTCCATGTGTCTCTTGAACCTCCTGTTTGATGTCCAAATTTTCTGTTTAGTTCTGGTCTACAAGTAACTTTCAATGTTGCATCAAACATCACACTGGGTTTGTATGTAATAATCATCTCTCAGACCTCCAAATTTTTCTTGCCATATTATATCTCATACATTGAATTTGATAGGATCTCTGTTAGTTTGTAGCTTCTGGAGATAAACCCTATCACCCAAGGTAACTTGGTGAATTCCCCAAATTCACCCCTCAAATGATGTTTTGCAAATAAAATTTTTCTTCTATCATCAACTAATAAAAATTTGGACTGAACTTGGGGTTCTCCTTGGATAGCCTTCCTGATGGTTTTGCAGGACTATTTCCAGTTCTTCTTGTCTTAATTGGAACTGAGCGTTTAGATAAAGTCAAAGCCAGCCTCACACACTCCAGGGTGATGAGGAAAGAGTGGCCAAAGTGGAGACAGTATGACTGAGGATATCCAGGAAAGGTTATAGGGGTCTTGAACTGAGCGAGATTAAGACAAAATTAGCCTATCACAGTTCTGTGTGTTTCCAGGGCATAAAGCCCAGTTTTCCAGTTACAAAGAGTCAAGTGGAAGTGAAATGACTAGAGATGATCAGAAAGTTAGAACTAGAAGAATTAGAACATACTCAGATCCTCTGATGCCAAATCCATTTTCTTTCCAAAATTGTGCCCTTGTTTTTACAGATTATTTCAAAACCTAATTCCTAAAAAAACCCAAAACTGTCACTGTTCCTGCTTTCAGGTGTCCTTACCTCCCTCTGATATCTTAGATAGGAACAAATATCTTTAGAGACTGAATCCATTAAGCTTACCATCAATGGGCAGGTACCTTCAAGAACCCCAGGAATAGCAGTTTCTAGACTACTGAGTCTGCTTCCCCATAACCATTATTAATACCGTAAATAGGAAGCCCACCATCCCCACCAAATGCTACCTACTAGGCAGGTGAGCCAGCCTAGTTGAATCAGCAAGATGCCCTGATGGAGAAACAGGATGTGGCATGTTCCAGACAGGTCAAAGTACCATCACTGCCTTAACTACCTCTACCTCCTCTGAGATCCCTGAGAAGACAGCTCTAGACTCCAAGCTCAAGGACCTGGGGACTAGCAGGGTCTTTTCTTAACACTGCCCAGTCTCCCTCGCCATTAGCCTCCCTTCATCCCAGTCCCTGCAGCCATCATTCAGGGAATCAACCTTTGTGGGCATGTGACCCTCTATTTCAGGAGTTATCTTTTCTCCTTCCTTAGCAGCCACATCTACTGACAACCCATAGTCTCTGGCATTGTCAGAGAGATCAACATCAAAAACAGATATGGTTTTTATCAATGAAAATAACATTAAAGAAGAGACTTTACCATCTGTTCTGCTTCTGTACCCCAAGGACCATAGAAGTCTTTCCATCTGACTTACAGCTGAGACATCCTATAGACTTTTCTTATTAGCATATATGCACTCCCTGAGAGCAGGGACCATCTTACTTTTCAGTCTGTGACCCCTGCACTTAGTATCATTACTTTGCATATAGTAGGTGCTTAATAAAAACTTTTTTCATCCATTCAAAGATAGAAAATCATATTGTAATGACTATCACATTAAAAAAAAAACAGTCTGAAGTGTCAGTTGTAATCGATCCATCTTGCCCTGTGCGCTGAATGTCATCACACTGGGCTTTGTCGGTGTAAGGTAGACTGACATCAATTTTTCTGCAGAGGCTCCATACTGTTTTTTTTAAGAAATGGGGCTGCTCCATTAATCCTTCCCAAATCTTCTCTTTCTGGTCCTTTGTGATTCAGCTCAGGTCTGGCATCAGTTAGTATTTTTTCTTATTACAAGTTTCCAAGATGAGGTTAAGGAATATCAGACAAGGACCTAAATGGGAAAAGAACACCTGATTCAACTAATCAATCAATAAACATTTATGAAGTACCTAGTATAAATCAGGTACTGGGCTAAATGTTAGGATTATAAAAAGAGGTAAAAAGATAAGTTTCTATTTTCAAGGAGTTCAGAATCTAATGGGAGAGAACAATAAACAAACAAATATGTATAAATAAGTTACTTACAGCATAAATGGGAAATAATTGACAGAGGGAAGGCACTAGAATTAAGAGACATTAGGAAAGGTTTCCTGCAGAAGATAGATTTTAGTTGGGACTTGTAGGAAGTCAGGGAAGTCAGTAGCACACTTAACAGCCAGTGGTTTTTTTTTTGTTTTTTTTTGCCCAGGAGTTTATGACAGAAATTCAGTACATCCCTTATTCCTTTTTTCCTTTTTTCCTTTGAGACTGAGTCTGTCTTACCTCACTCAAGCTAATGTGCAGATTCAGGCCAGATTCTACTGCTGATCTGCTTGGAAGCCTTGATCAGCTCCAAGGACCCGGTAAGGTCCACCCTTCATGGGCAGCCTCCCCAGCAGTCCATCTCAGCTTAATGTAGACAGCCCAGTTTGATTTCAGATCTACTCTTGTCTAGAACTCCTGAATCCAAGTGATGTGTTGGCCTCAGCCTCTCTGAGTGATAGAGGTTAAAGGGGTGATCCACTATACCCAAATTATTCCTTTATTCTTCAAGAGATTTGGAGATAAGGGATCTAGCTCAATGACAGAGTTCTATCTTTTCAAGGGACCAAAGTGTAAGACAGCATGGAGACAACAGGGTTAGAGGAGTAGCACAATCCATCTGAGAAAGGAACAAGGAGCTGTGAAAATGTCAAATTAAATCCATCAAGGCCTCCATCCTGGATTACTATAACTAAAGTTCAGTGGGAAATTTCTAAATAGCTACTATGAGGATGCTGAGGACTCCCTTAGGCAATCAGGACATTCCCTGCTGTCTCACTAGCACTGTGGTCTCCTCCTGGGAGAACCACCCAGCCAATTCCTCAAGGATAGATAGAAGAAAGCCTTCACATCCTTCTGTTCAATTCTGCCTATATTTATTAATCATATTTCTTGGAGTCATCCTTTCCTCCTAAGATGCTTCTATTCAATATCTTTTCCATTTGAGGCCTCCAATAGCCAAGTTCTTGAATCTCTTGCTTCCTACCTCACTCATTTGGCAGCCTCTGCCTTTCCCTAGGCAGTAATGAGGTTTCATTTCTAGTCTCAAATAGTTGTGCTATCTTTCATCCTGTTCAGCATCCCTCTGGCTGCATTCATTTTTCTTTCCACTCTCGGGTTTATTCAGCTGTGTTCTCCTCTGCTCTGCAGGCTATCTGTCATAGAAGGCTGTCACAGGACGATTGGAATTCACTTTATCTCTCACTCTGCCTTATTCGCTGAGCAAATATGGGGGTACTTGGCATTTCAGTCCTGAAAACTCCATGGTACTTTCTTCTTACCCCAAAACAGAAACCTTCATAGTTTTGTTGAATGCTGAAGTCACCATTGCTCTTGCAGATGCAACATACATTTATTGAGGAATTATTATCAATTAATCAATAATGATTTAAGACCAACCACTGTGCTAGATGCTGTGTACACAAAGGTAAAATAAAAAAAGTTGATCTTAAGGAACTTACTTTCTGGATTGGGGGGAGAGATACTGTATAAATACACAGATGGCACAGTGACTAATTGATTGAATGTTTTTGCAAGGCAATGGGGTTAAGTGATTTGCCCAAGGTCATACAGCTAGGCAATTATTAAGTGTCTGAGGCTGGATTTGAACTTAGGTCCTCCTGACTCCAGGGGCAGTGCTCTATCCACCACGACACCTAGCTGCCCCCAAGTTGATTGATAAATTAAAGAAATTCAATCTGAGATGGGAAAAAGCACTGACAATTCTGGAAATCAGGAAAGATTTTTAATAAGAGATGGTATGCAAAGTGAAATCTTGAAAATGGTTAATGATTCTATGAAGAAGAACTAAATTCCCAGCATTCTACATGGAGGTAGAAGATAGAATGAACTTGTTCAAGGAATAAGCAAATTTAGGTCTTGCCCATTTCATCAGTGCAAATAATCAGGGAAAATTTTAGGGTATCTGCAATGGAGAATACCATCTGTAGCCAAAGAAAGAATTGTAGAGTTTAAACAAAGACCAAAGATTATTACTTTCAGTTTTTTTTGGGGGGGGCTGTTGCAAGGCAATGGGGTTAAGTGACTTACCCAAAGTCACACAGCTAGGTAATTATTAAGTGTCTGAGTCTGGATTTGAACTCAGGTACTCCTGACTCCAGGGCCAGTGCTCTATCCACCGCACCATCTAGCTGCCCCCAATTTTTCTTTTAAAGTTGTCTTATGTACTACATAATTTTGCTATCTCTATGTTATATTTTTTCCTCAAAGATATGATTTTTCTTCCAACAAAATTTAATTTTGATCAATGCATAGCATGGAAACAATGTAAAGATTATGACTCCCTTTTGTGATGGGGGAGGGGAAGGGAAGGGAGGGTGGGGGAAATGTATAAAATTCAAAACCTTATCAAAAAATGATAGGTAGATACTACTATTGTATATAATTGGAAAACAAATAAAATATTTATATTAAAAGGGAAATGAAAAAAGGAATAGCAAATTGACATTCTAATGTTATGTTACATTAGAAACATGGGGATTATCTATAAAATAAATTTGGAAAGATGAGTGAATCAGACTGTGAAAGGGTCGAAGTATCGAAATGAGCAGTATGTATTTTATTTTAGGGGTAATTAGGGTCCCCTGATAATGTTTCTTGTGTGAGGAGTGACATAAAAAAAATGTTCCTTAGGAAAATTATTTTGGAAGCTATGTAGAGGATGGATTTGAGGGAACATGAGTGGACATACAAAACATATGGAAGAATGTACAAAAATATTCATAGCAGCTCTTTTTGTAGTGGCAGAGAATTGGATGCTCATAAATTGGGGAATGGCTGAAGAAATTGTGGTAAAATGTATGTAATGGAACACTTGTTCTTATAGAACTATAAGAAATCATGAGGGAGGGAATTTCAGAAAAGTCTGGCAAGACTCACTTGAATTGATGCTGAGTGAAATGAGCAGAACCAAAAGAACATTATACCCATTAACAACATGGGATGATGATTAACCATAATGGACATGCTCATTTCAACAGTACAGTTATCAAAGACAATTCTAAAAGACTGTGATGGAAAATACCATCCATATCCAGAGAAGGAACCATGGAGTTTAAGTGAAGACCAAAGCTTATTATCTTCAATTTTTCAAAGTTGTCTTGTGTTTTATGTCTTTTTTGTCTAATGTTTTCTTTCTTTCTTCCATTTGGATTTAATTCTTTTCTCACACCATGATCAATGTGGATCTATTGTTTAGCATGGTTATAAATGTAGAGCCTATATCAGATTGCTTTCTGTCAGGGGGAGGAGAGAGGGAAGGGAAGGAAGGAGAAAAATGTAAAACTCAAAACCTTAGGTATTAGGGAGAAAAGGGGAGGATGGGAAGGGGGGATCACAAACCTGGGTAGTAATAAAGGGGACACAAAAGAAACCTCTATTTTAAAAAGGTTTTGTTATCGGAAAAACAGGATGTGTCCATGCACATGAAATAATTGACGAATGTTAAAATTAAGCATCTGACTAAATGCAAAGTTGTTTGGCACTAGGAAGACAATGATTGAGGATTGAGGTGGGAAATCAGAGAAGGGAGAGACCTGAGTATACCAGCTAAATCTAGTTTTCTGGGTCAAAGAGGGGCAACTGAGTTGTTACCAGAAACTCCACTTCAGACATAGTGAAATTCAGAAGTGGAACAGGGAGAGTAAACACTGCGATCTGCCTTGTTCAGGATTTGTCAGAAAGGATTTCATGATCAGGCTTCATCCATATCCCATCCACAGCTGTTGACCCAACCATTTAAATTATCACTGCTGCTCTGTTTCTCCCCACCTGGAATAGCTCCTTAGACAGAACTAACAGGAAAATGGGGGGATTAATCTATTCAGTTTGGGAATTTCTGGACTAAACTGCCTTAAATGGTGAGAAAGTGATTGCAAATTTAACCAATCTGCTGTTATTTAGCCAGTTATTGACTGACAGACCACACTATGCTTCTCATCTTGTTTAGCCATTTAGTCCTTCTCTGTTCTATACTTCCTTTTTTTACTGTTCTCTTATTCTGAGCATAGAAATCAAATCAATCTTACCTCACTACCATTATTTCTATAAAAGAGTATGGTGATTGACTACCTTAAAAATTTTATTTTATTTTTAGATTTTTGCAAGGCAAATGGGGTTAAGTGGCTTGCCCAAGGCCACACAGCTAGGTAATTATTAAGTGTCTGAGACCGGATTTGAACCCAGGTACTCCTGACTCCAAGGCCAGTGCTTTATCCACTACGCCACCTAGCTGCCCCTTTATTATTTTATTTTATTTTATTTTTAGATTACCTTAAAAATTAGTTCATCAAATTGGGTAAGTATAGAGCAAAAAGAGAAAAGGACAGAGGACAGAGCCTTGGAAGTAGCATGACTGAAAACTAGAAAAGGAGATTGAGAAGGCTGATAGGTAGGAGGGGAACCAGGAGAGAACAGTGACAAGAAAGCTTAGAGGTGAGTATTCAGGAAGAGGTGATCAATGGTATTGATTGCTGCAGAGGTGTCAAGAGGGTAAGGATGGAGGAAAAAACCCATTAGATTTGACAATCAAGAGACATTAGTAACTTTGGAGAGAACTGCTTCTATAGAATGATAAATACAGAAGAGATTTTGAAATAGAAGGAGAGGAGTGGAACTGGAGGCACCAAAAGTAGATGACTTTTCTACAAGAAGCCTTTCCTGATTACCCTTAATACCTAAAACCTTTCCTCTACTGATTATCTTCATTAATCTTTTTTTTATATTTAATATTCATTTATTCTCATTTTGTACAAATAATGTTTTTTTATACATTAATAAAATATTCTTGTTTAAGAGTAAGCAAAATACCCCCTCCCCCCAAAAATATAGACTCCCTTGAGCAATAAAGAAAAGGGGAGAGAAAAAAATTAAAATTAAAAAAAATAATAATAATTGTAGGTATGGCCATTAATCTTATATGTATTTTGTTTGTATATAGTTGTTTGAAGATTATGTACCCCATTAGACTGTGGTCTCATTGAGAGCACTGTGTCTGGCATAGAGAAAATGCTTAATAAATGATTGGCTTTTGAAAATAATTTAGCCATGAAGAGGGGCCTTGGAGAAGGCATGAGATCAAGGGCACATGTAGAGGGGTTCTCTTTGATAAATAAAAGGGCTGTCTTTTCAATTAGAGATCATCAAGTTCTACATAATCATTCTGCAAATGGGGAAACTGAGGTCCAACTTCAGAAAGTAGTAGAGGTGAGATTTAAACCATGGGATTCTAATTCCAAAAGTAGTGCAATTCCCACTACACCCCCTTGCTTCCCAAGGAAGTGAATCTGCCCACTTCCCATTCCCTCCCTTCCCTTCCTTCCCCCTCTCCCAAATTTGATCCTGGTGCCTAAAAGGAATAAAGAAAAGGAAAGTCATTATGTGGGGTTTTCCTAAGTCAAGAACTAGATTAGAGTCAAGCCAAGAGATACAAAGAAAGGCAAAAAAAAAATTCCCAAGATCTCAAGGAGTCACAACCTAATTTTACCAGAGAAGGAGAGAGAATAAAGAACTTAATAAATGGCTATTATGTGCCTAGCTCTTTGCTACACAATTTACAAATATTATATTACTTGATCTTCATAATAACCCCGGAAGATAGGTGCATTATGTTCTCATTTCACAGCTGAGGAGACTAAGGGAAATAGGGTCAAGAGACTTGCCCAGGGTCAGACAATTAATAAATGTCTGAAGCTACATAGCTGAATTAGATATAGCAAGTAAACTATGTACTAACAAGATATATAGAAGATTAACTGGAGATAATCTTAGAGGGATCAAGAAAGACTTCTTATAGGAGTGGCTAGGTGGTGCAGTGGATAGAGCACCCCCCTGGAGTCAGGAGTACCTGAGTTCAAATATGACCGCACTTAATTACCTAGCTGTGTGGCCTTGGGCAAGCCACTTAACCCCATTGCCTTGCAAAAAACCTAAAAAAAAAAAAGAAAAAGAAAAACTTCTTATAGAAGGTGGGACTTGAAGGAAGCCAAGCAAGTCAGAAGGTAGCCAAAGATTGTAAAGAGCCTTTAAAAGTTTAACCACAAAATAGAGAAAAGAGGTGTAGAACAACAGGACATTTTGAGTATGGGGATCTTGAGATACCTGACTCTGAGCCCCCAAATCTTGTTCAAAAAAACATCAGTTTGCATATCACCTGGCTGATAAATAGGAGAATCCAC
The DNA here is from genome assembly GCF_037893015.1 of Macrotis lagotis. Classification (NCBI taxonomy): domain Eukaryota; kingdom Metazoa; phylum Chordata; class Mammalia; order Peramelemorphia; family Peramelidae; genus Macrotis; species Macrotis lagotis. The sequence continues at coordinate 277,521,111 of NC_133661.1, read as the reverse complement.
TTTTTCCCAAACCTGAGTAAGCACAATGAGTTTTTAGTAGCCTAAACTTAGAATTTCTTTTATTGTCTTTGATTAGATCATTAACCTGGGTAGGTCTTTGAGAAAGATTTCTCACACTGGTTGATTTATGGATGAGTAAGTTGAAAAGGGGAAAAACCTTGGTTCTGATTCAATAATTAGTTATTTAAAATAATCATTTCTCTTAGTTTGAAAAGGTTTGGAAGAGTTCTGTGTGAGTACTGTGTGAGTATTGAATTGAATTTGTTGTTGAGTTGTTTATAGTCATGTCTGACCCTTTGTGACTGTGTTTGAGGTCTTCTTGGTAGAAATAGTGGAACAGTTTGCCATTTCTTATTTCCAGCTCATTTTACATATGAGGAAACTGAGGCAAACAGGGTTAAATGATTTTGAGGGTCATCCACCCAAAGTCAGAGGTCAGATCTGAACTCAAGAAGTTGATTCTTCCAGACTCCAAGCATAACACTCTATCCACTGCACCACTGCTATGTCCTAATGAATTAAGGGAGATGTTATGTATCAAAAATTTTGTAGTGGACCCAGCATGGTTTCATGATTTTCTCCATCTCATATCGCTTCACTCAAGAAGGAGGGAAGACCCAAAATGGTGGGAGTAATCCAAAACTGAGGCTTGGGAGGACAAGATCAGCAAACAGGATAAGGGGCCAAGTGAGGAGGGCAGTATTGAGATGAACTGGTTCACTTCAAAGTCAAGATTGGAAAGAGAAAGGAGTATATAGCCAGTACAGAGATGATAGCCAGGGTAGGGGGTGGGGGTGGGGGGAGGTTGGAATGAGAAAATTGAGTGGAGGGATTAGAGGTTGTGGTGAGGATGATGAAGAGTGCCAGGGGTTGCAAGGCAGAGGGATTGTTGGAAGGACAATAGATTATGCTCAGATAAGGGAATATCAGAGTTAATGAAGATGAACAAGAATAGTTGTGGGGGATGGCAAGATCAAGGGTGTAGCTCTGCGTGTAGCTGAGGTGGGGTGTAGGAGTAGGTCATGTGAAATGAGTAAATGGAGAACTAGGTTAGGGTATAGACAAATGTCTATTGAAGTTTCCTGGTATTTGAGCAAGAGTTAGGGAAGAGAGAAAGATTGAACTTGGCACTGAACTTGTAGAAGGAAAGAGAATGTGCTGAAACTCTAGAGGGGACAGTTAACTTTATTGGGTTAAGTATGTTGAATGAAACTCAAAGGCAGAGAATTTACTGATAGTAGTAGAAGGAGAATCTAGAAGTAACAAAGATGTGTAAGAAATATTTCATCTCCTCTACCAAGATCATTGAGTGGGGGTATGAGTAAAAATGCATTCAGGGCTAGCAAGGTAGCCAGAAAGGAAGAAGCAAGATCTCAGTCAGGGCAAGACTATGGAAGGATAAGATTTAAGATGAAAGCAAGCTTGTTGCCTTTGAAACAGGTTTTTCAGAATGCAGAACGGAAAGGGTGTGTACCTTCAGAGTGGAACATGGGGGAGTTTGGGTAGATGGAAAATAAGCTTATAAAGGATCCATGATGAAAAATGCCATCCACCTTCAGAGAGAACTGGTGAACTCAGTACAGACTGAAGCATTTTTCCACTTTATTTTCCTTTATTTTTTGTAACATAGATAATATTGAAATATGTTTTGCATGACTTCATGTGAAAAATGTGTATCATGTTGCTTACCTTCTTATTGGTAGGGACTGGACTGGAAAAAGGGAGAGAATTTGGAATTGAATTTTTTTTTAAATGAACAGGGGGCCTGCTAGGTGGCACAGTGGATAGAGCACCGGCCCTGGAGTCAGGAGTTCCTGAGTTCAAATCTGGTCTCAGACACTTAATAATTACCTAGCCATGTGGCCTTGGGCAAGCCACTTAACCCCATTGCCTTGAAAAATCTAAAAAAAAGAAATGAACAAATCAGATTCAGAATCACTGGGGTGGGGGGAGTATGATGGGAAGGGCATGTTAGTCACTGAAGAATAAATTCAAGTAGGTTATCATCTTCCCTAGGAAATCCATCTTGGTGTAGAATCACCTTCCCTACTCTCACCCCCAGTCAGCTGGAAATCAGGGAGGAGAGGTGGCAAGAGATAACAATAAGATTGGAATGAGGTGTGGCAAAGCAACTGGTGTGGAATTATGAGAGGCAAGATAAATTGCCAGGAGAGGAATGGAATGACTGACTTGTGGAGGTTGGAATGCTTCTCTCCTTTCTAGGTAAGACAGGCTCAAGATCAGATGTCACAGACATCCAAAAGAAGTAGGGTGAAACGTTCCATTTATTGGTTTATTCTTTGCTCTGGGACAGTCTTTTTTTTAGTATGATAGGGAAAGAAAATGAAGAACAGGTAAGCAATCAGCTGTGAAAAACTTTAATGGGTTAGGCTACCTTTGGGGAATGAGACCTAGGCTCTTGTCAGATCTAATGACCAATACCTCTTCCAGTTCAGTGGGTCTTGTTTTTGTAATGGGTATTTAACATCCTCTGGTGGTCCCAGTGCAGAGAGATAATACAGTGTATTTTCTCCAAGATTGGTGCCATCTACACAATAAGTACTTATAAACTCTTATTGAATTGAACTGAGCTCAATCAGTCTGATGACTGAAATTTCTTTATATAGAATTGAAGCTTTCTTCCCTCTAACTTGGTCCCAGTTCTTCCTTCAGGAGCTGTAAATTTAATCTCTATAAATATATATACCAGGTTAGTTGCTGTGAGCAACTTTTGAAGCTAAATCTATCAGAATATAAAAGTTTTTTACCAAGACTACTACTATTATTGCGACTACCACTACCACCACCACCACCACCACCACCATCACTATTATAACTGTTACCACCACTACTGCTACTACCACCACTACTATTATCACCATTACTACCACCACCACCACCACCACTTCTACTACTACCACTAGAACTACCACTAGTACTGCTATCACTACATCTCCAAGTAGACTCTAGAGAATTCATTTTCCCAGGGTTCCAAAAGGTCTTATTATTTAAGTCCAGAGAACTCCCACCCCTCATTCTAAATCTTGAGTTCCTGAGGAACTGGGGTATATAGTATGCCCTCTGTAGTAATATGGAAGATAGAAGGAGAGGAGTGAAGTTTAGAGAGAAGGTGTTTTGGACATATTGATTTTCAATTGTCAGTTGTACATCCAGTTTAAGATTTCTTGAAAGGCAATTAGGGATTTGAGTTGGGAAGTCAGCAAAGCTATTAAGATGATAGATTTGAGAATCAATAGAATGGTAATTAAATTATTGAGATCTGATGAAATCCTCAAGGGAAATAAGATAGAGGGGAAAAAAAGAAAAGGACTCAGTGCCCAGTAAGATCCTGAGGATTCCCTCAATTCCCTCAATCTACATTTAGAAGGCGTGATCTGGAGGAGGATCCATCGAAGAAAACAGAGACAGGATGATCAGATAGTTAGAAGGAGAACCAGGAGAGAATAATATTACGAAAACCTAGAAAGAAGGTAATATCAAGGAGGAGAGTGTGTTCAACACCCTCAGAAACACCTGTTAGAGGAGATGAGATATAATGAGATCACTTGAACAAATAAAAGAAAGCTTTGATAAGAAGTAAGACCACTTCATTATGTGAATCAACGGTAAAGAAGGAGAAAGTAGCAGAAGGCATTTTAGGGATAGGAAATAAGGAAGAGAAGAGAAGAGAGAATTCACAGTCAAAGACTACAGAGACAGGGGCAGCTAGGTGGTATAGTGGATAAAGCACCAGCCTTGGAGTCAGGAGTACCTGGGTTCAAATCCGGTCTCAGACACTTAATAATTACCTAGCTGTGTGGCCTTGGGCAAGCTACTTAACCCCATTTGCCTTCCAAAAACCTAAAAAAAAAAAAAGGACTACAGAGAGTCAAGGATTGATAAAAAGTCTTAGTATTTGTCAACGAAGAGATCATTAGTAACTTTGGAAGGAGCAGTTTCAGAAACCAGATTATAAGAAATTAAGAAGAGAGTGAGAGGAGATAAAGTGGAGGCATCTATTGTAAGTGATCTTTTCTAGGCAAAAGCAGAAGAGGAAAAGGACTATAATGGGAATGAAAGATCAGGTGAGGTTTTGTGTTTTTGTTTTTTCATTTGTTTTTTGTTTTCCTTTTAAGCTAGAGGAAGCATGGGCATTTTTTAGGCAGCAAGGAAAAAAACCAGTATATAGGGAGAGATTGAAACTTAGGAAGACAGTGTGATTCTCCTGCAATCTCCTGGAGAAGTTGGTAGGGGAGAGAACAAAGATGCATAGACTGGAGTTGATCTTGGCAAGGAGGATAATTGCCTTTTCATTAAAAATAGAAAAGAAGGGGCAGCTAGGTGGCACAGTGGCTAGAGCACCAGCCTTGGAGTCAGGAGTACATGAGTTCAAATCTGACCTCAGACACTTAATAATTACCTAGCTGTGTGACCTTGGGCAAGCCACTTAACCCCATTTGCCTTGCAAAAAAACTAAAAAAAATAGAAAAGAAGATAGTAGAATATGATAGAGAGATGCAAGATGAGGGGGAAAGGAGAAGAGTGAATAGCCTCATTTTTTTCAGTGGAGTATAAGGGGAAGCCCTCAGCTGAGAGTGTGAGTGGAGGGATGCCATGAGAGCCTTGAGGAGAGAAGAGAAGGTATTGATGAACAGACTCTGGGATAAATGGAATATAGACTAAGCGTCTAGATGAAATTAGATAACATATATTTGTAGTGTATCTAATCAGCATAGGACTTTCTAAGTTCAGCAATATAGGAGTAAAGAATAAAAGAGGTAAATGGTAGGAGCAATCCACAGTAAAGATTTGGCAAGGAGGGATCAATGATAAAACAGGGTCAAAGGGATTTGAGAATAGGGAATGGTATAAAATTAAACTGATTTACCAAGGAGTTGAGTCTGGAAAAGTTGGATTGTCTTCCTACTGGATTCACTCAGAATTTATGTTATATAACCTCAACTGGACTCTCACTGCTACTAGGCAATCCTACTATATCTTCCTTATCAACTCACCATTTCACTCTCCACAACAGCTCTTCCAAACTTTTTCATCCCTCTTCAAACCTCCCATGTCTCTCCCTCCCCCTATTGCCTCATATTTTACTGAGGCCATTCACTGTGAATTCTCTTCTCTTCCTTATTTCCCATCCCTAAAATTCCTTCTACTGTTTTCTCCTTCACCATGGATTCACATGATGAAGTGACCTTACTTCTTACCAAAGCTAACTAATTCTATTTGTTGAAATGATCTCATTATATCTCATCTCCTCCAACAGATTACCTCCTCTGTCATCTCCACTCTATTACTCATTTTCAAATTCTCCCTCTCTATTGGTTCCTTTTCTACTGCCTGCAACCAAGCTTTCATTTGTTCCAACCATCCACACAGATTTGTGTCCTATTTCTCCTGTCCTCTTTTCTTTGAAAAAGGTGTCTATACTCAGTACCTTCACCTTCTCTTCTATTGCCTTCTAAACCCTTTGCAGTTTGGTTTTTAACTCCAACACTTAACCTGAAAATACTTTCTCCAGAGTTATGAAGGATTGAATGCTCTTTTTCAGTTTTCTATATTTGAAACTGCTTATTCTCAATATTCTCTCTTTTCTGAGTTTTTCATTTCACTGCCCTCTTTTCTTCCTACTTGCCAGATTGCTCCTTCTCAGAGGTCCATTGCTAGATCTTTATCCTTGACATATTCATCAAGGGAAGGTCACTAGTATGCTTAGGGACATACTCACTTTGCCCCAAGCTATCTTCTTAAATTTTTTCATTTAATGATTTCATCAACTCTCAGGGGCTTAATTATCATTATAGATAATTCCCAGATCTATTAACACTAACTCTAGTCTCTCTTCTGAGCACCAACTGTTAAATATTTCTAACTTAATATTCCATAAGCAGCATCATGCTCATCACGTCCAAAAAAGAACTCTTTTTTTCTCCTAAACTTGCCCCTTTCCTGAATAACTCTATTACTTTTAAAGCTACACCATACTCATAGGTACCCAGTCTCACAATCCCAGTATCATTTTTCAGCCTTCAATTTCACTCACCCCATAAAGCCAGTCAATTGTCAAATCTCACCATCTCTGACTTCATATCATCTCCTACATTTTTTTGTCTTCTCACATAGCATCCATCCCAGTCCAGGTCCTCATCAACTAATGTGAATAAATGGAATTTACCACACTAGACCACTTCTAAATGACCACTTGCCTCAAGTCTTGTCTTGATTTAATCCATTTTCCACCTGGCTACCAAAATGATTTTGCTAAAAGCTCAGACCTGACCATAGTACTGCCTCAATAAAGTCCATTGACTTTCTCACCACCATTCATATAGTCAGCAATCATTTAGTAGATTTTTCTGCTTTGTTCAAAACATAGGGCATGACACAAGGAGTGTGATAGGACTATCATATTATTGTGATAATGTGATAAGACTGTTTTCTATTATCAATATAACATCTTCTTCAACAGTGTGTATATATTATTTCCTTATTTGTCTTTTTACTCTCAACAAAACATAAATGTCCTTTTTGGTTTTCCTGAGCAATTTGTACAAGTTCCAGTTTATGCTTCTTTTAAAATATTGAACCTTTGATTATATGCCTTAACTTCCACATTTTGAATATTCTTTTTAAAACATAAGGTCATCAGAGAAATCACCTTCCCTTGACCTTGTCATACAAAAACTAGCAAACCAGGCAATAGTCCAAAAGATACATGTTTATGTATCTTGTTATTGCTAGGAAAAAGAAAGGACATACTATCAGGTGGGAAAGGAGAAGACAAGAAAACCTATACAAGCAAAGACTACAGGAGAAATGAAGAGACATCATCCAACACAAAAGATGTTTATTCTCTTGGCACCACTTCCCTGAAAAAATAACCTAAAGAAAGTAGGTCTTGCCCAAAACTCTGGGATTGCAAGTCCTTTTGAAATAAAACAAAGCAAAATAAAAAATCCCATGAGTTCAAACTTGATAAATGACAATTCAATCAATATGCTTTCTTAATTTTCTTCTCAGCCTACAAAGTGACCCCAGCAGGTTCACTAAAATGAAGTTCCACAAAGCTATTTTCTTTCTTTCTTCAGCTAAGCGCCTTGCTACTAAATAGAAAGGGAAGAGTCCTTAGTTTAAAACATGCCTTTAGTATAAAATGGAATTGGAAATGCCTCAAATCCATTTTAGAGACATCTTCCCTGTCAAAAATCAATATAGCATTTGCATTATACAATGTGCCAGTTCATAAAGTATAAACTGCTAGAACCCTCAATTTAACATTCTCTGAGATGATATTAAATTCCAGATTTTATATCTGCTATTGCCTATTTAAGGCTGAGTTGTAAATCTAATGTCTCTCCCCAGTTTACAAATCTGACAATGTTCAATAAAAACTTTTATAATCAAGTTCAATAAAGAATCACGAATCTCCATCTTGTGATTTTTACTTTACAACAAACTTCATAAATAACTTTGCCCTGCCTTGACATTTGCCAGTTTGTGTATTTTTTTAAAAAAGAGAGAAAAGAAAAATACATTAAAACTCTCCATCTCAGGCAGAAATAGTTTTTAGTGAAGGATACAGAAATGATGTCTCTATAGCAGCTTTCTTTGATACTGGATAATGAAAAGAATCAGAAGAGGGAATCTTTTTGTAACATATGTGTGTGACCTATCACTTGTTTAGCATGCTCACCTGGCAAGGGAAGAGAGTATTTTCACAAAGCAATATTTTTATAAAATTTTCTTTTTTATTATTATGAAACTGACATAGGTCAGCAAACAACATTAATTTTGCAGTGAAGAACAGGAAAAAAGAGGCTTAACTATGTTACCCCGAGATTCTAATGCAATTCAGATTGTTTTTAAAAAATCTGAAATGCTTTCTTCGTGTTCACTCTTCTAACTTTCACTTGAACTAGCAGGTCGGGTTCGCAGAGGGTGGCTGACTACTGCTCTCTTCTGGATTCTAGAGGTAACCTTAAGAGATTGTAGTTTCTGATACTGTCACTAATGAGACCTGGTGTGCTCCCTGAATGTTGATCAATCAATTGATATTAGTTAGTTTTTACACAAAAGGTATTTACTGAGATAGCATATAATAAATAGTGGCTACAAAACAATCCCCCCACCCCCACCCAAACCATGCTGTACACTCTTCTCTGACATATGCAATGTTCTTGGGGAGAATGGGCTCAGATTTAAACAAAGGTTGTGAGGTGCATATTGTAGTGAATATATGTGATTGTTGTATACCATACAATTTCGGTCCCTGAGCAGTCTTTTCTCTTTTTTTTTTCTTTTTTTGAGAATCATCACCAAATTTGCTTCAGGGCAATGGTAGACTTGCTCCTTTGCTCAGCTGGATTGACTCAATAGATAGGTCAAGTAGGTTGCTCATGTGATGTGCTGACTCCTCCCTAGACTCAGCTGTTGCATCCATTCTCTCCATGACTCTGGTTGTTTGTGAGATGTTCAGAGGCTTTAATGGATCTCCTGGTTATTTAGGCACTCCCATTTCAGGATATACATTTACCTAAGTTAAAGAACAAACCCTGAAGAAACAGAACCACTATGTGTTCATGTATACATAGTGGCCAGGTAGGGAAATAAGATAACTAATTCTGTCCATCTACCCCCTTCCTCAATCCACCTCAAGCATCTCTTGAAAGCTTCTAGGGAAGAGGCTGAGATTTTGTTCAAAGCTTTTGTATTCACACTCAATTCTGGTTCAGCTTCCTATATCATCAGTTCTTCTGACTCCTCAGTCAATCAGAAGACTCATTATCATTCTACACTACCAGACCCCAAGTTATTCAGAACCAGAAGGTTCACCAATATTTCCCATTTAAGATTGAACCCAGGCAGGGAATATCATTCATGCTTTGAATAATATCACACATGTTCAAAAGCAAGCCCACTCCAGGGGTGGCTAGGTGGCGCAGTGAATAAAGCACCGGCCTTGGAGTCAGGAGTACCTGGGTTCAAATCCGGTCTCAAACACTTAATAATTACCTAGCTGTGTGGCCTTGGGCAAGCCACTTAACCCCATTGTTTTGAAAAAAATCTAAAAAAAAAAAAGCAAGCCCACTCCAAACTCCGAAGTACTTGTCTGGAATACTTACTGAGCATTTCCCAAAAGGATGTTAAATAAGTAAATTTGTTTCACAGGATGCAATTTAAAATTTTTTAATAAATATTCATTAATGATGTTGCTCTATAATTCTTTATTTTTTGCTGATTTAATATTAGGACTATACTTGTCTCATGAAAAACTAGTAAAACACTTTCTTTTATGAATCCATTGACCGGGAATTTTTTTCTTCAGTAATTGACTTACAGCTAGTCAGTTTCCTTTTCTGAGATTAAATTATTGAAGGTCTCTATATTTTGTCTTCTGTTAGTTTTAGTGTTTTATATTTTTGAAAGTATTTTTCTATTTTGTGTTCTCAGTTTTATTTGTGTGGTTTTTATTATGTGTGGTAGGCACAGCTCGTTCTTAAAAAAAAATCTTTCTCTTGGTTCCATTGTAGTTTCACTTTATTTGATAATTATTTTGTTGATTTGACTTGCTATTCCCCTTCTTTTTGTTGAGGTTGGCTAAAGATGTATAATTTTGTTAGTCTTTTTCACCATCTTTTAGATTTGGGTATCATCTCTATAATCTTTTTGATTTCCAGTTTATCTCTTCTAATTTTCAATGTCTCCTCTTTGATGCTTATATTGGATTTATTTGTTAGCTTTCTAATTTAAAGAAATTCAATTAAATAATCCTCTGTTTTTCAAATTTTTTTGTTGTTGTATAACTACACTGCAGCCACAGAATAGCTTGAACCAAGGGTAATGTTTCAGAGGGATACATTCTTTGAGGAATGAATTGGGGAAGAAGGGACACCTTAGATATTATAAGTAAAATCTTGCATAAAATCCTCAGCATCGAACAAAATAGAACTACTGAATGTGGCAAATGTTTAAAAAAAATTTAAGTCTTTGGTCTGTGTGTTCTTCTAGATCTACCTGAAGTTCTACAACTTCTGGCTTTGTTTTTTGTTTTGTTTTATTTTGTGCCCCACTTGTGTTTAAGGAACTTGCTTACTTTCTCTCACCCTGAATTATATTTTCCATTCCCTTTGTAAGTCACAAGTATGTATATTTATATACATATATATATATATATATACCTGATTTTGTTGACTCTACCTTGTATCACATTTCAAAATATTTCAAAGATCATTCAAATCCACACTGAAACAGAATCAGTCACACACATCAAAATGTAAAGAACAATAGTATCAACCACAACTCTATCTTCTGTACCCCAATATTGCCAAACACTGACAAGTTACTGCTGAGAAACAGTCTATTTAATCCTCAGAAAATGAAACTAGAAAGATTGTTATTGATGCCTCTATAAGCCAATAAACTTCTTGAAATTGTAAGAACAGTAAGAAGACCAGTAAAAGCAAACAACTAACTTTTGTTATGATTTTAAAAAATGCATGCCATGAAAAGATAAGGCAGATTTATTTATTTATTACTGAAGAAACTTCATTTTCCATTCAATGATATATCAAGATTGTTATCAGAAGACATCTAGGTGAACCTATTATGTGTGAACATCTTCATTAGACTGTAAAACACCTATACCCAAAAATGCTTTGAGGATTTTTTACTTCCAATAGGTCTGGAAGTTTTGTTCCTGTTGAAGATCTGATGAACTCTGACAAATATACTGAGAAACAAAATATTTTTGCAATACATAAATTCTCAAGTAGAGATGGAATACTGTACCATAACCTTTCCCAATTTCAGATGTTGTAAAAGGTTATGGAATTTATCCAAGAAATGGAGATAAATATATTTTAATGGTCTTGTAACTCACTTGCTTTCCACCTCATTAAAAACTCATGGGCTATACAATCAAGGCTAGACTTGGAAAAATGAATACTTGCCAGAAATACACTTAATATCTAATGTGACAAAAACAGCAATTTGGTAAGAAATGAAAGCGTATGTGGGGGCAGCTAGCAGGAACAGTGGATAGTGCACCACCAGGAGTCAGGAGGGCATGAAATCAAATCCAGGCTCAAATACTTGATACTTACTAACTATGAGACCTTAGGCAAGTTATTTAAAAAAAAAGAATATGTATCAAAATCTTGTGAATGCATTTCAAATCATGTAAAACAAGTGAGTGCAGTAAATGAAGGATATATTGCATATTGAAAATATTTTTAAGCCATGAAAATTGTGTGATTTATTGTATATCAATCAATAATTTACATACTTCTATATCTCTACTCTTTCAAATATCAGATGGTTTTTATAATTATAGTTTATAGTGTATTTTGAGATAGAGTAGTGCCTTTTTGCTAATATAGTTATTTTATTTTATTTTTTACAAGGCAATGGGATTAAGTGACTTGTTCAAGGTCACACAGCTAGGTAATTATTAACTGTCTGAGGTCAGATTTGAACTCAGGTCTTCCTGAATTCAGGACTGGTGTTCCATCCACTGTGCCACCTAGCTGCCTGGCTAATATAGTTCTTTACATTCTTGCCTGTTTTTTCCATATAAATCCTGTAATGGTTTTATCTTACTCAGGGAAACAATTAATTGGTATTTTGTTAATTATGAAAAATAATTTTGGAAGTATTAACATTTTTGTTTTATTTGTTTGACATTACCATTAACAAGGTATATCTTTTTGTTCTACTTGTTCTTGATTTTTGTTGAATTAATTTTGAGTTGTCTTTGTAAAGGTAATTTTTATGTCTTAATGATTTAGTGCTTTTATATTTCATGCATTTTATCTTTATTACAAAAGGTAATGTTTTTTCTATAAGTTTCCTTTAGTCTTGTTGGCAATGTTTGGAATTTAAATGATTTTTGAAGACTTATCCTTCATCCCATTACTTTAATGAAGTCATTTATTGCCTCCATTAATATTTTGTTGTCAGTCGTCTTGAGTTTTCTAATTATGCAAAATTAATTGGCTATAAATGCTTTTCTTTTTGTGATATTGGAGATAGGTAAAAGCCCCCAAAGAAGGGTGGGGGAGGACTCAAAGATCAGGTTTGTTTGGAGGTGAAAATCTCACCATTCTGATTCAGGGAGATAAGAAAAGCTTAGATTTTAATTCACAGGTTGCACAAAAGTTTCACAGGTTACTACAAACTGTTAAGTCCACAAAGGCTGATAGCAAAGACATTTAAGAAAGAGGAAGAAGAGAGATGACTGGGCTTAGACCCACATGGATCCAGCATGGAGGAGGGGGCTGGCAAAACTTTTATGGGGGAGTCTAGCCCATCTTCTGTATAGGGAAGAGTCACTCTAGCTCACCTCCTGTGCAGGGAGGAGTTGGGGAGGGAGCCAAGGAGTGCACCTTGGAAAGCTTAGAGCCAGGAAGGTGGAGGAGAGGGTAAGGGAATAGGATGAGATACCTTTCTATTATCCTAGTGAATTTACATTTGAGAAGAGGAATAAACTGAGCAAGGAGAGGGAGTCTGATGCCCTCAGAAAATATCAGACAAACACAGATGAATAGTTCCTTAATATTATGGGAGAACCTAGAAAAATAGTTCTTCTTCAACAATCTCAGCAATTAATACTTCCCTCCCCAACCCATTTTTAGGAAACTTTAAACTTTGCTTTATGTTTAGATGAGTTGGCAGAGGAGCAGCATTCTTGCTGACAGTAGCTCTCTCCTCATCTGGGCCATATGGGCATGTGGAGATTACCCAGATGGCCAAGCTTCCAGCCTCATTGAATGAGCACTCTTTGGGATACTTCTGATTTTGCTAGTGATTCCTATGACTGTCAGAGTTAAGCTTAGAGATATCATGGAAAATTCCATGAGAAAGGAGTACTTCATGCTGATAGGAAAGCTGCTAATATCCCCTGGAATGAAGCAAAGTCCTCTGAGCCCCATCCAGAGGCCTTCCTGAAGAACCTAAAACAGCATCAGTTCCAAATAGCAGCAGACACAAATTGTGGAGCTCTTATTTGATAAAAAGCTCTTACTTCACTTTTACAATTGTTTCCTACCTACTCCCTCTCCCCATCCCTTATTCAACCACATAGGGATCATATTTTCCACACCAAAAATTGGGACTCACGATTTGACAAGGAGCATTCATTTTGCAAAGCCTCATTAAAACCAGTTTTATTTTTCTGAAATCAATACTGTTCCAGAAAACCCAAGGTGCAGGTTATACTATCCAATTCCCATCACAGTGATTCTCCATATAATCCTTTCCATGAAATGTTCTGGTATCCAAAAATTCTCTCTTGCAACATATCCACAGTCACAAAACATCCAAGGGGGCTGGCATGGACAAATGAGAACTCAAGAGTATTGGAAAGGGAAGCAATGAAGTTAATCCTAAGGGTCTTTTCCTATGCAGACCCAGCAGAAAACAATAGACTAGCAAAAAGGGACTTTTTCAGGTACTACTATCAGTTGTCTTCATCTCACTTCACCACTTCCTGTCTCTTCTAGGAAGAAAAAAGAGGCAGGTAGGGGTTTGACGATGATGTTGGCTGTATTGTAAGGAGAATGAGGTACTAGGATTGTGAGCTTACCCTCAAACTGCCACTTGCAGTTGAAGTGACAGCTGATTGCACTTGTGCCAGAATATTTAGGGGAGAGAGATGGTGGAAGAGAATTGGTACATTTTGGGCTAAACTAGCCTATGTAAGAATATTTATGTAACATTTTAATTTTTGCATAGATTATTTCATTTTTCAGTGATGAATGGAACTTGTGCTAAGAGTGTATAATGAAAGAAACTAGAAAGAATACTATAACTTGGTTCCTATTTAGGATCTAGATTTTTCCCTTTTATTATTTTTGTGCTGAATGGGAGATGGTTGTTTCTATCATTCTGGACTTGTGACACAAAAAGTATGTTCCAGAATCAGAGAAATAAGTGTTGATGTTCTAGACTAGAGGAATGGTTAGATTGCTCTGGAACAATGTCTCTAAGTTGTGTCAGCTGAGCTTCATCCAGTTCCCCAAGGATAGGTAGCACTTTTTTTTTGTACTTAAAGATTTTATTTATTTTGAGTTTTACAATTTTTCCCCTCATCTTACTTCCCTCTGCCCTCCCCCCATGGAAGGCAATTTGCCAGTCTTTACATTGTTTCCATGGTATTCATTGATCCAAATTGAATGTGATGAGAGAGAAATCATATCCTTAAGGAAGAAATAAAGTATAAGAGAAACAAGATCAGACAATAAGATATCAGGGTTTTTTTTTGTAAATTAAAGGTAATGGTCCTTGGTCTTTGTTCAAACTCCTCATTTCTTTCTCTGGATACAGATGGCATTCTCCATTGCAGAGAGCCCCAAATTGTTCCTGATAGTTGCACTGATGGAATGAGTGAGTCCATCAAGATTGATCATCACCCCCCATGTTGCTGTTAGGGTGTACAGTGTTTTTCTGGTTCTACTCATCTCACTCAGCATTAGTTCATGCAAATCTCTCCAGGCTTCCCTGAATTCCCATCTCTCCTGGTTTCTAATAGAACAATAGTGTTCCATGACATACATATGATAGGTAGCACTTTTTAAAGAACAACACTCGTGGTATCTTTCACCATCTCTCATTTTAACAAATCAAGGAACAAGTAATTTGGGCCAGATGATACAGCCTGACTCACAATTCCATGGGTAGGTTGCTCAGCAGGTTTCTTAGAGTCTCCTCTCCACATTAAACTTTTAATTGCCAGGGTTCTCTTTAGCCCATCGTTGGATCTCTTCTCTTCTGCCAGAGATCCTTTCCTAAAAGCAGTGTTTTTCCTTGGTTGATTTCCTTTCTATATCCATTTCTATCAGGAGTGTGTGTCCCCAATCCTTCCACTGTGCCTCAAAACATCAAACTTTCAATGGGACAACTAAGTGGTATAGTGAATAGAGCACTGGTCCTGGAGCCAGGAGATCTGAGTTCAAATCTACCCTCAGACAATAATTACCTTAACTGTGTAACCTTGGGCAAGTCACTTAACCCCATTGCCTTGCAAAAACAACAACAAAAAAATCAACAAACTTTCAAACTGCTGAATGGAATGTCTTGCTCTTGGCAAGTTGCTGATAGACCTCATACCCAATGAAGGGGAGAGAGAGAGAAAAACAAAATCTCTTCCTTTTCCCCCTGCAGTTTTCTCTCCCAGAAAGCTCTCCTGAGTCTTCATTCTTGGATTAGAACTCCCTCCAGAGTCTGACTATTTAAAGCTCTATAATGATGTATCTAGTTCTGCTCATCTAAACAGGGTAGTTCAATTCTACCAGAGAAAGGGATTTACATTACATAATGGGACTGCCAGGTGTGGCAGCAATTTTGCAGTTAGCCTAATACCTTGCTAGTGCATTAAAATATCTTCATTTAAATCATCCCATGACTACATCAACTATGTTGAGGATGTTGGTAGATCACATTCCCCCCTCCCTTACATGTAATATATACTTTTAAAAAACTACAAAGGAAGTTCACAATTTTATACATAATCCTTTGTTAAAATATTGACTTGTTTATTTTATGTTTATTATATATTTAAATTATATTTATTATATACTTTTTTATTATTTTTATTAAAGTTCACAATTTAAAAAAACACACTTTAAAAAATGAAATTACTGTCCTAGCAGAGCTAGCTTGCCTTTAAATACTTAGCACACCCAAGCACAGTGCTTGGCACATTTGTTATTGTTGTTTGATTGTTTTCGGTCATAGCTGACTCTTCCTAACTCCATTTTGGCTTTTCTTGGCAAAGATGCTATAGTGGTTTGACATATTCTTCTCTGGATCATTTTACAGATGCGGAAACTGAAGTGAACAGGAGTGACTAGCCCAGGGGCATGTAACTAGATAGTGTCTGAAGCCAGATTTTAATATTATTGAATATTGAATATTGAACTCAAAAAGATGAGTTTTCCTAACTCTAGGCCCAGCACTCTATCCACTGTGCAACTGAGCTGCCTCACCTAGTAGGTGCTTAATAAATGTTTATTGATTGATTGAAAAATAAAATTAAGATAGCTCTTTTACCCCCCCCCAGAAGAGGTAGCCAGAAAACTCTGATCCAAACCTTTTAAAGATGACACTCAAAATCTTGATAGCTAGAAGCCCTCTAGGGTCTCAATCTGTCATTGTACATGAAATCCTAACCATTTGTCCTCCCTCACACAAACTCTCAGTTTTTTTAATTTCAGGTGAGCCTAACAACCATACATCTGTCTACTTCATCATATGCTTAGGTATAGATTATGATTCTCTGGAACCTGTAAACCCTGACCTTGTAGATCTTTCCTCTGTCAGAATAAAACACAGCAATGGGATGGAGCATAAGTGGTACTGAGAATACTGGCAGCACTCCTTAGACACTTCCACTCTGCTTAGATTGTAGAACCGAGGTATCAAACACCTGTTTCATTGCCTGCAAACTTCCCAATTTTAAATGCAGCTCTATCCAAATTAAAATTTAATTGGGAAATATTTAACAAAATAAATAAACATACAATAAAACATAGATAATGTTAATATGTGGTTTTCTAAGTCAATGTGTGGTGACAAACATTCTTATATACAGCTTATTGGTCCCATTTCTATCTGAGTTTGTCATTATTTCTGTAGAAGATGGCTGGGGTAAAGAAAGGATTGATTTGTGTTTATGCCTGAGCCTAATCTACAATAAAAGCTGGTATATTTTTCATCAAATAACTATATATATATATAGTGATGATCAGAGACTGTAGGTGTAATAAATCATCAGGAAGCTAGAAGGAACAGTTTCTGGAACTGGGTGCCCCTTGGCTTTGGGATTTACTCTGTGATGTCTTTCTTGGGATAAATCTGGGTCATTTCCAGGTGTATAATGGGTTATGTGTTGGGATGATCTAAACCCCCTGCCCCCAAAAATTCACCAGAATAGAGAAGGCTGAGTAATAATGAAATTATTGTGTATTTGTAATACAAGAGGCCAGGTAGGTTTACTGCCTATATCCCAGGTAAGACATACTAGGGACTAATATAATAAAAATGACAATTCTACCAAAACTAAACTACCTGTTTAGTGCCCTATCAATCAAAATTCCAAAAAAAATTACTTTAATGAGTTAGAAAAACTTGTAAGTAAATTCATATGGAGAAATAAAAAGTCAAGAATTTCCAGGGATTTAATGAAAAAAGGTGCAAAAGAAGGTGGCTTAGGGGTGGCTAGGTGGCACAGTGGATAAAGCACCAGCTCTGGAGTCAGGAGTGCCTGGGTTCAAAACTGGTCTCAGACACTTAATAATTACCTAGTTGTGTGGCCTTGGGCAAGCCACTTAACCCCATTTGCCTTGCAAAAAACCTAAAAAGAAAAAGATGGCTAGCCCTACCTGATCTAAAATTATATTTTAAAGCATCAGTCATCAAAACTGTCTGGTATTGGCTAAGAAATAGAGTGGTGGACCAGTGGAATTGACTAGGTGCAATAGCAGAAAGTGATTATAGTAATCTGCTGTTTGATAAACCCAAAGAATCCAGCTATTGGGATAAAAACTCTCTCTTCAATAAAAACTGCTGAGAAAATTGGAAGTTAGTATGGAAGAAACTTAGATTAGACCAACACCTCACACACTATACCAAGATAAGATCCAAATGGTTACAGGACTTAGACATAAAAAACAATACCATAAGAAAACTAGAAGATCAAGGATTAGTTTACCTGTCAGATCAATGGAAAGGGAAGCAGTTTATAACTAAGGGAGAGATGGAGAACATCACTAAAAACAAGCTAGATGATTTCGGTTACATTAAATTAAAAAGCTTTTGCACAGACAAAGCCATTGTAACCAAGATCAAAAGAAATGTAGTAAACTGGGAAATGATCTTTACAACTAATGTTTCTGACAAAAGACTCATTTCTAAAATATACAGAGAACTGAATCAAATTTAAAAAAAAGCCATTCCCCAATTGACAAATGGTTAAAGGATATGCAAAGGTAATTTACAGATGAGGAGATCAAAGTAATCCATAGTCATATGAAAAATTGCTCTAAATCATTGCTTATTAGAGAAATGCAAATGTGAGGTACTGCCTTGTCAAGTCCGGAGGAGGGAACCCAGCCCGACATCAATATGATGCATAAACTGGTTCGTTTATTGATCACAGGATACATACTTTTATACTCTACATTTACGTAACCAATTACATAAGCGTTTTAGCAAGCATTTTTTCACATGCATACCTTGTGTATGTCTTAGGTGATTGTTTTGAGAACCAAACAGTGTTCTGCTAAACAGAGAGAAGATGGTTTTGAGAACCAAACAGCGATTTGATAAACAAAGTGCAGAAGGTAATTATCTCAGAATGTGCTATCTATCTGAGCCTGGGAATACACCTAGTTAGCTCAGACATGCAGCTACTCCCTTATCTAAGCTCTGAAGTACATCTTGCTGGTTAAAGCACATAACTATTTCTGTATTAACCTTTCATAGCTCTTAGCCTGGAATACATATGACACAACATCTCCCCCTTTTCGTTTAAAGGCCTGAGAGAGCATGTTTGTTAGAGATCTCTGACAACACAAAAGGATGCATGGTCCAAACAACAAGAATATAACAAGTATAAAACAAATTACAATTATAGGTTTAACAATTGCCAAAAGCCAAGCAGGTAATCCTAAAGATTTTAACCAATCCTTAAAGAAATCTTCATGTACAGTTATTTTATCAAGATTTTCTTATAACTTTTTGATTTTAGCATAGACTGAAGCACTATTATCTGAAATATTAAAGCAACACATGCCTTCAAATTCCTCACAACCATGATTATGTAATAAAAGCAAGAAATCTACTGCAGCTCTATTTTGTAGTGTAGCCTTGCGAATGCTCTGTACTTCTGTAATTATATCCATTAAAGCCATGGATGTAATGTCAGCCTGAGCTTTTGCCCAACATGCAAGTTTTTTCATGGTATTATAATTAATAGATGCCATTACCCCTGGTGTGAAAAAAGGATGCGGCTACTGTTTCTGATACTGATAGAAATTTAACATTTTTATTATAGTTGGAAGCCAGAGGAATGCTCCTTGTTTTCCTAGGGCTTCTGGAGAAATTAAGGTATGGTGTGGACACTAGTGCTAATTGGCCTAGGTAACAAGGTCCTCCTATAGGACGCCATGGGATAGAACTGTATGCCTTGTCTTCACATATCAAGAATACTCCAAGGGGTAATGACTTCGCTACCTCAATTTGTACTTCAAGGGGCCCCCAATCTGTTTTTGATAAATTCCAATAATGAAAATGACCTGATACATTAGTGAATCGTTCCCACTTAGGGGAATCCCAAGGCGCGTTTTCTTTAAAATACTCTAAACCTCCAAATATAAAAACTCCTGTGGCATTATAAAGTTGTGGGGAGCTCACAAGACTACAATGTGGGAGATGAGTGATATTCTCTTTTATTCCAAGGGGAATGCTCCACAAGAGATTTATTTCCTGTGGCTCCTGTGTAGTTGGTTTATTTAAAGCCTTTAATATAGCTCTTAATCTACAACTATTTTTCAGGGATGGCCAGGTATAATTTTGCTGCTTATCACACATACATGCACAAGAACTATACTGCTGAAAACTCCTACATATTTCCTTTAACTGTCCATAGTACCCTTTCAGTCTCTGTTTGATGTCCTCTGGGTCCAGGGGGATCCCTATGAAGCATGTCTTGAAGGGATCACCAGCTGATTTCAGGGAGATACACATTTGATGCTGTAGATACTTAGGAATCAGATGAGTCACAATAACCATAGCAGGCAGGATGCAAGTGCCAGCAGAAGAAGTATCATTTTTCAGGTGAGGTTTTACCCACTTTGCAGGAACCCACTGTGGTTTCGATGAACCTGAAACAACACAAGCATACCCTCGTCCCCAGGTTAGTAACCGATAGGAATTGTCCCATTGGGCAGTCTTAGGATCAAAAACAGAGACAGAAATGTCAACACCGGCAAAGTGTGCTGCGTTCTTTGAAAAGTGAAAGTAAAGAGGCTTGTTATCTGAGATGGAGTGCTTAGGGTTAAGCCAGTTCAAAACATAAATCACTTTGCTCACTATGTTATGCAGTGATCCCCCAACCTCCCCCTTTTCTTTTAAAAACAAGGCCAAGTATTTCTTAACATCCTGATGAGCCCTGTCAGTGGCGGTCCTGCCAGGCAGACTGAGGCGAATGAGACACAGACATGAAGCGGGGTGGGAGGGGGTTAAATCCTCCTCCCTCCTCTGCCAGCCCAGGGATGATTCACGGCGGCTGCCGAGTCAAGTCCTCATTAACCAGGAAAGTCGTTGTACTGCAGTCAGGGCAGGAGGCAACAATCATTCTAGTCTGTGTCAGGGGCAGGTTGAAGGTTTTCGCCAAAGCCTTGGCTGAGATGAGCAGGATGCAGCAGGGGGAGAGAGCAGAAGCGTGGCAGTGGCCGGACTAACGGAGCAGAACAGGGAACAGGATCGGCTTTCCTCCCCTCGGTCAGCCCCCACCCAGGCCACAGAGTGCAGGTGGAGTGCTGGTGGCCCGGGGCCCCTGATCTGAAAAGCCTGTGAGAGACAAAGGTGGTAGTGGGAAGGCTCTGGGGCAGCCCACCCGTCCGCCCTCTTCCCGGCCAGGTGGCGGCAGGGATTAATTAACACTTTTTCTGCTAGAGGAGGCACATCCGAACTTCTTCCAATAGCGGTTCTTTCAGCATCAGTCACAGCGGGGCAAGCCCACAAACTTTCAAAGTCATCATAAACAATTTTGCACAGTGTGCCATACGGTTCTGCCAGTCTCTGGGCTTCCTTGTTCTTAATTTGGACTGCTTCCCATAAGCTTTTTCCCAGCTTATCCCATTTTTCCAAGGAGAAGAGTTCTTCAGTCTTAGTAATTATGCCCTTATCTCTTCCCCAGTGTAGCACCCAGGAAATTTCTGATCTCTTAACAGGCAGGTCATATTTTTTCGATAAGTCCTCTAAGGTATTGAGTGCAGTGCGCTCCGTGGCTGATACAGCCATTCCCATCCCAAATTCCCTGACTCACAGGTCAGCCGTGGCCACGTCCACTTTTCTTCTAGCGCTGAGTGAGGGGGTGTTCAGCACTTCCCTACCAACTCAAACTGGGATGTCTTCTCCCCATTCGACTCACTTCCCTCACATTGGGGTCACCATATGTCGAGTCTGGAGGAGGGAACCCAGGCCGACATCAATATGATGCATAAGCTGGTTCGTTTATTGATCACAGGATACATACTTTTATACTCTACATTTACGTAACCAATTACATAAGCGTTTTAGCAAGTATTTTTTCACATGCATACCTTGTGTATGTCTTAGGTGATTGTTTTGAGAACCAGTATTCTGCTAAACAGAGAGAAGATTGTTTTGAGAACCAAACAGTGATTTGCAGAAGGTAATTATCTCAGAATGTGCTATCTATCTGAGCCTGGGAATACACCTAGTTAGCTCAGATATGCAGCTACTCCCTTATCTAAGCTCTGAAGTACATCTTGCTGGTTAAAGCACATAACTATTTCTGTATTAACCCTTCATAGCTCTTAGCCTGGAATACATATGACACAACACTGCCTCACACCTCTCAGACTGGCCAATATGACCAGAAAGGACAATGATCATTGTTGGGTTGTGGGAAATCTGGGACACTATTACATTGTTGGTGGAGCTGTGAACTCATCCAAATTTTCTGGAGAGAAATTTGGAAATATGCCCAAAGGGCAACAAAAATGTGCATACCCTTTGGTCCAGCAATATTACTACTAGGTCTATACCCTGAAGAGATGATGAAAAAAGGGCAAAAACATCACTTGTACAAAAATATTCATAGCAGCCCTGTTTGTGGTGGCACAGAATTGGAAATCAAGTAAATGTCCTTCAATTGGGGAATGGCTTAGCGAACTGTGGTATATGTATGTCGTGGAACACTATTGTTCTATTAGAAACCAGGAGGGATGGGAATTCAGGGAAGCCTGAAGGGATTTTCATGAACTGATGCTGAGTGAGATGAGCAGAACCAGAAAAACACTGTATACCCTAATAGCAACATGGGGGTGATGATTAACCTTTAATGGACTTGCTCATTCTATCAGTGCAGCAATAAGGGACAATTTTTTGGCTGTTTGCAATGGAGAATACCATCTGTATCCAGAGAAAGAACTGTGGAGTTTAAACAAAGACCAAGGACTATTACCTTTAATTTAGGGGAAAAAACTGATATCTTATTGTCTGATCTTGCTTTCTCTTATATTTTGTTTCTTCCTTAAGGATATGATTTCTCTCTCATCACATTCAATTTGGATCAATGTATACCATGGAAACAATGTAAAGACTGGAAAATTGCCTTCTGTAGGGGGTAGGCATAGGGAAGTAATATTAGGGGAAAAATTGTAAAACTCAAAATAAATAAAACCTTTAAAAACTCAAAATAAAATAAAATTAAAAATAAATAAATAATTTTTTTTAAAAAAAAGGAAGTACTGGGGAGCTATCACTAGGATCTGATGCTTACACCAGTTTACCTTGCAACCAATTCCCACATTTCCTGTCATATTAGAGACTTTTATGGGATGCTCCCCCTATCCAAACAGGCCAAACTGCTTGATAGTAAAGCAGTACAGCCAAAGGGCTCTGGTGTTCCTAAATGGATTCCTGAGGAAGTTTTATGTAGTGAACTGTCTGGTGGACTGTCTGAGGTCTTGAGGGCTTTTAAAGCAGGGGTGGGGAATCTTTTCTCTGCCAAGGACTATTTGGATATTTATAACATCATTCATTGGCCATCCAAAATTATCAACTTGGAAATTAACCTGGTATATTTGGTCAAACATTTAATTCACCCCTAAAAAGCTCCTAGATTTATTGAATTTTGAGTACTGACTGAAATTTCCTTGTCAGTGCCAGACCAAATGATTTTTAGGGCATTCCTTGCCCCTGTTTTAAAGGATTGAATACTAGCTTTTTGGCCACCTCTTTTATGGTTTGGAGGGCTATGGCTATCTTAATTTTATTAATCAATCAATCAATAAATAAACATTTATTAAGTATTTAATATGTACAGTGCTAATCATTTAAAGCAAGGACCTTGGGCTACATAAGACCCATGAAATCATTTGGTCTGGTGCTGGCAACTGTTGTCACAACTCAAAATTTAGTAAATATAGGAACTTTTTAGGGTGAATTAATTAAATGTTTAACCAAATATAACAGACTGATTTTAAAATTGATAATTGTGTATGACCTGCAAATTATGTTAATAATATTCAAATGACTCTTGGCAAAAAAAAAAGTTTCTCCAACCCTGATTTAAAGAAATGCTTGGGTGTGATTCTAAACAAAGATCAAAGGACCCCTCAAATAGTTATTTGATGGTGCTCTTGATGAAAAAAGGAAAATGCTTTCTGACTTTTTCAGATATCTTCATAAAAAAAATCTAGATGTTCTGGTTTCTATGACAAAGCTAGAAATAAGATCATTCCTTGTATACATCAATAAGTTCTACCAGCTAAGAGCCATTTGAGAAATGGAGGAGGCAATGATGTAGTAGATATTTTCAAGAACCAAAATGAGGAATTCTGGCCTGATTAGCAGAGTACACCTTTCAGATAACCTGGTGGATCTGATAGACTTTTCCCAGAGAAGAGGATAAACCCAGAGAATGAAAGTGCTGAGGAACGTGTTGGAGAACTAAAGAGCCCATACAACTGGGGTCAGATAGCATTGAGAGAGTTCCCAAGATCACTATGACTAGGGATTCTGACTGATCCATCTGTCCAGGCAGCATTGGTCCTCATGCTCTCATCACAGCCTTTCTTCATGCATTCCTGTGATGTCTTCTTTATTTGCTTAGTAATTTTCAAAAGCTCAAGTCAAAATTTTTAATCAGATTTGTGATTTCATCCAGTGTAAGGAACTCCTAGGGGTGAGGAATTCCTTATTCTATTAATGCTGATTGGCAGAATAATAGCATTAACACTTGCCCAGGGTTACACAGAACACAGCTATAATGTGAATCATAGGATCATAAAATTATAAGATGATAGATATAGGATTAAAATCAATCTTAGAGATCATTAAGTACAACTTCTTTACAGATAAGGAAACATGTTCAAAAAAATTAAGTGAATAGTCCATGATCATTCAGATCACTGTGACTCTGAGACCAAGTTCTCTCTCAACTGCTGCCTCTCAACTCATATATCAGTAATTATTATTACAATATGATAAGTTAGTTGGCGCAGACAACAGAGTACCAGACTGGTATCAGGAAGGTTCAACTGCAAGTCTGGATTCAGACACTTAAATAACTGTGTGACCCTGGGCAAGTCACTTAACTCTATTTGCCTCGGTTTCCTTATATGTAAAATGAGCTGGAGAAGGACTTGGCAAACCACTCCAGTATCTTTGCTAAGAAAACCACAAATGGGGTCATGAAGAGTTAGACTTGATTGAAAAACAACTAAACAACAAAAAATTAGTACAATATAGAACAGTGCTGTCCATCTATGACAAACAGGAAATTTATTCCCCAGTATAATGTTCTACCAGAAAGTGTACTTCCTTGTGTAGCAGGTTGGTTTGGTTCCTGTTTTTAAAGGATTTTTTTAGGGGCAGTTAGGTGGTGTAGTGGATAGTAAGCTGGGTCTAGAGTTGGGAAGACCTAAGTTCAAATACAGTCTTAATACAGTCAAATACAGCATAATTCTGGCCAAGTCACTTAATCTCTATTTACCTTAGCTACCCCATTTGTGAAATAGGGATAAAACTCCTCAAAGTCTTGCTTTTGTCTTTACTAGACAGGTCTAGTAATCAATTTATAATCTCTCTCAGTTTATAGATTTTCATATTTATGGGAATTTGCAATGGCTTAAGGCAGGGCTTTCCAAAATGCTGCCTGCCCACTGCATTTGGCCTGCAAAGTGATTTTATGTGACCCCTTGTGGATTTACTAAATGCTTTAGTAAACAATACCACAGAGCTCTCACTAAAATGATAAATCAAACTATATTGTCTATTATTTCAATAAAAACTTTGAAAAGTAAGGTTGGACAGCCCTGGTGTAAGGAAACTATTCTAATGGACAATCAGCAAAATGTCTACAATTCTCCCATTTGTCTCTTGCTGTCTAGGAGGCCAGCCTCAAAGACAGCAGTGATGCTGTGAGACCTCCTGAAAGTATTTGCCATTTTTAGAGAGAATCACGGTGGTCTTGTCAACCCCATGCCAGCCTGCTATACTCAGCTACACCAAACTGCGAATGATAGTCTTTCTTGACACAGATCCAAACTTTTCCCAAATATCTATTTAGGCCATAATTAATCACATAGACTGGTACTAGTGGCCACCAGATTTTCTGTTATAGAATGAGAGAAAGGAAAACAATAGCAGTGAAAGAAGACTAAGCAGGAGGGCCACAGTTTGTTCAGAGAGGACCAAGCCAGAACTGAATTAGCTTCTTCCCTTTTTCACCTTCAAGGGAAAGAAAAGCAGAGTCAAAACTTAGAGAATTTTGGGAGTTAATGGGATTTGTTCCCTGAAGTATTTGAATTATCTCACCAACCATGCTTTCGTCTCCCAGAAGTCTCTCTAGTACTTCATCACTCTCCAGCCACAGCAACTGCAGCCCATTTAAGACCCCTAAGGAACAAGGAGGGGAACAGCACCCCTAGAGAAATTGGGCACACCCCTAACAGATTTCCTCTTCTGGTTCCTCTCTTCCAGAATTCTCCCAAAGCTAGGGCTCTTAACAAGGAGTCCATGAATTTGCATTTTAATTGACTTGGATAAACTATTTTGGGTTTTTTGTAATATTATATATTTTATTTTATGCATTTGAAAACATTATTCTGAGAAGTCCATAGACCTAACCCAGACTGCCACAGGAACCTGTGACATATAAAAGACTGAGAATCGCTGTCCTAAAGCAAAAGTCCCAAAAATCCAAATTCAAAATTGGTGACCAAAAGGCAAACTCTGATATAGCATCTGCTTGAGTCTCTCATCTGCATAGCAGTGCTTGCGATACAAGTGCTTCATCATGATAATGATGATGCTGGCTGACATTCATAGAGACTTGAAGATTTCCTGATTTATTTATAGACATAATATAGATAATGTTTTAATAAGGAGTCAGGAAGACCTATGTTCAAATCCAGCTTCAAACACTAGCCACCTGAGTGATCCTGGACAAGTCACTTAATCTCAGCCTACCTTAGGTTCCTTATCTTTAAAATGAAAATAATGATAATATCTGTCTCCTAGGATTTTGGTAAGGATCAAATGTAATAATATTTGTAAAGTACTTTGTAAACCTTAACTATATATGCAAGTTATTATTATTACCTCTCTGGATATTTCTGTGAAATGTAGGTATAGCAAATATTATTTATCTCCATTTTTTTTCTGATAAGGAAATGGAGGTACAGACATTCTACTAAATAGAAACTCTAGAGGAGATATTTTGGAGGTAAAAATATTAAATAATTGTTGTGGTAAAAGATAAAAATGACTAAGAAAACAAAAGTGTGATCTTCTGAGCATTTCAATTTATTAAAGCAATGCAGCACAATTGTCGAACAAATCGGGACCAGACCTCCTCAGTTTAGCCCTGAATACAAGGGGAGTTAGACTTTTATGCATTAAAAGCAATTAATCAAATAAGGCCAAATAATCAAAAGGAAACAATATAACATCAGGTAATCCGATTTCTATTTGTATGAAAGATTAGGGACTTTCCATGTTGGGAGAGGGAGAATGAACAGATATATTTTATTGAATTCAGAAAATGAGTTTCCCCCCCCAAAATGTCTGTGAACAATCAAAGAAGTATGTAAACAATAAATGATTGATCAGTACAATGCCAGGTTTTGGTGTACAACTGTACAATCTTTGGATTAGAGGGTTTTTGGTGGCATAACCTGGATCCCCACAGCAAGAAGAAGTGGTTCAGTTTTCCACACATGCAGAACCAGGTTCAAACAATGCAATAAGGTTTTCTCCCAATTTCCACAATTTTAAAGTTTTATCACAAGACAGAAATTAGACTAGGCCCCTAATTGAATAGAAACCAAGCTGGTTTCAAATTGAATCCCAAGATAGTTCAATGTGGCTCACTCAGTTCCCATAATTAACCACTTGCTGTCCTAATCCCCTCGATTGCCTCAGAAGGCAGACTCAAAAACATCACTGTAGAATACATGGGAAAAATGGGTTTCCCACACAACCGTAAGTATACCCTTCTTCCCATGGGCTTATTTGGGTCAGTTCTGCAACTTAGTTGCACTGCTAAGTCACTTCTCAGTGGTAACAGGTTTGTGGTTTCCATCTGCTGGCATAGTGATTATCCTTTCTTCTAAAATTTTCAGGCAACATACTGCTTCCATAAGTAAAAATGGCAAACCCGTCCCTCACATAGTATTTCCCCTGACACTCTCAAAACTGAGTCCAGGTGGAATTCTCCTAGTTACCATGAGAACAGGATTTGTATGGGTTTGGGCACACATGCTTGTTCTTCTCCATTATTCAATCAGTGTCCAATAGAATAAAAAAGGGTTGAGCAAATACTGTGTTCTAAGTTCAACCTAAACTTATCTGTCTGATGATAGTGATTGAATTAATTTGCCCTGATCCATCACTATGAGGGTCTATCTCACAGCAGGTCCCAGAATCTGACTCTTTTTTTTGTTTATATAGTTTTAGAAATGTACAAGTAGTATGGCATTATATTAAAATGTTTATTTTAAAATATAACTCTTCGTTATTTTATTTCTGAATCATTGATATCTTTTGACAGATGCACTAAGAATAGGAGTGGATAAAAACAATAAGGACTGAGAGGAAGTAAGAATGATAGAGCTAAGTAAATGAGTGGGAAAATATCAGAAAAGGGATAGATGATAGGAAGGAACAAGTGGAATCAGCTTATATGATACTAGAGTAATGTTGGACTACTTTCGGGGCATGATTATTTTTTTCATTTGCAGAGGAGCACCTTCCCTTGTAATTGGCAGATGGCTGGCCTGGAAAGCTTCTACCCTCACGGATCTGGAAGTTCTGGGCTTCTTCCATATCCTATAGTCTCCTGAGCCTCTGCTCTTCCTTACGACATCAATAAGGAGTTATGTTGCTATTGCCCTAAACCCAGAACAAAATATGAAAAATAGATGTACTCTAACCAAGGAGGGAAGTGGGGAGTAGGCAATCCAGCCAGCCTTGCTGGATGGTTTTAGATGCTTCTTGGATGAATTGATTGACTTTATCTCCTCTGCTATGTATATAAGAGTTACCTTGATTTTGAGGGGGGGAGGTAAGTAAGATAAATAGCAAAGCAGCCAAGTAGAACTGATCTAAGATTAACTGTGCAGGTATGGCCCTAAGACCTGTCTTAGATCTCTTCCTTCTGGTGTGTTGCTATGGAAAAGCTGCAGGAAAAAAAAAAAGCTACATTTAAAACATGGCCAGTGTGTTACTTGATTCTACTTATCTGTTCAGAACTTGTATGGGGATGAAGGAAAATCTAGTAGGGAAAGACTGAAATTCAGAAAAGAAGGGGGAAAAAAAGAGGAAGAAACAAAGAAAGAAAGGCAGAAAGGAATGGAGAAAGAAAAGAAAGGAAAGAAGGGAAGGAAGGAAGGAAGGAAGGAAGGAAGGAAGGAAGGAAGGAAGGAAGGAAGGAAGGAAGGAAGGAAGGAAAGAGAGGAAGAAAAGGCAAAAAAGAAAGAGGGAGAGAGGAAGGAAAACAGGATAAGGAAGGAAGGAGAGAAAGAAAACATCCAAAAATATTTTCAAATGTATAGAAGAAAACAATTTCAGAGGAAGGCACATTTAAAGCATTTAAATATACTTAAAAACACTGATTAATAGTTCATATTTCATTTATAATCTTTTTTTGTTCTTTGCAAACTAAAATAGTCATGTTATTGTTAAGTTCATAGTAAAAAGAAAATTTAAATTAAACTACAAAAACAATGAGCATGAATGAAAACTAAATTTCTACAAATTGAGTGATTAAAAAAATGAGAATGTGACATGGGAGGTTTTTTGGTGGAATTTCTGTGTGTGCGTGCGTGCGTGTGTGTGTGTGTGTGTGTGTGTGTGTGTGTGTGTGTGAAAACATAATCATTTTTCACATTTTATTATTTCATCCCCTATTCCTATAGGACAATGACCCTTCCCTGGCATAATTTTTACTGTCTACTTTGGTTATGGTCTCTTTATAGGGTAGAGTTCAGGAGAAGTAGTAATGCCTTAAAGAAAAGTCTCTCTTGTCTTATCATCATAAGAATATGGCCCAGGGCTACCTCTCTTACCTTTGGTCTAGCTAGTTAGCTAGCAAGGAAAAAAATCTTAGGATATTTGTTTCCCCTGCCTGTGAAATTAATTGCAATTTCACCATTTTGCAGTATACTCCAAGAGTATTGGAAAGATTTCTCCCTATTTCCAAGACTGTGATAAGGCTCAACTCAGAGCAAGTGAAGTTTTTGTTTCATTTCTATACCTATAGAGATTTCTGTATACTCAGAAGAGTTAGGGGCGGCTAGGTGGAGCAGTGGATAGAGCACTGTCCCTGGAGTCAGGAGTACCTGAGTTCAAATCCAACCTCAGACACTTAATAATTACCTAGCTGTGGGGCCTTGGGCAAGTCACTTAACCCCATTGCCTTGCAAAAACCTTAAAAAAAAAAGAGTTAGGGATAAGCCTTTCTCTCCTAAGCTGGCTGGCTGTCCCTCTACCCTAGAATCAATGGAGGTAGAAAGTGGAAACCTACCTAATATGTCCTAGAATCTCTGGGAACTAGAAAGTGGAAACCTAACTAATATGCCTCATAAACTGGGTCTTTTTCTATAAAAAATGATAGCTCATGACTATTTGGGGGGTTAAATATTTGAGGAGATCAACATGAGTGCAAGCTCTTCCCACCCCCTACTAGTTGATCTTTCCCTGTACCCTAGTGTTATCCTGATAGATCCCCATGGGAGGTGCCACCCAGCTTAGTTCCTCGACCCTCCTCCTTACTAATGAGGCACCTTCTGCCCACTCCTCCCATGCCCTTCATCATTATCCAACCTCTATTTTACTCCAATAGTTATTATAGAGACAGCTCAAGACTTAAACCTGAATAATATCCCCACCTCATCCCCAGCATTCCCAATGCCTCTCCTGACTTTAAGGAATAGAACTTCAATAAACCTCATTTGGAGTCACAAATTCAATGTTGGGTACTGTGGTTATTTTAGCACAAAATTGCTCATTTAAAAGTTCATTTAAAGGACAGGGCTCTAAACAGAGTTAGCAACAAAACAAAGGAATATTTAAGTTCCTTTTTCAGTTACTTTCTATGGACTCCAAAAGTAAACTTAACTTTTTTTTTGTGAAAAGGAGGAGAGTCCTCAAACAGAATGCTCTCCAAACCATCATCCAAATCATTGATAAAAATGGTAACCCTCACAGTACTAAGCACAGATTCCCTGAAACTCTAATGGAGACTTCCCGTATTGAAACTGAAGGGTAGAAGGTAACAAGTAATTTCTATGTGCCAGACCATATGTGCCAGGCATAACCATTATCTCTTTTGATCCTTATAAAAACAACTGGGATAGGTCCATGCCAACATAGTACTTATTTTAACCCTTGAGGAAGCTGAGGCAGGCAAAGGTTAAATGACTTGCCCAAGATCATGGAACTAGTAAGTGTTTGAGGCTGGATTTGAATTCAGGACTTCTTGACTCCAGACCCAGTGCCATATCTTTTATGCCTAGCACATTGAACTTTTTTTTAAATTTTTATTAAAGATATTATTTGAGTTTTACAATTTTCCCCCAATCTTGCTTCCCTCCCCCCACCCCCACCCCACAGATAGCACTCCATCAGTCTTTACTTTGTTTCCATGTTGTACCTTGATCCAAATTGGGTGTGATGAGAGAGAAATCATATCCTTAAAGAGAACAGAATTCTCAGAGGTAACAAGATCAGACAATAAGATATCTGGTTTTTTTTTCCCCCAAATTAAAGGGAATAGTCCTTGTACTTTGTTCAAACTCCACAGCTCCTTATCTGGATACAGATGGTACTCTCCTTTGCAGACAGCCCAAAATTGTTCCCAATTGTTGTGCTGATGGAATGAGCAAGTCCTTCAAGTTTGAACATCACTCCCATGTTGCTGTTAGGGTGTACAGTGTTTTTCTGGTTCTGCTCACATTGAACTTTTAATGAATCTTTTTTTATTTCCATTCAATCAGCTACTTGTATTACAGATTAGCACACATCTTTCTGTCCTCTCCAAAATAATAGATAATAAAAGATATTTTATCAAATGTGACCTTGGACAAATCACTTAAACCTGTTTGTCTTCAGTTGCCTCATCTGAAAAATGATCTGGAGAAGGAAATGGCAAGTCACTCTAGTAGCTTTGGCAAGAATGACCCAAATGGGGTCACAAAGAGCCAGACACGATTGAAATGACTGAACACAAAAGGTATCAAAAGCTTGACTAAAATATAGGTAAACTAAATCCCTCTCATCTACTACTGCAGTTTGGTAGTCCTGACAAAAAAGGAAATTAGGTTAGTCTGGGATTAAATTTATTCTTTTTTTTTTTTAAGGTTTTTCAAGGCAATGGGGTTAAGTGGCTTGCCCATGACCACACAGCTACGTAATTATTAAGTGTCTGAGGTCGGATTTGAACTCAGGTACTCCTGACTCCAGAGCCAGTGCTCTATCCACTGCGCCACCTAGCTGCCCCTTAAATTTATTCTTGAGAAGATATTTGGCTTCTTATATTCACTTTCTTTCTAAAAAATGTTCAATGGGGGCAGTTAGATGGCGCAGTGGATAGAGCACCACCCCTGGAGTCAGGAGTACCTGAGTTCAAATCCGACCTCAGACACTTAATAATTACCTAGCTGTGTGGTCATGGGCAAGCCACTTAACCCCATTGTCTTGCAAAAAACCTTTAAAAACTGTTCAATGGCCCTTTCACCAGTGATCTGTTCTAGAATTTTCTCTGTAATTGAAAGACAAAATCACTACTCTATAGTTTTCAGATTTTATTCTTGTCCCTGTTTTGAAATTGGAATATTTCACCCCAGGATACAGTTCATGCTATGGGGCCAAATTAATCAAGGGAAATGACATGCTTTCTAATCAATATCTTTACTTGCCTTGTGTATCAAGATGGCCCTCTTAGGGGGCGGAGCCAAGATGGTGACTGGAACAGATCGAATCTTAGGCACTCTCTGATAAAACTCATAAGCTAAGGACTCTAACTAAATTTTCAAGAGACAGAACCCACAAAGGGACCCAGAGAGGCAGTTCTCCTACTCAAGGTAACCTGGAAAAGAGCAGAAAGGCTCTGTTCCCCAGGGTCGGAGGGGCGGCCGCCAGAGGGGTGGCCCTCCAGAGTGAAAGAACTTCAGCCTCCCAGAGGCAGCCCAAGGACGCTGGGAGCCCCAGCTCACA
Source organism: Macrotis lagotis (assembly GCF_037893015.1). Lineage (NCBI taxonomy): Eukaryota > Metazoa > Chordata > Mammalia > Peramelemorphia > Peramelidae > Macrotis > Macrotis lagotis. The sequence goes on along the minus strand of NC_133661.1, from coordinate 277,488,630 downwards.
GCAGCAGGGGAGTCTCCAGAACTACACCCCAGGGGAGCACTGGGTACAAAGTGGGGGAACAGCAGGGGACCTCTGCCAGAGTGAGCATGTGGAGCCCAGCCCTCAGGGCACACAGCGAGCAGCATGGTCTTTCCGCAGCCCAGATTGGGAAACAGAAGCAGGCGGAGCCAGTAAGCAGGAGCCTCCAGGGCATGAGCCCATTGAGCTGAGGGAGAGGAGTGAAGAGAGAGAGAGACTGCAGAGCTCTGTCCTCTGCCCCTTGAACAGGACTCTGGGGCTCTGACCACATTCAGATCCTGATTGCAGTACAGGCCCCCCCATAGAACAGCAGGGCCCCCCCACCTCAGCCCCGTGGCAGAGGGGGGCGCATATGGTCATTCACAGACCAGGAGAGAGGACAGAGCCTCACACACTGAGACCCTTGTGGGAGTGTCCCAAAAGCTCAAGAAGCACCCCAAAACCAGGCCCAGGCTGGGAAAATGAGCAAGCAGAGAAATAAGAGGAACACCATTGAGAAATATTTTGCAAATGAGCCCAAGAAGGATCAAAATACTCAGTCTGAAGATGAGGAAGCACAAGCTCCTGCATCTAAAGACTCCAAGAAAAATAAAATTGGGCTCAGGCTATGACAGAGCTCAAAAAGGACTTTGAAAATCAAATGAGGGAGATAGAGGAAAAATTGGGAAAAGAAATAAGAGAGATGCAGGAAAAGCATGAAAATGAAGTCAGCAGCTTAGTCAAGGAAATCCAAAAAACTGCTGAAGAAAATAGCATGCTAAAAACAGCTTAGGTCAAATGGATAAAACAGTCCAAAAAGTTATTGAGGAGAAGAATGCCTTAAAAAGCAAAATTGGCCAGATGGAAAAAGAGATAAGAAAACTCTCTGAGGAGAACAAATCCTTCAGACAAAGAACAGAATTCAGGGAGATTGATGAATTTACCAGAAATCAGGAATAAATACTTCAAGACCAAAAAAATGAAAAATTAGAAGAAAATGTGAAATATCTCACTGAAAAAACAACTGATATGGAAAACAGACTTAGGAAAGATAATTTAAAAATTATTGGAATACCTGAAAGTCATGATCAGGAAAAGAGCCTTGACATCACTTTCAAAGAATTATTACAGGAAAATTGCCCTGATATTCTAGAAGCAGAGGGCAAAATAGAAATAGAGAGAATCCACCGATCCCCCAGAGAAAGAGATCCCAAAAAACCAACCCCTAGGAATATTATAGCCAAGTTCCAGAACTCCCAAGTCAAAGAGAAAATATTGCAAGCAGCCAGAAGGACGCAGTTCAAATATCGTGGAGCTGCAATCAGGATCTCACAGGACTTAGCAGCAACTACACTGGAAGCTTGTAGGGCTTGGAATATAATATACTGGAAGGCAAAAGAGCTTAGAATGCAGCCAAGAATGAACTACCCAGCAAGGCTGAATGTCCTCTTCCAGGGAAAAAGACAGACTTTCAATGAACCAGGGGAATTTCAAATGTTCCTTTTGGAATGGCCAGAGCTGAACAGAAGGTTTGATCTTCAAATACAGGACTCAGGTGAAGCATGGAGAGTGGAGGAGAAGGGGGAAATATGAGGGACTTAATGATGATGAACTGCATGTATTCCTGCATAGAAAAATGACACTGATAATACTCATATGAACCTTCTCAGTTAATAGAGCAGGTAGAGGGAGCTTTTAATAGTTGAAGCACAGGAGAAAGCTGAATTTGAAGATAAAATATGGTGTAAAAATGGAATCAATAGAAAAAAGGGAAATGTAATGGGAAAAAGAAAAAGAGAGGGGGAATAGGCTAAGATATTTCATATAAGATTTTTCTTTATTACAATGAGCTACTGCAATGATATGGAAGGGGAGAGGCAAGGGGGAATGAGGGAATCTTTGCTCTCATCAGAGGTGGCTAGGAGAGGAAACAGCATATATACTCAATGGGGTATAGACATCTGGAGTAAGAAGGAGGTGGGGGACAGGGGGAAGGGGTGGGGATGTGAATAAAGGAGGAGAGGATGGACCATGGGGGGAGAGTGGTCAGATATAACACATTTTCTTTTTTTACTTCTTGCAAGGGGCTGGGATAGGAAGGCCTGTCCAGGACCATAGGGCCTGGTGGATTCTAGGCCTAAGGGGTGGTATGGAGGCTCAGGGCCTCTTGGCCCCAGGGCCAGGGATCTGTCTGCTGTGCCACTCAGCTACCCTACAGCAGAGTCAGAGTGAAAGGATAGAGAAAATATAGTACATGTTAGTGGAGAAATAAGAAAGGAGGGAGTTATGATCAGCAATGGCAACGTTGGAAAAATATGCAAGTAACTTTTGCGATGGACTTACCATAAAGAATGTGATCCACCCATGACAGAGTTGTTGGTGTTGGAACAAAGACTCAAGCACATTTTTTGTTATTATTATTTGGGGGAGGGCGCAGGGCAAATGGGGCTGGGTGGCCTGCCTGGGGCCACATAGCAGGGTGGTCTTTGGGTGTTTGAGGCCGGATTTGGACCTGGGTGCTCCTGGCTCAAGAACCAATGCTCTGCCACCCAGCCACCCTTACTATTATTACTATTTTACTTTATTTTGGGTCTTTTTTTTTCTTCTTTTTGGTTTTTGCAAGGCAGTGGGGATCAGGTGGCTTTGTCACACAGCTGGGTGATTGTTGGGTCTATGGGACTGGATGTGGGTTCAGGTGCTGGTGGCTCCAGGGCTGGTGCTTTGTCCATTGCGCCACCTGGCCATACCTACAATTAGTACTATTTTTTTTATTTTAATTTTTTTCTATCCCCTTTACTTTATTGCTCAAGCAACTCTATATTCATGGGGGAAGGGTGTATTGCGTTTACTCTTAAACAAGAATATTTTATTAATGTAAAAAAAAAACATTTGTACAAAATGAGAATAAAAAAATAAAAAAAATAAAAAAAGATGGCCCTCTTAGTCATCTTTGTTCTGAAATTTTCATTGCAAAGAAGAAGCTCTTAGAATTTGAATTCTGTTGTCATTTATCAAAGACTGTAAATTCAAACAGGGGAGGAGTGTAATTAGAGACCATTTAATCTAACTCCTTCATTTTACAAATTAAAAGGGAAGAAAAATTAAAGACTTGCCCAGCCTCATACAAGTAATAAGCAAATAGAGCTGGGATTAAAATTCAGGTCTTTTTTGATGCACAATTGGTTGGTTTTGTGTTTTTAAATCTACTTTTCTCCGCCCCCCCACCCTGCTTGTTTCTACCATTCATCCCAAGCAATAGTCCTATCTAGCTTTAAATCCTTTCCTTTCCCCAAAACAGCTTAAAAGTCCATTTTGTTGTTTCTGTCTTCACATGAGCTCTATGTCCTTATGTTTAACTTCCATTACTTGCTTTTGCTTCCATCTTCTGTGCATATCTTTTTAAAATCTAAGTTTTTAAAGTGAATTCCTGTGTATCAAAATTATTTTAAGATAGCTGCCATTTCCCCTCCTAATTAGAATTGTTTCCCTTTGTGTTTTTCAAATTTCATTCTTGAATGTTTTCAGTCTCTTCTGGGTTGATTTCCCCCTTTTGTCCATGGGACCCTGCCTAACTCTGACTGGCTTTCCTCTATCAAAAAGTCTACAAGGGGCTGTCAATTTTCCTCCCTCCCCCCCCTCCCACCCCCAACCAAGGTTCCCATCATTTCCACTCTAGCAACTTCCTCTGTTTGTAAGAGTTGGATACAGGATAGAATTTCTCCTTTTTTGGTCTTGCCTCTGCCTTTTAAGGAATAAATGTATCCTTTAAGCAAGCCAAGAAGTTAATAGCTTCTCTTCCTTTGGCAGAGAGACATATCACCAGCAGATGTCTGGAAAATCTAATTCTCCCATCGATGCTAAATCATGCCCTCTGTGCCAGGCTTGTGATGTTTTTTTCCTCAGATTCAGACGTTTGTTCTTTCTGACCAGTTATTTCTGACTCTAATGAAAATATTTGCATATTTTTTTTTGCAATATTTCTCCCTCCTTTGGTTTTCACCCCAATGTTCACCATACTTCCCCACTTTGGTTCCTGGATTTCTTCACATAAGTATGCCTTCTTAACATACAATGACATCATCGACCCAGAGCATCTGGTAAGAAGGGCTGTTTAAACTGTCCTCTATTTCCCATCAAAAAGATAGAAAAAAAATTCTTTTCAAAATAACCATAGAATATATATCAAAAATCTGGGAGTCCACCTACCAAGACACGTGGGAATTAGATGAATATAACAATAATATACTAATTGCAGAAATAAAAACAGCTTTAAAACTTGGAAAGATATTAATTGCCTAGGGTTAAGCTATGACAAGATAATAAAAAGTAATAATACCTAAATTAACTTAAAGAGCCAATGCTATGCCAAACTAACAAATTTTATTTTTATAGAACTAGAAAAAAATACAATTCCTCTCAGACACAAAAGGTCAAGAATATCAAGAGAAGTAATGAAAAAAAATGGGAAGAAAGGAGCCTGACACTTTTATTTCAAACTGCATAACAAAGCACTATTCATGGAAATTATCTAGGACTAGTTTTTTTTTTAAAATAGCAAAATTGATCAATGGAACAAATTAAGTACACAAGACCCAGAAACACTCAAACATACTAATATAGTATTTTGTATACCCAATGGCACCAATTACTGAGCTAAGGACTCATTATTTGACAAAATACAACTAGGAAAGGGGGCAGCTAGGTGATACAGTGGATAGAGCACCAATCCTGGAGTCAGGAGGACCTGAGTTCAAATCTGACCTCAGACACATGACAATTGCCTAGCTGTATGACCTTGGGCAAGTCACTTAGCCCCATTGCCTTAAATTTTAAAAAAATTGTCAGTTTGTCAGTTTGTCAGGTACAAAGTAGGTTTAGACCAATACCTCATGGATATACAACCTAAAAAAAAATTATCTAAAAAAATTAGAGTAAAAGAGAAAGGGATAAGTTCCCACTATGGGTAAGGGACAATTTCTTGACCAAACAAGGAAACTTTACAGAATACAAAATGGACAATTTTGATTAAATGAAATTGAAAAGCTTTTGCAGAAAATAATGTAAATAGCACTGGAAGGGGAAAAAAATCTTTGTATCAAATTTTGCTGATAAAAGTCTGATAAACAAGATAGATGGAATTGATTAAAATATCTAAGAACAACAGCCATTGCTTTATAAATAAATGATCAAAATCTATGAACAAACAGCTCTAAAAGGAAGAAGGGCAAGTTGGCAACTATATAAAATACTTTGATTATTGATAAAAGAAGAAATTAAAATTAAAATGACTTTTGACTTTCCACCTGTCAGAGTGGTACAAATGACAGAAAAGGAAAATGACAATTGTTGGAACAATAGCAATTGTGGGAAAATAAGAACATGAATAAACTGCTTATTTGAGGTTGTACTCCAAAAGTCACTAATCTATGCATACCCTTTGATACAATGATGTCACTACTATACATATACTTCAAAAAATCGAAGAAAGAGAAAAAGGATATATATGTATATACAAATATTTGTGAGTGTGTATATACTCTATGTATGTATTGTAACTAGAGTACCTGCCAATTGGAAATGACTTTGGATATGTTAATGTAAGATTATTATCTTATGATAGGAATATGACATGAGAAATAACAAAAGGAATGGATTGAGTGAAACTTTGGAAGCTGTGTATGAATTGATGCACTGTTAAGGGAAATAAAATATTGTAAAGAAAAATTGTTTTAAATACCTTAAGAACTATGATCAATGTAATGACAAATCACAACTCCAAAGGAATAATTATTAATCATGCTTTTTATAAAAAATTAGAGAAGCAAATGACTAGAGCTAAAGAGCAAGATATTTTTTCAACTATAGTCAATGTGTGGTTTGCTTTGCTTTAACTACTTTATTTTTTTTCAGGGGAAAACTTTTATATACTTGTGTTTGTTTTTGGAAGGGGAGGAGTTACAGAATTCCTATAGGTGGTGGATAATGATAAACAAAAAAAAGAAAGAAAATGAAACATTTAAAAACACAGAAGCAAACAAAAGGAAATTCAGAAGGGGACACAAATAGGGTAGGGTTGGAGATACTGTATTAAAACTGATATTGATTTTTTAAAAATGTTTAAAAACTGTGAAACATAGATTCAATGTGTAATGTACAATCTTTTTCTGGTTTTTTAATATAAAGAAGTGTCGGGGCGGCTAGGTGGCACAGTGGATAAAGCATTGGCCCTGGAGTCAGGAGTTCCTGGGTTCAAATCCAGCCTCAGACATTTAATAATTACCTAGCTGTGTGGCCTTGGGCAAGCCACTTAAACCCACTTGCCTTGCAAAAACCTAAAAAAAAAAGTGTCTATGATTGTTGATATTTACTAAAGTCACAATAACAAAAAAATTAATGTATATAATACTTTTAGTGGAGGAGATCCAAATGCCTGGATTTATATCCCCCTTCACTACTGTATCACACCTCTGTACCAGACGAATTCTATATTCCAAACTCCTATTTTCTCTTTTTGTTCTCTTTCTGTAGTATATTCCAATGGGAAAAAAAAATTTACTTTCCCCTCCTTTGACCTTCACTCAAATATTTTCTGTCATGCTTTCTCCTCTTGTATCTATAGTTTTTCTGATGAATGCATGTCTGTATTTGTGAATAAATATGTGTGTGTGTGTACAAATATATTTTGGCATACTTTTAGTAAACCAATCTAGAGCCAGAGGGCAATCATGAATTTCATTTCATCAAAGCTCAGTGATACCCATGAGATCAAATTTGTCCTCTTGCATTATAATTTCTAGTTTCTCTACTTTATTAACTAAACTCTGGATCTTTGTGAATAGACCCTTGAGATAATAGGTTTTACAAGTGGCTCTTCTGGATTTTGTCTTCCTATATTTTTGAGTATCTACTGTTCTTAATCTGTGACAATTCTCTGTAGCAGCAGTTTTCCAACTTTTTGGACTCAAGACCCCTTTAGACTCTTCATTAAGCATCTCCCAAAGATATTTTGTTTATGGGGGTTAAATCTATCAATAGTTACCATATTAAATTAAAACATCTTAATAGTATATTAAAAATTGTTTTGATCTCAGATCCCCCAGAAAAAAAACTCTTGAATTCCCAAGACAACACTTTGTATAAGTATCTATGTGTATATGTGTATATGTGTGTGTGTGAGTGTATGTGTGTGAGTTAGAATGTTTGTGGGAAAAGAATGATTTTATATATATATGTATATATTTGATATATAAGCCATATATATTATATATGATATATATAAACATTATATGATATATATTAACATTCTATACCATATACAAGCATTATATATATTTATGAGTATATGTATCCATATGTGTGTATGTGTCTATATATATATATATCTATATCTATATCTATCTATATATATATATAGGAAAGCATTTACCCATTCTTGTTGGTTAAAACCTTTTTTGATTAGATTTGCAAGACACCTGGCAAATATATCATCTCTGGCCAGGAATCTGTCAGCCATGATCCAGAAATACAAATCCCATTCTCAGACACCACCTTCTTAACCAGCTGTTCATTTCCTAAATACATTTTTCTATTTGCATCCTTTGCCATCATTGATCAACAGGGAGGTAAGATCATATCCCTGTGATCTCAAATCTCTTGCCTAAGACTTCATGATCACTGACAATACCTTTTAGACTCCTCCTAGCAGTGACATTTATGACTGCATTGATTTCCAGAAAGGTTATCATCTTAAATTTATCATCTCAAAAATTTGCCTCAAATACTGACAGTGACTTGTCTAAGGTCATGTAAACCAGGTCATTCATTTTAAGAAGTCTTAGTAAGGTCTCTGTAATGTCTTGGATACATGCTTCAGAAAGTCAGCCTCCTCTCCTGTTGCTTAAAAGGAAAAAAATAAGCATTTCTATAGGACCTACTATGTGCTGGTTTATAATGATATATATATATATATAATTATTATTATCATTTGATCTTCACAACAACTCTGGGAGATAGATGCTCTTATTATCCATATTTTACAAATTAGGAAATTAAGCAAGAAGAGATAGTGACTTGGTTAGGGGCATACATACACTTATAAAATGTCTGAGGCTAAATCTGAACTCAGGTCTCACTGACTCTAGACCCAGAGCTCTATCCACTGTGCAATCTAGTTCTCTCAAGTGAACCAATAACTGGTCTGGTACCGCTGAGCAAGGAATCAACCACAACTGTTACTCTTTTCTTCTTCCTTTGCCCTTTTTGAATATCCCTTAACTGATTTTTTTCTATAGCTCATCCTTCTTGGGAGGAAAAGCAGCTATCTTCCTTAAAATAACAATTTCCAAAGTGTGGTTGAGGGATCCCTGGATGGGAGTTGGGTGGGTCCTTTTGGGGGGGGGGGTGTCTGTAAAATCAAAACTATTTTCATAATCATATTATGATGTTATAATTTTTAATATGATAATTATCTATACATATAATCCATATAAACAAAAGTTCATTGCATTATCTTCAATAATTTTTAATGTAAAGTGTAAAGATTTCCTGAGAACAAAAAACTGGACTAACAGCTGCCTTCTAAGATCAAGAGCAACTCTCTTCAGACAGATTCTTAAATATATTTTTAGGTTTCAATTGTACAGATGTCCTTCTTCCTTCCATTTCTCCTCTGTGTAACCCTCTTCCAATCTTCATTTTTTCTGACAAGAATAAAGTCTCTCCTACTTCACATTAGATCCCCACACACACATTTTTTGGGGGGGCCATTAGAACCTTGCTTCTGTTTTCTTATTCATTCTCCCCACCAACCTGGAGTGGAGTTAAAGCATTCCTTAAGACATTTCATATTCTATTCCAGGAGGAAGATAAGCTAGATTTGGAACACAGAAATCCAAATATCTCATACTCCATGCAAGTCGCTTCATAATTTCTCTTACTCTTCACAATGATTAATATTTTTATCCTTATTTCTTTAAGATACTTGTGGTTATTTATACTTCAACCTAGTGCAAACTTTTATAGCCTCACAACATGTGATTTCATTTATAAAGTAAACTTTCTCAGTCAATTTGGATTCAGAGTCATTTCCCTGCCTTTGTAATTTTGAGTCAAAGAGTTTCCCATGTGAGGTACCCAGAGATTATCCAAGTCACAGTCATCCATGTTAACCATTGGGCTTGAAACCAGGTCTTTCACAGCCTGAGAACAACAGCTTTCCAGGCCCCTATACTACATTGACTAGACATAGGACTATAATCACAATTTGATTTGAAAGTGATTTTAATACCTACCTAGAATCCTTTATATCTCTGACCAGATCATTCAGCCTCTACTTAAAAACTTCCCCAAAATGATACTTCCCCTACCTCTATAGGCAACCTGTCGTATCATGAGTTAAGATAGTTAGTTAGTCCTAGTTAGTTAGGAGTATATCTGATTTTGGGGAGGACTAACACTGGTGTGATGGCTTACTTCTGAACCCTTTCTAGGGCTTCTCATCTACTTTTGTTGTTCACCTACCATCCAACGCTTACCTGTGGTTCCAAGAAGTTGTAGGATAAATAGTGATTACACTCTGATAAAACTATTTCAGCAGAGGCAAATGGAATAAAACAGGTTGATGGTAACAGGCCTCAAACCCATTGGTCATTTAGGGGGATGCCTGCCTCAAGACTTCCCCCCAGCAGAATGGGTGAATAAAAACAATTTATCCCAGCAGCCATAAAATTGACTGAAGAAGGCACTGTGGAACTAGTATGACTAACATGGAAGCATGTTTAACACATTATACATTATACATGTATAACCTATTTCAGATTACTTACTGCCAAAGGGAGGAAAGAGGGAAGGAAGGGAGGAAGGAAAATATGAAACTCAAAATCTTAAAAAAAAAATACAAAACTATCTTTAATGTAGTTGAAAAAATAAATATATGTTAAAAAAAAAAAAGAAGGCACTGTGGAGCTCTAGATGGTCATTGAGGGCATCAAGGTCATCCACTACCATCCCTAGTTATCTTGACTTTTGTCTTGGGACTTCAATGACTCTGGAAGAGATCTGACAACTGGAAGGGAAACAATTTTTCATAACTCTGCCTCACAAGTAAGTCAACATAGCAAACCATGATGTCATTGGTCTTTTTTTTCCCTAGGCAAGGGAGGTTAAATGACTTGCCCAAGGTCATACAGCTAAGTCATTACTTTTTTCTTTTTTAATTTTTTTTTTTGTTTTTTGCAAGGCAATGGGGTTAAGTGGCTTGCCCAAGGCCACACAACTAGGTAATTATTAAATTTTTGAGGCTGGATTTGAACTCAGGTACTCCTGACTCCAGGGCTGGTGCTCTATCCATTGGGCCACCTAGCCTCCCCCTAGCTAAGTCATTACTAAGTGTCTGAGGCTGGATTTGAACTCAGGTCTTCCCAACTCAAGGACCAAAGCTCTATCCACTACGCCACCTAGCTGCCCTTCGTTGGTCTTCTTCAAAAAGAAGACTAAACAACAACAACAATAGGAGACTTCTATTTTTGTTCATCCATTAATTTCTTTATTTCCTTCAAGAAGTCTTTGATTTCTCTGGGTCTCGGTTGCATCATTATTAAACTTTGTCTAAAAGATTATTGTTGTTGTTGCTGAGTTGTTTCAATTATATTTGATTCCTTGTGACTTCATTTTGAGGAGTTTTCTTGGCAAAGATACTGGAGTGGTTTGCCATTTCCTTCTCCAGTTCATTTTGTAGATGAGGATACTAAGGCAAACAAGATTAAGTGACTTGCCAAGGGTCACATAGCTAGTTAGTGTCTGAGGCCAGATTTGAACTCAGGAAGATTAGTCTTCTTTACTCCAACCCAGCACTCTCCCCCCTGTGCCACCTAACTATGCCTGTCCATGAGATAGTAAAGGATAATTTCTATTTTCCTAAAGTACAAGGGTATTAGGAGAACCAAAGGAGATAACTGATGTGAAGGGATAGGAAGCAGACCTGTGATTATATGGAAGAAAGAAAATCCTCGATAAGGAAATTCCATCTATTAATGCAAAGCAGCACCTTCTTTGAAATTTATCATCATAAAAGTCTGCCTCAAGTATTGACAATGACTTGTCCAAAGTCATATAATAGTTTGTGTCAAAAATGGAACTTGAATTCAGATGTCAAGACCAACTCTGCCCACTATTAGTGGTGTCTAACTAAAATAGAAATGGATCCCTATGAGATATATATTGACTTAGAAAACCACAAATTAACATTATCTATGTTTTATCATAATTTTCCTTATCTTGTTAAACATTTCCTAATCATTTTAATCTGGTTAAGTCACTCAGTAGTTCTGAGTATTGAACCATGGAAATTGCAAAGTTGCTTCTCTTTATTTGAGAGCACTTTGAAAGCACAAAGGAATTATATAAAAAGGTTAGGTAGTGGAATATAGTTTTTTTTAAGAGCCCATTGGACTTGGAATCAGAGGATCTTGAATCATGCTTTGATTATCTTCTGCCTATATGAACTTGGCCAAGTCTCTTCATTCTTTAGTTCCTCCACATCAATATCTGTGGATGAAAGGGTATAACTAGATAAGCTTGGGAATACTTCCCTACTCTAAATCCTACATCCTATTAAGTGCTATACAAATTCAAATTTTTACAATAACACTTCAGTTATCCAGAAGTCTGCAGTCTTCCAGAGGTCCACTTTCCTGCAGTATTAAGTATCTGGAACAGAACCAAGATCATTAGTGTAATGTTTAAAAATAAGTATCTTTGGCAATGAAAAGAGAATCTTGAAGAAGTGGCAAAAAAGAGAAAGAAATGAAACTACAAGAGCAAATCTAATGCAATCTGGTGACCATGTCTCTGACCAGAAGGAAAACAGAGCTCTCATTAGCTGTTCTGGGTAATTCAGATGAAATAGGAAAAGACATAGGAAAAGCAGCAGGAAAAAAAATCAGAAAAAAATGAGAAAACAAACAACAAATAGAGAAGGAAACTGCAAGTGTTAGAATTGGTGGAGGGCAGCAAATTCAACTTGAGATGAAAGCTAGCAATTGTTTTTTCTCCCAACTTAAGCAGGCTCTTTTAAAAATAATAATACTGTTTTATATTTTCCCAAATGCATGTAAAAATAATTTTTAACATTCATTTGAATTTTTTTCTCCCTTCCCTTTCTCCCTCCCTGCAATAAACTAGGTTATATTTGTGAAATCATGTAAAACATATTTCCATATTAATTACATTGTGAAAAAAAAATACAGACCAAAAAAAGCCAAAGTACAAAAAAAAAATTAAAGTGAAAAAAGTATGCTTTGGTTTTCATTCAGCCTCCATTAATCCTTTCTCTGGGTATGGATAGCAATTTTCATCATACATCTTTCAAATCGTCTAGGATCCTTGTTTTGTTGAGAATAACTAAGTCATTCACAGTTAAATATTGTACAGTATTGCTGTTACTATATACAATGTTCTGTTGACTTCACTTTTCATCACTTCCTATGAGTTTTTTCAGGTTTTTCTGAGAGCATCCTGCTTGTCATTTCTTATAGTACTATAGTATCCCATCAGAATCATATAGCACAACTTGTTCCACTATTCTCACACTGATAAACATCCCCTCAATTTCCAAATCTTTGTCACCATGAAAATAACTTGTGTAAATATTTTTTGTATCAAAAGGTCCTTTCCCCTTTTTTTCAATTGTGGGGTGATGTCTTGAATTGGATTAAAGTGAGCAGAAATTGTAGTGTTGTCAGCCCTTCTCTCCCAGAGTCCTCAAAGTCCAATAGCAAGACAAAAATAAAGATGACTAGTGAAGACCGGGATGCAGTATATGAACTTGAAGTCTTCAATGCCTGTCCAGACTCCAAGAGCTCCATAATGCCTGCTTCAACTGATTTCATGGCCTTTGGAACAAATTGTTTTCATTTACTCATAACACTGGGTCAAGTTTACATATGCTTAAGGTAGACTTCACCCTAGCTTACTGATGGGTTCGATGACTTGTTTATTACCTTCAACCTGGTTTAGCCCCCGTGCATGCTATCGTTTCTAGGAGTCAAAGGTGAGAGTTGAGTGAATCAGGTAGACACCAAAAGTGGATGTGTAGCCCTAAAAAGGATTCAACGAATTCTTATGGAGGTGCTAGTCCTTCCTAATAATCCCTACCCCATAATTAATGCCTGGAATGAAGATGGAGATACCAAAAAATTATATTCTGTAGACCTTTTAAGAAAACAATGAAGAATTTTTTAGAAAAGTTTCCATTAAGAATTTTTTTTGATCTGTTAGCATTTGAAAAGTTAAACAAATAATATGAAATAGATTATTATCTAGAAATTCCAGATAACTAAAGTATATTCTCAAATTAGTAAACATTTATTGCTTGGTAGTACAGGAATTCAGAAAATTCAGGACTTTTCAATTTGGTCAGGGAGACTGAATTCAACAAACATTATTTACTGCCTACTTTGTGTAATAGTGGGATATCTGGATATTAATGGGTTCTGTGATTTCATTGTTGTGGATGCTCATTTATCTGTAAAGATCGCAACTGAATTGTATCTTGTGTGACTAGACCAAGAACTGGCAAATTATATTTCCTGGAACCAATTCAACTATCTGCTGACCAGATTTGGTCCTCAGACAGTAGTTTGCTGATCCCTGCTCTAGACTATGTCCTTCATTTTATGGGGGTTACTCTAGTTCTATTATAATTAAATGAATATCAGTGGAGTCCAGGAGTTGTAACTAGCCTACTTCCTTTTTCTGTACAAAATAAGCTGCATAATATATGGAGTTTACTTATGGTTACTATATACCTCTTTATTGCCCCTTGGTGACTCACAGCTTTAACTCTCTGGAAACTGGTTTTTAAAGATTCATAACCATACATCATTGCCAGAAAAATATTGATATTAACAAAATAAGCCTTTGTTCCAGAGAGAGAAACTTATATCATTAAATCACTGCAAAATTTCCCAATAGCAATACTATTTACTTTCTTTTTCCCTTTCAATTCTGAACCTAACTAATTGTACATAATGTCTATCCACAATTTGCATTCTGATGGAGCATCCCCACAAGGGCTATCCATCCAACTATATACCATATTCTGAACAATGACTATGCTTCATTCAATTAGTTTTTCCTGTGTGTGAATATGTAGGTAGAACTCTTTTGAATAGTTTTAGATCCCATTCAGGAGGTACTGTAATGTTACGAAATTTGATGAAATCAGAAAAAGATCTATCTTCCACAAATGGCAACATCTAAAAGCTCTTATACTTTATAGGAAAGCCCTTACCAATTTGGATTCTTCTCTGAACATCCCCCAAAACAGTAAAGGACACACCTTTGGTGAATTAATTTTTTGTTTTATATTTTGTTTGATATGATTAATCAAAATATTTTTTAAAAGGGTATTTTGGTTGTTACATCTTTCAAGAAAATTTTTATGATTTTCACATTGGCAAGAGAGAAATATTAAAGGAAAACCTTTAAAGTAGTGTTTTCTTTATCAAAATTTTTTAATAATCATTGAATAATAAGAAGTAATAACTTGTATCCCCCATCCTTTTGTGTCAATTGTGGGACCATAAAGATGTGGTCTTTTGAAAAATATCATTGTCTAAAGCCAATGGTCCTTTCTTAACCTTCATTAATGATGTTTTTGATGTGTGCATTTATTCTCATGAAGATTTGATAGAAATAGGAAGATAGGCATGTAGATGAGTAATCATTGAGATTTTCTTGGTCACTTTTTTTTTAACAAAAATAAGGCCTATGATTTTTTTTTCTGAGCACTTTAAGTCTTCTGAATGAATGATGGTAGCTTGGAATTCAGGCCTAATACAAACCATGGATGGGGTCTTTTCCTGAGAGTAAACTTTCTAGTTGAAACTAATTCTAGGAGCAACTAATTCAGTTGTTCAGTACTAGTGACTCACTGTTCTATGGTAAAGGACAAGTTGTTATCCTGATGACTCTGAACCTTCCATCCTTGAGATGAGGAGAAAAAAATGAGATATCTCACTTGGGACACAGAAGATAGAATACACCCTGAAGATCTACTTCTTTGAGCTTATAATGCTTGTCATATTAAGTCTATCAATTTTTCTTTCTAACCAATATGAAATATGAGTGATTTATTAACACAGGTTAACTGAAGTGACTAAATTACCACTACCTTTTTATATTTGTATGGGTCACCAACAAAAAGTAAAGTCTTTTATTTTCATCTCCATGGAAACCTATGCAGCTTTCTTTTTTTTTGTATATAAAGATAAGTTTCTGCCCTCAAAAAGCTTACAGTTTAGCAAGGAAAAGTTATATATACAAATTAATGCAATTTATAAATAACTCTTGTGAAAGACAGAATGGCTGATATTTTTTGTTGTTGTTCAGTCATTTTCAGTCACGTCTGACTCTTTGTGACTCTTTGGGTTTCCTTGATAGAGACACTGGTGTAGTTTGCCATTTCCTTCTCCAACTCATTTTATAGATGAGGAAACTAAGAAAAACAGGTTAAGTGACTTGCCCCGGCTCACTGAGGTCATATTTGAACTTGGGTCTTCTTTCTCCAAATCTAGGACCCTATCCACTGAATCACTTAACTGCCCCCCCAAGCATTTATTAATGTTTATATGACACAATATGATAATCAATGGGCTAAGCACTAGAGATATAGATTTTAAAAATGAAAAAGTCTCTTCTCTTCAGAAACTCACATTCTGTGTAAAGGATATAATGCATGGAGAAAGTTTTCTGATAGATAGAAAAGTCATATGGTCCTTAGCATCCTGATCTCATGGCCCAGTGGTTGCCAGGGAAAGAGGTACTGGGCTTGAGAGTTGGAGTGGACTACAATTTTAGGTTACCTTGGGAATGGGGAGAAGGATCAATAAATGACCTGGACTTAAACTAAGTTGGATTTTTTTTTTAGTTCCAGTGCCTGCTTTTCTTTTCATCAACAAAAGACAACCTGCAAGACAGGAAACCAGCAGCTAGGATTACCCTTCTGACCCAAAGGAGGGCATTTAATCACCTATTTAGTGGAGATCATCTCTGAGAAAGAAAAGAGCTTTCTGTTAAATGAGTGAAAATAAAATTGGAGGTGCTCTAACAGGATTCCAAGGAAAGGAGTGGTGTGGGTCATGTTTCTACTTGAAAATGAAAGTGCTCTTCTGGCTGAAGTTGCCTGTCCCTATCAGTGGTTTAGAAGCTTAAAATGAGTCACTGATACCCTATGAATGCACTTGAGGGCAGGATGAGAGAGGTTTCCTTGGTCTTCCAATACCTGCTAACCTGATGTAAGGTTAAAAAAAAATTCTCTGTTCTGTGTCCCAGGGTTTTGCAATAGAAGTCCTTTTGTATCCCTAACCCTTATCCCAGTGTTGGGCACATGGTAAACCCTTAATAAATGGTTCTTGATTAAGAGGGCTATTTGTTACCCACCAGAAAAATACCTCTTGGGAAAAGGGTAGTGAGGGTGAGGAATTGAATCTATCCTTTCTGGAAAAGGACCCATGAAATCAGAGCCAGCCCTAGCAAAAAGTTTCTCTCCCTTGCTTTTCAAAATCTCTCCTTTAGAGTACTAGCATATCATAGGACCTGAAATTTTCACTTCTTTAGGTTAGGACATCATATCTACAAGATACTCCTCCATTAATATGCAAATACTTCACTTAGGAGAAGAAAAACTTTTACACACTGAAATAATAGAATGGGAAACATCGATTGGTGGTTGGTTGGTTCTTGTCTTTGTTATCACAGAAGACCAAAATGACATCACTATGTTGGAGATGAGTTACAGTCTGACTGTGGCTGATTAGATCAAAATGAATTTGGAATGCTCTACCACAGATTGGGCACAAATAGTCCATGTGATCACCTGGGGTATTTACTCTAAACTTACGTATCTCATGTTTTAATTCTGCCTTGCTCATAGAGCACAGCACCTTCACTGATGCGGGCATACCATGCTGGGTGGTCCTGTGCCAGTGTCTCTTATGTTGCACAATAAATTCTAAAGTTCTTAAGAGAGAACTTCAGGGTGTTCCGGCAATACTTCTTCTGACCCCCTTGTGAGTCCTTGCCCTGTGTGATTTCTCCATAAAATAATCTTTTTGGCAAGCTTACATCTGGCTTTCTAACAACGTGGCCAGCCCATGGAGACACAGTAGAAAGAGATTTTACAAATTGTACAAATTACCTTTGTAATCAAGAAGATCAGGGTTCATGCCTTACTTTAGACTCATACTAGACAAATCACTCAACCTTTTAATGCCTCAAGCAATTCACTAAAAATAAAAATGACTGAGCAATTATTGATCTGCATTGAAACTGGAGTTCTCTACCCAATGTAAGCATGGGACCAAGATTTATAGTAACAACTCTATAACATATAGGGAGCTGATTAGAGAAGTTCCCTGATCAACTTGATAAGGATACAAACAAGTTAATCTTAGTCTGGGACTTTGCCCCTCTTTATGGAAAGTGTGGAATATGATCATCGATAGCTTCTTTGGCAGGATCGAGGATTTGTTGTTCAGTTTTATCCTACTCTTGGTGACCCTATTTGGAGTTTTCTTGATAAAGATACTGGAGTGGTTTGCCATCTCCTTCTCTACCTCATTTTATGATGAGGAAAGGAGGCAAAGAGGGTTAAGTGACTTGCCCAGGGTCACACAGCTAATAAGTATCTGAGGTTGGATTTGAACACAGGCCCTTCTGACTCCAGGCCTAATGCTCTATCTACTGTACCCAGGAATAAAGATTATTTCCAGAGAATTGAGGGTGATTTGCTTCCACAGAGATCAGACTTACTTTGTACACTACTATGAAAAGGGGATTAGTTGAGCCTTCTCTTTCCTAGATGAGATTCTGAGAGAGCAAAGCACAGAACAGAATACTGAAGAAGAATGCAATCTGGTCTTGGTAAGGAGGGGTTAGTATACCTCAGACAGTCCCTTCCCTACCCCCCAGCCCCAACTCAAGCTGATAATACCAGAGACCTTGAGGCACTTTGACCAATCACATTGCAGTTGTTTATGTGGTCACCTATGCTGTCAGGAAGATGTTGAAACCAACCAGGGAGATTACATTTTTATTGTGAATCTTGGAAATCAGCCAACAAAATCAGGGCTTGAGTAATTGTTTTATTGATTGTCTGACTAAGAAAATGATGGAGAAAAGGTTAATAAGGCAGATTAATCTGAAAAGTATATGCTGTGAACATTTCTTTTTTGAGAGCCAGTTGTTAAACATTTACCAGCATATCTCTTATGGCAGATAGAGAGGTGAGTTCCTGGACCTCAAGTTTCTAGTTCCACATTTTGCAAATATGTTGATGGGAATCACATGAACTTGGAAGCTTGTGAACTCCAGCCTCCTGTATTGGGGGTGGGGTGAGGGGAGGAGGGTGTTACTTTTACAATGCCAAGTTTCTGGAGAATTCAAGGATACCAAAGAAAAAAATTATTATCTCAGTAGTGAATTTCCCCATTACCAGAGATTTTCAAGTGGAGGATGAATTAGGATATTGCGGAGAAAATTCCTATTCAACTACTTATTGTACTAGATAATCACTGAGTTCTCTTTTGATTTGAGATTTGATGATTCTATAAATGAAGGAAAGGAGGAGGAAGGTGCCACAGACAATTTTGATGGTATCTAAACACAGACTTAGGTACATTTTTTTTTCTCTCACTCTATTTTTCTTGAGGTTTCTGGAGGTTTTCTTGAATTTTGGTGCCACAGACAATCTGTGGCAGCCAGGCACCAGCAGCTGGATACTGTGCTATAGGGTTAGAGTCAGCTAATTCTCTTACTTTGCCATTCTGTCTGGGGTTTGAGGTGAGAGTGAGGATGGTCCTTATTCAGAGGGCTCCAGTGTTTATGGGACAGAGAAGATAGATGCTGTTGCTAAGATATTTGGAAGGTAGTAGATTTTATATCAGGCCATTAATTATATTGATTTAAGTCATGACAGGCTCAAGGGCACTAAGAAATTTTCTCAAAAGGAAATCAAACCATTTCTCCAGATAAGGATTACTTTTTCTATAGGCAGAGTCCTATAACAATTGAGGAGAGAGCTTGCTAGGCTTTACCTCTGGAATAATCTAGGGAGACCTACAAAGTTTATTGATTTAACTTAGCACAAACTGGCTAACAATAAAACAATTCAATCAGTCCTCAAACCCCCCCAAGAGAAGGATTGCAGAGCAGACTGATTCTTCCCTAGACATGGTAATTTATAAGACAAACTCTGACTAAATCAGGATGATGGATGAAAATCTTCTAACTGGGCTTCTGATCCATTCTGGGGACACAGACCAGGAAATGCTTACTTATGTTCCTACCTAAGCAGAAGGCTAAGCTTTTGTAGAAGCAAGAAGTTTGTGACCTTAGTGGACAGCAAAGGACTAAACAGACCCATCAAGTGACTGGATATGTTATCTCCAAAGCTACAAGATTTATTTGTTTACCCAAAGCTAGTGCTGGGAATGGTTGAAGAACAGCTGTTTGAGTGGTATACATAAGTGCTATACAAGTTGAGAAAAGTGATATTTCACCATGGATAGGTCTGATTTAGGGAAGTTTTTGAAGAAAAAATAAGCCCTGAGTGGGATACACCCTAAATAGAATTTAGCTACAAATTTATCTTTTAGAAATGTATCTTTCCAGGATGATATTATATAATAAGAGCAACAAAAAATGATATCATTATATAGACAATATCCTAATAATGTTATTGAAAAGGGAAGAATATTTGCAGTATTGTATATTTGCAGTATTATTTGCAATAGTAAAAAAAAAAGATATAACCTACATCTGCCAATGTATAAGGTATGAACATAATAAAATATTGTTTTGCCATAGGAAATAGAAAACACTAAGAAGATAAAGAAATATGATGATTCACAATGATTAAGTGATTCACAATAAAGAAAAATTAAATCAACTTGCACATTAACTAAAAGTCATAATGACAGCAACAAATTCTGAAGGACAAAAAAATCTCCAGAAGAAATAAAAATCAGAAGGAAACCTAGAAACAAGCAAGTTGTTTTTATTTTTATAGTGTTATAATGTATATAATATATATATTCTTGAATGTGTTATAATATATATAATGTATACATTTTTGAACAAATAAAAAAATGAAGTTTACAGGTTTTTAAAATTATTTATTATTTTTGTCTGTGTATTCAAAGGTTTGCTGGTAACCGAGTTCAGAATACTTACTTGAAGACCTCTAGTGTCTTTAAGCAAAAATAGGAAAAACACACCTGGAGAATGCTAGAGAAGGGACTATGGCTCAGGTTGTATGTGGGAATTCCAGGACCACTGAGGTCCTTTCCATTTTTAAACTTTGGTGAATCTATGAATACTTTTTTAAAAATGTTATTTATTTTCACATTACTACAATAGTCTTGTTGTAAAAATAAACAAAATCCTCTTTCCCCCCCACAAAGATAAACCTCAAGAAAAATAGAGTGAGAGAATAAAAAAAGTGTACCTAAGTCTGTGTTCAGATACCACCAGCTCCATCTCTGGGATGGAATACATTCTTTATCATAAGTCTGTAAGAGAAGTTACTTCAATATTTTTTCATCTCTGTTGCTATGACTAACTGTATTTCTCTCCATCCTATTCCTCCCCACCCCTATTTAGTCTATTCTCTCTCTCCTTTCACCCTGTCCCTCATCAAAAGCATGTTGTGTCTGACTACCCTTGTCCACAATCTTCCCTCTTTTCTATCATCTACATTTCCCTCTCCCCAGCCCTTCTCCCATCTCTTTCCTCTCCTTTTCTCCTCTAGGGTAAGATAGATTTCTATACCTTATTGATTGTGTATGTTGTTTCCTCTCTGAGCCACTACCAATGAGAATGAAGACTCACTCATTTCTCCCTCACCTTTCCCCATTTTCACTGCATTGCAAAAACTTTTTCCTGCTTCTTTTATGTGAAATATCTTAGTCCATTCTACTTCTCCTTTCTCTTTCTTCCATTGGTGCCATCTTTATCATATGTTATACTTTCATATTCAGCTCCCTCCTGTGCCTTGTCCATATAAGCTCCCTCTAACTTCTCTAATAAATTAGAAGATTCATATGAGTATTATCAGTACCATCTTCCCATGCACGAATACTCATAGTTTAATATCATTAAATTCCTCATAATTTGCCCTTCTCACCCAGTCTCTTTGCCTTGTCCAAATCCTGTAGTTGAAGATCAAACTTTCTGTACAGCTCTGATCATTTCAACAGGAAAGTTTGGAAGTTTTCTGTTTCATTGCATGTTCATCTTTTCCCCTGAAAAAGAATGTTCAGTTTTGCTGGGTAGTTGATTCTTGGTTGTAATCCAGGCTCTTTTGATTTCCAGAATGTCATATACAAGCCCCTAATGTAGAAGCTACTAAATCTTATGTAATCCTGACTGTAGTCCCACAATATTTGAATAGTTTCTTTCTGGTTGCTTGTAATATATTCTCTTTGACTTGGGAATTCTAGAATTTGGCTATAATATTCCTGGGAGTTTTTATTTTGGGATCTCTTTCAGGAGGTGATGGGTGGATTCCCTCAACTTCTATTTAACTTCTGCTTCTTAGGATATCAGGGCAATTTTCCCAGAGAATTTCTTTAAAAATGAACTCTATGTTCTTTTTCTGGTCATGACTTTCAGGTTACCCAATAATTTTTAAATTATTTCTTCTGGATGTTTTCTAGATCAGTTGCTTTTCCAGTAAGATATTTCACATTTTCTTCTAGTTTCTCATTCTTTTGGTTTAGTTTTATTGTTTCTTGATTTTTTTCAAAGTCATCAGCTTCCCTTAGCTCCATTCTACATTTAAAGGAATTATTTTCTTCAGAGAGGTTTTTTTTTATCTCCTTTTCCATCTGGTCAATTTTGCTTTTTAAGGTATTATTCCCCTCACTGGCCTTTTTGGACTGATTTTTCCATTTGACCTAAATTGGTTTTCAGGATGTTATTCCCATTGGTATTTTTTGGTATCTCCTTCACCAAGTTGCTGACTTGGTTTTCATGATTTTCCTGCATCACTTTCTTTTCTCTTCCCAATGTTTCCTCTACCTCCTTTACTTGCTTTTCAAAATCTTTTTTTTTGAGCTCTTCCATAGCCTGAGACCAATTCATATTTTTCTTGGAGGCTTTAGATATAGAAACTTTGACTTTGTCATCTTCTGAGTGGTATTTTGATCCTCCATGGGTACAAAGTAATTTTCATGTTCAAATTTTTTTCTTCTGTTGTTTATTCATTTCCCCAGCCTATACTTTAACTCTTTGTTAAGGTGGGGCTCTGCTTCCAGAGTGGAGAATGCACTTTCCCAAACTTTTGAGGGTTTTTGGATAACCTCCCAAGGGACTTCAATTCCTTCAAGGTCTTATGAGAGGCTTTGACTACTCTCCTGGCCTGTGCTCTGGTCTGTGGATGACCATAGTCACTTTCCTCTGCTCTGGACCTGTGAGGAGAGTCCCTGTTCCAATATGGCAATATGGAACTCCAGACTGTGACTTGAATCTGAGTATGGACAAAGCATAGTGGAGACCTCTGTGATCTCCCCCAAGCCCCTTACCATCTGTAGGCTGAGCACTCTGGAAGCAGCTACTGGGTGGCTCCATAGTCCTACCTCTTGTTCTTGAAGTTGGGGCTGTGCTGAACTGTGCTTCATGCTCACTCTGTTGCAGCAAAGCTTTCCCACTGACTTTCCAAGTTGTCCTTGGAAATCCCTAGACTGAGAGATCAGGAAACTGCCCCCCATCCCACCCCAACCCAGACCATGCCCCACAGGCTATTTCTGGAAGGCTGAGCTTGGTTCACTCTGGTTCAGTACAGCCCGGGTTGGGCTTCAGCCCTTTCCAACCCTGGTGGAACAGACCATTGAGGCAGATCTTCCAAGTTGTCTTGGGCCACAAAATTGTTTCACTCAGTCTTTCTGTAGGTTCTGACATTCTAGAATTTGGTTAGAGTCATGATTTTGAGCGTTTGGAGTGGACTGGGGTAGAACTTCTGGAAATTCCTGCCTCCACTCTACCATCTTGACTCTGCCCCCCACCCCGGAATCTGTGAATACTTAATATGTGACTCTTGAGATTTGTCTGACATATATTTCATCACTTTGATATCTTATTAAATAAGTAAACTGAAGAGGAAAAAGAAAACAAAGAACGATCACTTCCATTTGAATAGTCTGCTCAATATCCATTTGTCATTGGAGAAAAGGAAGCTTATCTTCTTTGCACTGGAACCTTAATGAATGAGCAGATTGCCATTTCCTTCATGGGTTTCCCAAAGCAAACTTTATCTATGTCTAAATTACAGCTGGAAGAATGAATTGTTGTTCAGTCACTTTTTTTCCAGGAGTTTCCAACTTTTTGGGACTCCAGTTGAGATTTTCTTGGCAAAGATACTGGAATGGTTTGTCATTCCCTTTTCCCACTCATTCATGAGGGAAATTAAGCAAACAGGACTGAGTGACTTGGCCAAGAACACACAGCAAATATCTCAGGTAATAGTTGAACTCTAGGAGATGAGTCTTGGGGCAGCTAGGTGGCGCAGTGGATAGAACACCAGCTCTGGAGTCAGTAGTACCTGAGTTCAAATCCATCCTCAGACACTTAATTAATTATCTAGCTGTGTGACCTTGGGCAAGCCACTTAACCCCATTGCCTTGCAAAAAAAAAAACCCTAAAAAATATGAGTCTTCCTGACTACAGGTCCAGCTCTCCATCTTTAAAACTCCATTGATTATTTTTTTCTATACCAACTCTGGCTTCCACTGTTCTGTTCTCCTCTTTGCTACCTTCCCCCTCCTTCTCCCAAAACACATCCTATTCCCTGGAATGTTCTATGCTCTCCTTACTTTTCTCCATCTTTTTAATCCTATCTCCAAGTGTCATCTCCCTCTCTGAACTCCTAAATAGACTATATGTCCTCTTTGGGTATCTAATTATACACAAGACCTTGTATATCTTGCATATACTTAGCGATTGATATCCTATATCCAACAAAACTGCAAATTGCTTTAGGATAATCATTATGTATTCTTCTTTTGTATCCCCACAGTATGAAACATATAAAATACAATAAGTCAATAAAAGATAACCAAATTCAGTCAAATCAAGAATGCAGACTTTTCTTCTAAGACTGTAGAATTTGTTGTTGTTATCCTTCCAGGGTGCCATCCTCCTTGTAAAAGGATTATTTCTGTTCCAAGGCAATATAGCTAGAATAAATCTTAGAAATACCTTTGTTTTTAATATCACAATCATTTCTTGAATCATTTTCCTCTCTCCTGCTTTTCTCAAAATTGAACCCTTTTTTTAAAATGAAATATTTCATTAATTAATTTTTCCAAATACATGCAAAGATAGTTTGAACTCTATTGACAAAGAAAAATGGTTAAGGCCAGTAAAATACCCAGGAAGAAAATTATTTCTGATTCTATTTCCAACATTCTGCTCAAGTAATCCTTGATGTCTCTGCTTAGAGCTGGGCTCTTCTCCTGTAAATCCATAGATTAATTTCAGGAAGGTTCATAAACTTGGATAAAAAAAATTACATTTTATTTTCACTGATCTCCAACTGAAATGCTGCATTTCCTTTAAGTATTTACAAACATCCTTCTGAGAAGGAGTTCTCAGGTAGCATTTTTTTTTAGGTTTTTGCAAGGCAAATGGTTAAGTGGCTTGCCCAAGGCCACACAGCTAGGTAATTATTAAGTGTCTGAGACCGGATTTGAACCCAAGTACTCCTGACTCCAGGGCCAGTGCTTTATCCACTACGCCACCTAGCCGCCCCTCAGGTAGCATTCTTGTGTCAACCTGTGGCAAAGTCTTCTGAGCATATATTGGTCTAATCAAGCCCAGTCAGACCTTAACTCCAGTATAGTGATATCATTTTGGTTTGCCTTTTTTTTTTTTTTTGAGAAAGAAGCATAACAACCAAGAAAGCACCAGACATGATCAGACTTCCAAGGGGGTTCATAATATAAAAATAGTCAAGAACACCTGATCTAGACAAAAGGTCATTTGGACCCCTACTCTAGTCCAATTACTATTAATCAATTTGATATTTTATATAAAACATTTAGGAATAATTAGATAAGAAATAGGGCTTTAAAATGGACCTCAAACTAGAATGTTCACTACTTTACCAGTTAAGGAGTTCCCTTGTGCAACCACATGAATTCTGACATAGATTTCTCCACCTTGTTTTTCTCAAATTCCATACCAAACTCAGCATGGGTGGGATGCCTTGATTCTTTGGAAACTCTCCCAACTTATGATTGTACCTCTGGATCATTCTCTCTTGTGCAGCAAGTGACCATCTTTTGACTACTTGGTCAGTGGAGATGCCCCATGAATAGCCTTTGACTTCTTGCTGATAGATAATTTTTTTGCCTTCCATTTTTTGGAAGGGAACTAACAAGTATCAATGAATGAGATTCCGTATTTTACAATTCTTCTTTTACATATTTAGGTAACAAGCCCTATAAAAACAAAGTCTGGGAACCAGGGGTATCTCAGATTGAAAGGAAGATCTGAGGTTCTCTCCATTAGAGGGGACCATAGATTCTTTAATAAAGTACCATGGGCTCAGAACTTTGCCTCAATTTATTATTATTTTCAGTTGGTCAATTATAATCTCTACCTATTGGTTTTCAAAGAGTTGCCGTGAGATTTAGTAAAAACTTGAATTAGGTTGACCAGCTTTCTCATAGAAACAGTAAAACTAAGTTGCCTACAGGAACCACAAATTAGAAAGTAGTAGGGTCAAAAGCAATCACCAGACTAGAAATACCTGGCAATGCTATGGAAAAGAGGTTTTTTCCTACTAAGTCCTAGACTTTCTGGCCTTTCTTGGGTGGATGGCTATCTTCCCAATGTTAAAATCTCAATCACTGAGAAAGAATTATGGAGTTTAAACAAAGACCAAAGTCTATTTCCTTCAATTTTTTTTAAAGTATCTTATGTACTCATAATTTTTCTATCTCTAATATTTTATTTTCTTCTCAAGGATATGATTTCTCTCTCAACACATTCAATTTCCATCAATGTATAGCATGGATAATGTAAAGATTATCAAACTGTCTTCTGTAGTAGGGGGAAGGGGGAGGGAAGGGAGGGTGGAGGAAAAATTGTAAAATTCAAAATCTTCCCAAAAAACCTTACAAAAATACTATTGTATATAATTGGAAAACAATTAAAATATTAATTTTTAAAAGGCTTAGAGTCATGGGCAACTGGTTCAGATTGGAATTTGTACAGGAGAGGAAAAAACTGTGGGAGGAGTACCTGCTGGAATCCTCTTCCTTGCCTATAAATGATATTGTTCTCTTCCACTTAGTATGACTTTGACTCAGGCCCAGTGATTGTTATTAATCTCATGATCTCATAATTTATTAAGAATTGGAAGGGAACTTTCAAATAGACACTGATCTTGAGTGATTTGTGCAAAGTCACATTGGGGTCAGCATCAGAGGCAGGATCTGAACCCAGATTCTCTGACTCTGGAGTCAGTACTCTTTACCCTTTTTAGTTTTATTGATGTCTTTGTTTTTATATCACATTCATTTCAAAATATATTTCCCCTCTCCCCTGCCCAATTTGTTTATAGTCAATTGTTTCAGTTCTGTCCAACTCTTCATGACCCCATTTGGGATTTTCTTAGCAAAGTTGCTAAGTGGTGCTTTGCCATTTACTTCTCCAGCTCATTCTACAAATGAGGAAACAAGGTTAAGTGACTTGCCCAGGATCACACAACTTAGTAAGTGTCTAAGGTCTTATTTGAATTCAGGTCTTCCTGATTCCAGGGCTTAGTGCTCTTTCTTTTCACTGCATAATATAGCTGCCCCTACCCTTAAAAAAGATTTTTAAAAGTAGATGAAAAGAAAATAGTTCAGCAGAACCCATCATCATGTCAACTGTATCTGAAAGCATATGCTATTTTGCACACTTGTAGTTCCTTACCTACAGCAGCAGGTGACTCAGTGGATAGAGTCAGAGCCTGGAGTCAGGAATAGTCATCTTCCTGAATTCCAATCTGACTTAAGACTTCAGACACTTGCTAGCTGTGTGATCCTGGGCTAGTCATTTAACCTTGTTTGCCTCAGATTACTTATCTATAAAATGTATTGGAGAAAGAAATGACAAATCAATCCAGTATCTTTGCCAAGAAAACCCAAATGGGTTCAATGAAGACTTATATGACTGAAACAACTGAACAACAACAAAGTCCTTTAATTCTTCAAAAAGAGGGAGGGAATTATATTACCCCCAAGTCTTGTTCAGGGACAAACTTGGTCATTATAATTACACATTTCTAAATTTTGTGTTCTTGCTCTTTTGCACTAATCATATATGTGTCATTTACCTCTTTGTAGATATTCTATTCTGTATCAATTCATTTATATCTCCCCACATTTTTCTAAATTTTTCACATTTTACATTCTCATGGCACAGTAATTTGCAATTATATTCATATAGCATGATTTATTTTGTTTTTCTCTGATTACTGTGTACCTATGTTGCTTCCAATTCTTTACTATTACAAAAAATGCTATGAATATTTTGTAATACATGTAAACTTTCTTTCCATCTTTCTCCCCTGTGGTACAACTGCATCTCTGGGTCAAGAAGTATGAATATTTTCCTTCCTTCATTAAAAATAATTCTAAATTATTTTTCTGAATGGTTGGACTAATTTACAGCACTATCAGATATTTCAGTGTGTAGCACTTCTTGTATTAAATAATTTTATCTGCCCAAAGGGCAACAAAAATGCGCGTACCCTTTGACCCAGCAATACCACTACTGGGTCTATACCCTGAAGAGATGAGGGAAAAGGGTAAAAACATTACTTGTACAAAAATATTTATAGCAGCCCTGTTTGTGGTGGCAAAGAATTGGAAATCTAGTAAATGTCCTTCAGTTGGGGAATGGCTTAGCAAACTGTGGTATATGTATGTCATGGAACACTATTGTTCTATTAGAAACCAGGAGGGACGGAATTTCAGGGAAACCTGGAGGGATTTGCATGAACTGATGCTGAGTGAGATGAGCAGAACCAGAAAAACACCGTACACCCTAACAGCAACATGGGAGTGATGTTCAACCTTGAAGGACTTGCTCATTCCATCAGCACAACAATTGGGAACAATTTTGGGCTGTCTGCAAAGGAGAGTACCATCTGTATCCAGATAAGGAGCTGTGGAGTTTGAACAAAGTACAAGGACTATTCCCTTTAATTTGGGGGAAAAAAAATCAGATATCTTATTGTCTGATCTGGTTACCTCTGAGAATTCTGTTCTCTTTAAGGATATGATTTCTCTCTCATCACACCCAATTTGGAGCAAGGTACAACATAGAAACAAAGTAAAGACTGATGGAGTGCTATCTGTGGGGTGGGGGTGGGGGGAGGGAAGCAAGATTGGGAGAAAACTGTAAAACTCAAATGATATCTTTAATAAAAAAAGAAAAATAAACAATTTTATCATTTCTCATTGTTGCCAATGTGGTAAATGTGAGATAAAATCTCAAAGTTGTTTTGATTTTCATTTCTCTTAATATTAGTGATTTAGAGCAATCTTTCAAAGGGTTGTTAATAGTTCTCAATTCCTATGTTATGAACAATTTGTTAATGTCTTTTGACTAATTATCAACTGAGGAATGATTCTTGGTCTTATATTTGTGTTAATTCCCTATATATTTTGGATATTAAACCCTTATGAGAAAGACTTGATATAAATATTTCCCCGTTGAGTTTCCCTTCTTATCCTGGCTACATTAATTTTGCTCATGAAAAAGCTTTTTAACTTCATGTAATCCCAATTTTTATCTATTTTATCTTTTGTGATCTCTTTTATCCCTTGTTTGGTTAAGAATTCTCCCTCTAGCCACATCTAAATCCCCTTTATAGCCTTGGTTTTCAGTAGGCACCTGAAAGCAAAGTCAGTTTGTTATTGGATCCATCTCTACCCACCTCTGCTTTGTTCCCATTAGCCCCCGGAGATGAGGTTTAGAAGGGGAGATTAACAATAAAATATATTCCTAAATTATTATAGAGCAAGCTTCCTAGCTGTCCAGAGAAATGGCAAACCAAACTGAAAGCACTTTACAAAATAAATCCTTACACATCATAAAAGGGCATTCTCACACAGGCCAAGGACAGCCAGTCATATTAGAAATAAGAACACTGATGGTCGTTCCCTAATCTATGCAGCTCTAATGCATTGTATCTCTGTCCAGTCATCATTTGAACTTGTCCTAAACTAGTGTTATCTTCAGCCTTTTCTGGATGGTCTATGAGTCAATTTGAAAGGCAGGATTGTGGACTATTAGAACTGGAGGGAAATTTAGAGACCACTTATTAAATATGTACACTAAGTCTTAGAAAATCTAGATGATTTTCCTGAAGTGACACAACCAGTTAGTGGCAGAGCTGGGGCTGAAACCTGGGTATCTTGGAACTCCTTGGATGGCATCATGATGCATTTAGATAGTGCATCGCAAGAGGGGAGTTGTAGAGGTATGCATAGAGCATGGGAATTAAAAACAGACACTGGACCTGGAAGACAAGTCCTTTGTGGTTAACAAAGTTATATTATAGTCAAGCCAAATGGACAAACACTTATTAAGCATTTATGCTGGACTGGGGCACTATGCTAAACGTAGTATCGATTTTCCCTGTGTACCAGGGCCTACAGTCAGTTGAGTGTATGAAAGAGAAATTCAAATTTTTAGAGTATATTCAATTATAAAGGGACCTTCCTAAAAGCACCATTTGAAAGGTTGCCAGGGAAATAATCAGAAGAGAATGCATATGTTTGGTCTTGGTTTAAAGAAGCCTAAGCTGAAGAAGTATTAAGAGAAGGAAATCAAGACAAACCCCAAATACCTGGTCATTGAAAACCCAGGGATTAATCGAACACAGAAATGGGCTTTTAAGATGTTAAACCAATTGTAAAAATGCTGCCATAGTTTGGTGATGCCTTTATGAGATATAAACAAGTCTGTGGGTTGAGCCAAAAAGGATTAGTAGCAGTGGAACAATGATTGGGTTTGTCCTGGGGATCCTTGAAAAGTATAGTCCAGCCCAGGAGTCAGGAGAACCTGAGCTCAAATCCAGCCTCAGACACTTAATAATTACCTAGTGGTGTGGTCTTGAACAAGTCACTTAACCTCAATGCCTTGCAAAAACCAAGGGGCAAAGAAAAGAAAATTATGAACCAGTCACTTAAAAGCAGTGGAGGCAGAAGCCAGAAGTCAAAGAGAAGCATGCTCTTCATTTCCTAGGGAAAAGGAGAAGAGAGAAAACCTCAGGCATCTGGCAGGGGAACTACTAGTCAGCTTGAGAAATTTCAAAGCACAGTTAAGGGACCAGAGACAATTTCACTCTAGACAAAGGACACAAAGAAGCTGTTGATGTGGTTTGTCCTATCTTGAAAAGGACCATGACATCAGGAAGGTGATGGCAGGACTTTCAAATGAAGAGGATTTAAGTGAGACAAGGCTGTGCAAAGTCACCAGCCTCATTCTCTCCTCCGGACCCTTAGATCAGGACAACTGGAGATATGGCAGTTGTTTAAAGAAGGAAGAAATTTCCAAAACTAGGACTTCTGGAAACAATAAAAAAGGACTACCAAAGGATTCAAGAGAGAAAAGCTCTAATTTTAGGGGTAGTTAACATGAAGGTTTTACCCCTAGAATCTGAGAGATCTAACTATCAAACCTATGTGTTCAAGCTCAATTTCAAGGAGTTGCCTAGAATGGTAAATATGGGGATCCAACAAACTATTGCATAGTTATACATTTTGAGTTTCTAAGCAACTTGTGAACTAAAAAGAGATCAACTTCTAATGCCATACACACACATAGAACTTGACTGATATTTTTATATGCCCAAAGGGAGGGAAAATAAGGCAGTAAGCTCGGTGTTTGTTATGATTCCAGAGTGCTCTCTCCATTATCTTTCCTTTTGCAGGCTGAAAAAGTTTACATGAATGAGAAGCCTTCAAAAAGCTGAATAATTGAACTTCAATAAGGGTGATGCTTTCTGTGTCTTTATAAGGTTTAGCTGAAGTGAGTAACATGTAGGTGCAATGATTTATACTGAGTCAGAGTTGTCTGGAAAAAAATTCTTTTGTTAAGGGAGTAAATTTCTTAAGTAGTTAGGGACAATAGTGACTTCCAGAGCAATTCTCTTGAGGGCCCTTCACCCCTAAGCCCCAGCTTTGCAAGTATGACTTCACCCTTCACCCCTACTATTCATACCTCTTTACCTTTCTCGTCCTTCAACCTAGTTTATTCTAGTCATACTTTCCCAACCACTCCAACTCACTAGACTGTGCAAAATCTCCAAGACATTTCTCATGCTTTTCACCTGCATATCTCTGACTGATTTATCTTCTTTTAGGACAGGTAATATCATGCCATGACTAGGTATGCCATCTAAAGCAATGCCCAGGCACAAATTATTATTAATGTATAGTTAGAAAGGAAGAGAATTCCTAGGTCCAGGTTATTCAACTGTTGCCTGATACTGTACAATAAAGACTCCATAGACATTCACTGATTAAGAGTTTCATGTCCTTTTAAAAAAATATCCCTCCATACTTCTTTCCTTAGTCTGATCTTCTTCATTAGTCATCAGTGAGAAAGCATAACAAATAAAATTCCATCTCAAAAAAAATTCTATGCTTGTTGATGAAGTTTAGAGCCCTTGTTTGTGAAGGTTGGTCATTGGGGAATACCCAACTCTAACTGATGTTCACTTAAGAAATAGAATTCTTGATTTAAACTATAATCAGAATGTATCCTCACGTTGTCACATATCACAAGCTTTTCTGACTTGTAATGAGGACACCAAACCTTAAAGAAATCCTTCCCCCAAGCGCTTTGCCAACAGATCTGGTTTCAATTTGACCCAGGAGCAGAATGAGAGCTTCACTGAACTGAACCACCTCTCCATTGGGGGTGAGCAAATTCCCATGATGCCAAATAATTCAGCATAGTTGGGAGTAGAGGGAAAGGGACAAATCCTTCTGGTGGACCAGCAGGTAAATGCCTAAAAGTCTTTTAGGTTCATTCTATTCTAATAGGATGCCTATTTAAATGGCATGGTGTTCCAATACTGAACTTGGTGTTGAGAAAACCTGAGTTCAAATTCTGTCCTAGACAGGAATTAACTATGTGACCTGGGTAAGTCACTAAAACTCTCTTAAGACTTGATTTCTTTCACTGTAAAACTGAGGTGATAACATTTACATCAAGTATCAAATACAACCTTAAAAAATCCACATAAATGTAAGCTGTTGTTATTGCTGTCTTCTGAAAAACAACCACCTTTACCCAGAGATAAATCCTGTCATGCCTATTCTAACTTCTAGATGGCACTGCCTTCTAGTTAAATTCCCAATCAGGATATCCACCCTCCCCCCTTAAAAAAAAAAGCCCACTTTTTTTTTTGAAAAACATTCCCCCTTCTAAGTCATGGGTATACAACATTTTAGCTCTTCTGGGTCACATTGATCAAAAAAACTTGTCAGGGGCACATATGGAATTTAATATTTATTTATGACTACAATGTAACCCATTTTACCAATAATAATAAGATGTAATAATATAATAAAGTATAATAAAATATAAGAGACAATAATAAAAATGAGAATAATAAAACATTTACTTTTTAAACAAAAGATAAGAACATGCCATTTTTTTTGCAAGACAGAGGGGGGTCAAGTGACCTGCCCAAGGTCACACATCTAAGTATTAAGTATCTGAGGCTGGATTTGAACTGAGGTGCTCATATGTCCAGGGGCAGGGCTCAATCCACTGTGTTACCTAGCTGCCCCCTTTAGAACATGCCATTTTTAATGTGAACACTGAACATGTATTTTGATAAATGTACACATATATCTGGTTTGATAAAGGTTGTAGGAATGTGAAGGATATTTTCAAGATAACTGTCTGAAATTTTTTCTTCTATTTTAACTTTTATGTTAGAAAAAAGTTACTCACAAATATATCTACCCACTAACTCCCTAAAAGAGATGTCAAGAACAGAGTATGTTTGAGAAATGCCAGTTATTTTCCTTCGGTCAAGAACAACTTATAGAAATCCAATAAAGACACTTGAATAAATTTTTTTTTAAGTTGCATGTCTGATTGCAACTTTATACATTCTATTTGCAAGTTAACAGGCAATGTGTTGATGTCCCCTGATAATGGAGTAGCAAATATCTGAAATGCAGTTTGTGTTTTCTAAAATCTTGAAATCTATTCTCAAAATTCTTTGACAAAATAGCAATCAGTGCTGCATACAGTAAACTTGTCTGTTGGAATTAGTCATATTACATTTTAAAATAAAGATCCTAAGAGGCAGCTAGGTGGCACAGTGGATAGAGCACCAGCCCTGGAGTCAGGAGTGCCTGAATTCAAATTCTGTCTCAGACACTTAATAATTATATAGCTGTGTGGCCTTGGGCAAGCCACTTAACCCCATTGTCTTGCAAAAAACCAAAAAATAAAGATCCTAATTCCTCTCTACATATCTTTTGTAAAAAACAAAATAAAAAAAGTTCTGGCAGTCTCTGAGTCTACACAATGATAGTTACATGAAAAAGTTGAGCCTTGTTACTCAAGGGTTAAGCCATCTCTGATGGGGCAATGTACTCTCCAGTTCCTATTCCTTCATTTTCCGGTTATACCACACTGCCACATGAATGGGCTCTGAGGGCATGCAGTGCAGGCCTCTGGTTGGACATACCAGTAAGTGTTTGAGATAAAGATCAGGGTGGGGTTTCCTATGGAACCAGGCTCTGTCTGCTCAAGTTTTCTAAGAGATCTCTGGAAATCATCTCCAACCCTGTCATTTTACACATAAGAAAACTGAGTCTCAGAGAGGTATAGCCCAATGTCACAATATAAAGGAGTAGAACCAGGCTTCTTGACTATTGTTTTTTCTCACACTGGTCTATAAGTAATGGCCCTGGTATGGAAGACAAGATATCAGCAACTGTCCCAGGAGATGAATATTTGGTTTTTTATACCTGTGATACATGATCCAGAACTTGAAAAGCCCTCAGGGCTCATCTAGTCCAGGTTTCTATTTGTTTTTAACTGGAACCTGCTGAGTTTAAGTGATTTTCTTAATGTTATTCAAATAATACTGTAAGAATTGGGAAAAGTTCAAACTTGGGTTTTCTCTCCCTTTCTGGATCAGGAATTATTTTCAAGTATGGTAATGTACTATGAGGTTCAAATCCAACCTCAGAGACTTACTAGCTGTGTGACCCTGGGTAAATCACTTACCCTGTTTGCCTCAGTTTCCTTATCTGTAAATTGAACCAGAGGAGGAAATGGCAAAGCATTCCATTATCTTTGCCAAGAAAACCCAAATGAGTCACAAAGAATTAGACACGATCAAACAACAACAACAAAGAACAGTAATGAGGAGAAAGGGATGAAAATTGGGAGATGAGAGAGGATACCATGGGTGATTTGTAAGGGAGAAATTAATATCAGTAGAAGGGTTATGGTGTCAATCAGAATTTTAGAACTGATAGAGCTAAGGTTTATAGAATTTCAGAGCTACAAGTCACTGCAGAGGGCCACATCTTGTCCTCCTAGTCTAACCCATACCAGAACAAGAGTGCCCTCCACAACATAGCTGTTGAATGTCATCCAACCTTGCTTAAAGCCCCTCCATTGAGGAGGATCTTCCACATCCCAAGAGGTTTTGTTCCATTTGGGGTCAGCACTAACTATTCTCTTGATTTCAACTCCCTATTAGCCATCTCCTAGCCTTACATTGTCCTTTCCAGTTTCTCCATAGTATAAAAAAATTCCCAGATGCATAAATAATTAGAGATAGACCAGCCCTTAGCAGGGCATTACCCAGAGTCAACCCAGTTTTCCATTTCCTTAAAATTCTCCAGGAAAATGGTTTTCACATTTATCTTTTGTTTTTCTTTTTGGAAGGCAAGTGACTAGCTCAAAGTCACACAGTTAGTATATGTCTGAGGCAGGATCTGAGTCAGATCCTCCTGACTCCAAGGCCAGTGCTCTATCCACTGTGCCACCTAGCTATCCTATATTTATCTCAGAGCTGGAAATGACCAAAGCTATTTTTATGAATGAGGGCCACCAAAGCCCAGCAAGGGTAAATGTTTAGCAAAACAAATAGTTACTTAGTGGTAAAGACTGAACTCATTTTCTGAACTTCAGTGTATTCTTTCTAACCTACCATCCTGTCACCATGAGTTTGATTCCAGGAACATGACTCCCGTTTGTAAATTGTGGATGTCATGTAATTATAAAATTAGAAAGGTTTTAAGTTTATATCTGGAAGGGACTCCAGAAGCAATCTAATTCACCCTCCCCTCACATTTTATAAAATAAAATCTGGGGTGCAGGGAGGTTAAATCATTGCCTAGTATCAGATCCCTTCCCTACATCAACCAGTACACCTAAGTCTTCTGGAAAGAGACACCCCCCCCCTCCCATTTAGACTTTAAGGCACTGAAGCCTTAGGAGTAAAGACCTTATAGAGGAGATTCCTGAAGGGTTTTTTAATTCACTTTTCTCTTCCCCAACATAAGCTGTGATATCTAGGAGTAATTTGCTCAGAGGAAGATGTTCCTTTTGACTGGAGCATATTTGAGCTAATCTCGTTAAACAGACAGACATGCTGTGATGGGACAAAGCACCCCCCAGAAACTGATTGGCCTTAGTTTCCCTGAAGACAGCTTCCTTCCCCACCCTCCTAGCCAACAAGGGGTAGACCCTAATGTTGGGCAAAGCTGTCTTTGGGGCCTTGTTGACTTTGGCTTCCCTTATGCTTTCTGGTCATCCAGAAAAATAAAATTTTCCCAAACTACGTAGAATCCATGCTTTTCAAACTGGGTGGGTGCCTAAGACTACTCAAATTGCCATATCCTGATGACTACCAACAAGAAGTTTCCAGATGGATATGAGGGAAGGATGATATGTCCAGAGAAACTACCTATTTCTATATACTTGTTGCAAGTTTTGCTGCATTGGGATCAAGGACACCTCCTTTGTCAAATGTTCAATGACTTAAATATTTTCACCCCACTTCTTTCACTCCTACATTGAACTTGAAGGTGTTAGAACTTGCCAGTGTTAGAGCCATGTCACCCACATATGGATTCTAAGACTCAATCACTGATGGGAGGAAGATACTTCAAGATTATTTAGCTTAGATATAGCATTTAATAAAAGCTTATTAAGTGCCAGATATTTTTTTAAGCACTAAGAATATAAATACAAGCAAAAAGAAAGTCAGAAAGTTTATATTCTAAATGAGGAATATAACAGAAAGAAAAAGGACTTTCATGTCTGTATTGCTAGCCATTGTGAGATGCCTTTGTATCTCATGTTGTACCTCCATACCATTGAGTTCTAACTTTGAGCTTTCTTTTCACAGACACTGTGTGTATTTGTGAGAGAGTATGTCCCAGAATGATCAGGAGAATATTTTGTAATTATTTTTATTACTGAGCTTACTAAAGCGTTAAGTGTAACTAATACCTGGTTGTTAATGTTACATTGGGAGGGGCCGCTGAACTATGGCTTTAAAAGCATGAACCCCAAAAGGTATACAACCTTTGACCTCAAAGTAATATCCATCCTTTGATGAGTACCCTGGAGTACTAAATATATCTTATTGATGAAAAAAAAAATGATTATTTAAGCAGTCACATGTAGCTTACTTCAATACTAACAGAATAATGACTTCAGTGCATAGTTAGTCCCCACCGCCACATACACACTCTTTAATATCTTAATAGACTATCATCATGAATTGTTGGGGTAAAAAAAGTAACTTGGTAATGAGCCTCTCAGCACCTGGCAGGGCATATCCATAGATTATAGATACACAATCTATCATTGAGTTTTTTTCCTAAATGATTTTTCAGTCTAATAGAATCTTACCCCTGCAGCATTCTCCTGGTTGAATCTTTAAGAACTCATGGCCAATTCTTGCCATGACATGACATTAGAAAAGAACATTTGAGGAGGATCATGATCTAAAACACTGAAATTAAAATTGAATTAAATTAAATTTAAAATTTAAATTTAAATACACAGATATCATCTTTGTATCCTCATTTCTTAGTAGAGTACCCTAATAGAAATGAGTTGAATATAAAGTGTTTCTGTTCAATTCCCTTTATATATCCTTCTGATATGAAACAAGAGGAGGCTCAATAGGAAGACAGAGTCTAAGTAGGGGTAGAAGAGGAGGGTGGTACTCATGAATCCTGCTGTAAGATTCAACAATATGTAGGCAGAGCCCCACTTGAAGTTGAAGAAACTGATCCTTTAAGAATATAAATTATTTTTATCCTAAACCCTATTTTCTCAATACATAGACCAACCTTCTTTCCTACTTTGTATAGTGGAAAGAGCATTAGATTTGGAGTTAGAAAGTTTAAATCCTGGCTCTGCTACTTATTCTGGAAATATTTTGAGTGAGTAACTTTTATTTTCTAGGCCACAATTTCTTTATCTGCATAATGAGAAGGTCAGACTAGAGCAGTGCTGTAGCACCTTCCAGTTCTTATTTGCTAGTTCCTTTTTTCTAAGAAATACTATCCTGGCTTCAAGTCTGTGAAACCCACACCAGCCCTGTACATTTCACATTTGGGGAAAATGTGTCTGGTACTCAGTGACCACATCTAGAAGTCTTCATATCTAAGGCTTCTCTCTACAGGGGCTATTTCTTAGTGGTCTGAATGCAATAATGATGTTGGCCAGGAGATGGAGACTTGCCTTTTCTCTCTGAGACTGAAGAAGAAAAGGTAAAGACAGAAGTTTGGGGAGCTGGCCCAGCTGAGCAGTCTGAATGCACCTGACCTCTCAAAGGGAGGAGAGTGGGAAAACAGAGCTCCATCTCAGGGCAGTCATCACTGAAAACACACATTTCCAAGCCTCCAATTGAGGCCAGTCTCTCCACCAATCCAGGGTAATTGGTACTTTCACAGTTGGTATATTTATCTCAACTTCAGACATCCTCTAAAAATCTGAAACAGTAGGACACCAAGTTCTGACAGACATGTGTCCAGTTTACTTGAGGCTTAATGGATATATCTATTGACAATCAATTGGATAATTCCCTTAATTCCAAAATATATCCTGAAACTTAACCAATAGAGTAGAACAATATAGGAGAAGCAGTACAATGAAATTAAAGAAATCTAAATTTAGTACCCAAAGACCAGAGATCAAATCCCAGGTCTGTCACTTACCCATGTGACCTAAGGGACTAACTATTTAACTTCTCTGCATTTCAAAGTCTTCATCTATTAAAAAAAGGGGGGAGGGGAGGGTGATGGTAGAGTTTGAACCAAATCAGTTTCTTAACATAGGGTCCCATAGATTTCCCTTTGTAGGGAGGAGTCTGCAGATAGATTTCAGAAGGGTCCATGAATTTAGTTGGGGGGGAAAATTAATCTCTATTTTCACTAATCTATGATTTCTTTGTAGTCCTAGGTGTTTTATTTTATACATTTAAAAATTCTTCTAGGGGCAGCTAGATGGCACAATGGATACAGCATCATCCCTGGAGTCAGGAGGACCTGAGTTCAAATCTGATATCAGACACTTAATAATTACTTAGCTATGTGACCTTGGGCAAGTCACTTAACCCCATTGCCTTAAATAAAATTAAAAAAAACATTCTTCTGAAAAGGTATCAGTTGATGTTATTAAGTGGGTTTTCAGTTATGTACAATTCTCCATGACCCCATTTGGAATTTTCTTGGCAAAGATACTGTAGTGGTCTGTGCCATTTCTTTCTCCTGCTCTTTTTACAGTTGTGGAGCCTGAGGCAAACTAGCTTAAGGGAACCATAGGCTTCAGCAGACTGACAATAAGAGAGTTTTGAATAGAGTCCTTTAAACAAAAAAAGAATTAGATAAGGTTCCTTCTACCTATAATCACTATAGATTGTGTACAGAAACAGTGTGGTTTAGTAGAAAGAATATGAAACCTGAGTTCAGGAAATACTTAAACCATGATCCAACATTTATTAGCTGTGTGATCATGGGCAAAGTCACATGATTTCTCTGAAACTCAGTACCTCATCAGTAAAATGAGAATAGTAAGAAATGACTGCTTCATAGTGTTCTTGTGAGAAGTGTTTTTTATAAAAATTAAAGTGAAATATAAATTAAATATGATTGTCATTATTCAGGACTTGAGCCAAGTTCTATTAGAGATTTGGATCCCAAACTTTACGAGATATCATTAAGTTCTCATAAAAACTTGCATTAACCAAGTAATAATAACATTTAACTTTTATCCTTCCCATGCATTTAATGTACTAATGGTAAGTATTAGGAGTCACCAGTTGAACAAATGGAAAATCATTGACCTGATAAGATCCTCCAATGTCAAGATCTTTTGCCATGGAAGATATCTATAACTGCCTGAAACAAAGAAAGTATTAATACAATTGGTTATTAAGTACTTGAAAAAGTCATAGAAAAGCAGGGCTGTTCTAGAACCAGTTCTTCCTGTCTCTAGAGAATTAATTGTTGGGGTGGCTAGGTGGCTTAGTGGATAAAGCACCAGCCCTGGAGTCAGGAGTACCTGGGTTCAAATCTGGTCTCAGACACTTAATAATTACCTAGCTGTGTGGCCTTGGGCAAGCCACTTAACCCCGTTTGCCTTACAAAAAAAAAAAACCTAAAAGAAAAAAAGGAACTAATTGTTAAACTTTCAGTGTGAGTATTTACACTTTGGAAATTGGCAAATGTTGTGAATCAAAACTTGATTTGTGGTTTTGTGAATTGTCTACACTTAATAAAGTGATGGAAAAAATTGTTAATAAGGCAGATTAAACTTAAATGTCATGAGAATATCCCCCCCCCCCAGAACTGATTGTTAGACATTTACTAGCAGATTCCTGAGTGTCCTTGGTCACCAAATTGCCTATATGACATTGGCGAGCAGTAGGATAGTTATACTGTGTTATATCAAAGGTAGGCTTTCTTCAACATGGAATTACATTCATTATCCACAAATTCTATCCTTTATACTTTTATAGGACTGGGAAATTTTGAAAATATTGAAAAAGCAAATAAGGGAAATTATTAAATCAGAATCTTACTTTAAAATCAACTAGTAATAAAATATATTGTCAACACTGAGCAACAGTCATGATACTTCTTTTCTTTCTGCCATGTTAACTTGGACATTGCCCAAGAAGCATTTTAAATGAGTAAGTTAACTCTTTTTCTGTAGTGAGAAACCCTAACTAGAGGGTTGCCTAGGGGGCTGTACATGTCAAAAAAACTTCCTAAGCACTCATGCTACCAGCTTGTATTATTAGTCATCTGGAGCATTCCCTGCTCTTTGGGGCTCATTTTACAGCAAACAAAGGACATATTTACCAAGTGTTTCTGAGAACTAAGTACGTAATGTTGGGAAGGACTCAATACATTAGGAAAATTGGACATTTAATGGGTTTAAAAAAAGGGTACAGTGAACATAAAAATGCAAATTATGCCAACCTCAAATAGAAGTTTCACTGGAACAGAAAGTCTACCCACTTCTCTGGTTTCTTCTTTTCCTAAAAAGTATTTTTCTGTTTCTAAATGAAAGCCACAGAGGCCCTATAGATACTTCCCTTAGGGGAAAATGTGACTTCACCTAGGGGAAATATGTTTGTGTTACTAACTTTAAAGATCTGAAATTTCTTCAGTAAGGCTACTTATTTTCTCTACCCACAGAGATTACAATCTCTCTATACTTTAGTAGACCATGAGTTTCTGTGACTGAAAAAAAATATGTTGACAAACCTTGGGCAGATGAAGCTCTCTAAGTTTAGCTAGGCTGACCCTCCAAAGATAGGATGGTCAATTGCTACCTGTTCGATAAAACTGGGAAGTTTGTGCTCTTTCAATACTTTCATTTATTTGGGTTATTTTATTGTTGTTTTTGTTTTGTTTTTAGAAGGCAGTTGGATTTAAGTGATTTGCCCAGGATCACATAGCTAGTAACCATCTGAGACTGGATTTGAACATAGGTCCTCCTGACTCCAGACTTGGTACTCCCTCCCCTGTGTCACCTAGCTGCCCCCATGGAAATAACTTTCAAGAACTCAGTATCAATACTATGCCATGATGCTGCCATAATGATATCTCAACATTTCCCATAAATATTTATTTCTATATTTGGGTTGACTATTTTTTCCCTTTTAAAAGAAGTTTTATTGATTTACTTTCCTTTTTTTTAGAACATCACTTTCATTTCCCATTGACCACTCCCTTCTCTTTTAACAAATATGGTCAAGAAGAAGAAACCAATGCAATTACCATGACTGAAAACTGTCACATTCTACAAATATTGTTTAAGTCATATTTTCCTGCTGATAAGTGGAAGGCATGCTTCATCATCAATCTCCTGAAGTCATGAATAGTCATTGCACTGAAATCTTTCACTATTATTTTCTTTTACATTATTCGTGTTGTGTAAATTATTTTCCTGGTTCTGTTTTATTCACTTTGTATCAGTTCATTTAAGTCTTCTCAAATTTCTCTGAATTTTTCATATTTATTTCTTAGGTACAATTATATTCAATTATTTTAAAAACAAATGTCACAATTTATGCAGTTCTTTATGACTACAAAAATTGTTGTTACAAATATTTTGGTAACTTTTTTTGGTAACCTTTTGTAACCTTTCCTCTGTGTTTTACCTTTTTGGAGTATATGTCTACCAAAGAGATTCCTGAATCATGTGCATTTTAGTTTCTTTTTTAAAGTCCAAATTGCATTCCATAATTATAGGACCAATTCACATTCCTCCAACAATATATTAGTGCATTTGTACCATAATCTTTATTTTCCACATTTTCTTTTATCATATTTGCTAATCTGATAGCTGTGAGAAGAGACTTGAGTTAGTTTAATAATCATTTCTCTTGTTAATAGTGATTTGAAGACTTCTTTCACATGAATGATAACAGTTTGAATTCTTCTTTTGAAAACTGCTTGATAATACCCTTGACTGTTTATCCTTTGGAGAATGGCTCTTATTTATTTATATCAATTTTTTGTGTTTCCTTTTTTTTAAAGTTTCATTTGTTTTGATCTTAAATATGTGACAAGGGCAGCTAGGTGGCACAGTGGATAGAGCACCGGCCCTGGAGTCAGTAGTACCTGAGTTCAAACCTGGCCTCAGACACTTAATAATTACCTAGTTGTGTGGCCTTGGGCAAGCCACTTAACCCTATTTGCCTTGCAAAAAAAAATAAAACCAACCTAATTGAAAAAAACGTGACAAAAAAAGAGAACATTTTCAAGAACACAGTATAACATAAAAAGAGGATTCAATATATAATCATGAATTTCCATTTCAGTTTACTTTTTTAAAATCAAATCATAAATACTACACATCTTTTTCAAAAAATACTCTGCTTTTCTGTGTTTCCTTCTAAGTTTTCTTTTGTTCTCTGCCATGTACTTTTCTTTCTCCCTCTCCCCCAACCTAGTTTTCTCTATTTCTTATAGTTAACCTTTATCAGCGACATTTAAAGCAAAATTTTTCCTAATTAACCACTTTCTTTTTGACTGTGAGTATTTTGTTTGTACAAAAGGTTTGCAATTCAACTTAGATCAATGTATACCACGGACACAAAGTAAAGACTAACAGACTGCCTTCTGTGGGGGGTGGGAGGGAGGGAAGCAAGATTATATGGGAAAATTGTAAAATTCAAAATAAATAAATAACTTTTTTAAAAAAGGCTTACAATTTCTGTTATAAACCTTGATCATTTTATCTTCCATGATCAACTCTGTTTGGTAAAGATTTTTCTTTAAGTCATTATTGTGTAAGGTTCTTCTTTCTAAGGTATTACTCTAAGTCTTTTTTAAATATTGTAACCCTTAATATATATTAGGTCATATATGCATTTGAAATTTATTGGAGATGTGGTATTGTTGGAGGGAGTTATGGACATAGGGGATGTTGTGATTAGGAACAAATTTGGTAAAAGGAAAAATATTGTCTGTGCTTATCTGGGAACTCCCAGTTGTTCCAAGTACTTCCTTTGTTTTATGTCACTCACCAAGTGCCACTCTTGTCCAACCCACTACAGAAGTGCATCTCTCCCCACCCCCCTCTCTCTTCCCTCCCCCTCTCTCCCCGTAATGTAGTATCAGTGTGCTCATGGGCCTCTCTGCCATGTGGCTGACTTAAACCAGTCCTTATGGCTGTCTGTCCTTTTTCTCTCAGCCAGGTCTCCTGGATATTTTCCTTTTCACTTTCTTTTTCCCTCAGGCATCTGACCTGGTCTTTTTCTATTTAACCTGACCTCAAGCTGCTTGTTGCTTCTCTAGGAGAAAAGCTTTTAATCTGTATACTTTGCTTGTATACTTGTATAATAAGACT
Source organism: Macrotis lagotis (assembly GCF_037893015.1). NCBI lineage: Eukaryota > Metazoa > Chordata > Mammalia > Peramelemorphia > Peramelidae > Macrotis > Macrotis lagotis. The sequence continues at coordinate 277,445,202 of NC_133661.1, read as the reverse complement.
TTAGTGGTTTAAAACTTCAGGGCTGTATGTGAATTCATTCACCATCAAGACCTCTCAGTCATAAATTGGCAACACCAATCCTCTGACAACAGTTATAAAATGTTGTTCTAAACCTAATTTGTGCCAGACTACTTTTCCAGTTTTTCCAGCAATTTTTGTCCTTCTTGTCCTTGTTCTAATGTTGGTATTCTTGGATTAATGGAATATTAGGCCACTATATTCTGAGGTTTAACAATTTTTTCTTTTGTTGATTAGTCATTTTGGCTTAAAATACTTAGAAATCATTAATCTAAAAACAATAATTTCTTATCGTGAGTTATATTGTGCAATTAATGTTCAGTATATCTCTGTTAAAGATAATGTCAGTAACTTTAAGAGTAGTAGCAGCACAAGTATTATTTTGAACTTGGTCCATGATATACAAGAGCAAAAAGTCACAGTGAAAAAGACTGAAGATTTGTGGAAGTTTTGTAGAGTCATAGATATGGTCAACTCTGATCCTCCTCTCTAACACCCCACCCCCAATGTAGGAAACTATGATCTTGTATCCTTATACAATATGGATTTTGTAGTTTAAATCTCCACTCATATCTATACTTCCTTTTCTGACCCTTGGGCTCTTTCACACTAGAAAGGAAACTTGTTACAAATGAAGACAAGAAATATCCAAGTGTAGTCTAGTTTGGGGTTCAAGAATGTGTGAACAAATGTACTAAAGAGAAGCGCTGGACCCAGGAGTATTTAGAGACAAAAATGTTTATTACATAGCACCATGTTTAATAGATGCTGAGGCAAAGAAAAGACAAAGGCAGATGGAAGCAACTGATCTTCTGAGAGGATTAGCAGCCACAGAAACCACCCTCAGGGAATAAGTAGCATAAAGAAAAGAAATTAAGGACAGTTGCAAGCACAACTGGACTGACAACAGCAGCCTCCATCAAGGGTAAAGACAGAGTTTATAGAGGGAGTAGCTCATGTTATATGTGCTGGGAAAGGGGTAAGGGAGGAGGTAATTCCCCACACCTTGCCACCCCTTTTCCGTGGGAGAGCCCTAGGGTTTAGTTTGGGAAAGAAACTGAGATTTTACATCTCAGAAGGGGTTGAGGTGATTCCTATTTTCATCACAGTACCCCAGTACCCCTTTTCCTTGGGATAGTCCTTTTGGGGTGAGTTTCCAGGTGGACAACAATGGGACTATCTATCCAGATAGCAATGGAATGGAAATCATACACCCACAGGGTAAGCAAGGTTAGTGCAGATGGAAATAATATTTGGTAAAACATATTTCTCTTATATTTCCTCTACTTCAACATAATCCTGCTCGGGTATTTTAGTGTATGTTTATTGGATCCCAATCCAGGCCCCAGTACTAGTCAGTGATCACTTTCATCAGTAGGTCCTATTGGTGAGAAAATAACCATTATTCTTCAATACTACTTTTTTTTAAAATACAGGGTCTTCTATCTCACCCTGACAAATACAATGATCAAACCCACTGCTGATTGGTAAAGAAGCTGATCTGTTTCAGGCTTGAGCCAATTCCTCATTTTTTAAGTAGTCTAGGGGCAGCTGGAGCCTTGGGACTTAACATCTGGGTGTCTAATTTAGGGCAGACAGCAACTGAATTTGAGCCCAACTGAAGTTCAGAACTCCAAAGCTCAAGTGATCCATCAACCTCAGCCTGCACTAACAGAAGGGATTACAGATTTGCAGCTACAACAATCTTGAGCTTCCAAAAATCAACAATTTTCATGTTGGCTTTTTATGTCTTGGGAACTTGCCTTATTGTTTTCTACATCCCCTTTGGTCACTGTAGTACTATGACTTTTTAAAGCCAAAGAATCAAGATGATTTTCTAAATATCACTTTTAAGTGATATCTTGAGTCCCTCAACCCACAAACCTCCCATTCTCATTTTACCATGATTCCAGATATATCCCACCTCTTCCCACACTCATCCCAGTCTTTCTTGATTTGGGAGAAAGAAATGTTATACCCAAAGTCAGGAAGAGAGAGAAGTGGCCTGACTTACTTTGAAGAACAACTAAGAAGGGAATAATTAATGTCTAGAACCATTCAGAGAGAAATCTGAATGCACCAATTTGCCACAGTATCACTGCTTGCAAATCAAATGCTACATATCCTCCTGGGAAAGATAAAGAGGTTTTGAAGAGACAATAGTCAGTTATGGAAGCCTTTATTAGCAACAACAATAACACAAAAGGTATAATCTCCGGCATTTACCAGGCAATGAGCTTTTTAAATGCAAACAGGAACTTGTATTTCTGAACCATCAGTGCCAAAATCTTTATAAAAAGAAAAAAATGCAATGGACAGACTGGGAAGAAAAAAAAATATGATCTAGAGAAGGGGAACCTCTTTCCTTCAGTTTAGCAAAAGGGAGTTTGTAACCAGGAGGCAGAGTCATGGATAAGAGCTGGGTCTGGAATGAAAATGGAGACCCTGGAAGACAATGAAATCTGCCTCAGTTCCTGTGAGCAGGGAGGTGATGAACTCTTGGTACGGAAGAAGGCATTGGCTGGGATCACAAATCTAATTGTTACATTAGTCTCCATACATTTTCCCCTCCCTGCTCATTATACTAATGAGCATGACCAGTTATCTAGATCAAAGATCCTAGATTAATTTAGACCTAGGGGCAGACCTGGCCTAATCTCAGTTTTTGATCAGACTGAGGCTAAATCTTTTGTCTTAACACACACACACACACCTTCCCACAGGCAACAATACAGGCAGACCCTAGTCTTTGTAATGTAAACTAACACTTCTCCCTTCACATTTGTGGAACCCAAATACCCCCATATTCCTCACAACCCCCAAAAAATAGTGCAAGGGAAAATGACCCAATACAACCAGATTTCATGTAGTTGTATAAACTGGGGCACTAGTTTGATTATGTGCTGAAGGGCCTTTGGAATTGAACCTGTCATACTTTTTTGTTGCATCCAAGTAGGGAAGACAGGGTCAATCACATTGCTTAAAGAGGGGTTAAGTATCTCTTGGAAACACAGGTCCTGTTAACTTGTCACCATATGAAGGAAGACATTCTCAAAGGCCCTGATAGCCAAAGGTGAATGTGTTCTTTGCACAAAGAGACCATAAATCCTTTATGACCAAAGTTACAATGTCAGTATGAATGTCCACTTCTAATTATTTCCTGGGTAACCTGCTATCTCTTCTTGATTGTTTTCACTCACCACCTGTTAAATTATGCTAATATGGTCGAGGCATTTGCTTGATGATGGCCTATATGGCTGGGGCTGTAAAATCATAATTTCCCAACAGTTTGAGAACCTTTGCTTCTTCTCTTTATTTTAGCCTGTGGAACCATGAGAGTAACTAAAATTTGCCCCAGCCCAGCATATGGGTGACTTGTTAATGTGTATTATATCTCATTCTTCTGGTCCTTCAACAGGAAAGTCCTCTGGGATTTTAGCCACTGTTAATTAGGTCAGATTGGAATTCCCAGGAAAAGATTTATTTTTTTCAGATTATACATGCACAATCATGTTAAATATTTCCATATTAGTCATTCTGAGAAAGAAGAATCAGAACAAAAGGGAAAAACAATGAGAAAAAAAGAAATTAAAAAAAGTGAAAATACTATGCTTTGATCCGTATTCAACCTCCATAGTTTTTTCTCTGGATGTCAATGGCATTTTCCATCACAAGTCTTTTAGAATTGTCTTTCATCATTGTATTGCTGAGAAGAGCTAAGTCTATCTAAGACCAATTTGGAGCTTTCTTGGCAAAAATGGCAGAGTTGGTCTGCCATTTCCTTCTCCAGTCCAATTTACACAAGAGGAACTGAGGCAAGCAGGGTTAACTGACTTACCCAGGGTTACACAGCTTTCTGAGACCGGATTTGAACTTGTAAAGATGAATCATCCTGATTCCAAGCCCAGTACTCTATATACACTGTACTACATAACTCACATCAATTGCTTTGCAAATAAAGTAATTGTCTGAACCATTCTTCCTGAGACTAAAGAACTGAGGAGGGGAGGATACAATCAAACTAAGAGGAGTGGTTCCTTTGAAGCCTAGGGACATAATGAGAGCCTCATGCCTTAAGATTAGGCTAACATTTATATAGCAATTATGATGTACCAGACACTGGGTTTTATAATTATTCTGTCTAAGATTGTAAAAAAGAGAACAGCAGGTTGTATGACTCTGACCTCTAGGTTTTGAACTAATGAACAATGGGTTGTTAACAAATTAAACTAAAACAATGGTGTGATTACAAAGCTTGGTGTGCTCCTTTTGATATTGCCAGGACACCCTGCTTTAGATGAATAGCCCATGGAAAGGTTTCTATCTGACCTGACCTCAAACCTATGACATTCCACACACCCCTGCCCTTTCTTGAATCTGCTTCTTTTTATATTTCTGAGAGAGAAGAGAAAAGGACAGGGCTGCCCAAGGTAATGGAGCAAAAAGAGAAGAGTAGGATACAATTGCAAAGGATTTGAAATTTAGATAGAGACTTTGAAGAAAATCTAGTCTTGGTTTAACTAAATGAAACAGAGGCCTAGGGAAGTTGCAATTTGCCCAGAGTTACAATAGAAGCAGGATTTGAACCTAGGTCTTCTGACATTAGAGATAATATTCCTCCCTACTGATTTCAACAGTCAGTCTCATATCCTACCTACTGTATTAAATCAGGGAGTCAGGGCATCGTCGCCAGTATTTTAGACTGTAGGTTTTCTAGCAAACCTGGGAAGAGGGATCACTCTTCTAGTTTAAGTCAGTCATCACCAGCTAAAATCCCTACAGAGGACTCCCATCCCAAATCAGAGATTAAGTAATTTGCTTAAGATCAAAGAGAGTTTTTTGATATCTTTACTAATCAGGTAGTTAGAGTGTCTCAGTAGACAGAGTGCTGGGTAGTGAGTTCAAGTGAGATCAAATCACTTAGAAGTTGTGTGACCTTGGGCAAGTCACTTATCTTCTATTTGCCTTAATCTACAAGAAAAAGGCAAATCACTGCATCTTTGCCAAGAAAACTTCATGGACAGATGGATCACAGGATCATGAAGAGTTAGGTATGGGGGCGGCTAGGTGGCGCAGTGGATAGAGCACCGGCCCTGGAGTCAGGAGTACCTGAGTTCAAATGCGACCCCAGACCCTTAATAATTACCTAGCTGTGTGGCCTTGGGCAAGCCACTTAACCCCATTGCCTTGCAAAAAAAAAACCTAAAAAAAAAAGAGTTGGATATGACTGAACAATAACAAAAATGCTGCTGTCTATATATAGTATATCCAATATATTTTTAAATGTAATCTCCCTTATTATCATTTTCTTAAGTTGACAATGAACAAAAGAATAAATCCAGCCCTGATTTTTAGTGTTTAGCTTCGTCTGAACCCTAAATGCTCACAGTGACAAATCCAATACCGGGGCTCTCCACCTGGGCTCCAACAGACCCTGGCTTATATTAATCTACTCTCTAGGCTAGATGACAATAATCTCTTTAACATAGAATTTTACATGTTTGTGTATAGTAGGCAGGACTAGAGACAGAAACAAAGAAGAGGCAGTTAGGTGGACCAATGGATAATTGAGTGCTGGGCCTAGAGTCAAGGAGACCTGTGTTTAAAGAGAACATCAGATTGTATGACTCTGACCAAGTCACTTAACCTCTTTTTGCTTCCATTTCCTCATCTGTAAAATGGGAATAGTAGTAGTAGTAGTAGTAGTAGTAGTAGTAATAATAATAACACTAATACCTAATACCTACTTCCCAGTATAACTTTGAGGATCAAATGAGATAATAATTGCAAAACCTAGTGTCTGGTACATCATAATTGCTATATAAATGTTAGCTATTATTATGAAAGCCATCTTCAGGATGTAAAAGCAAAACTCCATGACTCATATTTTAGCCAATGTCTATCAGTGGCAATTTATTAATATACAAACATTCTTGCTTAGACAGAAATCCTAAATGGGGAATTTCTACTTAGCTGATTCAAGCAATATCCCTTATATATTTTACGGGAAACAAAAGCCAAAATTCCACAGCAGGAAAAAAAAATAAAGATACCCTTCTAAGCAGAATCATAGTAATGTTAATGCTGGAGTAAAAACCTGGAGTTGTTTGGTCTTCCTGGAAAAGTAAGGGTCCAGTTTAAACAAAAATCCTGGCATCTCAGAATAGGTAAATAATATACTGGGAGAGCTTTCATTGGTTAATAGAGGAACATTCCCTCTAATCTCTTTAAGGAACTAAGGACACACCCGATGCTTAAATAAAGTGCACACCCTGTCCTCTCTGGCTCCAGGTTCTGGGGCCCTTAGGGAGCTTTAGAACTGCAGGCTAGAGACACGGTTGCAACATTAATTATGTTTTATAACATACCTGAGGCTTGAGTGCTATATGCTACCACAGTGGTAAGTAGGAGTAAGAGTTCACTAAACCATTGCCTTAGGAACTAATAAATTCCAGTTGATTGATTGATTGGGACACCCTAACCATGAGTTGCTTACCTTTGCTCTAGGCTTAAACTGTTTGATCAAGAAGAGCTGTGAGGCCCAGAGAGCCAAACTCCCTACTTGCATTTTTCAGGGAGGAACATTTCCTTTTTTATTTCTGGGAAGCCAGGCATAACTTCAAGTGCTTGTCAGTCAATTGACACACCTAGCCCAGAAAGCTCTTTTTGCTGGCTCTGCATTTCCTTTGCAGAGTAAAGGTAGAAACATGTTTGTATGTGGGCAGCTGGGTAGAACAATGGACAGAGTTCTGGGGACCTGGAATCATCTTCAAATGTGACTTCAGATACTTAGTAACTGTTTGACCTTGAGTAAGTCACTTAACCCTGTTTGCCTCATCTATAATCTGATGTGGAGGAAGAAATGGCAAACCATTTCAGTATCTTTGCCAACAAAACTCCAAATAGGGTCACAAAGAGTTGAATATGACTAAAAGAACTGAACAACAACATAGATGTGTGTTGGGGGATGGAAAATGTCCTGAGTAAAATTTGAACCCAAGTCCTCTAACACCCATGATTTTATCTTCATGCAACAGATCTTTAGTATCCTACCTACTATTATCTATGTGCTCCATGAAGGAAATGGATCATTGCTGGTATAAAGAGAATGTTACTTTTCTGGAAAGGGTATATTTTTCATCATCTTTCATATCAATATGGAGGAGGTATCTCTGCTTACGTATTTTACTTTGCAAAGGATTGTCAGGGTCAAATTAACTCTGACTTCTTAGGCCGGTGTAGATTAGAAATGTCCAGGAAGGGGGCAAAGCCAAAATGATAGAGTAGAGGAAAGAATTCCAGAACTCTATCTACCCCAGACCACTTAAAATGCCTTAAAATTATGACTTTAATCAAATTCTAGAGTGGCAGAACCCTCAAAAAAGACTGAATGAAAAAATTTTCAGGCCCAAGACAACTTAGGATAGCCCCAGGAAGGGTCTGTTTTTCCCTGGGGTTAGAGAGGGTCACAGAGCGGTCTGGACCATGCTGGGCCAAAGTGAACCAGCTCTAACCTTCCAGGAACAGTGCACAGGATGCCTGGGTCCCTGGGGTACTTGGATCCATTGCAGCAGGGCAACTGCCTCTCAGTTCAGGGTTTGCCAAGGCCAACTTGGAAGGTCAACATTAAAACACTGCCCCACCAGAGTGAGCACTGAGCCCAGGCCAGCACAGACCTCAGTGCAGCCCCAGTGCCAGGAATCTATGGAGCCATGGAGCAGCTGCTTCCAGAACACTCAGTCCACAGATTGTAAGGGGTTTGGGGAGAGTGCAGAGGTCTCACTTGCTATCCCTGAGGCAGGACTCTGTTGCTTTGCCCATACTCAGATTCACAGTCACAGACTGTCATAGAGGAGCAGGGACCCTCCTCACACTTCCAGGACAGAGGGTAGGGCTTGTGGTCATCCAAGACCAGAGCACAGACCAGGAGAGCAGTCAGAGCCTCTCCTAAGACTGTAAAGTAATTGAGGTCAGTGGGGGTGTGTGTCCCAAAAGCCTTCAAAAGCTTGGAAGAGTGTGTCCTCCACCATGGGAAACAGAGCCCTACCTTAGCAAAGACTTAAAATCAGGTCACAGGCTGGGGAAATGAGTAAATAACACAAGAAAAAGAATCTGACCATAGATAATTACTTTAGTCCACTGGAGGATCAAATCACACACTCAGAAGATGACAAAGTCCAAACTTCTGAATCCAAAGCCTTCAAGAAAAATAGCAATTGATCTCATGTTGTGGAAGAGCTCAAAATAAGATTTTGAAAATCAAGTAAGGGAGGTTGAGGAAAAATTAGGAAAAGAAATGATAGTGATCATAAAAACCAAGTCAACAGCTTTGGTGAAAGAGATACAAAAAAAAATACTAAAGAAAATAACATCTTAAAAACCAATTTAGATCAAATGGAAAAAGCAGTCCAAACGGTCAGTGAGAAGAAAAATACCCTAAAAAACAGAATTGACCAGATGGAAAAGGAGATAAAAAAGCTCTCTGAAGAAAACAATTCCTTCGAATGTAAAATGGAGCTAAGGGAAGCTGATGACTTTGTGAGAAATCAAGAAACAAAAAACAAAACCAAAAGATAAAAAACTAGAAGAAAATGTAAAATATCTCATTGGGAAAATAACCGACCCAGAAAACATATCCAGGAGAGATAATTTAAAACTAGTTGGGTTATCTGAAAGTCATGACCAGAAAAAGAGCCTAGACTTCCTTTTTTAAAGAAATTTTCTAGGAAAATGGCCCTGATATTCTAGAAGCAGAGGGTAAAATAGAAATTGAGGGAATTCACTCAGCAACTCCTAAAAGAGACCCCAAAATAAAAACTCACAAGAATATTATAGAACCCCTAAGTTAAAGAAAAAAATATTACAAGCAGCCGGAATGAAACAATTCAAATATCATGGAACTACAGCCAGGATCAAACCTATTTCTACATTAAAGACTTGTAGGGCTTGGAACATGATATTCTGGAAGGTAAAAGAGCTTGCATTATAACTGAGAATCAACTACCCAACAAAACTTAACATCCTCTTTCAGGGAAAAAAGATGGACATTCAATGAAACAGAGGACTTTCAAACTTTCCTGTTGAAACAACCAGAACTGAACAGAAAGTTTGATCTTCAAGCAGAGGACTCAGGTGAAGCATAGAGGGGGTGGACAGGAAAGGGAAATTATGAGAGATTTAATGATGATGAATTGCTTGTATTCCTGCATGGGAAGAAGATACTGATGATACTCCTATGAACCTTCTCATTTATTAGAGCAGTTGAAAGGAGCATATATAGACAAGACACAGGAAGGAACTGAATATGAAGGCATAATACACTATAAAGATGGAGTCAATGGGCAAGTAAGTAATATACTGGGAGAAAGGAAAAGAAGAGGTAGAATGGGCCAAGATATTTCACATTAAAAAGGCAAGAAAAAGTTTTTTGCAATGGAGTAGAAGGGAGAAAGGTGAGGGGAATGAAATGGCTCAGTGAAAAAATAACATACACACTCAATAAGGGTAAAGAAATCTATCTTACCCTTGAAGAAAAAAGCAGAGGAAAGGGATGGGAGAAAGGGGACAGGGGAAGGGGATGGGGGAGTAGGTGATAGAAGAGAGGGAAGAGCATGGGAGAGGGTAGTCAGATACAATACACTTTTGAGAAGGGACAGGGTGAAAGGAGAGAGAAAAATAGAATAAATGGGAGTGAGAAGGAACAGAATGAAGGAAAATATAGCTAGTAATAGCAACTATGGGGGAAAAAATATCGAACCAATTTCTCTGATGGATTTATGATAAAGAAAACAATCCAGCTCAGAGACAGAACCAACGTTATATAAATCCAGATTGAAGTATACTTCTTTTTCCTCTCACTTTATTTTTCTTAAGGTTTCTCCATCTTTGTGGAGGGAGAGGGGGGGGATTATGTTTACTTTTACAACAAGACTATTGTAGTGATGTGAAAAATAAATAAATGAATAAAATGTAAGTTAAAAAAAGAAACATTTAGGAAGATTTCCTAGAGGAAGTGAAATTTGAACTGCTGGCCCTGAAAAAATTAAATTCTTCCCAGATGATTGATGAACTAAGACCAACTAGACAAGCTAACAAGCCCAGTGGTGGGGCCTAAAATAAACCTTAAATAATGAGAGATACTAAATACAGAGAGACTATTTTAGATAGGCGAAACAACATGAATGGGGGAACAATCAATCCCACCTTATGGAAGCAGAGATTTCATATTAGGGATTATTGAGAGATATAAAACCAGAGAGGTAGAATGGAACCAAAATTTTAAAGACAGTGAAAGTTGGGAAGAGTGGAGTTTGGGCTTAAGTTGGTAAGCAGTTGACAGTTACTGTTTATATTTTAGCAAAGGAGTAGCATGATGAAAGTGGTGTTTTAAGAAGATTAATACCATTATAATTCAGATTTCTCTGGTATGAAATGAAGGCCAAAATTTTTTACATACTTTTTCCAAATTGCAGGGGCGCTGCATCCCTAAGATCCTCAATGTAGAAGGGGATACCATATTATGATCCCCATTTTATAGTAGAGGAAACTGAGGAAGATGGGGTAAAGTGACTGTCTAGGGTCATCTGATTTTGAATTCAGGTCTTCCTGACTCTTGGCTCAGCATTCTATCCACTGCACCACTTAACTGCCAGAAAAGGAAAGGAATAACCCACACAGTTTCTATGCTGTATTCTATTTAGAAAACAATGTCAATGTGTTGCTTAGCTATATATAAGGAATTTCTTTGTTCAGTCATGATGATGTTTGTCCTTCATTCTCAAAGATCATGACATCAGGAAGGTGATGCCATGACATGCACATGAATTGGATTTGAGGTGGTGGGGGGCACTGTACTAAGTCGGCTAAGCATTCAGGGTTAAGTGATTTGCCCAAGGTCACAAAGCTACTGAGAACCTGAGGTCAAATTTGAACTCAGGTCCTTCTGACCTCAGGGGCAGTGCTTTATCCAGTGTGCCATATGGCTGCCCTTTGTTCAGCAATATCCAAAGTAGTTTTTTTTCTTGGCAGGGAGAGGGAGTTTAAAGCACAATGTGACTGCTAAGAGTTTGAAGAGATTATGTAGTAATCTTTGGGAATGGAGAAATTCATTTTCTGTGAAGTGATATAAAAGCTGCTCAATAGTCAATATTCAAATTGTACACTGAGTACATTTGTAGGAAATCTACTCATAAACTGGGCTGTTGTTCATATCCAGTTCTTTATGATTTGGGGTTTTCTTGGCAAAAATACAGAAGAGATTTGATATTTCCTTTTCCAGTTCACTTTATAGAAGAAGAAAACAAGGCAATTCCAGAGTTAAGTGACCTGTCCAGGTTCACCCAGTCTAGTAAGTGTCTGAGGTCAAATTTGAACTCAAGATTACTCTTCCTGACTCCAGACCCAGGACTTTGGCCACTGCTCACCCAGTTGCCAATCATTATCTACATCCAAGCTTTATTTTGGATAATCCCCCCCAAATCATACTTCAAGCTGGAGACAATAAGCTAAAGAGAGAAAATGAATCTTGGGGTTAAGCCCCCCTCATATCCAATACAGTCTTTGTGAGCCAGAGCTTTTTCTAGGGACCTGGGTCATGGTTTATACATGAAAGAAAGGAACTACTCCAAAAGACATTTCACAGGAAGAAATGATGGGACTGTTTACAAGACTGTATATAGGAGAGGGAAGAATCCAAGACAACTAGAAGAATAATTATGCTTTGAATGGAAAAGGGGAGGTAGAGAAACATTCAGTTGAGTTTTGGATATGATGAATTTCACTTGATAACAAGACATCTAAATGAAAAGGTCATGTGGGCAGTTGGATATCCTAGGTTCCTAGTCTAAGGAGTTCAAGTTTTTTTCTGTAGGCAAAGGAAATCAATTGCAGATTTTCTGTAAGAGTATGGACATGAAGAAAACAGCACTCGTAGGACAGGTGGTGACTGAGTAGATAGAAGATAGATGATAGAAGACAGAAGACAGAACCTGAAAGCAGAAAGAATAGTAATGGAATTTCTTACCTGGGAGATTAAAAATATGGGAGTCTCTGTAATAGAAATGACCCCAGATGACTATTTCAGGCCAGACCTCACAGCTTTCTCAGTAGGCTTTGAAACACATCTTGTGTGAAAAGTCAAGAGAAAAATCCAAATGTTATCCTTGATCTGTGTAAATAAGAATGCATATCAGAAATACAGGATAAGGTCACAATTCCATGCCTCCCCCCTTCTCCCCCACACCATTTTTCCAGTTTGCATTTTAAAATTTTTTCGTAACTTTAAAAAAATTAGTTGAATTAAATTTTAGTTTCTCTGCTTTATCCTTTATTGCATGAATTCTTTATACATAAATATTTAATACATGGTTAGCTTAAAATAAAAGAAAATTCCTTGGCTACATGAGCACTATAGTGAGCATGCTATGTGCACCTATGTTTATAGGTTCTTATGATCACTCATACTACCATTGAAGTTTAATCTACAAGCAGGTATAATTCTTTGGAACTGTTAAAACAATAACAACAACAACATCTAGAGAAAGCTGAATGTGCTGTTCTATAAAAAAATCATTGAGTGACTGAACTTTAGGAAAACATGGAAAGACTTGTATGAACTGATGCTGAATGAAGTGAGCAGATACAAGAGAACATTGTACACATTAGCAACAACATTATGAGTTGACCAACTATGATGGATACAGCTCCTCTCAGTATTCAGAGATCAAGGATAACCTTGAGACATCTGTTTTGGACAATGCCATCCACATCTACAGAAAAAAAAAACTATGGAGTCTAAATACAGAGAAAATTATATTATGTTTACTTTTTTATAATTTCTTTTTCCTTTTCTCCCATTGTTTTTTCTTTCCTCTTAATTTTAATTCCTCTTTCCAATCATAACTAATACGTAAATAAGTAAAACAGAAATGTACATCTATAACTTTTATCAGTTTCTTTGCCACCATGGGGAGGGGGGAGGGAAGGGAGGATGATAGAAAAATGTAGAATTGACAAATGAATGAATGTTGAAAAACTACCATTGCTTCATTCAATCAGTGCAATCATCAGGGACAATTTTAAGGTATCTGCAAAGGAGAATATCATCTGTATCCAGAGAAAGAACTGTGGAGTTTAAATAAAGACCAAAGACTATTACCATCAATTTAAAAAAAAAGTTGTGATGTACTACATAATTTTTCTATCTCTTATTTTATTTTTTCCTCAGTATGATTTTCCTCAATATGATATAATTTTTCTCTCAACACATTCGATTTTGATCAATGTATAGCATGAATACAATTTAAAAATTATCAGACTGCCTTCTGTGGGGGGTGGAGGGAGGGAAAAGAGGGTGGGGAGAAATAGTAAAATTCAAAACCCCCCAAAACCTGATAGGCAGAAACTACTATTGTATATAATTGGAAAACAAATAAAATATTTATTTTAAAATATTTTAAAATACCATTGCATGTAATTGGAAAAATAAAATAAAGTTGCAGCTAGGTAATTATTAAGTGTCTGAGACCGGATTTGAACCCAGGTACTCCTGACTCCAGGGCCGGTGCTCTATCCACTGCGCCACCTAGCCGCCCTACGAAATAAAATTTTAATTAAAAAAATATTAAATATGTAAAGACAAACTGAAGGATCAGAGAGATGTGGTAAGATAAAACATTGGTCTGTGATTGAGGAGGGTAGAATGATGCTTGTGGCCCTCTTAATAACCAGTCCCTTGACTTTGGCTAATTTATTCTATAAGTCTGGACCCCAGCATAATCATCTTTAAAATGGCAAGACTGGACTAAGTAGACCATTTCTAAGATGCAGTCAATCAGTAAACATTCATTAATAATCTAGTGCCCATGGGGGCGGCTAGATGGCGCAGTGGATAGAGCACCGGCCCTGGAGTCAGGAGTACCTGGGTTCAAATCCGACCTCAGACACTTAATAATTACCTAGCTGTGTGGCCTTGGGCAAGCCACTTAACCCCATTTGCCTTGCAAAAAAAAAACAACCTAAAAAAAATAATCTAGTATCCACTATAGTGAATAGATCATAAAGTCTGGAGTCAGGAAGATTCATCTTACTAGTTGTGTGACCCTGGGTAAGTCTCTTAACTTTATTTGCCTCAGTTTCCTCATCTGTAAAATGAACTGGAGAAGAAAATGGCAAACCACTTCAGTCCCTTTGTCAACAAAAAAACCTCAAATGGGGTCATGAAGATTCAGACACAGATGAAATGATTCAGCACCAAAAAAAAATGGGCCAGGTACTGTGCTAGGTGCTAGGGACACTAAAAAAGAGGCAAAATACAGTCCTTGCCCTCAAAGAGCTTACAATCTATTTGAACTATATGCAAACAGACAAAGCAAGTTATATACCAGATAAATAGAAAATAATTAAAAGAGGGAACATTAGAATTAAGAGGAGCTGTTGAGAAGATGGCATTTTAGTTGGGACTTAAAAGGAAAACAGGGAGATCAATAGTTGGAGTTGGAGAGAGAATTTAGGCATAGTGGACAGCCAGAGAAAATGCTCAGAGCCTTTGACTATGAGCATCCTAAGATTCCAAGTATTCAAGAACTAAAAAGATTTTTGGCCATTTAGCATGCCCTCTCATTGCAGGGAAAGTATGTGATGCCTCTAACAGCCTGCAGGAATGTTCCATGGAGCTAATATTAATTTCACTAAGTTGCTCAGGCATTGAAAGTCAGAGCCAAGCTTGTGTCATTCATTACAGGATGCAGGTTTTGCTTTTTCCAAGCATACTAGATGTCTCCTGTGGGACACAGAAGGAAAGGTCAGGGGAGAGTGCCAAAGCTTACCCACAGCCACATGCTTCAGTATGAGCCAACAGATTAAAATGAGATGGAGGGAATGGTGCCGAGGAAGTGGCCTGGTGATACAGGTTCTGATCTTCCCTGGGCCACTAATAAGAGAGAAAGAAAAAGAGAGAAAGTACTTAATTAAGAGCCATATTGCATGGGACTATCCTAAGTGTTTTATAAATATTATCTCTAATATTTACAAATATTACCCAGGATTTCCCTTTTACAGTTGAGGAAACTGGGGCAGACAGAGGTTCAGTGATTTGCCCAAGGTTGTACTGATAGTAAATGAGGGGGTGGCTAGGTGGTGCAGTGGATAAAGCACCGGAGTCAGGAGTACCTGGGTTCAAATCTGGTCTCAGACACTTAATAATTACCTAGCTGTGTGGCCTTGGGCAAGCCACTTAAGCCCATTGTCTTGCAAAAACTAAAAAAAAAAAAAAAAAAAAAAAAAAAGAAAGGAAATGTTGGTAAATGAGACCAGATTTGCACTCGGGTCCACTTGACTCCTGGCCCAGGACTCTGTCCACTGTGTCTATCTAACTGGCTCTATGGGCATGTGACTCTACTTCTCTTCTCAATATATGGTCAAATAAGAGTTTTAGATTAGATGATCTATAATAATTTTACCAGATCCTCCATGCTATTGTCTCAGAGAAGAAAAAGAATTGTCTCTTTTTCCAGTGACTGAGAAAGGAAAAAGAAGGGCAATTTAGATTTTCATCCTCTGGGACAATAACCCCAAAGTCTCAGAAATGGACACCTAGATATGGCCTTTCCCCAGCATGGAGGTCTCAGGTGCCATTCATGCATATAACCAGCAAACATTTCTGAAACACCTTCTGTGGGTCAACATTTGTTTAGGTGCCAGAGATACAAAGAATTAAACAATCTCTGCTCTTATGGCTCTTACTTTCTGTGAGGGGAGAAAACAAAGTTATCTTTAAGTAAATACAGAATGATTCTAAAAAGAATCAATATTAGTCAATATTGGTTATTAAAAGCTTACTTTGAAACTTATGCCATGTAAGATCTGGAGATACAAAAAGGGGACTTTGTTCTCAATCTAATGGGGGGAAAGCATACAAATATATAAAACAAAACATATCTATACAAAACTTATACAAAACAATACAGATGTATGTGTGTATATATATATAGCTACTAGCATATATACAAGATATTTAGAATAAATAGGAGATAGTTAAATTAAGAGAGATTGGGCAAGGTTTCAATAAAGGATTGACTTCAGTTGGGACCTGAAAGAAACCCCTAGAGTTTTGGAGAAGGCCAATGAGAAAGTCAGGCCTGTGCTTCTGAAGAATAGGGTAGACTGGTGAGGGGAGGGGGCAGAGTTCCATCCTAGATCTATAAAAAGGAACCTTCCACTTTAATCAAATAATTATTTGGAATCACCACTGTCATCAAGGCAGCAGTTGGCAAGGAAGTGAGCATTCACTAGAACCTGAAGGACTGGAATCCAAAGAGCCTAGGGTTCTCGTGGGTGATCTCTTCACTAGAGGAGCCATGCTCTGAATGGCTTTGTCAAAATCTACCTGAGCCTCCTCTCCACCTGAGAATAAAGGGAGGAGTGACAAAGAGAATGATTAGCAATCTATGCCCTAGATACCCAATTCATCCTTCACCTGCCACAGCAGAGAGGACCTTTGTTCAAATCCAATCTCTGACCTTACTACCTGGGTGACATTGGGGAGTCACAATTTCTAGGAACTTCAATTTCCCTATCTAATATGGTACTAATGATTTCTGTAGTACCTGCTTCTGTAGGGAATAAGATGCAAACTAAATAATGCATATAAAGTGTTTTGCAAACCTAAAAAGGTCTATCTAAACGAAAACTATTATTATTATTATGTGGAGGCTGGAAGAAAGCTATTCCCAATAGAATAATGTGGAAATTTCTCTTTCTTTTGAGGTGAAAGAGGGCAGAAGGATGGGCACCCATCCATTTACATATTTCTCTGGTGTGGAGAGGGGGTGGGAAGCTCTCTGGGCCTTTTGGAGCTTTTGTAACCTGAGGCAAGTGACCTAACCTACCCAAGCTTTTATGTTACATACAGTTGATGCAGTGTCTAGAGCATCAGTCCTGGACAGAGTCAGGAAGACCAGAGTTCCCATAAGGACTCAGACACTAACTGACACTAACTGTGTGATTCTGAGCTAGTTGCCTCACCCAGTTTGCCTCTGTTTCCTCAACTATGAAATGGGAAAAAAACAATAACACCTGACTCCCAGAATTATACTGAGGATCAAATGAGATAATAGGTGTAAACCATAGTACCTGGTACAGAATAAGTGCTATAAAGACATTAGCCATGACTATCATCATAACTATCTCCCAAGGTTGTTGTGAGGATAAAATTGGTTAATATTTATAAAGAATATTTGTAAAGCACTTTGCAACTTTTTTTAGAAAGTTCTATTTGTAACAAAACAAAAAAACAAAAAAAACCCCAAAACTTCTATTTGATAGCTAGCTATCATTGTAAAAATGGAGACAACAGAGACAATAATACTTAAGACTACCTAATTCATGGAGCTTTTACAAACCTTGGGTACTTGCATAAGTCTTCAAGTGTTACATAAATATGAGATGCTGCTGCACTAGCCCTGGTTTCTTTTTTTTCTTTTTTTAGCTTTTTGCAAGGCAATGGGGTTAAGTGGCTTGCCCAAAGTCACATAGCTAGGTAATTAAGTGTCTGAGACCAGATTTGAAACCAGGTACTCCTGACTCCAGGGCTGGTGCTTTATCTACTATGCCACCTAGCTGCCCCTCCTGGTTTCTTCTTGAGAACTCTGCTTCTGTAAGTTGGAAGCCCTGCTTCCCTAACCAGTCCCCTGTAAAGATGACATGAGTTTGCAAATAGGAAGTTGCCTTAGAAATAAAGGCACTAGGGGCAGCTAGGTGGTACAGTGGGTAGAGCACTGGCCTTGGAGTCAGGAGGACCTGAGTTCAAATGTGGCCTCAGACACTTAATAATTACCTAGCTGTGGGGCCTTGGGTAAGTCACTTAACCCCACTGACCCTCAAAAACCAAAAGAAAAGAAATAAAGGCACTAGAGGTGGGGGAAAATGGGTGTAGAATATTGCATATGATATTATACTTTTCTTAAATGTGTGATTAGTTTTATTTTTTATTATCAGAGATAGCTCTATGAGAGGAGAAGGATGGATACCATAGAAAATGCAGGTGATGGAAAAACAAAAGAAAATAAAATGTATTTGAAAAAGAATAGGAAGATATAATTAAAAGGAAATAAGATTTAGAGGCAAATGAGGATGAGTGAGTCAGGTACTTCTGAAATGGACATTTGGGATCTTTCTATCCCCAAGACTGAAGGTCGCTGGGACATAGCTCCTTTCTCAGTGGAGGGGCTATGTCCTGTAAGGTGACAAAAAGATGATTGGAAAGAATGTGACCCTGGCTTCTGGCCAAGGAGCTGAATCAGCACCCTGGGAGCTCAGCTGTATTGCACATGCCAAGCAGGAGGAAGGAGAGATGCTGAGCCTGTGTCTATGAATGATTCATTAGCTGGGATTTTCCTGCAGAAACAGCAGTGTCAAGAAAAGATGTGAACACTTCCCCTCAAAGCACACAAACACCACACACACACACACACACACACACACACAAACACCAGACATACAAACACACATATACACACATGCAAACATACACACACACACAGAGTCTGGATTTAGAGAAGGGTTCATAAGATTATACAAAGTTGGCTGAGGGCAGAGGAAATGAACCTGTGGGAAAGGAAGGAACCTCTGAAGAGCATTGCTCACCTGGAGAGGAGGAAGTAGAAAGACCCTTCTCAGATGCTGAGGCTGACGCTGGGGGGAGGATAGGACTTGGGAAAAGCTAATTACACTGGCAGTTTTCCATTATTTCCATGGGAAGGATTCATTGGCTATGGTCAGAAGACATAGATATGAATTCCAGATCTCTTACTACCTATGGTTAAGTCACAGCTTTTTTAGATATCATTATCCTTAACTATAAAATTAGAGAAAGGGTGAACTAAATGATCTTTTTCAGCTCTAAATCTGCAATCATATAAGAAAGTAACAGCTAGGTGGTGCAGTGAATAGAGCACCAGCCCTGGAGTCAGGAGGACCTGAGTTCAAATCCAGTCTCAGACACTTAACAATTGCCTAGCTGTGACCTTGGGCAAGTCACTTAACCCCATTGCCCCTTAAATAACTTTTTAAAAAAGGGAAGTAACTGGTCAGTTGAGCCATGTAGAAAAGAAATACAAAAGAAGTTTAGGGGTGGGAGAAAGCACTTATGGACAGAGTCATTAAGGAAAACTTCATGAAGATGGTAGAATTCAAAATGATCTTTAATAATAAAAAATGGAATTTCTTTTTAAAAATTATAATAATCAACTGTCAACCAAAACAATAAACAAATAAAATACAAAATATAGGATAAACTTTTACTTTAAAACCTTAGCATTTAGCTGGACAGAAGGAGATGAATTAAGAAATAATAAGTAAACCTTCCCATAAGATCAGGGATGAAGTAAGAATGTGCATTATCACCACAATATTTCATTATTGTACTAGTTATATCAATAACAGGGAAAAAAAGAAATTGAAACAATTAGAATAGGTAATGAAGAAATAAAGTGATCATTCTTTATAGGTAATATGTAGAGAATCAACTAAAAACTAATGGAAATAATTAACAAATTGAACAAAGTTACAGGACATAAAATAAACCACATAAACATTCTACATATTACCAACAAAGTCCAGTAGGAAGAAATAAAGAGATTCTATTTAAAATAGCTGCAGACAATATAAAATACTTGATAGTCTATCTGCCAAGACAAACCCAGAAACTAAATGAACACAATTCCAAAACACTTTTTATACAAATAAAGTCATATATAAATAGCCGAAAAAATATTAATTGCTCATGAGTAGTTCAAGCCAATATAATAAAAATGACTATTCTACCTTAATTAATTTACTTATTCAGTGCTATACCAATCAAATTACAAAAAAAAATTTAGAGAGTTAGGAAAAAATAATAACAAAATTCAGGGGAATCAATAAAAAAAAAAGTGAAAGAAGATGACCTGGCAGTGCTAAATCTCAAATTGTATTATAAGCAGTAATCATCAAAACAATTTAGTACTGGCCAAGAAATAGAGTGGTGGGTTTGTTGGAATATATTAGATATACAAGATTTAGTAGTAAATGACTATAGTAATCTAATGTTTCTAAATCCAAAGATCCTAACTTTTGGGACAAAAACTATTTTAAAAAAATTGCTGGGAAAACTGGAAAACATTTTGACAAAAGCTAGGTATAGACCAACATCTCACATCATCTACTGAGATAAAGTCAAAATGGGTTCCTGATTTAGACATTAAAGTTGATATAAGCACAAGATCTATGAATGAGGGAAGAATTTATGACCAAATAAGAGTATTGTGGATTTTAAAATGGACAATTTTTATTATATTCCATTAAAAAGCTTTTGTACAAACAAAACCAATCCAATATGATTGGAAGAAAAGCAGAAAACTTGGGGTGGGGAGATTTTTACAGCAAGTTTTTCTGATAAAACCTTCATTTCTCAAATATATAGGATTCTGAGTTAAATTTATAAGAATATTAATCATTCCCTAATTGATAAATGTCAAAAGATATGAACAGTTTTCAGAAGAAGTCAAAGCAACTGGGAAGTAGGGCACAGGGAAATGATTTAACCTGTTGCTGGGCTGAACTTGCACCCTTAAGTGAAGGAACACCACCCATGAGTAATGAGTACTGCCTTAGTTACTCCTTGGGGTCCCACCCCTGTCACATATGCATTGGAGAATACCTGGAAGCAGGTGCTAAACCACTCCCCAAGCACCACCTTTTCCCATCTACCATGGCTATTCATTTAAGCAAAATTCTCTAGGGTGCAGCTCTTTCCTCTCTGGGAGTCCAGGAACCTCTGCCACATTTTTCTCTCTCTGATCTAGAATTAGGTGCCCAAGCCTATACCACTGGAGCAATATGGCCCCAGCTCCATGTGGCCTGATTTATGTTGATGTAAGCTTTTCTTCTCTTCTTTCCTAGGTTCCCTGCCACCATTCCTTCTCCCTTCTTTTTTCTAAGTTCTTTATTGGAACTATTTTAATCTAAACTTCTCTCTCTCTCTCTCTCTCTCTCTCTCTCTCTCTCTCTCTCAATGAAATTACTCAATTTGTCTTAATTAACTTAATATCCCTCCAAAAAAACTTTTTTTATCTGTGAACTATTTGAACTTGGCAGACCATTGATGAATTTTGCAGAAATAAAGTGAAATAAAGAATCTGAGCTTTTGCACCTCCAGGACAGTCATGGATTCTTTACATAAGAATCCTTATCTTTGAGCTCTTTGGGACTCCATTGCCTAAATTCCTCTTCATCATCTGTAGTCATATGAAAAAATGTTCTGAATCACTATTGATAAGAAAAATGCAAATTAAGACAACTCTGAGGTACCACCTCACCCCTAGCTGATTGACTAATATGACAGAAAAGGAAAATGACAAGAATTGGAAGTGATATGGGGAAATTGGGACATTAATGCATTGTAGATGGAGTTGTGGACTAGTCCAGTAATTCTGGAGAACAGTTTGTAACTATGCCCAAAGGATTATAAAATTATTTATCTCCTTTGACTCAGCAAAACTATTTCTAGTTCTATATCCCAAAGAAATCAAAAGAAAAAGGAAAAGAATTATTTTGTATAAAAATATTTATAGTAGCTCTTTGTGGTGGTTAAGAATTAGAAATTGAAGGGTTGTCCATAATTTAGAGAATGACTAAACAAGTTGAAATATATGATTGTGATGGAATACTATTCTTCTATAAGAAATTGCAAGCAGTTCTGGAAAGCAATTTGGAATTACACCCAAAAGGCAATAAAAATGTGCATACTATTGAGCCTCTACCCTGAAGAGATCATGAAAAAGGGTAAAAACATCACTTATACAAAAATATTCATAGCATCCCTGTTTGTGGTGGCAAAGAATTGGAAATCAATTAAATGTCCTTCAATTGGGAAATGGCTTAGCAAACTGTGGTATATGTATGTCATGGAACATTATTGTTCTATTGGAAACCTGGAGGGATGGGAATTCAAGGAAGCCTGGAGGGATTTGCATGAACTGATGCTGAGTGAGATGAGCAGGAAAACACTATACATCCTAACAGCAACATGGGGGTGATGATCAACCTTAATGGACTTGCTCATTCCATCAGTGCAACAATCAGGGGCAACTTGGGAGTATTTGTGATGGTAAATGCCATCTGTAGTCAGAGAAAGAATTGTGAAGTTTGAACAAAGACCAAAGACTGTTACCTTTCATTTAAAAAACAAATGAACATTATCTTTTTATGTGATCTTGCTATCTCTTATATTTTGTTTTTTCCTTAAGGATATGATTTCTCACTTAACACATTCAATTTTGATCAATGTATAGCATGGGAACAATGTAAAGACTAGCAGATTGCTTTCTGGGGGGGTGGGGGAGGGAAGCAAAATTAGGGGGAAAATTGTAAAATTCAAAAATAAAAAATTTAAAAAAGAAATTGCAAGCAGGAGGATTTCAGAAAAACCTGGGAAGACTTACATGAACAGATTCAAAGAGAAGTGAGCAAAACCAGTAGAACATTGTACATCATGACAATAATATTGAATACAGAAACTTGGACTTTGTCATCTTCTGATTGTGTGTTTTGGTCTTCCATGGGACCAAAGTAATTGTCTATGATTAGGTTCCTTTTTTTCTGTTTACTCATTTCCCCAGCCTGTACTCTGGTTTTGGGTTGCTCCCTGAGCTTTTGAGTTGGTATTGGTATACCCCTGTAAGGACCTCAGTTCCTTCAAGTTCTTATGAGAGGCTCTGACTGCTCTCCTGCCTGAGCTCTGGTCTGTGGATTACCACAAGCACACCCCCTGCCCTGGGGGCTGTGAGGAGGGTCCATGCTCTATGGCAATGGGGGAGCCCCAAACTGCAACCAGGGTCTGAATATGGACAAAGCACCAGAGTCCTGTCCCAGGAACAGAGGAGAGACCTCCATAGTCTCCCCCCACCCCCTTATCTTCCGTGGGCTGAGCACTCTGGAAGCAGCTGCTATGGCTGTGGCTGCATCCAAGGGCCATGCTGGCCTGGGCTCCATGCCCACTCTGGCAGAGATTTCCCTGCTGATCTTCCAAGTTGTGCTTGATGTTCCCTGGTTTGGGAGGTCTAGAAACTACTTCTGCTACCGTGAGCTGGTGCCCCCCGCCCCCACCCATGTGCCCCACCGGTTGTTTCTGGAAGGCTGAGCTCCTTTGGGTGATACTGCACAGGGGACCCTTCCAACCCTGTAGAACAGAGCCTTCCCATGATCTTCTGGGTTACCTTGGGCTAGAGAATGGCCTCACTGGATCTTTCTGTGGGTTTAGTTAGAAATTTAGTTAGAGTCATAATTTTAAGGTTTTTAGAATATTTTGGAAGAGAGCTCCTGGGAAATCCTGTCTTTACACTGCCATCTTGGTTCTGCCCCCTTTCCTTTTTTTTTTTTTTGGCAAGGCAATGGGATAAACTGACTTGTCCAAGGTCACACAGCTAAGTAATTATTAAGTGTCTGAGGTGGGATTTGAACACAAGTCCTCCTGACTCCAGAGCTGGTGCTCTATCCACTGATCCACAAGCAGCCCCATGACAATAATATTGTAAGATGAATAACTGAATGATTCAACTATTCTCAGCAATACAAAGTACCAAGATAATCTAGAAGGATTTATGATGAAAAACTCTTTAGTGAAAGAACTGATGGAATCTGAATGTAGATTGAATTATACTTTTTTCTAACTTTACTTTTTTGGGGTTTTTAGTTTGCATTTTCTTTTGCTGTATGACTAATACAGAAATGTTTTGTATGACTGCACATATGTAATCTATATAAAACTGCTTGCCTTAAGGAGGGGGAAGGGAGGAATGTAGAGAAAAATTTGAAATTCAAAAAATTTTTTTAAATGAATGCAAAAAAATACCTATAATTGAGGGGAAAATTCTTATAGAAAAAAAGAAATAACAGATTAAAAATTACTTTTATGTCCCATTTCAGGTCTGAAAGACTGATAGAATTTCAAAAGAAAGAAAGGGGAGGTATGCATTTAAGGGACTGGAGGTGGGAGGAACAAATTAGGAAAAACTAGAAAATCCTAGAGTATTTGAAGTTAGTGATCTAACAGATTTAAATGACAGAATTGGTAGATTGGCATTAAGTTATGAAGGAGCTCAAGTACCAGACTAAAAACTTTGGACTTTAACAGGTGAGTAGTGAAAAATCATTGAAGGTTCTTAAGTTATATAATAAAAATAGAATTTAAGGAAGATTAGGCTTTTGGCAAAGAGGGGGACAATTTGAGAGTGATTAGAATCTTGAGTAGGAGTCTTTCTGTTAGGGGTGGGGAAAATAATGCATCTGTTTTCTTTTGAGTTTGTGGTTAGGTTAGATTACTCAAAAGATTATTTTTCTCAACTATAATAGTTCAGAAGGGCGAGGCTAGAAAAGAAGATAAGGAAATGATTTACATAGAGGCAATTGTTAAAAGTAGACTCTGGTCTGAGAGAGATTTAGATATCAAGGGCAGCCCAAGGACAGAGCCTTAGAGCCGCACCCAAGGAGAATGAAGCTGAGCCTCTGAGGAATGGCTGGAGATAACTAACATGCTAGAATGTCATGAACTAAAATAGAGGAGAGGGTTTTAAGAAACTAAAGTAGTCTGTGGTACTAAATGTAGCAGAGAGGAAGGAAGACCACAAGAGGCCCCTGGATTTGGTGGATTAGAGGTCATTAATAACCTTCCAATAAGTCATTTTGATAGAGTACTTGAGTAGAAGCTTAATTGTAGGGAGACTGAGAGAGTGAATAAGACTTCGGGTAGATGTAGATCACTGAGAGAATTCTGAGAGGGAAAGGAAGGAGAAAAATAGTAGTTAGTGGGATCCCTGAGGCCAAGAGAGGTTTTTCCTTTTCCTTTTTAAGGTTTGGAAACCTGTGCATATTTGGAAACAATAGAAAGAGAAGATTCTTCAGAAGATCTCTTCTTTGAGACAGGAGGGAAAGAATGTTGGCCCTTCATTTTTGAAGACCATGACATCAGGGAGGTGACGCCATGGCAAGCACATGAATTAGATTTGAGTGCTGTGCTAAGTCACCAGCCTCACTTTCTCCTCCAGAGTCATCTGGGTCCAGTGGCCAGATATGAACCAGTAGATGTGAGGCCCTAAATAGGAGGGAATCAGTGGTAAGTGACTTGCCCAAAGTCATAAAACTAGTAACAGTTAAATTTCTGAGGCCAGATTTGAACTCCCATCCTCCTGACTCCAAGGCCAGAGCACTATCCACTGTGCCACCTAACTACCCAAGGAAAAGAACATGGTAGATGTAGGAGTCAATTATATTTTAAGGTTGGAATGATACAGACCTGGTTATTGTAATTATATTCTCCAAACTGGGCAAATTTTTATCTAGATGGATTTCTATGAGGGGAGTGTACTTCACCATTTAATCCCTTCTACCTTAAATTTTTGCTCTGGAAAAATTTGCATTATCTCCTAAGGCACAAAGATAATGCATGATTATCTTCTGGATAAGCTGTACTCTGTAACTGGTTTTAAGGAAAACAAAGACAGATGATTTTCAAGGGTTTTGTGACAGTGTTTGGCTGGGCTGCTGAAAAAAAGTTAATATTTATAACAATAACTTATTGTTAGGTACTCCTTTTCATTTACTTCTGACTCTTCATGGTCCCTTTTGAAGTTTTCTTGGCAAAGATACTGGAGTGGTTTGCCATTGACTTCTTCATCTCATTTTACAGATGAGGAAATTGAAGGAAACAGGTTTAAGTGACTTACTTATCCAAGTTCACATAGCTAGTAAGTGACTGAGGCTGGATTTGAACTCAGGATTTCCTGACTCCAGGTTCACTGCTCTATCCACGGGGTCACCATCCTGCCAATAATAATAAGTAGCATTTACTATTGCTTTACATTTGCAATATGTTTAACAAATATTATCTTTCTTATTCACACAAGAATCCTAGAAGATAGGGTCTATTATTATTTTCATTTTACATATGAGGAAACTGAGGTACAGGAAAATTAATTATTTGCTAAAGATCACACGGTAAGTATCTGAAGCTGGATTTAAACTCAGGTCTTCAATACACTATCCACTGAGTCACCTAGCTGCCTAAGTTAATACAGAATTAGGCTATGTTTAAACAAATAACCAATAAGCATTTATTAAATGCCTACTGCATGCTAGAGGTACTGTAGATACAGTTATAAAAAGATTACAAAAAGAAGCAAATGACAGTCCCTGCCCTCAAGAACTTACAATCTAATGTTCTGTTCAGTCATAACTATGGCAAGGCAGTTGAGATTCTGCCCTAGGGTTTTAGATAGCATTTGTAATTCTTCAAGTAGAGAACCAATTAAACTTAGCACCTTAATTAATTAATAGGAATAATTAATTAAAATTAAAAGTTATCCGTTGAAGGGTTATGACCTCTTTCCTCACTCACTTCCATTCAAACTTTCCCACCTCTACAACTGGGTTTCTCTTCATCTGCTTTTCTCAAACATGATTTGTTGTATTTTGCTCAAGTGTAGAAATCTGAAGTTACTGCTCTGGCAGCTTTCATAGAAACACAGAATCTAAATTGAACAAAATAAATGGATTAGTACTATAATGAATGAATGAAGCATTTATGAAGAGCCTATTCAGTGCAAAAGCCTTATAATAAATGCTGAAGATAGAAATAGACAGGTAAGAAGATCCCTGATCTCAGGGAGTTCAGGTACTAATGAGGGAAGACAACACATCTGGAAGGTTTTAGCTGCAAGTCAGATAGATAGTCCCATGGTGCTTAGGATGAAGCTGCAAAGCAGATGGTAATGCTTTTTCTTTCATGTCATTTCCACTGATAAAATGATATTTTTGAAGATGAACAATTAGAGAGTGCCAAAGACTTTGCTTGCGAGAACTTTCTTTCCTGGGTCTTCAAAAGTTGTGGTTTTAGCACCTGCAGAAGGGTTAGTCTGTAACTCCACACCTGCTTCCCACCATGATGGTTGCAAATACTAGGCTGCAGGTCTTCTATTCCCAAGACACTTGCATTCAGGGTCCTGTTTCCATCAGGACTGGAAGGGAGATGGTAGTCAAGATGATGGTGGTGGTTTAACTCACCTGCCAGATTTCTGGGGTGTCAAAGGAGAAACCAGGCAAAGTAACAAGGGAACTCAGAATTAAATAATTGATGAACTAGAGATATTTTCTTTGAAGACATGATTTGTAGACGTAGATGACAAATTAGGCTTGTTTTGATTGTATAGAGAAGGGGGAAAGGAACAAACACGTGTCTTTACCAAGTTAAGTACTTCACAAATATCACATTTGATCCTCACTACAACAGTGGTAAGTAGAATCTATTATTATCAACCCCATTTTACAGATGAGCAAACAGATTAAATGACTTGCCTAAGGGTTAAACAGCTAGTAAGTATCTGAAGCTAGATTTGAATTCAGTCTTCTAACTCCAGGGTTCAGGCTCTACCACCATGCCACCTAGTGACCTATATTTCATTTCAATATAAGCAAAAGCTTCCTAATAACCAGAACTACTTAAAAAACGGTATGGGCTGACAATGGGAAGTGAGTTCCTTATCATTGGTAGGGTACAAGTAGAGACTGAATAACTAGTCAGAGAGTTCATGGATCAGACTGAGGTTGGCCTAGAAGATCCCTAAGGTCTCTTTCAATTTTAATATTCTGTTCCTGAAAAAGAATTATTCCTAATCCAGTGTTCTGCCTGCTACCCATGTTGCCTCTTCCTGTGCTCGGTGCATTGTGTGCTAGTGAATAATTTACCAAATGAGTCCATTAATCATTGTTTTCAAACCTTGCCCTTCCTGGAAGCTTCTCACTTTCAGCTGTCTTAACTAAAATGTCTATAAAAGGGAGTGCAAAGCTGCTGTTCATTGAGATCATCTTGGACCGGGCTACTGCTCAGGACTCCCTGCAGCTGATTCTTAGATGCAAGTAGGGAAGGCAGTTAGACACTTTAGATTAGCAGTACTTTAATCTGGAAACAAAAAAATGACAACTTTTTGCTTTTGAGAAGGTGATTCTGGCCATGAGTACTCAACAAAATCACCTGCAATTTTCCAGCCTCAGCATGTCAGCTAAGAGAGGAAACACTCCTCTCCATGGCCAAGGCAGTTCAAATTTGAGAGGAAACAAATGGCTTCCATGCCTGACCATTGTTTCATAGAATAGCTCATGTAGGCCCGTCTCAACTTTGTTTTGCCCTGGGAGCATCAAAGGGCCAAATACATCGCAAGGAGACTATTCTAGAGACTGATGGTCACTGTTAACTGATAAACTGAGGACACCCACCCCCTCTGTGACCTGATCAGGACTTCTCTGATCTCCCCATAAAAACTGAGGAAAAACTGGAAAATGACATGCCAACAGCTTTCTGCACCACTAAACAGAAATGGAGAAGATGATCTCTTTAAAGTGCAGGTTGGGTAGAACTAGCATTATGGATCAGTACCAGAGAATGAAAGAAAGATGAAGGGCAGACCACCAGAGGCTAGTTGTCAATCCATTAGCCAGCAAGATACTTCAAAGTCACCTGCGTGGGAGCCAATGTTGCTAACTTCTATAATCGAAGTTAGCACCTAGGAGATAGTCTAACTGAAGAAAAACTACAAAGCTGGCAGGCTTTCCTGCAAATTATCATTCCGAGTTTAAAAATTCAGTCTCTTGACCTAGGTCTCTTGATTGCTCCCTTTGCCACTTAGCTCTACAAAGCAGCCTACCTTTGTTTCATCAGAGCACCTCAGCCAGAAAGACCCAGGTTCCCTTTCCCTATGGCACCTAAAGGTCTGTCTGGTCAGACTGCTTCATGCTTTCACCAGGTGGAGAGAAGGGGCCCCCTCCCCACCTTGACTATTGACCAGGAAGTCAAGGACCATAGTTACCAGTGCTTTTCTGTGAAAAGAACTGATTGACCTCTCCTTAGTCCCCTGCCTCTGACACAACTTGGCTGCCGAGTACCAGGTCAGTTTAAACTAAAAGGAAGTCTGTATTGCAGAATCCGTCCTTGGCCTTCTTTAGCATTTTTATCAATGACTCCAATATAGAAGAAAGACTTCTCAGATTTTTTCAGATGACAAACCAGGAAAGAAAGCAACTATCTTGGGGCCTAGAACCAAAGAGATTTTGCATATAATGATATTAGGGGAAAATCTAACATAAAAAAATCTAACATGAATGAAAAAAAAATTTAACCTCTTATTATGTGCTAGAAATTATGCTAAATTAAAAAAAAGAAATTATGCTAAATTCTGGGCATGTGTGATGAATTTAATACCCTGGACTTGTTCTTAAAAAAAAAATCAGTCAGACAAGAACAAGATGAGAGTTTGTCAGAGAAAAAGACCAAGAAACTGACAGCTCAAGATGATTCAACAGTGTGACAAGGCTGCCAAAAATCAATCAATCAATAACATTTTTTAAATCCTACTGTGTTCCAAATATTGTGCTAAGCAGTTGGGGGAAAAAAATCTTCCATGTTCTTAGAAATATAGTGTTCACCCTAAGGCAGATGATGGCCCTATCATGCCCTTATCTGATTAGAATATTGCGCCCAGGTTCATCCATATCAGAAAGGTCATTGGCAAACAGAATTCAGGATACAGAAGACATTGATAAAAGTAATGAGAACAGTGGCAGCTGGGTGGCACAGTGGATAAAGCACCAGCCCTGGAGTCTGCAGGACCTGAATTCAAATCCGATCCCAGACATTCAATAATTCCCTAGCTGTGTGACCCCATTGCCTTACAAAAAAAAAAAGAAAGAAAATGATGAGAACACTCAAAACTCTGCTGTAAGAGAAACTTCCTGGATGAATTGGAAATGTTTAATCTTATAGCAGGAAAAAAAAGGTATTTTTGAAGGACTTATCTGAGAAAGGATGAGTTTTGTTCCATGTTGCTCTACTAAAGGCAGAACTAGATTTCACAAGTTGAAACTGGGAGGCAGATTTTAAAGTAACATGCTAGGATTAAAACCAATAAGGGTGGACTTTCTGGTCACTTAGGAACATAAAAGGATTCTACCCCCATGAGGTCAGTGCCCTTCCAAAATCACAGAAGGCACCACACCCAGATCAGATGACCAGATGTATTTCCACATGAAGGGGATCTATGAAAGCTACTATATCCTTGTTGTACATTTTTACTATGTTAGGACTAAGTAACCTAAGTCTTGTTAATTGTTCAATGGCCTAAGAGTAGCTTATGTGGTCCCAAAACAGAATCTGAAATAATGAAGCCAACATCAGGCCCATCTCTCTCTAATAATGCATGTGATCCTCAAAGCCCATTCATGCAACTTGGTATTGACTCCCATTACCCATGAATAATATGTTACATTACAGTCACAAATAAATATTAAATTCTCTATGTGACCCTTGACAAGTTTTTGTTAGGACAATGCAGCCCGGAAGAGCTAAAAGGTGGGATATACTCTTAAATTTTGAGAATATTTGGACTAGCTAACCTTATGAGGTCCTTCTAAATTCCTTTGAGCAGAGGATCTAGTTGACCCTTCCTACATTTTCTGAATTTATTTTTCATGACTGTTTTGGAAAGTTAAATAGAGAATTCTAAATATTTAAAATGACCTTACTATTTTTGTTTGGGTAAATCTTCCTCTAATCCTTCTACTGATAGATTTTTTTGATCTCTCTGTTTAAAAACTAGAAAGGGAAACTAGTGGGCATGGTGAGTAATGGTGGGGGAAAGGAAGAGGTGTTTTAAGATCTGTTTTTCTAGGAGTGAACAAATTGAGTTACAGTCAGACTTTGTATGATCACTCAAGACAAGCTACAAAAGCAGAACCAAGAGAATAATATATACAATGACCTCAAGGAAACAATACTAAAAGGCAGCAGAATTCAAATAAATGAAACAGTCAACTTGACTCCACTCCAAATCATACCTCCTCATGGGCCATTGTCCCTGGGGCCTCCTTCCTCTGACTAGAGAGAGTGAAGGGTAAAGGTTAGACATCAGAGAACTCCTCCAAAATTCTTTACTTAAGGCAGCAGCCCAGAGCAGCTATCTCCTCATTTTTTCACCTACCAACAACACTTCCTATTATACACACACACACACACACACATACCCACCTACACCCACACCCATACTCACACCTACATACACACACCTACAAAATACACACACATACCCACTCACACCCACACCTACACATATACACACACACCTATCTACACTCACACCCACACTCACTCACTCACAAACACATACACAGTCACTTACACATACGCACATACCCACATAATACCCACTCACACACACACACACACACACACACACTCATACTAATACATACCCATATCCACACTCATTCACCCACAAACACACACACACACACACACATGTTTTAGTTTCTTTTTTATATGTTCTTTTCCTCCCCCCAGTGGATTGTGAACTACTTGAAGACAGCAACCTTCTTTTGACTTTCTTTGATCCTGGCACTTAGTACAGGGTCTGACATGTGGTAGTTGCTTAATATTTATTGACAAAGACTTCAGAGAATTTAATGCCTTTCATTGGAGTGGTGGTGGTCCACAGGTGCAGGACATATCAGGCACAGTAAACATATTGGTTTATTTTATTTAATTGTACTTCCATTGTGGCAGGAATTTGTCTAGAATCTTGGACTCTATTGTTCCATTGCTTGAGCTCCTAGAACTAGTCTCTGAACCTAGAACTGAAAAAGACAAAACAAGAGCAGAACTCAGAGTCCATTTCTTGGGGTCACTGGGGTGAGAAGGTATGGGAAGGAAGGTGGCCCTCAGGCTCTTTCTCAGATCACTGTATGGTACCCCAGCCATGAGTGAATGAGTTCTTAACTCTGAACATTGGAGGAAAAAGAAACTGCCTACCTAGGTCAGGTAGATTTTAAAGACAGACAATTCTGGTCCCACAGCCAATGGAAAGAGGCTGCTCCCAACTATGGGGCAGGTCAACACAGAATGTTCCTGTATTCACCAGTGCAACCACTGACTTCTAGAAAGCCATGCTCACAGGACCCAGACCAGCCACCATATCACCAGTGGACATCTGGTGATTTAGGGAAAGAATATGCTAACCTTGGAGTTCAAAATTAGGTTTGGAGACTAGAAATTGTCAAAGATCTGTTTTTGTTTCAGTGGGGATGTTTTCTTTAAGATTAATCGAATCAGCATGTTTTGTTTTGTTTTTAGGATTTTGCAAGGCAAATGGGGTTAAGTGACTCACCCAAGGCCACACAGCTAGATAATTATTAAGTGTCTGAGGTCAGACTTGAACTCAGGTATTCCTGACTCCAGGGCCATGTTCTATCCACTGCACCACCTAGCTGCCCCTGCATCTGCATATTTTGAAGGTGTTAGAAATCTCAACATTAGTGAAGGTTTTCTTCAGTATAGAATCAGTGAGTTTCCTCTGTTGTTTTGTTTTTGATAGGCAATGGGGGTAAGTGACTTGCTCAATTAAGTGTCTGAGGTCAAATTTAAATTCGGGTCCTCTTGACTCCAGGAGTACCACCTGGCTGTTCCCCCCCAACCCTACCCCTTTGCTGAATAAACTTTAGACTGTCTACATCTATTTAAACAATCATGGAGCTCCATTTCTTTGACCTCTAAGGTTACTTTTATATTTTCTAGAGAAAAGATGTTTCCCTTAACTCCCATCTCTCAGTATCCAGGTTCATCTACTTTTTCTATGATACCTTAGTGGAACTGCTTTCTTTTGCAGCTGTCCCTAATGGTGGGAGAAAGGGATGAAATCTCCCATGAGATTTCTGACCATACCTGCCAAGTCATGCACAGTTTTTATATTTGCCAGATTTAGGTAAAGTTTGGCAGGTATGGTCAGACAATGGACACTTAGTAGCTATCTGACTTTGGGGGAGTCACTTCACCCTGACTGCCTCACATCCAGGCCACCTCCATTCATCCTGATCCATATCTGGTGACTGGACCCAGGCGACTCTGGAGGAGAAAGTGAGGCTGGTGACAGTACAGCTCCCCTCACTCAAATCCAGTTCACATGTTTCTCATGGCATCACCTCCCTGAAGTCATAGTCTTTTCTGAGAACTCGTGACAAAACATCACTTTACTCCTCCCTCCAATACCTCACATCCCAACTAAATTTATCTGTTTTTGTTTCTTCAAACTAGAATTCTGTCTCCTTTGATAGACTATCACCTATTGTTGAAAGGTATTCCCTCCTCAGCTCACCTCTTAAAATCCCTAACTTCTCTCTAGACTCAGGTCTGGTGCTCCCTGCAGCCCAAAGCTCAGAATACCTCCTTCTTTAGTGCTCCTCCCCCACCCCAATTGCTTGTTTCTGTGTGTGTGTTTGTATTTGTGTGTGTGTGTGTGTGTGTGTGTGTGTGTGTGTGTGTCTTTCTGTCTCTGTCTCTCTCTGTCTCTCTCTTTTTCTCTCTCCCCCTCCCTCCCTCCCTCCCTTTCCCTCTAATTCCCTTGTACTTTTTAATCTACACATGTTAATTCCCCACTAGACTGGTAAACTCCATATAATGATTATAGACATTTATATGGTATTTTCAATTTTGCAAAGTGCTTTAAATACATTATCTTATTTGAAAATCATAACCATCCTGTGACACCTTATCATTTTCCCCATTTTATGGAGGAGGAAAAACCACAAACTATAAGAAAGGCTAGTTACTTGCCCTTAGTAAGAGGCAGATGTACAATCTGAACAGAGGACTTCTTGCCTCAAAGTCCAACCTTTTCTGCAGTGTCAGTCTGTCTTTCTTGAGGGCAGTGATTTATTTGTTTTCTTTTTTCTTTGTATCTCTAGAAAAGGGAGGAGTCACTTTTGTGTCACAGACCCTTTTAGCTATCTGGAAAAGTCTATGAACCCCTTCTCAGAATGTTTTTAAATTCATAAAATACACGAGTAAAAAAGATTAAAAAGGAAGTGTATTTTGATGGAATATATATTATTTATATACACACACACACACACACACACACACACACACCCAAACACGGATCCCAGACTCAAGTTAAGAATCCCTTTAGTCTATAGCTTATATAGTGTCTTACATATATGGTAGATATTTAGCAAATCCAATACAAAATTGTGTACATATATGTGTAAATGTGTGTATGTATGTACGTATGTATGTACGTGAGAGATCTCATTTTAGTGGAACAGCCTATATTTAGGAACAATTTATATTCATTCCACTATGATCATTATATTACATGTCCTGTTATAATAACAATGATGAATTCTGTAATAAACATTAAAATAACATCAATCCTGTACTGACCAAGTCCAGCACAGGGACTAGCCTGTGTCCAGAGGTTCAGCTATTAACCCATGTAGAGAGGATAGAAATAAGTCATGTACATGGTCTATCATAACCAGAATTGAAAATAAATCAGCAAGGACTCCTGGACATGACTTTTAAAAGATGTTTAGAAAACTCTGTCTTTTTTAGCTATTTTTTTCTTTATTTTAATGGGAATTTCTGTTGATAGTGGATCTTTCTTAGATCCTTAGGCATGAAAGTGCTTCTTTATTCAAGAGATATGGGAAAGACTAACACTAAGCACTAAGTGATTATTAGTGAAGGTAGACAGGGCCAGAGAATATTTAGAGAACTATTATTGCCAAAACATTTACCAAATATTGATTAATGCTTGGTGCTGAACAAGATATTTGTACAGAGAAATCCATCTAAACATAATACTTCTTCTCAGGAAAATATGTGTTTTTTTTAAATTTTAAATAATTCTAATCTGTTAATTTTGGGGGTCTATTATGACATGAGGGTACCTAGATGGTATAGTAGATAACTGGGCCTAGTTAGTAAGACTCCTCATCTTGAGTTCAAATCCAGCCTCAGACACTTGTTAGCTGTGTAACCCTGGCAAGTTACTTAATCCTGTTTGCCTCAGTTTCCTCAACTATAAAATAAACTGGAGAAGGAAATAGCAAACCACTCCAGTATCTTTGCCAAGAAAACCCCAAATGGGGTCACAAAGAGTTAGACCTGACTGAAATGACTCAATAACAACGGTAAAATCATGGTATGAGAATAAAATGGAAAGGAAGAAAGACAAACAGGAATTCTAGGAAGAGACTAAGAAACCAAGAACATGCTTACTTAGACTAATTGTATAAGATTCCTCACAGAGGCTCCCTTGATTCAAATAAATGAGGAATAGGGAAAATTAGATTCTTTTTTATTGATTTAAGAAATGAAAAATGGGAGGAAAGGGAATACCTAGGAGGAGACTTTGATTCCTTCCCAGAGGGGATCAGGGTCATGAAACTTATTTACTCTGCTGTTTTCAGAAAGGGGGTGCCAAACAAGAACTACATCTAAGTATTGATATTCTGGGGGGAATTTTTTCCCTCATAGATTCAAGTGGTTTTCCAGGTTGCTATCCCTCAAAAGAGAGAATACCAAGGTTAAATACAAGTTTGATTCTTTTCCACAAAATACATTATTACCAAAAAATCCATCTCAAATATTGAATAGTGAGTAAACCCATTTATTCAAGCAAATAGCAAACAGAAATCTAGAATATTACTAAATAAAGCATACAATGAATGAGATTTCTGACTGGGAATAAGATATCTCAGCCCAGCTAGGAGAAAAAGAGGTATTTATCTTTTTTTTTTTGCAAGGCAAATGAGGTTAAGTGGCTTGCCCAAGGCCACACAGCTAAGTAATTATTAAGTGTCTGAGATTGGATTTGAACCTGACTCCAGGGCTGGTGCTTTATCCACTTCCCCACCTAGCCGCCCTGAGGTATTTATCTTATCCAAAGAAAAATTCTCCAAAGTCTTTAGGGAGCCAAGCTGGAAATCAAGAACCTGTTGAGGTTCCAGTTCCTCTAGATGACAATTTTCTAAAGCCTTTTCTCTCTCTCTCTTTGGGATTCTCCCCAAAGATGGTCTTTAACCTTATGCATCCTCTCTTGAAGCAGGAAGTAAGTTGCAAAGCTCCTGTACTTATCATAAGCTCTATTATATATGTGTATATACACATATATACATACATACACCTGTCTACATTCATACATATATTATCTTAGACACTGCCTATCATATAAACATGTGGCATTGGGTTATCATTCTCTCCACTGAGAGAATAGCAGTTTCTTACAATGAGAAGAATCTTATGGTTCTAGGCTGGAACACATGATTTTATCCTTACTCTTATACCTCCCCTAGGCAATAGATTATCCCTTATTTGAAGTAAGGGAAAATTTTGTCTTTGTTTTGTACCCCCAACACCTATTGCAGGGCCTTACAGATATAGATATTATATATGTAATGTACATATGTACATACATGTAGGATTATATCATTAATATACAATAATATTTATATAGTAAGCATCTATTTTCTACATATATCATTTGGGGAGAAGTTTATAGACTATTAGAAGGGACCTTAGGAATAGATCATTTTTTTATTATTCTTTAAATTAAAATTTTTTAAATTGAAAGAAACAGATGATCTAATTGTTCTTAACTTTATTTTTTTAAAAAATAA
This sequence comes from Macrotis lagotis, assembly GCF_037893015.1. Lineage (NCBI taxonomy): Eukaryota > Metazoa > Chordata > Mammalia > Peramelemorphia > Peramelidae > Macrotis > Macrotis lagotis. Next base: position 277,408,653 of record NC_133661.1, on the reverse strand, counting down.
ACCATTTTGATAATTTTATCTTTTATAGAAGTCATTTTATACTTTTAAAACATTATTCTGAGTTTATAGACCTTACCAGACTATCAAAGGGGTCCATGATGCTAAAAAATGTTAGTTTTTAAAAAAAAATTATTTGTCTTGGGGAAGCTATAATTCTGGTGGAATTTACTTCTACCTAAGATTTCAGCGAAAAAGGAGGCTGGGGCTGGGGGGTGGGGGAGGGAGAAGGGTGCTTTGTGTATTTACTATTTGAAAATTTCAGGGCAGAGATACTTAGTACAAGTGACCCTCAAACTCCTCTCAGATGCCCAAGATATAAATCCTGGTTCTATATTACTAAGCCCTTCTCCTCTCTGGCCATTGGCATACTCACAGGCAACATAGGAGGATGTTGGCCTGGATCGCCTTTAAAGCACTAGTCCTTCATCCTCTAAGACTGATAATTCTCTTAGCCTCTGAGAATTATTTTTGTATGCCTCCTACAGAAGTTAACAGATGTTCTCCCTGGTAAGCTCCTTTTTCCCTGTTCTGTAGAAGGAAATTAAGATGCATATTCTTTCTTAGTTTGTTTTCGAGTGCTCCCTTGACCTCAGCAGTTTGTAAATGGAAATAAGCCTTAAAAACCAAAGCAAAATATAGTGAGAGACTGCTTTAAAGACAACATTATGTGCTTCTATCACAGAATGGGATGTAGGGACTCCATATAATTATTCTGATCTTACATTTGACTTACTGGGTGGGGGGAGGTAGATATCATGTATGTGGAATAATGTAAATGCAGATTATCTACTGATAATTGGAATAATATTGATATTACCCAGAACTAAACAAGAGATGCCATTACAGGAATAATTAGAGAGTATGGAGGACTTGAGTTCAAATTCTGCCTCATATACTTAATCCCAGTTGTTTCCACTCCTCCCCCCATAAGGGGAGATGCCATTATAGATTAACAAAGCCAATGTCTTTAAAAATACACCCAAAGAAAAACTAATTAACATTCCCTCCCCTTCCCAACTGGAAAAGAACAACTTTCCCTGAGGTCACACACATCTAGAATTAGGCTGCTAATGCAGGAGTGGCTTGGTAACCCTTTCAGGCACACCCCATTGTTAGTATTTGGAGAGGGTTGGTGAGGATTCCTGAGATCTTGATCAAAGCATCCTCGGGAGCCACATTTAGACAAACCATTGTGGATATGCACTAACTAAATAGATAATACACATATGGTAAAAGGAGAAAGGAGAAAGATGACAGCATTCATATGAGGATGTATTGGTTGGAGGAATCACAGAATACTTCACAGAATAACAAAATCCTAGACTATAAACCACCAACAGGCAGGACTTGCCAGGACTGGCAGTACCCTGACTGAGGGAATTATGGAATCAATGACCCTGGACAAGTCACTTTTGCCTCAGTTTCCTCATTTGTAAAAAGAGCTGGAGAAAGAAAACTGCCAACCACTTTAGGATCTTTGCCAAGAAAACCCCAAATGGAGTCACAAAAATTGGATAGGACTGAAAAACAACTCAACAACCAAAAAACCCTTCAGTTACATCTGATTCAACGCTCTCATTTTGAGGTGAAATGACCACCCAAAGGTTGCAGAATGGGAACTCAGCACAGGTCCTCTGACTCTAAATCCAGTTCTCTTTCCTGTGTGCCACATTCTTTCTCGGTAAGAGCCAAATCCTTAGCCCAGCAAAGACGTCCTTTTCATATCCTCTGTGCATCTGTAATTTTCCATAGACTTTGTGCCATTGTTTAATTTCACTGTCTGCAATAGTTTCAGTTGCCCTTGAGAAAAGATGATGCTGAAGTGAACAGTTCTTACAAGGACAGATGCAGAGACTCTAGGACCACAAGCTCCTTAATCGTCCTCCCTCCTTTCCCTTTCTATAAGCAGCATCCAATCAAGGACATAACAGCAGGGACTTCACTTGTTTTTCTATACCCATCTGCTTGGGAAAGCCCATCTGCAGGACCTGGCTGGTTCCTGGTAAGAGGGGACAGAGGCACACTCAGCCACAATTATACTCCTATAATGCTGTAACAACTGAGCAGTTAAAGGTTATCCCTAAGTTCATAGGGAGCCCAAGGAGGGGAAATAAGAAGGGACCACTTTTAGGAATACCATTTAAACAAAAATAGCCTTTCAATTACAAAGGACATTTTCTCTTTCTTCAGGGAGAAGAAAAGAGAGGGGAGATGAGAGAGGGGAGAAAGACAGACAGACAAATAAAGACATAAAGAGAAATAGAGTCATGAAGGTAGGAGGAGAAAGAGAAAGAGAATCACAGAGAGATAGGAAAACAAAGAGAAACAGAATAGTGCAAAGACAGGAAGAGGAGGAGAGAAGAGAGGAAAGTGGGGAGAGGAGAGAAATAAAGGGAGAAGAAAGGGGGAGGGGAGAGAGAGAGAGAGAGAGAGAGAGAGAGAGATGAAGAGAGAGAAGGAGGAGGAGAGAAGGAAAGGGGACAGGAGGGAAGAGATACATACATACAAAATAGAAAGACAGAAAGAGTAGAGAAGTAGAGAAACAGGAAAAGGAGAGGAGAGGAGAGGGGTGGGGAGGGGGGAAAAAAGAGGAGGGGAGAATGGCATTACAAGCCTTGAAGTTGTCTTTTTATCTTCAGAGTCAGTGCTTTGAATACCCAACTTTAGGCATCATCACCTCTCACCTAAATTATTGTAATAGTCTCCTAAAGTCTTTCCCCACTTCAGTCTATGCTTTGAACAACTTCCAAAAAACAGATTTTACCATCCCCCCCATACACTCCATTGATTCCCCATTGCTCTAGAATGAAATATAAATACTTGTTTACCTTTTAAAGCTCTTCCCAATCTTGTCCAGTCTATCCCTCCAGTCTTATTGTACATTACTCCCCACTCTTTCTACTTTGAAGTCTGGGATCCAGTCAAAGTCACTTTCTTCTCCTTTCTCATATATAACATTCCATCCTCCCCTCTCTGTCAAATACCATCTATGTGTACATGCATGAACTTACTCAGTTGATGCAACCTCTCTACATGGAAGATACCAGTGAGTCTGCTCTCAGGAGATTCATAATGACCTGTAAGGATAGTGTTTTGTAAGACCTGTAGAATATACAGTCTGTAACCTGTTATGGTTTAGCTATGGCCTTTCCACTGTTTGTATCTTGGGGAACCCAGTGGTTTTTGCTCACAATATCTGGTGAAAGATCATGTGGTCAGATGAATGGCCTTAGAACCTTCTTCTCCTTTGAAGCTACATGATGCTCTGAGAAATTGGTCCTTGGTCCTTGGCCTTTTCATTTATCTTTTTCCTGTACAAGTGAAGGGAGTGGAATCTTGGACCTTGATTGGGAAAATTAGTCATAGGTCTCTAGAAGTTAGAATCCTGGTCAGGTTTTGTAACCAGTGAAGCATCAATTCCCCAAGGAGTAATCTTTAGGAATGACCTTTGGGACCCCAGCCCAGCAGAAGGACTCACCCGATGGTCATGTCATATCTCCATACAGATGTGGTAGGGTCAATGTTATATATACGAACATCATATTTGGAGATATGATATGACCATACAGTAAGTCCTACTGATCAAAATTATGAGTTTAATTTCACCCCTCTCTCAGTTCAAAGTGGTGTAGAGGAGATTAGTGTCCCCAGCGTGTTGTTTAAAAAATGGTTGTATGTTCTTGCCATATATTTAAAGTAACTATTCTTTTGTAAAAGCTAATTGACATTGAGGTATCAATTGGAACTGAGAGTACTAATCACTGGTGCCCCCCTAATAGTCCAGGGAACACAGCAGGTTGGAGATCAAGTAATGGGTTTTGCTTTTTTTTTTGCTGGGCAATAGGGTTAAGTGGCTTGTCCAAGGCCAAACAGCTAGGTAATTATTAAGTGTCTGAGGTTGGATTTGAACTCAGGTACTCCTGATTCCAGGGCTGGTGCTCTATCCACTGTGCCACCTAGCTGCCCCAAGTAATGGTTTTAAAGAAGAGAGGCACTCCACCTTCTCAGGATCACATCTTGGAGCCCTGTTGGGAGATGAAGCCAGTAAGACAAGCCAGAGCCTACCTGCTGCATTTATAAATGATCTAATTGTGTCCCCATTTAGAATGTAAATTCCTTGCATATAGGGAGTGTTTCATTCATTGTATTTGCACCCCCAAAACCCAGCATAGTGTTTAACACAAAAGAGGCCCTTAATAAATAATCATTAATTAACTGAGCTTTTAGAGAAGACTAGCAAGAAAGGATTCACCCAGTGCTTGCTGAAATCTAGGTAAACTCTCACCATAGCATCCCCTTGGCTAGTCTAATAAGTCTCAAAAAAAAAAAAAAGAAATTATATTAATCAATCATGACTCATTCTTGATGAAACTACATTGGTTTCTTTTTCCTTTTCTGGAGAGGCACTAACCATGTCATTTAATTTAGATTTTCCCCAAGAGTTAAAGTCAACTTCATTGGCCTTTGTGGTTCACAGATTTCATACACTTTGGTTTTAATTTTTTTTTAAATCAAGACATTTGCCCTTGTCCCTTGTGCCCAGTGCTGCAGTACTTTTTGGATCTCTAAGGCTTTCAAGCATCACTCACAGTGATTCAATAATCCTATCAGTAATCAGTCCCTTAAGGACTGATTCATCTGGTCTAGTGACTGAACACATCTAGGGCATCAAGATGATCTCTTACTTTCTCCTTTCTTACCTTTGATATCAAGTCCTTATTCTCCTTTTAAACAAAATTTTAGTTCTGGGTTTTCCTATCTGAACATAATCCTTTATAGCAGAGAAACAGAAGCAAAATAAGCCCAAGCAGCTGCTGCCTTCTCTACATTGTTAACATCTAATCTACTCCAGATAATGGTCCTATTCTTTCTTGGATCTTTCTCTTGCCCCGTCCCAAGTAATATAGCTTAAACAGTCATTTTTCTTGTTCATCATTTTCTTCATCAGCTTCAGTCTACACTGAATTTTAGCAGTCCTGAGATATATACACCTGATATATACACCTTGACTAGGATTCTGATTCCTGGAGACCTGTGACTCACTTTCCCAAACAAGGTCCAAGACTCTACTCCCTTCACCTGTACAGGAAAAGAACAAATGAAAAGGTCAAGGACCAAAGACCAATTTCTCAGGGAGCAATGTAGCTTAAGAGGAGAAGAAGGCTCTAAGGTCATTCATTCTACCTCTTGGAGACATTGTGAGCAAAAGCCACTGGGCTCCCCAAGACACAAACAATGGTAAGGCTAAAGGTAAACCATAACGGGTTACAGACTATCTATGTATATTCCACAGGTCTTCCAAGGCACTTTCCTTCCAGGTCATTATCAGTCTCCTGAAAGCAAACCCACTGTTATCTTCCATGTAGAGAGTAAGTTCATACGTGTGTCAGACTCAGATCACATAAGTGTGTGTGTGTGTGTGTGTGTGTGTGTGTGTGTGTGTGTACAAATAGATAATACTTGACAGAGAGGGGAAATGGAATGTTATATATGAAGAAGGAAAAGAAGGGGAACTTTGGCTGGAGCCCAGACTACAGAGTAGGGGCAGTAGAAAAATAAGACTGTAAGGATAGACTAGGACAAGATTGTTAAAAGATAATCAAGTATTTATATTTGATTCTAGAGGCAATGGAGAATTAATAGAATTTATTGAGATTGGACTTGGGGGGAGATGGTCCTATCTGTGCTTTGGAAGCTGTTCAAAGGATAGACTGAAGTGGAGAAAGACTTGAAGCAGAGAGATCAATTAGGAGGCTGTGGCAAAAATTTAGGTGAGAGGTAATGAAGCCTGAATTTGTGTCCAATGCACTGACTCTGGGGTCAAGGGACATAGGGTCAAGGTCTGTAGTGCCATTTACCACCTGAGTGACCTTCGGCAAGTCACATAACCTCTTTGTGGCTCAATTAAGCCCAGGTTATTTTCCTATCTCTTCCCAAGACTTACTGATAGTAAACTGGGGAACAATCAGGGTGAATTGTTAATGCCAGGAAATGAAGATGCAGCTCTGTTGAGGCTGATGAACTTCATTCCAGGGGATTTAACTTGGCCCTGAAGAAAAGCTCTAAAAACTTATTAGTGTAGAGTGCTACACATATTGTCAGGCATCATTAATGTTTTGGTTAGTTTTTATTAACTTTTTTTTATTCTATAGCTCTCTGGATCAGAAGTGAAGAGGAATATATTAAAAAGCAACAATGTTGTAAAAATAAAAGACAACAATTAAAAAAAGATAGGGAGGGGTCTCCAAGATGAGGTAAGTTCTTCTTTCCAATTTATAGCCTTAGAGAGATGCCTAGAGCCCTAAGAGCTCAAGTAATTTTCCAGGGTTTAATAGCTAATATGGGTAAGTCAGGACTTGAAACCAAGACAGTCATCCTGACTTTAGAGGCCAATTCCATCTATTGAACTATGCTGCCTCTCTAAAAATAAGACAATGAAAAATGTTAGCCCATGGGATCCTAGCTATCTTTTTTCTGAATTTATACCTAGCTTTTCTTCTCCTTCATTTAACAAACTGAAGGTTAGACTGGTCACTTACTCCAAAGGTTACTGTCATTTATAATTTCCATCCTTATGGAACACTATTGTTCTATTAGAAACCAGGAAGGATGGGAATTCAGGGAAGCCTGGAAGGATTTGCATGAACTGATGCTGAGAGATGAGCAGAACCAGAAAAACACTGTACGCCCTAACAGCAACATGGGGGTGATGATCAACCTTAATGGACTTGCTCATTCCATCAGTCCAGCAATCAGGCACAATTTTGATGTATCTGTGATGGAGACTACCATCTGTATCCAGAGAAAGAATTGTGGAGTTTGAACAAAGACCAAAGATTATTACCATTAATTAAAATAATTTAATTTATTAAAAGAATAATTATCTTATTATGTAATTTTGCTATCTTTTATACTTTATTTTTCTTCCTTAAGGATATGATTTCTCTCTCATCACATTCAACTTAGATCAATGTATACCATGGAAACAAAGTAAAGACTAACAGGCTACCTTCTGTGGGAGGGAGGGGGAGGGAAGTGAGATTAGGAGGAAAATTGTAAAATTCAAAATAAATAAATAAATTTAAAAAATAATTTCCATTACTGAGCATCAAAATCAGAAAAGAAGTTTGGTTTTTCTACCTTTTGAAAGAGAAAATTGTCATTAAATTGTGTCAAAAATTGTGTTCTGCTTTTTGGTAGAGTGCTAGGATATAGCCATTTTCTTTAAGCCACCATCACTACAACATGAGTTTGTGATCTTTTTCCTTAACTCATCAATGATCTCTTTTGGTTTTCTGTGGTTTTCTTCAAGAACAATAATACTACTGTTTTCTGCCACCATTGATCTTTATTCAAATAGAACTCTCCAACATGTCTTTCCCTTCTGTTTTATAAATTTGCTAAGATAGCTATACTTTCCTACTATATATATAGTACTACTCTTTCCCCTCTTTGACCTACTCCCACTCTGATCTTTTCTTCTAAATAAAATAAATACTTACAGTTATATTTTATCCTGCCAAATCTTAATGAACTATGAGGTCAAATTTACTCATTTGTTTTAGAGTCTCTAGTTTATTATTTATTTATCTTTTTTTTGTAAGGCAATGGGGTTTAAGTGACTTGCCCAAGGCCACACAGCTAGGTAATTATTAAGTGTCTGAGGTTGGATTTGAACTCAGTTACTCCTGACTCCAGGGCCGGTGCTCTATCCACTGCACCACCTAGCCGCTCCTCTAGTTTATTTTTTATAGGTTTTTGTGTATTTGTATTTAGATATCTGAAAACTGCAGGTGTTAAATATTTAATATTTAATTTTCTTGGATTTTATTTTTTGTGAATTTCTGGAGGCTTCAAGAGCTATTATTCTTTAAACATTTCAACTACTCTATATTATCTAGCTTGGTGGACATTCATAGGTACTCTTCTCCCTCTCCTTTCTTTTTTAGCTTAAAACCTTTGTGACTGGAAATGTATTTTTATCAGTTCTTGTCAAGGAGACTCTATCCCTGGTCATGAATGTCTGGGGTTTTTTTAAGAAAGATTTTATTTATTTTTAGTTTTACTATTTTTCCCCCCATTCTTGCTTCCCTCCCCCCCCCCCAGGAGGCATTCTGTTAGTCTTTACATTGTTTCCATGGTATACATTGATCTCAGTTGAATGTGATGGCAGAGAAATCATATCCTTAAGGAAGAAAAATAAAGTATGAGATAGTAAAATTACATAAGACAACATTTTTTCCCCTAATTTGAAGGTAATAGTCTGGTCTTTGTTCAAAGTCCATAATTCTTTCTCTGGATACAGATGGTATTCTCCATTGCAGATAGTCCAAAATTCTCTTTGGTTGTTGCACTGATACAATGAGCAAGTCCATCAAGGTTGATCATAGCCCCTAGCTGTTAGGGTGTACAATGTTCTTCTGGTTCTGCTCATCTCTCTCAGCATCAGTTCATGCAAATCCTTCCAGGTTTCCCTGAATTCCCATTCCTCCTGGTTTCTAATAGAACAATAGTGTTCCATGACATACATATACCACTGGTTTGTTAAGCCATTCCCCAATGAAGGACAATGAATGTCTGTTATTTGTATTTGAAATAATAGTACATAAATACACATTTAATTATCAGGTACCACTTTCTTAGCCAGATGCTTACTTCTTCGATCACTTTTCTATTCTGCAACTTTTTCTTCCATAGAGAACAGCAAGGAAATCACAAACTATGTACTCTTAGATCTTGTTTGCACAAGACATTATAAGCTTTAGAAAAACTTTATAGATTCTTTCTGGCAGTATCATTTGTGTCTATGTGACCCAAAAACTGGGCAGTAAATCTTGAGGAAGTGACATCTGAGTTCAGCCTTCAAGAAAGATGAGGATTCTAAGAGGCATTGATGGGGGAGATGTATATTTTGGGCATGCGTTTGGCTTGTGCAAAGGGGCAAGACATCAAATGTCAAATTCAGGAAATCTCTAGAAGTCCAATATTGGTTGGTACATAGAATTTGTGAAAAGAAACAGTATGAAATAAAACCAGAAAGTTAGTTCAGAGTTAGACTGTGGGGGAGCTTTAAATTCTAGGCTAAGGAGTTTGTATTTTATCCTAGAGGCAATGAGAAACTAGAGTAGGAGTCACATGGAAAGACCTACACATATCAGCATTGATATGCTGGTTGCATTGGAGAGGAGAGAAAATGGAACCCGGGAAACCAATTGCATCAGTGAAGGGGACCTGAACCAGAATGCTTCCTGTGGTAGTGGAGGAAAGGGAATGTGAGGGATATGGAGTTAAGATTATGGAGATTTGGCACAATCTTCTTTTTTCCACTTTCATCTTTTTCTATAAGCCCTTAAGGGCACTTTGAGAGCAGTTGCTCTGCTGGTTTTCTTTTCTGAATCTGAAAGAACATCATTGCTTCCCCCATGCCTTTAAGTCTGGAGAGGAAGCATTATTTAGTCAGTAGTCAATAAAGATTTATTAAGTGACTACTACTATTGCTGTTGCTGCACTTCTGTGGCTACTACTACTATTTCTAAAAACACCCATTCTTCTCATATGCCCTTCAGTCTTGAGAAGAAGCATGGTATAGTAATAAGATCTAGTTAATAGTCAATATAAATTTATCAAATGACAATAGCTACTACTGCTGCTGCTACCACTACATTCTGATAGGCCAATGGATAAGGCAGTGGGTCTGGAGTCAGGAAGATCTAAGTTCAAATAGAGTCTCAAATGATTAATAGCCATGTGACCATATTTAAATCACTTAACCTCTGTTTCTCTCAATTTACTCAACTGTAAAATAGATATAATAGTAACACCTACTTTGCAAGGTGATTTTGAGGTTCAGATGAAATAATGTTTGTAAAGGTACTTCAGAACTATAAAATGCTTATTATCTTTTCTGTTCCTCTACTGTCAACCACTATATATTGGGTTACATTGAACAACAAAACCAACCCCTTATTTGAGGAACTCAAAAATTCTATGAAGGAGACAACACACAACTAGCTATATACAAAAAAGGTACCTACAGGATAAACAGGATAACTCAGTCTAAATCTTTCCACAGTTATTTATTGTCATTGTGACCTTGGGTAAGTTGTTTCTCTCTTCTGGGTCTCAAATCCCTCATTTATTAAATGAGGAGTTTGGATTTCTACATTAGTCAGTCATTTTTCAGTCATCTCTGACTCTTCATGACCCCATCTGGGTTTTTCTTGACAAAGTTACTGGAGTGGTTTTCCATTTCCTTCTCTAGTAGATTCTTCTGAAAGGCAATGAGAGAGTAAGTGACTTGCCTAGGGTCACACAGGTAGGAAGTATCCCGAGGCAGGTCATAACAGAGGTCTGGAGTCTGCCCATATCTCCTAATATTACTCCAGTCCAGGGCTCTATCATTGAACTACCAGCTGCCTCCTGGATTTCTCTGGGTGATTTCTAAGGTTCCTTCTGGCTTTCCATCCCATGATCTGTCAAGTTCCCCTCAAGCATAAAGGAACAAGTTTGTAGAGTGGTCATGATCCTCCTCTCAAGACTTCCCAGAACTCTGGCTCATGGATGTGACACTCAGTGGAGATGTTCTTAGATGACATTTGCCACCTATGTAGAGTGGATAATTTTTCTGAAGATCAGGTGCCAGAAGCTTCCCCAGAGACATGGGGAATCTAGAGTTACCTTATTCTTTTTTTTTTTAGGTTTTTGCAAGGCAAATGGGGTTAAGTGGCTTGCCCAAGGCCACACGGCTAGGTGTCTGAGACTGGATTTGAACCCTCGTACTCCTGACTCCAGGGCCAGTGCTTTATCCACTGCACCACCTAGCCACCCTATCTTATTCTTTAATAACAGATGACATGCCTACTGATTTTGCCAATCAGTTACTGATAAATTAAAGTAGGTGCATTTTAGTTTCTTAGAAGTTATTTTTGTAGTAAAACTAGCATGATAATATTCCATAGAAAATGGGTCATACCACATAGGTATGAAAAATATGAATCAACACCCTGAAAATTCAAATGAAATAACATCTTTAAATGACTAAGATTGCAATATACTTTAGGGTTTGTTTTTTTTTTTTGCAAGGCAAATGGGGTTAAGTGGCTTGTCCAAGGCCACACAGCTAGGTAATTATTAAGTGTCTGAGGTCAGATTTGAACCCAGGTACTCCTGACTCCAGGGCCGGTGCTTTATCCATTGTGCCACCTAGCTGCCCCTGCAATATACTTTAAGCGAGTAATTTTTTTCCACTTAGATTCAGAGGCATACCAGGTCTCTGACATCACATTTACTGTCAAATAAATGTATAGTTCCTTAAAATGGAAATTAAGCAAATATTTGGATTGGATAGTCTACCTGACCTAATCTCTACATATTGTTCCATTAAAAAAATGTTTGACAGGGTTCCTTCTATTTCTATATTTTTTGAGAATAAGATTTGTAGCATAGCTATTAATTGTTCTTTTAAGTTGGATAAAATTTCATTTGTAAATCTTTGGGAGCTGGGGGTTTTTCCCTCATTTGGCAATCCATTGATGACTTTCTCAATTTCTTTTTCACAAAATTCAGATGCTGAAGCTCTCAATTTCTTATTTTAAGTATTTTAAAATTTATGAATAACTAAATAGCTTTGAATTCTCCATTTTGCTGGTATATAATTGTGCATAGCATTTTCTAGTAATTCCTTTTTTATCCTCTCTGTTGTGAATTCCCTTTGTTCGTTTTTTATTTTGGCCATTTGCTATTCCTCTCTCTATTTTTCTTAATCAGTTTGGGTAATGGTTTATTGATTTTGTTAGTATTCCATAAAAAAATGAGCTCTTGCTTTTGTTCATCAATTCTACATTCTTTTTATTTTCAACTATTCATTTCTCCTCTAATTTTCAATATTTCTTCTTTTGTATTTATTTTGGAGTTTCTAATTTGTTTATTTTTAGCTTTTTAGATTGTATACTAAGGCTATTGATCCTCTTTCTATTTTGTTAATATATCTTCAGATATAGTTTTCTTCTGAGAACTGCTTTAACTGCATCCCCAAAGTTTTGGGATATTGCTTCATTATCATCATCTTTTGTATAACTGTTATAATAATTTATTTTTTGAACTAATTCAGAATAGCATTTAGTTACCATTTAGGCCTTTATCTTTTATTCATATTTCCTCTATTCATTATTGTTTTTATTGTTATTAGTGTATGAAAGGGAAGCTGCTTTATTTCTGCTTTTTTTATATTGGTTTAAGCCATATACTTCATAAACTTTAATTATGACATCATAAATATTGAGGAATCTGTATTCTTTAGTATTCCCATTCAGAAGTCAGCACTGGACAGTCCAATCTAACCTTTTAACACTTCTGTCAGCTACATATCTTTCTTCTTATTTTTCTCAGAGAGCAATACCCAATCTCAATGTGTAATTTGTATTTCCTTCCATTAAATAACTTATGGATATGGAATGTGTGTGTGTGTGTGTGTGTGTGTGTGTGTGTGTGTGTGTTTATGTGTAATGGAGGTTTGGAATTTGCCCAGATTTCCTAATATTGAGGTACTCTGTTTCTGGGAGGAGACACCCTAAAACTCATAATAGTTTTCTTATCTTTTTCAATTGTCTGCATAGCTGTAAGAAGCTGCATCTTTAAAACTGACCAACTGGGATAAGTATTGCTTTTTTCTCTTTCATGTTCTTTCCCGCTCTATTTAAGAAGGTGAATATCAAACCCAGTTCACCCACAGCCTAGGACCATGAACTGAAACAAGAAGAAGAGGGGAGAATTACCTTTCCCTCCTCTCTCCTTAAAATACCCATGTCTGAGGCTGTTGTTTTTTATTTGTCCTTTTCAGTTTCAGGTGCAGGTGGTAATCCCCACTGGAAGTTCAAACCTTGCCAACCTTAAGAGTCTGGATTGCAAGCAGGATGTTATAACCAGCTAGCCTAGTAAGGAACCTTGAGAAATCAGAATGCCTGGGACTCCAGTCCAAGGGAGGTTTTGGACTTGGAACTGGAGCTATGCCATATCAGAATTAAGCTGAATTATGACCCTAATCCCTTTCTTCTCCCTAGAAATTTAGGTGATATGGGGATAAGAACAGGAGGGGAATTATGACAGTCATGTGCTTTGGAATATATATATATATATATATATATATTCATTATTATACCTTTGAAGCTAATCTGACAGAGGTTAGTTGGGGTATAGGGGACCCATCACATTACACTTGAGGACATATCATTAGTGGGAGCTGGAATCAATTACAGATCCTAAATATCCCAAACTACCTTTAGGACACCAGAGAACCCAATGGAGGAGTGAAATCTAACAAACCTGGGCATTCAGGCAGAGGAGGTCAGCTTAGACAGTATAATCATAACTTTTAAGTCAATATTTGGTCTCTGTTTTGCATATCAACTCTATCCAACTATTTTGCATATAAACTCTATCCAACTCTTCCCTCTAATTATGGTGCTCAGTATCAAATTCCCTGACTTTTATTGTCATGCTCTCTGTCTCTCTCTCCTCTCCGTCTCTTTGTCTGTATGTGTGTCTCTGTCTCTGTCTCTCACTTTGTCTCTTCCCCTTTTTCAGTTTAAAGAGTAAAGAGTCTAATCCTCCATGTTTCCCACCTCCTACTATTACTCTGACATTCATTTATAATGTCCCTCACAAAGAATCATTTTCTTTCTACCTCTTTACTTTCTTCTCCTAGAAGACTAGCAATTATTTCCAAGGTGGGAAAAGGGCAATGACCTCCTTATCCAGAAGCCTTATCTTCCTTACCTGTCTACCAGCTGTCTACAAAAGCATAGTATCTCTGTTTCTTTGTGTTTAATTTTTCCTGAGATTAGGCAATATCTGAAGATAGAATTGACCAGTTATGACCTTTGCTTGATTCCAGGCTGCTTGTTGTCAACTGTCAACTGATATTGAGGAAGTAATACCGAACAGGGCATCCATGTAGGAGGAAGCTGTCAGGTACCTTCTAGAAACCTAAATTTCCCTGTAAGGATAAGTTGGACTAGAGGCTTTCAGGCAAGGGGGAATGTGTGTATCTGTATGTATGAGATATATATACACATAAAGTAATATAAATGAGATATATTTCATTTATATACATGTACCTACTATATAAATAAACACACACATATTTAGTAATACAAATGAAAACCTTCCATGATTTCCCCCCAGCTGGAACTGATCCCCTTCTTTCTCAAATCTCACAAGTCACTCTGACTTTTCCTATGTTGATGTTGTTATATAATTATTTCAGTTATATCCTACTCTTTGTGACCCCATCTGAGGTTTTCTTAGCAAAGGTACTGGAGTGGTTTGCCATTTCCTTTTCCAACTCATTTTACAGATGAGGAAACTGAGGCAAACAAGGTTAAGTGACTTGACTGGGGTCACACAACAAGTAAATATCTGGAGACATAATTGAACTTAGAAAGATGAGGCTTTCTAACTTCAGGCCAGGTACTAAAGCCACTGTACCACCTAGTTGTCTCATAAATCCTATACACTTAACCCATTCTAATTTGTTTTATATTTCTATGGGTGCATGCCTCATCCCTACTCTCCTTTCTCTAATATAAATTCACTCAGTTCCTTTGTGACTGAACATAGTCTTTGACTGAAAATAACTTTGCAAATATAATCAATAATAATCATTGGTTGAATTCATAAGTGATTCATGAATGACAGGAATTTGGATAAACCCTTTCATCTCCCTTTCTCCTCTAAAAACTGGTCCTATTTCTACACTCAATCTAAAGTCTTCATAGATTCAAAGAATATGAGAGTTAATAGTATCATTCAACTCCTTGTTCCTTAACTTTCCTGTTGCACCTTGGGTTAGTGGCCCCAGTGTCTCTGTTCTCCCCCCCCCTTTACAATCTCATTAGAGACTACTGATTTTCTTTGAGACTCAGTCAAGCTCACCCTCAGCTAACATTAACTGAAGAGGAAATGTGTAAGGGATGCCACCCATGGACACACAATTGGCCCTTGAACTAATATTTATTCTGGGATAGAGCATGTCCTTGTTTCCTGGCCTGGCTTCAAGAGGTACAATAGAGAATTCACAGTTATTTCTCTTCCTCTGTAGAAAGAAGCTGCTGCACAGGCTGTAGGCCAAAACTGGAGGAGGCCAAACAGACTGACATTACTTACCTTGGCCAAGGAACATGGCATTTCTATACATAGGAAGCTATCTCAAAATATGCTGGGTCAGCATCTTGAGAGGTGAAGGGAGATGGAGGTGGGAGGAAGACTGTATGGATATGGAGAGGTAGAGAACTGGACTGTGTCCAATGCTTCAGATTCAACTGGAAGTCCTATCATTGACATTCTATTTTTTTTTTTTTGAGCAAGTCACTTACCCAGAACAGTAATTAGGGAAAGATAACTAGAACTTTGCTCCAGTGTGTTAAATATGGAGGGCTTCAATAACATTTGAAGTTCCTCAACAGTGTACAAACAACAGAGCTAAGTACTTAGTTAGCAAGAATAATAATTGAAATTGGAAGTTCCTAGATAATGAGCTGGAGTGAACTCTTTTATAATATTGCTGTTGTTGTATCTGATTCTTTGTGACCCCATCTGGGATTTTCTTGGCAAAGATCCTGGAGTGGTTTGCATTCTTGCTGCAGTTCATTTTACAAATGAGAAAACTGAGGCAAACAGGGTAAAGGGACTTGGCCAGTGTCACACAGATAGTAGCTGGCTGAGGCCAGATTTGAACTCAGGGAAAAAATTCTACTTATTCCAGGTATAGTGTAGTTACACCTTGCTTTCTGTCCCAAACATGGTAATATCCCTAACAGCAGCCTTGGTAGTGATCTGGAGTCTCTGTCTACTCCAAAAGGGAAGTATCTTGGCCCTTGGTCCACCTGGGAACATACTTTATTTTAGTCTGCTTGAACATGAAAAATTCCTAGTTCCTGCTCTTTACTTACCCTTCAGGACCTTAGCTCTCTGATCAATAAAATGGGGATAATGTGAACTTAGAGTACTTCAGTATATGAAAAATAATGGACAGAATAACAACCATCATAATTCATACTATGGTAACCAGTATATTCATAACATTATAACGAAAATAAATTAAACTTGGAGTATGTTATTCAAAGATAAACATGACAAAGTCCTCAGGCAGACTTGTTCTTTATTGCTATAATCTGGAGTGCAGAGCTGAATAGGGAGAGAAAAGCTTTGGGGAAGGAAAAGGCTCTAGGCAAATCCTCCCTCCCCCTTCTAAAACACTTTCCACCTCAAGGTATTTGGCTTTTTCCCCCTTTGTCTTATTTAAGTTTTCAATTAAAGAGCGTTTATCTTTTTTTTATTTCCATCTTTCCCCAATAGAACAAAATACTCTAATAAAATAAGCAAAGTAAAAAAAAAATAAATTTTCACAACTTGCATGTCCAAAACTATATGTATCATTCTGTACTGAATCCATTGTTTCTCTATCTGAAGGTGGGGTAATAGAGTTTATTATCAGTCCTTTGGAATCCTGATGAATTGATCATTGCATTGGTCAGATTCTTTCACAGTTGTTTGTCTTTACAATATTGTTGTTATCATATACATCATTCTGGTCACCTTCACTCTGTCAGTTCATAGAAGTCTTCTCAGATTTCTCTGAACTCATCCTTTTATCATTTTTTATGACACAACAGTATTCTTTGCCATTCATATACCATAATTTATTCAGCCATTCTCTAATTGAAGGGCAATACTTCATGGCATTTGGGGGAAAAAATACTAGGCAAATAGGACTATGGGGCTGTCAGAGCTGTCATGATGGAAGGCACTGCTCCCAATGACCCCATTAGCATTTCCTTGGCTTAACAGTATATTTATAAATTTTTCCTTCTATTTTTCCCTTGAATTGTTTCCCCATCTCCCCAAGTCACTTCTTGAATGAATAATATAACCCCCTACTATCAACATCTCTGTAAATCAGATGGCAGGACTCCACTCTAGACATATGGATCCAACTTTCTCTTGGCATCATCCCCACTCATCTCTCCCCCAGAATCTCCTTATAACAAAGATTAAATAAACATTTTTTGCTTATAGAGCACTATATGAAGCTTTGGGGAAGGTACAAAGTCCAGATAAGTCACCAGTTCCTGTTCTCATGAAAAGACTTTCTCTTGGTCCAGCCTCAACTTCTTAGAAAGTCTTTATTTATGGACTATATTTGATGGTTCTCCCTTAGTTCCCAAATCCCAGATCAGAGGAAGTATGACTCCAGGGTTTTATAATTGGTCTTTTTTTTTCACCTATCCTAGAAGGGTATCCTAGAATGTCAGTCTATGCTACTTTTTTACCTCCCTCCCCCACACACACTCTACATCTTTACTCTATTTGTCTATGTGTCATTTCTGGTACCACCCAGAGTGATTCAAAATTGTCTTAGCCTGCCAAAATTATGTGCCATACTCCCATTAGCTCTTATTCTGGTGAGATTTAGTTTCAGACTTTGCTGGCCCTGACTGTCTGCTGAGTTAAACCCCTCCAAGGTTTGGTCAGACCAAGGAGGACCAATGGGGACCAGGTCCCATGAATGGCCAGAGCAGCTCAATTTTTTATAGCACTTATAAGCACTTTCCTCACAATACTTGTGTGAGTTAGTTCAAGTATTTTTAACCCCATTTTACAGATAACAGAGGCCTTGAGAGGTTAAATAACTTCTTTGAACATAGTCAATCCATGTCCAATGTATTTTTCACTACCCCTGTATCTTCTTCCACAAATTAGTGGCAGAATTCACAGGTGAGGCAGCAGGTGAAATCAGGAGAACAGTGAGGGCAAAATATTCTATCAGATGGAATGTAAAAAGAATGGAAACTTGCTGAGATATCCCCTCAGTCACTCTCAAACAAAGGTTCCATGTGCTCCACTTCTAAACCCTCAGTCTGGATTGTTCAAATCTTCCAATGGGAGAGACTTTACCACAGTTCTAGAGCTGACAACTTTGGTAGGAGTGTCAGTCGGAATGGAAACCAAATCTGCTCAGTGGAATAAGTACAGTATTTGCCAAAGCAGTCAGCAGATGTTCATACCTAGACACATGAGGGGGGGCAGAAGCATTAAGAAAGACCTGGCTATTTTTAAACAGGCATTTTATCAAACTCAAAGACATGTATTTTTTCAGAATGGGAGAGGGGCAAACTAGTATAGTGATTAGGGAGCTGAACACAGGGGCAGGAGTCATCAATCCCAAAACTGCTATTAATTTTCTCTATATGAACTTGGCTGTTTTAATCTTAACTTCATTTTATTTCTCCTTCTGGATCTTTTCTTTTTGGTAGATCCTTGTTAACAAAGCAAAAAACATATACTATACTCCTCTACTACCTAGTAATGATGTAGTGGGAGGAGGGGTCCCAGAACAAGCTCATGTGGGCAGGTTGCCTGCTGCCAGAATCTTCTAACTTCTAGAACTATGAGATGACACAAAAGCAAAGGGTAAGTGTCAGAGTTTAG
This sequence comes from Macrotis lagotis, assembly GCF_037893015.1. Lineage (NCBI taxonomy): Eukaryota > Metazoa > Chordata > Mammalia > Peramelemorphia > Peramelidae > Macrotis > Macrotis lagotis. The sequence goes on along the minus strand of NC_133661.1, from coordinate 277,390,167 downwards.
ATTTCAACTTAGAAAGAGTCTTTCTGATTCCAGGCCTGGCACTTTATTCACTATGCCATTTAGCTGCTCCTCTATCTCACTTCCAAAAAAATTCCCCACCTCTCCTACATGAGTTGGCAGCAAATTCATAACCCTCTTATAGATAAGCTTCTATTTAGTTTACAAAGTGACTTTCTCACAACAATTATTAAGTAGTTAGTATAAGTATAAATATACTGATTTTTTGGTTGGGAAGATTGAGATTTAGAGAGATTAAGTGATGAGTAAGAGTTCAAGACTATATCTTCTGACCTCCAACCTAATATTCTTTTCATTGAAATAATCTTAAATATTTTAAGATTTTAAAATAAGTATTAGAGATTCAGCATCCTTCTTGATTTCTGGTTTGAAGATACAGCAGTGAGCAGACAGATACATCCTGTCTCCAGAGTCTAATGTACATAGATAGAAAATAGGACTGAAAATAAACTTAGGCAGGAAGGGAAAACTTGTTTCAGAAACCTTAAAAAAATTCCCTTCTCCTACAATGTGTAAGGCAGTGTCTCCAGGATTAAGAATTTGGGAGATAGAGTCAAGGATCTTCTCTTGTCCCACTGTGCTCATTCAGAGTCAATGGCGTCCCTTGTCCTGAAAGTCAGGATTTGGGGAAAGTTTTCAGCCTCAAATCTAAGACAGAAAGCAAAGAATTATTGGATCAGAAGTGCTGAATTGGAAGGGAACTTGGAGGTCATCTACTCTATCTCATTTTAAAGACATGAAGATGAACATTCCCTCTAAGATGAAAAGAGATCAAAGATCACAAAAGTATTAAATGGTCTTGCCAAGGTTTGAACTCAGGTCTTCTGACTCCAAATTTAACTACTCTTGTCATAATATCATGATGTCAAAGTTTTATATGACTTTAGTCAATTCAATAATCTGAAGATCATAGTTCTAGAACTGAAAGGGATGATGGGTCATCCAGTCCGACCTTCTCATTTTACAGATGAAGAAAGTGAAGTCAAGTGATTGATGGGGTTCCACTGTATTTTTCCCCCTATAGTCATGAGCTACAAACTGCTCAGTGGAATAAGTACAGTATTGGCCAAAGAAGTGAGTAGATGTTCATACCTAGACATATGAGGGGCAGAAGCATTAAGAAAGACCTGGTGATTTTTACACAGACATTTTATCAACCACAAAGGCATTTATTTTTTCAGAGATGGAGAGGGTCAAACTAATACAGGGATTAGGGAGTTAAACACAGAAGCAGGAGTTCTCAGTCCTAAAACTGCTATTAAATACAAACTTTCCCTGGTAAGGGCAATGCTGCTATGCATTAAGGACTTTGAAATAATCAAATATGCATTAGAAGGAAGAGTTAGTTACTTTTCTGATGCTGCTGAGAACTGTGGTCCAAAAGATCTGTATTCATTTTACAATGTACTACTAGAATTTAATTCTTGAAAACCTGTCTTTTCCACATAGAAATGCTGTCCTTTATAAGCTTAAAAGATGGGAATGCTCCCTTTATTTTACCAAAAAGAGCCAAACACATCAAAAGATAGTACTGAACTTGGAGTTAGGATGACTTGGTTTCAAATCCTACCATTGGCACTTATTAGCTATTGTGTTCCTTGGGAAAGTTGAACATCCTCTCTGAGCCTCAGATTCCTCATATTTAAAATGAGAAGTTGTATCAGATGGTCTCTAAGACCTCTTAGAATTCTAAATCGATAAAGTAGCATGTTTCCCTTCTAGTAGTGAAGTATATCCAGATGTTGTTGATCTGGGTCTAGTTCCAAAATTAACATTCACAGAATCTTGTAATTTGAAAGGGACTACAGAGGTCATCTAATCTAACCATCACCTAAAGTACAACCTGATCTAACTTCACCCAGGGTTCTGTTCCAACTTTGAGTCTCCTCCTCACTCAGAGTACCTCCTAACTCTGGCCAGGTTTGATCAGCTCTGAGACTTCACTCCACATTCAGGAAAGCAGTAGATAAAGGTAAGGTGCAGAGTTCCAGGAGAACACTAAAGACAGGTCTAACTAGAAACCTCTCCGAATCTCCATCATTCCAGTCTCTTTGTCCCATAGGTTTCTATGAGACTTCATTTCTCAGTATATTGAATATTTTCTTTGCCCCAACAGGGATCTATAGAGTAGAAATAACTATTATTTACCCAGCTTTGTACTCAAGGAAGTAATAAACTGCCCCTCCTCTTGCAAACAATGACAACCAAGATTAGCAACTCTGATGTAATACAACTAATTTCCCTGGCTCTCAGCCCAGGCAACTAAGCAACTCCCAGGTCCAACCCTCTTTGGAGCTGAATGGGTACCCACACAGTCAGGAAATAAAGAAATATAAGTCAAATGCAAGGTGGCATTTCATACCTGTTTATTGCTTAAAGTATTGTTTGAAGTAAGTGAACTTTTTGAGTTTTGATCCTTAGGGAGACAACTTGGGACAGATGAGAGACCATGGGATTTGAAGTGCCTCCATTTTGTTGCATGATCTTGAAGTGAAGAATCATTTTACCTCTATGAGTCTTAGTTTCCTCCCCTAGAATAAGAGAAAGTTGGAACAAATATTAAATAAATACCAGTCTCTTCAAGCTCTTATGACACATTCTTATCAGATTATCTTGTCATATTGCTGTCTATTAATCAAATCAATAAACATTTACTAAGTGTATATTGTGTGCCAGCCACTGTTTTAAGTGGGAGTGGAGGAGGCAAAAGGAGAAGCAAAAGATTGTCCCTGCCCTCAGAGAGTTTCCAATCAAGCTATATATATATATATATATATATATATATATATATATATATATATATATGTCTATATATATACAGGGAAAATGGTAAATAATTAATAGAGGAAAGGCATAGGATTTAACAGGGGTTGGGGTAGCTACACTAACCTTGAAGGAACATCAGTCAAAACTCTGACCCTGAAGGAAAAGGGTGTTAAGTAAAATTAATATTCTGCTGCTAAATCAGCTTATTAGAACATAAATAAAGATGAGTGCAGAGGAGACTTTGGTAGAAGTAGGGCTAGGGACCTTTTTTCTGCTAAGGGCCATTTGGATATTTATAACTTCATTCATGGGCTATATTTGGTCAAACATTTAATTAATTCACCCCTAAAAAGCTACTAGATTTATTGAATTTTGAGTCCCTGCCTGTGATTTTTTTTGCCAGACCAATACTTCCTCTTGGTCAGAGATTTCCCATTTCTTGTAGGTGGCACCAAAAAGGCTAATTTATGGTAGTATTTAGTAGAATCTCAGGAATGTTCAAATTTTCCTTAGGAGATAAGTATCTGGTAGTAAAAAATGAAGTACAAGTTGACTGGGACTTGTAATGATGATAAACTGGAAACTGATATTCAGATTACAAAACAGAGACTTCTAGGTTGAACCAAAATAGCAATAAAAGTTTGGGAAGATTTGATGAGAAGAATATTGAGTTCATCAACAGAGGCAATCTTTCTACTGATACAAGTTATAACCCAGTCAGAACATCTCAATTTGTATATTTCTGTTTCATGATATTCCATAAATTCTCCTAAAAGATATGCCAAACATGCCGGAGACCTTTCTCTTGTTCTTTTAATATTTTATGGTGTGTTGACTAGCCTTTTCCTAGCCTTTTTAAAAAAAACTTGCCTGCTGATCCATCTCAAAAGTGAAAGAAATTCTAAGATATAGTTATTAAAATAGACCTTACGTCTGTGTGGACAGAATATGGCTCTAAATTTCCAACCCTGGAGAAAGGCTGAGCTTCACATTCACAGGGACAAAGACAGACTAAAAATTAATAAGTAAATGAGAACTCCCTTAAGGGAGTTAAGAGAATTAAGGTAATTAATTAATTAATTAATTAAGGGAATTCTACCCCATCCCCACCTCCAATTTCAGATGGTCAGATCTCTCAAAATAACTCCCCATCCCTTCATTACAGATTCACTGATCATTTTTTCTCTCTCAAAGTAGCTTGTTTCCTCTTCCTTCTTTCATATTGTTATCCCTGTCCCAAAGCCTTTGGTATGGTACACTTTCTTTATGGATGAAAACTATAGGGGCATCTAGGTGACGTAATGGATAAAGCACTGGCCCTGGAATTAGGAGTACCTGGGTTCAAATCCAGCCTCAGACACTTAATAATTACCTAGCTGTGTGGCCTTGGGCAAGCTACTTAACCTGGTTGCCTTGCAAAAACCTAAAAAATAATAATAATAATAATAAACTTTCATTGTCTTAAAATATCACCCGAAAGAGCAGTTGATAATAGCCTTCCTGTTTTCTAATACAATCAGTGGATGATTTTATTTAATCAACTGAACCTCTACCTTTCTAAGACAAATCACTAAAAGGGCAAAAGCTAGTTTTATTTGAATTATGAGATCATTCTACTCAGGAAGAAACCAGACTGGAATAGTTTTTAAAATAGATATATTTTCATTATCTTAACTTTTACAAGTCAACAATAATACATATAATTTTACTTTGGATAAGAGGTGCTCCTTCCCCAATTGTTAAGTACTTTAAGAGAAAGACATATTTCTTCTCATTCCTAGTGAAAAGTAATTAAAAACTAAAATCTCTGTTTTATTGGTTTATTTTATTAAAGAAACCATTCTAGCTTCTCTTCATTTCCCACTAGGCAATACTCCTTTGGATGAATGCCTTAGGCTAAGCATCTTCTCCTTTCACTTACCTTTTGTGAGTTGTCTACCCCTCCACCCCCATTAGATTGTTAGCTCCTTGAAGACATGTAATATAATCTCAGCATTTAGTACAGCCTTGACTCATAGTGTGACCTTAATAAATTTTTAGGGACTAGTTGCTTTCTGTCAAAACTGGTCAACAAAGTATCTTTTTTTAAATATATTTTTTATTAGCAGTTATAAAAAGTATATTGGTATCCTGCTCAGTATTATATCATAGAATGCTTGACCTAGAGTCAAGAGGACTGATTTGAGATCCAATCTCAAACACTGATCTTGGGTAAGAATTAACACCCTCCGCCTCAAGTTCTTCATCAGTAAAATGGGGATAAAGAATAGCACCTTCTAATATTGTTATGAGGATAAAATATTTGTTAAGTGTTTTGCCATTCTTAAATTGCTATATAAAACCTAGCTGTTATTATTATATAAATGAATTTCTTTTTTAAAAAATTTAAGACAATGGGGTCAAGTGACTTACCCAAGGTCACACAGCTAGGCAATTATAAAGTGTCTGAGGCTGGATTTGAACTCAGATCCTCCTGACTTCAGGGCCAGTGCTCTATCCACTGCACCACCTCGCTGCCCCCATGTCAATGAATTTCTTGTCAAAAGCAGCTGACTGAAGCATATCTGCTGCCCATTCCCAGACCTATGACTTGCCTGAGGCTGATCAGACTGTATGTATCACTTCCAGGATTTTCAAGCTTTCTCTGTGATCTCTCAGTTGTTATGCAAAACAATTTACTAAGTGAAACAGTAAAATGTCTCAAATCCTTTGCACTGGGGGCCCCCTGTTCTTTAGCCCAAATAATAAGAACACTGAGTCCAACCCTCTTTCCTGACTCCCCAGCCCTTGTAACCTGAAATCTCATTTGAAACTTCTTTTCCCTACTAAAGAGCACAATTTTTGCTCCATTAGTTGCCTTCTCATTGAGGTTGACATTTATAAATGTTTTGTATACATATAAATTTTATTCTTTGCTTGATTTTAATCAAGGAAAAACTGAAACATATGTGCTATCTATGATTTTTTACTAGTTTTTGCCAAAAAAAAAAGACCCTATGGATTTTTGCTCATCATTGACTGTGAATTCCTAAGTATTATCAGTCTCTAGCCACCTCCATTGTTTGACAAAATGTTCCTAGGTAAAAATAGCTATCTTTAAAAATCACATCCTCTCTAATTCAATGCCTTGTGGACAGATCAGAATGTCTTTTTCACAGCCTAAGGACTGCTTTAAAAGTTAAATTTTATGTTTGGCTTCTGACCTCATGGTATAGATTTTAAAAGTAAGAAAAATGAATAGGATTTTTGTTGTTCATGTAAGACTCTTTACTGTACTTTTTGTGTGTAAGGAAAGGCCAAAGCTCTACTTTCAGAATCCTTCAAACACTGTTTCAGTTGTTAGCATTTATGTTGGCAGGTGTTAGTAGTGAACCTGAAACCGAAAACACCAGAGAAACATACCCAGTGCTCAGGGATCATTTTCCCTTTTCCTTTTCTCTTTTTTCTTTTCTGATGAAAGAATCTGTATTTTTTTTCCACTTCCCACTCCCTCCCTTCTCTATTGCACAATAAAAACAATGAAAAATAAAATCTTCATAAGAATTATGCATAGTCAAAAAAAAAGCAACCTAAATTTTCACATTGGTCATGACCAAATATGTATGACTCACTTGGCATTTTGAGTCAGTCACCTCTCTGGGAGGAGGTCATCTTCAGTTTTCTGGAATCTGTGATTGTCACTGCATTGTTCAGAGTTGTAAAGTCTTTCAAAGTTTTTTTTCTTTATAATATTGTCATTGTATGATCCTAACTAGTTCTGCTCTCTTTATTCTGTACCACTTCATAAAACTTTTCTCCAGTTTCTTCTAAAACTATCAATTTTCATTATTTCTTATGGTTCAATATAATAATCCATTATATTTATATACTAAAATTTGTTTAGTCATTCCCCCAGTTTCCAAGCTTTTGCTTATGAAAAGATTTGTTATAAGATTTTTTTGTATCTATGGCATATATGTTTTCGTAAATATTGTTTCAGTGTTCATTCTTCATAGCTGTGAATCCCTGACCATATGTGTCCAATGACCACCCCAAATTTTATCCCAATGTATCTGACTTCAGATTCAGATAAACTTAATTAATGTATGGATTATTTTTCATTCTTTGTGAACACTGAGTACATTCCTATAAAAGGCATCCAGAAGCCCACTGATAAGAAGAAAGTCATCATTTATATCAAAATATTGACAATAAACTTTTTTGTGATAGCAAAGAATTGAAAGCAAAATTGATGCCCATCCAAGTGGGAAATGGTTAAAAAAATTGTGGCACATGAGTGTAATGGAATATTATCATGCTGTAATGACATTCAGAGAGGCATAGAAAGAGTTACATGAACTAACGTTGAGTGAACTAAACAGAATCAATAAAAACAATATACACAACTACAATAATGCAAACAGAAAACACTGCATTAAAAATAATCAAAATTGAATGTTATGAAATTATAAAAAACAAGCTTGGATAAAAAGAAGAGATATGAGAAGATATTCTTATCCCATTCATTTGCAGATATTGGATTTCCACAAGTATAATATTTTGCCTGTATTTTTTAGATTTTTTTTTTTTACTCAGGATTATTCTTATCTTTGCTGGGTATGATGCTTTTTCTTTTGCTCTTCAATATATAGTGTTCCAAGACCTATAGTCTTTTAATGTAGTCACTGCTAGGTTTGTGTAATTCTAATTGTGACTACTCTATTTGAATTGTTTATTTTAATTGTTGCTGGTAATATTTCATCCTTAATCTGGGATTTTTGAATTTGGTTATGTTATTCTTCTGTATTTCTTCCTAGGATCTCTTTCAGGGGGTTGAGCAGTGACTTTTCTCTGTTTCTACTTTCCTGTCTTGTTCTAGCACTTCAGGACAATTTTAATTATTTCTTATATTATTGTATCAAGATTCTTTTTTTTAATCATAACTTTCAGATTTTTTTTCTCGGTCTGTTCTCCAGAACAGTTGTTTTTCATATGAAATGTTTCACACTCTCTTCAATTTTTTCCCATCCTTTATATTTTGTTTTATTTCCTGATCTCAAAGCTTCACTGATGTCCCTTGCCCAATTCTAATTTTCAAAGAGTCATTTTTCTTGCATAAAAATCTGGATCTCAACCATGATGTATGCAGCTCCTCTCAGTAGTTTAGAGCTCTAGGACAACCCGGGGAGACCTGTTATGGACAACAGCATTCATATCCAGAGGAAAACAAAAACAAAAAGATAAAAAAAATCACAGAATCTGATTGGATACTATATTCACTTTAAAATTTTTCTTATATTTTTCCTACCTATCCCATGATTTTTTTCTTTTCCCCTTGGTCTTAATTCCTCATACACAAAATGATTAATATGTAAACATGTTAAGCATAAATGTACATGTACAAATTTTACCATATTGTTCATTGCTGAGGGGAGGGGAGGATGCTAAAAAAACATAAATATGCAAGTGAACAAATGTTGAAAAACTTTCATATTGTTAGAAATAGAGCTCCCCTCCCCCTCCCCTTCTGTTTTCCTATGTATATTGTGTACCATATGGGTCTCTTCAAACACCCAGAGGTAGCTGTTTTTATAGTATATATTGTTCTAATACAGCCCGTAGAAACTTAACCATCAGCATTTTCTCACAATATCATGTAACTGGAAAAATAAAATAAAATAAAATATCAATTAAAAAAAGAATCTAGACTACCTTTTCTAATTGGTTGACTTTTCATAATCTTGTTTTTCTTGGATTGTTCTTATTTTTAAAAAAAATTTCTTCAATCTTTCTTATTGGATTTTTAAAGTCTTTTATGAGTTCTATGAATTCTTTTTGGGCAGGTGATCATTTGACATTATTCTTTGGACAGAAAGAGGCCTTTTTAGCTTCAGTATCCTCCTCTGAGGACTCCTTTGTCAGCTCGGTTTTTTTCAGCAGTTTGTTATTATATACACCTTTAGTCCTGGGTTGTGAGAGCTAGTACCTCTGGCTTCAGGTCCTTCTTACTCATATTTTTTGAGCTTTGTCCTGGGCCCAGCATCTGTACTACTTTGCCCCTCCACGCCACAGCTGTGCTGAAAATGTCCTTATTCCCTGAGAACCCTCCAGTTCTCCCCTCTGGCCTGGAGCCTAGACCAAGAATTGAGTTCTCCTGCAAGTACCCACAGCTAGCAGCATCTTGGTACCACTCCGACTACACTAACCCAGTGTATGCTGGTCCCTTTTCAGGGGGTGATTGAGCCTGGGCAGACCAGTTGGGCCTGGTATCCCTTGTCAGCAGGGGTTATCTCACTCTTTTCCTATACATAGAACTCATTGGACTCTACAGTCAAAAATTCCTGTGGCTGAGACTATCCCCCAACCCAGCCTCCCCAGGGTTCTCTTCTTACAGTTTCAGCAGAGCTATCCTGAGGGTGTTTAGACTTTATTTGGGCCAAATCTCTCTCCCAGGATCTTTCTTTGGGGAAGACCACAATTCTGCCCCAACTCTTCTTTTTGCCTTCTACATTCACCCTGAGAAGCATTTTTGTCTTGTTTGTGGAAGGAATCTGGAGAACTTAGAATTTTTTTACCATCTTCCCAGAATCCTCCTTTTTCCACTTTTTGATTTGTTGATCAGTTATTCTGATTCCTTTCCTGTTTTTAACTTTTTTTTTCTTTTTTTTTTCTTTAAAATACTTCTGTTTTTTGGGATGCATCTCTGGGAGGGGAAAAGGGAGGCACATCGGGGGAAACTGCTGATATAAAAAAAACATCAATTAAAAGCATATTTCTAAAAAGGCATTCTTATAGAGAACATTTGCTTGGCTACCAGGGTAGTATTCAAGACAAATATCTATAATCCCTAACTTCACTATGTTGATCAGACCACAACTCATGCCCATAAATGCACTTAATAGGGTTTGTTTTATTCTATTAATTCTACTTTTTAAAATTCTACATGTCATTGTTTCTAAAATGTTGTGACCTTTAACTTATCAGTGGTCCTTCCATTGCTCTTTGAGTCACAAACCAAGTGAAGGAACTGTAATTCCAGCTATTATCCAATCTCCTATACTTGCTTTGCTTAGGACTGATAGTGATCTAGATTCACTAGGGTAGTCAGAAGTTTCTATAGTGGTTTTGCTCTGGTTGTCCAGTCATTCTATAAAACGTCCTTTTGGCTCTTTTAATTCTTTTTCTGGTACTGTTTAGCTTACCATTCCTAAGACCTCTCTAATGGTCAAGATAGTCCAGAGATCCAGATGGCAGGGCCCTCAATGTATCATGTAATCTAGAGATCCCAATGGGTAGGACCTAGAAAGTATAGCCCCCTCTACTTTTACAGCTACATTTCTGAGGTTTTCCTATAACAGGAAGCAACATGACAAATAAATTGCAAGGAGATGAACAGCTGTCTCAGGATGATCCAGCTTTAACTGAATGTTTATATTCTAATTAGTACCAAGGTCATGGATGCTTTCTTAAGGGTACTCAGCTAATAGTAATAGCTAAAAAAATTTAAAATTTCAGTTTACCAAGACCATTTCCATGCTGTCAAACCTGAGGGCAGAATCTCCAGAGATGATAGTCCAAGGTACAGAGTTTCCAGAAATAACAGTGAAGAATTTCTCTAGATTTGAATCAAGATGGGAGTAAAACTCTAAAGTCAACTAATGCTACTCTTGCAAAACACTGGAAATTTTTGAGCTATCCTGTGGGACATCAGGAAAGTGCAGAATGCCAGGGAGTGTGAACCTCTGTTCAGACCAGACCAAGATCTTGAATGTTCTCCTAGGCAACATTAGTTCTACCTCCCCTCCATCCCTTAATGAGGTCCTTACATATTTGGAGTTTGATTTATCCATATCAGAGTCCTAAGGCTTCCAGGGTCTTGTGATATAAGGATACACAAGAGAATAGAGAACGTGTCATTACAGTTGCCCTTGTTTCTAATTTTGACATACAACTGTCATCTTCCAGTCTTATTGTACTGTCCATGTCTTAAGACCTTCAGAGAAGGAGCTTTGCTGTAGATGACTGTATCAGCTCTGCAAAAACAAGACCCCCAAACCTAGCTCAGTCTGGCATATGGAACTTTTCCCAGAGACAAATATGGACACAAATAGAGACAGGAAGGGAAAGCCACCCTAGTAATCAAACCCTAACACAGCAATCATGAAGGAGCCTGATCTGGCTCTCTTACTCTTTCCTGCTGAAACAATCAGAAAGCAGCAGATTAGGGTTCATTGTCTTTTTACCTTTATCTACCTCATGCAGGCAGGCTTATATTGGGAAAGAAAGTGATGCTTTTTTTAGGATTTCTAGTAAGCAGTTGCCACCTTTCTCCCTCCAGAGTATACCTGCTTTGACTGACCACCAGATTGTGGTAAAAACCTATAGAACAGAAATTCAAATTTTCTAAGTTTGGGGAAGAAAGTTTGTTTTGTTTGTCTTTCATTTTAGAAGAAGACACCAACATCAGGAAGGTGATACCATGACAAACATGTGTGAATTGGATTTGACTGAGGGGGTCAAAAAAAAGTCATCAATCTCACTTTCTCCTCCAAAGCTATCTGGCTCCAGTGGCCAGATATGAGTTAGGACAACTGGAGATGGTCTTGGATGTGAGGCAATCAGGGTTAAGTGACTTGCTCAAGGTCACTTAAGTGTTAGAAGTTGTATTCAAAGTCCTGTCCTTCTGATTCCAAGACCAGTGCTCTATCCATTGCAATACCTAGCTGCCCTAAGGTGGGGAGGCCAGAACCCCAGATAGGGTAGTAACATCTTTCAGACTAGGCTAGTTTTTCCTTTTTGAAATCTTCCTGGAGATTTAACTGCCTTAATTTAGGCCATTCGACTCTCCTTTACTCACTTGGGTGAGAGGTCATGCTAGAAGGACAAAGGTCTGTAGCCTATGTACAAAAGCCAGGAACAGGAATCAAGGGCTGTTTCAGATCTGACAGGTACATTAGCATAGCCAAACTCAACCAAATGAATTCTGTATCTTTTTTGTATCTCTTTTCTCTGTTATAGCAAAGGACACCACTTCCTGTTGACTGTTAGATGGTCTATGAGTGTCTCCTTTCATTCTGAAACTGAACTGAAGCATGAAAAAAGTCTGAATCCATCCCAGCCTCCAACAGGTTAGTCTCATGCTGAACTGATCATAAGGGGTTCTGCTAAAATAGACCACTCTTTAGGCATGCTGTTGGACAAATGACATGTAACTTTCTATTAGTCATCATTGCATCATGAGTCATTGGAAGAAACCTGGCTATTTCAAGTAGGACAGTTTCGGAGGGAAAAAAAATGTACCACAAACCCTGGCTCTGTGGACATAGCAAACAACATTTTACTCCTTGCCTATGGATGCACAGAGCAGCAGGAAACCACAGAAAATAAATCAACCAAGGAATTCAGATGAGTTCAGTACATCATGCTTCACCTTCACCACCCCACAGCACCTCGCCAATCACCAACACAAGTGTGGAAGTCACTTTTCAAAACATGGTCAAACAAACCCTGCCACAGCCAGCCAGCCGTTAAAATACTCCAACACAATTGTCAAAACAAAGAATTATGTGCCAGTAAACAGGAGTCTGGGCTCAAGTTGAGAAATCACCTGGATGACAACCTGAAGGTTAACTTCTTGTAGGCAGGCCCAGTGTTGTCATACAAGAAGAGTGGCAGCAACTGGAGGAAGTCGAAAATGCAAAGCAATTAACCACAAGGAAAACATAGCTGGATATAAAGTGAGGAGGTTTCCAGCACTGTCAGCCACTGACAATATCAACCTTTGTGAGCTGTGAATTCCCTCTAAGTTCAGATAGGCAGTTGGCCTATTTCTCAGCAGTAGCCTCCCTTGTCAACATTTTCTTAAAAAGATTTGTCAAGCTTTTACCTGAACCCTAAGAAGAGAATTTCTCTGGAACTCGACTTGAATCAAAAAATATTTACCAAACTCCCTACTAGGTGTCCAGATTTAAGATCACTAGAGTGGCTGGAAAGGTTCAGACCCATATTTTAAACTCTACAGGGAACTGAAGCCAGGGCCAAATAAGTTCACATTGGGTAGCAGTGTGGCAGCAACCCTTACACCAGCTATTCATTACTAGAGGAAAGGGGAAAGGAATAAGCATTTATTAAACCAGGATGAGCTAAGTATCTTAAAAATATTTTCTCATTTGATTACTTAGGACTGAGTCTATCACTTATAATATACAAGAAGATCATAGGATTTAGAAGTAGAAGGGATCTTGGAGATCATTTAGTCTTTATAGTAAAAGTTTGGATTATTTCTGCCTCCTATTAATAATCAATGGAGAGACCCTGGGTTTTTTCAAGATGGGCAGTACAGATAGGATAAACATTCTCCTCATCCTGGGTATTGTTCCCCCACCCAACTAACTCAGGTTTGAGTCTTTGTCCAGATGACTCAAGATTGAGGGTGGTCTGGGAATAGAAATAATCTAGTCTTTGTTCAAGAGTGACATGATGTCACTCTTAGCCTCTCCTTACTGGAGTGAGCTCACTTTTGTTTTGAAGTCCACCTCTCATTAAGCTGTTAGCCAATCAGAATTGATTGTCATCTTCAAAAACATTCCTCTTCCATGGGCATATAAACTATGAGCCTAGTGCCATAAGAGTCTTTGGCATTCTAGATTCTAGCATTATTAATAAAGTGACTAATTACTCAGAAATTGTGCCTCTCCAACTTTTAAACATCACAATAGATAGGAAATTAAAATTAGACTCTATGATCTCAGAGGCCATTTCCAAACTTTAATGACCTGGGAATTCTGTGAGCCCCAGAGATGTTGAGTGACCTGATCATTAAGTAGGAGGCTCTAGATTTGAACTCAAATTCTTGAACTCCAAATCTAGTATTCTTTTCACTAGTCCATTCTATATATTTGGGTTTGAAGAAAAAAAAATCTCAAATAAATTTGGAAAATTACTTCTTTCCAGCCCATTAGGCCCCAGAAGGAGACTTGTTGGAGAACAGTTTATACAATAACAATAACATTATAAAGACAACTTTTGAAAGACTTAAGAACAAAAACTAGCCATTCCAGAAAACTCATGATGAAACATGAGTTTCATCCACCTGACAGGCATGACAGACATAGGGTACATATTGAGACAAATTTTTTGGACACAGTCAATGTGGGGATTTGTTTTTCTTGACTTGAAATCTGTCTCAAGAGCTTTTCTTTTCTTTCTTCCTTCCTTTCTTCCTTTTCCCCCAATGGGGTAAGGGAGGAAGAGGAAAAAGGTGAATAAATACAACTGGAGTCTAGTGCCTATGCAGATCCCATTAGCTTCCTCAGTTGGTGTCTCTCCACATGGAGGACTCTAAGAGATTGCTTGCAGGATAATTGTGATGTTGCATAAGGAATAAGGAAAGTGCCTTGGAGAGACTATGAAATAGATGTGGACATATAAATGGTGTGGTAGGGTAACCCATTTGGTAAAAGAGGTAAGGCTTGGGTCAGCTAGGTGGGGCAGTGGCTAGAGCACAGGCCCTGGAATCAGGAGGACCTGAGTTCAAATGTGACCTCAGACACTTAATAATTACCTAGCTATGTAACCTTGGGCAAGTCACCTAACCCCATTCTTTTGCCAAAAAAAAAAGATGAAGCTTTCTGCTTTTTTTTTTTTTTAGGTTTTTGCAAGGCAAATGGGGTTAAGTGGCTTGCCCAAGACCACACAGCTAGGTAATTATTAAGTGTCTGAGACCGGATTTGAACCCAGGTACTCTTGACTCCAGGGCTGGTGCTTTATCCACTGTGCCACCTAGCTGCCCCCTCTGCTTTTTTTTTTTAAAAAAATTATTTTATTTTTCAAATTACATGCAAAGATAGTTTTCAGCATTCCTTTTTGCAAGCTTTTGAGTTCCACTTTTTTTTTTTTAGGTTTTTTTCCAAGGCAGTGGGGTTAAGTGGCTTGCCCAAGGCCACATGGCTAGGTAATTATTAAGTGTCTGAGGCCAGATTTGAACTCAGGTACTCCTGACTCCAGGGCCAGTACTCTATCCACTGTGCCACCTAGCCGCCCTGAGTTCCATATTTTTTTACCACTCTCCCTTCCCTCTCCCCTCCCCATGATAGTATGTAATCTTATATAGATTATACATGTACAATCATGTTTAATATATTAGTCATGTTGTGAAAGAAGAATCAGAACTAAAAGGGAAAAAACACAGGAAAGAAAGAAAACACATAAAGTAAGTTTTAAACAAGTGAAAATATCATATTTTAGTCTGAAATCAGACTCCATAGTTTTTTCTCTGGATATGGATGGGATTTTCCAATTCAAGTCTTTAGTCCTTGATTACTGAACTACTGAGGGGAGCTAAGTTCATCATAGTAAATCATCACACAAGGTTCTCCTGGTTCTGTTTTCTTCACTCAGCATCAGTTTATGCAGTTCTTTCTAGGCTTTTCTTAAGTTTGCCCACTCATGATTTCTTCTTTTTCTTTTTTGCAAGGTAATGGGGTTAGGTAACTTGCCTAAGGTCATACAGCTAAACTAATTATTAAGTGTCTGAGACTGGATTTGACCTCTGGTCCTCCTGACTCCAGGGCCAGTGCTTTATCCACTGTACCACCTAACTGCCTCACTCATGATTTTTTTATTTTTTAAATTTTATTTATTTAAGTAATGGGGTTAAGGGATGTGCCCAAGGTCACATAGCTAGACTAGCTAGGCAATTATTAAGCATTTGAGGCCAGGATTTCTTTCTTTTAAAAAAAATTTTTTTTATTGAAGGCAATGGGGTTAAGAGTGACTTGGTCAAGGTCACACAGTTAGACAATTATTAAGTGTCTTTAGATTTGATCTCAGGTCCTCCTGACTCCAGGGCAAGTGCTCTATCCACTGCACCACCTAGCTGCCCCCTCAGAATTTCTTAAAGAACAATGGTACTCCATCACATACATATACCACAATTTGTTGGGCCATCTCCTGAATTTCCAATTCTTTGCCACTATAAATAGAGCTACTATAAATATTTTTGTACATGTGGTCCTTCCCTTTTTTTTTTATGATCCCTTTGGTATACAGACCAAATAGTGGCATTCTTAGATCAATGGGTATGCACAGTTTTATGCCCTTTGGGCATAGTTGGGGGAGGCTCTTTGACTTTAGAGGCATTAAATTTTTTAAATTAATTAATTAAAATAATAAAAAAAATTTTTACCTTTAGTGACTTATTCTTTGCTTCTCTTTGTTGCATTCACATCTAGGAAATTAAGTGTACTCCTTCACTCACTTTGGTGAGAGATCATGTAATAAGAGGGAAGACCTGTAGGCCTTCTGCCCCTCAAAAAAATGGGCCTTTCATTCATTCTTTTCTGCTCTAATTTCAGGAAATGCTATCTTTCATTTAATCAAGAGAATGAACCATAGGAATCTGGGAATCATAATTCAGACCAGGCTTTGCAACTAGCATTGTTGCCCAGAGGAGCAAGAAATACTCTTCAGGAGGAACCTTCAGGATCCCAACCCAGGGGAAGAACTCATCTGGCAGAAATGACAATTTGGGGGCAGCAGGGGCAGTTAGGTGGTGCAGTGAATAGAGCACGGGCCCTGGAATCAGGAGTACCTGAATTCAAATCCAACCTCAGACACTTAATAATTATCTAGCTGTGTGACCTTGGGCAAGTCACTTAACTCCATTGTCTTGCAAAAACTAAAAAAGAAAAAGAAACGAAATGACAATTTGGAACTTGATGGAACCTAGGTAGAAACTGAGCTAAGTCTGATCCATCCCTAAAGACCAAAGTAGTTTAGAGAAGAGTATGTCATGTAGGTATTGAGAGACGTTTGTACTTTGTCCTTGCTATGTCTTTGAAATAGCTATCCCTTTGTAAACAATGACCATAATTAAGTGATTAAATTAAACTATGGTACTAGCAAATCATCACTAACAAATGGGGGGACTCAACTGGCAGGGGCTTGAATCAATGACAGAGAAAGAGACGGCTTACAAACCCCAAAAGTACACTGGGGCCCTGTGGGGGAAATGTAGCCAAGCTGACCAGAATAGAATAAAATTAATTTTTTCTTAAAAGAGCTTGGTTATTTTCTCAAGACTCTGAGCAGGATAATAAATCTACATATCATTAAGTAAGGATCTCACCTTTCCTTCTCAGCACTTTCTTCAAAGGGTGATCATGTATGTGTGGGTAGATAATAATCTCTTCATCTTGTTCATTTTAAGAATTCTGAAACCAGCCTCTATTCTTACAATCCCAGAAAGAGAACACCTATGTAAAATAACTCTTTTGGTATTTTAATGGAACAAGGAGCAGGAAATGGGACAAGGAACTGCTTGTCTTATTCCTTACATTTATTTCAAGTGTAATGAACCAGTCATTTCCTGGAAGAGGAGAAGTATGGGGCTTAAAAAATTTCAGTTAATTAAACCCTTTTGTGACGAAGAACTCCAATCACTACTAAGGGAAGCAAGTGAGGCTCCATAGACAAAATCCTTCTGTGGAATAGAGGTTAATTGCTGCTTATTCTTTGCTTGGTGACTGGAGGATTGTTAACATCTTAATCCTCTTCATCTGGATAGTAGCAGGGTTTCAGAAAAAACTGCTGGCTCGAAAACAGGAAAGGGCTATTAAGAGACAGGTCATAGAGTGGAGGAAGGGAAAGAGGAGTGCTGAAAGAAAGAATATCACTAAGGGGTAAGAATTGGGGGATAGTATTGGACAACTTCCCTGATAGGTATTTACCCTCTAAGTGTTGAGGTTTCTAAAATCTATGACTTTCCCTAACCTCCTCTTCCATATCTACAAGATACAATAAACTCAATACCCTTTAAAAAATATTTCCCTCCCTAATAATATTACATTGATCAAACTTCCAATTAGCACTCTTTGTTTAGCACTTACAATGTGTAGAACATCTTATTCGGAGGAGAAAAGAAGGAGGGATTGGATCACAATAAGTCAGGCATTGAGAAGTAGCCTGGTATAGTAAATAAGAGTCAGGCTTGAAATCAAGAACTCTTGGGGTCAAGTGCCATATCTGACCCACAATGGCTTTGTCTTTGGGAAAGTCACTTAGCCTCTCAGTATCCTAAGAAATTTTCTAAGATTATAACTTTCCAAATAGCTGCTGAGATACATTGATAAAAAGTTTTCTTACTAAGAGTTTCCTAGGTAAATGATTATGAATCTGGATCCCCAGCCCTTAAATAAACTGATTATTAGAGGTGGGAAGAAGGGACATTGATTTTTTTTTTTTTTTTTAGTTTTTGCAAGGCAATGGGGTTAAGTGGCTTGCCCAAGGCCACACAGCTAGGTAATTATTAAATGTCTGAGGCAGGATTTGAACCCAGGTACTCCTGACTCCAGGGCCGGTGCTCTATCCACTGTGCCACCTAGCCAGCCCAGGAACATTGATTTTAGGTGTATGGGTGTACAGTCGTGATATAGGTCCAACATCCCATACAATTGTACTTCTCATTATTTTCCCTTCCTCTTCCTCTTTGTCCTCCCCTCTCCTCTCCATCCTCCCTCCCTCCTCCTCTTCCTTCTCTTTCTTCTTCTTTTTTATTACAGCCCTCTCTTCTCACAAGGGACTCTTGCATTTAACTCAAGTCTTATGGTAAAACATCAGACTACTTTCAATCCTGGGGGATCCCAACCTCCAAAAAAAGAAAGGGTCAGGCTTATCTTGTATGTATTGCCCTCACCTCATTGGGAAACTCTTTTAGTTAGAGATGAAATATGGCTCGTGTCTAGGTAGGGTTTTCTTCAAAAGAATGAGTATGATCTTTTTGAACAAATATTTAAAACATAAAATGATAACTGACCACTGTGATTATAATCCTCCTTGAAAGATAAAGACATTTGGTGGGTCTGCTGAAGAGTTATTTCACTTTTTTCCTCTAACCTGAATTGTTTGGGCATCTCACAAGTCTGGATTCCCTGATAAGCCAGGACATGGCTTATATTTTCTTAGTCCTTTTTGCTATAGTTTCCTTGCTAGCAAAACTTCAGGAACTCTAAATTGTTTAGACTTACAAAGCATCCATTAAGGTTGAAAAGTCCATCTCAGACTTAGGCTTGGGGAAAGAAATATAAAGTAGTAGAGGCAGACAAGGACTTGAGATCTAGTTTTGAGTTCACTTAGACAAACCATTGTTTTCATATCCATCATTGCATCTATGAAGAGGAGAGAAAATTTCCCCCACTGCCCCTATCACACTAGAAGTTCAAGGGAAAGCTGGCAAAGTCCTAAGCAATACATTTAAAGAAGAGAAGAGACTTCCTTGAAATCCTACCAATTGGGGGACTTTGGGCTCAGGTGCCAGTCACCCATTATGTGATTTTAGGGAAGTATCCAAGAAGCTCTGGTCTTCATGATGTCTTTTAGCAAAGGGCCAAAGTGCCATTCCACATGGGGTCACAATGCATGGCTAGGTCAAGAAGGTAATAATTGATTAGCTAACCCCTGTTATATTGTTGTTCTAACAATAGTAACAACTTATGTTCACATAGAATCTTAAGCTTTAAAGGGTTTTTTTTCTCAAAAAAACAACTCTTTGAGATGGGTAAACCAATAAAGGTTATGTATGACCTAAGTAACCTTACTACTTAGCAGCAAGTAGTGATAAAGACAGGGCTCTTTAGTCACTGTAGTACTCTGATTTGCCTCTGTTTTTGCATCAGTCAGGTTAGAAAGCTTCAAGAAGCAAAACTATAACATTATGTACATACTCAGGGCTATAGTATTACAGAGAACAAGCATTACAGAAAACATTGATCAGTAATGAGAAACAATGTGGATCACCATATACATTTATAGTTGGAAGAGGACAATAAAGACCAGAGATAAAGTAATTTGTCCAAGGTCACACAGGTAAGCAGAACAGTCAAGATTAGGATCAATGTCCTCTGATACCAAATCCAAGGCTCTTTCTAATATGAAGGTAGACTTATTCATAGCATTCGTTTCTTATCAACTAAATTACCCATATCACTCCCCTCAGTATAATCAAACTTATCTAAGGACAAAGGCTTGCCTTTGTGATTTCCAGATTATTAACAGTTCCCTCTAAGTTAGAAATTCTTCTTTTGAGAACATTTTAACCTTAGTATCTTAAAGCATCATTCAAAGAAAAGGCATGGGTATTTTAGGGCAGGAAAAAACTTTAACCTCTTCAATGCTTTCTGTAAGGTTTTTTTCTCTATATTATTATATCTCTTTTTACTGTGTGTATAAAGTTGATTTTGCTTCTTAAAATTTTGAAACAAGTACTATCTTTCCTTACTCAGGAATATAAATGGATTACATTGCTTGCTATAGAATATATGCACACACATACAAACATTTATACATTGCTATCTTAATAAATAAGGTGTTTATTGCTTTTTTAAAGATGAAGTTTATTTTCAATTGCCTGTGCAATCTTAACTAACATTTCACATGTAGAATTCTAGGAGGAAAAAAACTTATAAGCATTTCAGGGAGGTCTTTAATTCCTTACTTGCCAAATAATTGGCATTTAACCTGTATTAATTGCCTCTTTCTTTTTTGCTTCCTTATTTTAAAATCTGCCAAAAAAGATATTCTCTCTCTCTTTTTTTTTAAGGTTTTTGCAAGGGCAGACTAGGTTAGGTGGCTTGCCCAAGGCTACACAGCTAGGCAATTATTGAGTGTCTGAGACCAGATTTGAAACCAGGTACTCCTGACACCAGGGCCGGTGCTTTATCCACTGTGCCACCTAGCTGCCTCCCACCCTGCTTTTTTCAATAATAACTTAGTGAATACTTTGTCCATCTAAGCCTAGATTGAATCAAATAGCAACTGAAATTACCAATGTCTGTCAAAATCAAATAAAAACAGACCCCTCCAGGCCACATATTGACTTAGAAAATCATAAATTAACATTATGGTGTATTGTAGTTTTATTATTCTATTAAATATTTTCCTGTTAAATTTTAGTCAGGTTATGTTATGGGTGCAGAAGTTTTACAACTCTGCTCCAAATCATTCTTTTTGGTCCATTTTGAGTAAATCAAGGATTGTTTCATTCTTATCCTTTCATCCCCCTCCACCAGTAGCTATACTCAAAAATCTCAAAGTGTAGACTTCATAAAATAGGTAGCAGATAAGATCTTGCTATGTTAATCTCTTAATATATGTCAGCAATGAGACTTTTTCCTACTTGCACTAGATAGAAGGAATTTGCCACCAACCTTTATCACAATTTAATTCTCTCTCTCTTTCATTTTTCTCGGTCATTTGCATTTCCAGCTTTCCTTCTTTCTCTTCCCTTCTCTCTCTCTCCCCTCCTCTTTCTCCTCTGTCCCTTTTTTCTCCCTTGCTCTTTCTCCTGCTTTCCCTTTTCCTTTATATTCTCTTTTTCCTTTCCCTCTTGATCTGGGGTTGACTTACTCACCATCAACCTTTACCCATTCCAGAAGGTAAGGTTAGTTCCCTAGAAGGGATAGCCACATGGCTATGAATTACTTTGAGGGGTAATTCTGGTATAGGGATGCACTCATACTGATTTCCTCTGTATTTCTTGAGTTCTAATCAAAATATTTCACATTTCCACACACACACACACACACACACATATGTGTATGCACACATATGTTAAAATGATGCCATTAACTCAAACATGAAACAATTATTTACAAAGGAGACAAAAACTAAAAATAATTTTAACATTTGTTAATAAGAAGACAAGAAAGTAAAAATAATCAAAATATTATAGTCTATTCATACCCTGGGTCCTACTCTCCCAATATGGGTTAGACAAGCACACACAGAAACCTATTAGTGAAGCACATAAAAAGGGAAACTCATGTGCCCAGGGAAAATCACTACTCTAGGCTGCAGGCTTACATGTCTGTGGACTCTTTAGGGAATAGTTTGCACCATGTATCACCTGCCTTGCTTCTGAGCATTGATGCTTCCCTGCTGGACAAAGTAATTTCTTTGCTATTCTTGGGGCCACTGGAGCAGTATTAAATGATTTTATCTGACAACTGCAGCCTTCAGATCTGCAGAGCTTCCGGGTCAGCTCCCCTTGCTAGTCATTAAGGGAGAATGACAATGTTTCAATGAAAATCAGTTCCCTTTAATTCTAGGGCCTGCAAAGCTGTTCAGGTCTTGCCCTCTATAGATTTTGAGATTTCCCTTTTATTTGATCCAGAGAATCATAAAGAGCAATAGACACAAACCTTTAAGGGGTTTCTTCTTTCTCAAACTGTTGTTGACCTTAGAAAGCAAGTGCCTAGGCAGCTCAGGACCCCCTTTTCCACCAATCAGCTCTTTCAAGCAGCAAAACTTATCTCCAATCAGATCATCTCCCGACATCAGTAGCTGAATTGGTGACAGTTTCTATCAGCCTCTCAGCTTTGATGGCTTCTGATGTCCTAGAGTATGTAAGTAGCTTCTCTTAGGGGCTTCTCTGAACTCTTGCCCTTCATTCAGTTTCATTGATCACTAACCCTTGATCTAACATTCAATGTCTAAAATTAGGGCCTTTTCATGAGTAGTGATCTATTTCTAGGTTGAGAAATCTCAAAGTCACATCTCTGTCAGGTATAAACGAATGCATTAAAAAAAAATTCAAGCACTTATTGTGTTCCAAACATTATGCTAAGTGATGGAGACATAATAGAACAATCCAGGGAATATCTGTTCTCAAGGAACTCAAATTGGGGGAGATAATGCATAAAAGAATTCAACTGCAGAGTCCATGGAAAGACCTGGAAGATTCTAGGTTGTAACAGCTGGGCTGATGATAAGGTCAACAACTCCTTAGGCCATAACACAATACTGGACTATGACAAATAATCCATATTCTATAGACCATGATTCTATAATCTCACAAAAAACAGTTTTAGAGTTTCCTAGTAGTAACTTTTAAGTTCTGATGACAATCATATTTAAATTAACTATTAGGAAACAATGCATTATAGCTATCTCTAATATCAATGAATAATTTTGTCTCTGAATGCTTTCACTTAGATCCTGTAGATACTTTTATTGAAAGAGATGTTTTCTCTCAGATCCTCAGAACTGTATTTCTTCCCAAGCTGCTTTTCTCTGTTTTTCACACATAAATATTCTTTTTCTGTCCCTTTCAATAAACAAAATGTTCACCTAAGAAAGTAGTAATACTATACATATACAAATAGGGCTTCCATGTGGTAGTAAGTATTGGGCATCTAAAGCATATGTCCTACCCAGGCAAGTCTGAGTCTGGATTTGTGTTTGTTCTTTCCTGATCTAAATACCTATAGCAAGAAGGATGTATCCAGACCTGGAGGTAGTTGTGTGAGTTGTAAGATTATGTGAACCATCAGGTCAAAACTGAATGGTGACTGGAGAGGAAACTCTAGCAACTACCTCATAAATTAAATAAAGAATGGCCACTGGTATTGTAATTATCTTATATCTAGCATTTTTACTAGAAGACATATACCAGTAATTTTTTGGACAGTGCAAAATCAAGGTGAAACACAAAATATCTAATTAGCAGCCTTGCAAATTGCTTTTTGTTCTGATAGGATTTAAGTATCAGCTTTAAAGTAGCCTATAAAAATAGCTATAAATGACTGAATCCTGTCATAGTTATTCTAATAATGTGTATTATTAGTCTTATATATTTTGTACTTATGTCTGTAGGAATAAATTATCTTTACAATGCCTGATTTATACTTTACACTAAATATATTTTTACTCCTATTTTTCTGTGGGAATGTTACTGGCAATACTAGTCAGGACCTAAACTACATGTAAAATCAACCCTTGGGCCCTAGGTAAACTGAAGAG
Organism: Macrotis lagotis; assembly: GCF_037893015.1. Classification (NCBI taxonomy): domain Eukaryota; kingdom Metazoa; phylum Chordata; class Mammalia; order Peramelemorphia; family Peramelidae; genus Macrotis; species Macrotis lagotis. The sequence goes on along the minus strand of NC_133661.1, from coordinate 277,366,608 downwards.
TAGGATACAGAGAATCTAACCTTTTTTGTTATAAGCCAGATTCCCTTCAACTAAATTTAGGGCACCTACAAGCCTGGATACAGGAAATGAGCATACTGTCCCAGCTCCTGTGAATCTAATATCAGTTTTCAATTTTAGATATAGAATACATTAGTTGTCTCATCAGGTAAATACCTAATTGCTAACCCCATCCTTTCTTGTAAAAGGTGCCAAGTCTAACTAAAAGATTAACCAAGATATTGAATAGAAACATGGCAATACTAATCTCATTCATGAGATGATTTTCATTGATAGGAAACAAAGTTCATTATTAATTAGAGAAGCTGCAGGATTCACTTTTCTCTCAGTTCAACCATGACAAGTTTATATAGGCCAACTATTAGTTGAAGGCATTTTGCTGTAGGCAACATAAAGATGAATAAGACAGGAATCCTGCCCTTCAGGATATTTACAATCTAATTGCTACTTTTGGCAAGGAAGAAAGTTATCAAGAATCAGGTAATCACTTTTAGAGTTGGAAGGGATCTTATACATCATTAAGTCCAACTCTTCATTGAAAATATAAGGAAATTTTAAAAATCAAAGGAGAAATTAATAAAACTGAAAGCAAAAAAACTATTGAATTAATAAATACAACCAAAAGTTGGTGTTATGAAAAAACCAATAAAATTGATAAACCTCTGGTCAATTTGATTAAAAAAAAAGGAAGAAGAAAACCAAATTGACAGTATTATAAATGAAAAAGGTGAACTCACCACCAATGAGGAGGAAATTAAAGTAATAATTCGAAATTATTTTGCCCAACTTTATGCCAATAAATTTGATAATCTAAGTGAAATGGATGAATATTTACAAAAATATAAGTTGCCCAGGTTAAATGAAGAAGAGATTAAATACCTGAACAACCCTATCTCAGAAAAAAGAAATTCAACAAGCCATTAGTGAACTCCCTAAAAAAAAATCTCCAGGGCCTGATGGATTCACAAGTTAATTCTACCAAACATTTAAGGAACAATTGGTTCCAATCCTATATAAACTCTTTGGAAAAATAGGGAAAGATGGAACTCTGCCTAACTCTTTCTATGAAACCAATATGGTACTGCTACCTAAACCAGGAAGAGTTAAAACAGAGAGAGAAAATTATAGACCTATTTCCCTGATGAATATAGATGCAAAAATCCTAAATAAAATCTTAGCAAAACGACTACAAGTCATCACTAGGATAATACATTATGATCAAGTAGGATTTATTCCAGGAATGCAGGGTTGGTTCAATATTAGGAAAACTGTTAGTATACTCAATTATATCAATAACAAACCTATCAGAAACCATATGATCATATCAATAGATGCTGAAAAAGCTTTTGACAAAATACAGCATCCATTCCTATTAAAAACACTAGAGAGTGTAGGAATAAATGGACTGTTCCTTAAAATAATTAGCAGTATCTATCTGAAACCATCAACAAGCATTATACTCAATGGGGAGAGGCTAGAGGCATTCCCAATAAGATCAGGGATGACACACGGATGCCCATTATCACCACTACTATTCAATATTGTATTGGAAATGTTAGCATCAGCAATTAGAGAAGAAAATATAAAGAAACTGGGGCAGCTAGATGGTGCAGTGGATAGAGCACTGACCCTGGAGTCAGGAGTACCTGAGTTCAAATCTGGCCTCAGACACTTAATAATTACCTAGCTGTGTGGCCTTGGGCAAGCCATTTAACCCCATTGTCTTGTAAAAAAACCTAAAAAAAAAAGAAAATATGAGGAAACTGAGGATCATCGGTTCAGAGAAGGATGATTGGAAAGGATAAGGTTTACTTAAGTTAATGCTGAAATCACTGACCTGAAGAGGAGACATTTTATAGCACTTTTCATTACTGTAGTCACCTTGGACTTATTTTTTTTTCTTGAATTATTTGTACTAATCAGAGTACAAGAGGCAGATTAGGTATAATGGTCTTTGGCATTCCTAAAAGTCAGAGTGTTTAAGCAGAAAGCAGAGAACTTCAAAACAGACTGGAAACTACTTTGAAATGCTAAAAGCATTGGATAAAAGTAAGGTGTAATTACTATCAGACCAAGCCTAAATAGGTGAGTAATGAGGCAAAGAACAGTGGTTTATTAAAATTTTGTGGTAATTTTTGCTAAACCATATAAGAATTTCAACTATATTGTTACAATTGTATTATTCCCATCCTAAATGTAGAAATTTAGATGAAAGATTAGGCAGCAGGCTGATTGAAGTTAGGAAACTGTCCTCAACAAAACAAAAACTACTCTCCAATAAAGATCACAGCACAGAGCCTTTGGGGAAAAAGGGTTTGGAAAGCCTTTCTCTTTGATTCATTTTTATTTCTTTAACCATTCAGAACTTTGAGAACTGGTTGGATAGACATAGAAACATAAGCTCTAATTGTGGTTTTTCACTAAATAGTCACGTGACTTAGGGCAAGTTATATCACTTTTGATTTGCATTTTCCTTAACAGCTCTGGTTTTCTAGTAGTATGAATACCCTGTTTAGTGCAGCAAGGGGAGCTAGGGCAGTTGAGCTGTGGAGACAGCAAGGCAGTGGCTATAATCAATAGTCATTTGTTATGCACCAGCCTCTCTCCCATGCTGTGTTTACCCATATCTAATGCAGAAATCCAGAGAGAGACAAGATTTTTTCCTATATTATTTGAGACTAACCCTGATGATATTGCTGAAGCATAACCACAGTGTTGGAAGAGGAAGAAAGAAGACAGACAGGAGCTTGTTACAGCAGAATAGTTTGAGTGCTAAGTTCAGCTGTTCCTGGGAATTTTTCTCTTCATGTCTGTGTGTATGGAAGCCCCAGTGCTGTATGTTTTCTCTGAGGGAGGCCTGTATGTGTGTTCTGGTGCCAAATGGCCCAGATCTGAGGCACAGGAAGCACCAAAGGGATTTTTATGGTGAATGAATCTGATAAGGTCGGTGAGAGCAGTATTTTTGACAGTACTTTTTCCCTAGGGTGGGTCATTGTCAGGGGTTTGGAGGACCATGCTGGTCAAAGAGCAAAGAGAGATGGTGAATTTCCCTCTGGATGACCTGTCTTCTAAGTCTTCTTTCCAGGTTTAGAATTCTATTAAGTTCTGTAATGGATAAAAGTTACTGTCAGAGAGCTAATTTTTCCCTCCACTGAGGTGTCTTTCCAGACAATAGTCAACAAATATTTATTAGGAAATTGGGGCAGCTAGGTGGCGCGGTGTATAGAGCACCGGCCCTGGAATCAGGAGGATATGAGTTCAAATCCAACCTCAGACACTTAATAATTGCCTAGCTTGGGAAAGTCACTTAACCCCAATGCCTTGCAAAAAAAACCCAGACTATACCTAGATTTCTTTTTTTAGTTTTATTTTTTAGTTTTTGCAAGGCAAATGGGGTTAAGTGGCTTGCCCAAGACCACACAGCTAGGTAATTATTAAGTGTCTGAGACCAGATTTGAACTCAGGTACTCCTGACTCCAGGGCCGGTGCTCTATCCACTGTGCCACCTAGCTGCCCCTATGCCTAGTTTTTTTTTTAAAAAGAAATTGCTACGTTGTACCAGGCATTGGTACAATGAGGATATCAAGAATAGTAAAAACAGTCCCTGCCTTCAAGAAGTTTATATTCTGATGGGGAGAAAACTTGTAAATATTTACATAAGTATAGGACTCATACAGAGCTAGTGTAAAGCAATTTCAGAGGGAAAGAGGATCTAGAAGACTGAGAAAGGCCTCTTGTAGAGGTTTTTATTTGAGCTGAGTCTTGAGGGAATTCAGTCAGGGCAATGAAGAAGTGTAGGTGAGGGGAGCAGTGAATTCTGATTCATCTTCATTCTTTCTGATGATTCCTTTGCTGCCAATCTTCCTTGCTGCTTTCTTGGCAGCAGAGTAGACCACAGGTTTGGTGTCTGCCTCCTTTTTTATCTCCATAAGATTGTGTTAACTCTAGAAAAGCCAGATGCTATCATTTGGTTATATATCTCTCTAGAGCATGTTCTTCATGGGCAAACAAAACCAGAAGAAGTAATAAAGAGAAAGACAAATCTTTTTTAATGAAGTTTCCAGGTTAGATTTGCAAGCCTAAATTCACCAAAGTACCCAGAATTCTGAGGACTTTATGACATTGAAAAAATATTAAGACTATTGAATTTTAAGCATGAAGATAATAACTAGTATTTATGTAATTCTTGAAGGTTTGCAAAATATTTGAGAAATATTACCTTTTCCTTAAAGCACCTATTGGGGAATAGGTGCTATTATTAGCCAGTGGTACAGTGGATAGAATTTCAGACACGGAATTAGGAATTTCTAAGTTCAAAAAACAGTTACAGAAAATTGCTGTGTGACCCTGAGCAGCTCACTTAACTTTTTCTATATCAGTTTCTTCATCTGTAAAATGGGGATAATAATGGCAACAACTGCACAGGATTGTTTATGTGAGGATCAAATAAGATAATATTTGTAAAAGTAGATTGCCTGGTACAGAGTAGGCCCTACATAAATGTCTATTCCCTTCTTCTTCTTATCTTTATTAAGAAAAATTATCTTTATTAAGATAAAGAGATAGAAAAAAGTTAAGTGACTTCCCACACAGCTAGTAAGTTTGCTGAGTCCTGATTTAAACTTAGATCTTCCTGACTCCCAAGTCCAGTGATCTAAAACATTAATATAAATTCAGACATTGTCCTGCTTGAGTGAGAAGCATCCAAACTATTAGAATCCTTCAAGACATGTTTCTATTGTAAGATATTTAGAAAAGTTACATTTATAGGAATCTTGAACAAGGAAGATTTCAAAATATAATGAAACATAGATACACAGTTTAGAATTGACATTCTATTTCAGTTAATATAATGTCTTGGAGCGCTAGGGGGTGCAATGCTTAAAGCACCAGCTCTGGAGTCAGGAGGACCTGAGTTCAAATCTGGTCTCAGACACTTAATAATTACTTAGCTGTGTGACCTTGGGGAAGTCACTTAACCCCAATGCCTTGCAAAAAAAAAAGTAGAACAAGTAGTTCAATCCCTCTTTGACCCATTCCCTTCAAGGATTCCATGCCTCAATTGGTCATAGGTGTCCCAAAGTACCCTAGAGACAGTCTTTCTTTGATCAATGTTTTACCCTTCAGGGATGGGGAAAGAAAGTTCTCCTTTTAAATGAATCTCTAATCCCTTCAAATAGATCTATCAAGAGCTCCTAGCTTTTGTCCTTGGCCCTTCCTTCAAGGAAGGAATCCTTCCTGATTTGGAAAGAGGGAAGTAAAAAACTATTGGAATTGTTAAAGAAAAAATGATGAGGTTTCTCTTTTTTATATTTGCAAGGAAAATAGGGTTAAGTGGTTTGCCCAAGGCCACACAGCTAGGTAATTATTAAGTGTCTGAGGCCAGATTTGAACTCAGGTACTCCTGACTCCAGGGCCAGTGCTCTATCTACTGCACCACTTAGCCACCCTGAGGTTTCTCTTTTTAAATGATCCAAAGGCTAGAATAATTTGAAAATTCTTTCCTCACATTTCCAAAAGGGGGAGCAAAGGACTTTATCTACTTCTATTGCATCAAAGCCATTAACATTTCTCTCCATTCCAGTGATCCCAGGAAATGTTCCTTTGCACCTTATGGGATGTCATCTGAAGAGATTTGCAACCTTTAGTTCAAATGGAAAAGCTTCAACTTCTGAAAAGGTGATGAATTCAACTTTTCCAGGGACTGGGATTATAGATTGGAACCTAACTCAGCTTTGAGTAATTGCCAACGGTGCTAGACAATAGAAGGGAAATAAGGAAAATGTAAGTTTTTTAAAAAATTACACAGTCTAGTTCATAAACCTGTCAAATGCTTATTTTGTTTCTTTCTATGAGAAAAAACAATAAAGTGGTGAAAAAAGTGCTGGATTTGTAATTAAGAGATTTGAGTTTAAATCTGGACTCTCACATTTCTAATTGTATGACCTTAGACAATCCCCTTAGGTTCAGTTTTCTTATTCATAATGTACTATTGTCTATAGGGTTTTTGTGAAGAATGACCCCTACAAACTCTAGAAATTCCATGTGAAGGTGAGTTGCTATTATATATAACTCTGTTTTGAATGAAAGGGACTACTATCCTAACTTTAAAAGGTCACAGTTTTATGTGGTTCATTATTAGGTGGATCCAGGTATAGTTACATTGAACCATGACTCTCAGACACAACTGTAACATGCTCTCTGAGCTCACTATCTCAGTTCTCACTCCCATTGGCAATTTGGGAATCAGAAAATGATTAACTATTGTCATTTTAGGGTTCTAGGAGTAATTCTGATGGGTTGTGTTCTGGAATGACTTATCTCAAGCCCCTATCTTGTGTGGTCACCATACCAATCAACCAGCTGACATTAATTAGCTATTCCAGAGAGTCATTACTCTGAAGCATAGTAAGGCCGAAGTTAGAAAAATGTCCTCCAAACTGAAAGTGAACTTTCTCCTCTGCACAGACAATCTCATGGAAGATTGAACTCATATTTAAAGTACAAAGACATGAGGCACACATATAGTGAACATGTGAGACTGAGATACCTCTTGACCTTGGGAGTCATCTAATGTATCTTCCAAATTCACTGACCCTCCAACTTAGAATATTCATTCTCCTAAAATCAAGTAAAAGAAAGAAAAGAAACAGAAACACCATATGTTCAGAGAAAGAGGACAACAGAGTGGAAGATGGGGATACTGATGCTCCTTTGTTCAAACAACTCACAATAGTTCTTGATTCACTCTTTGCTAGTAAGAACAACACAAAAAGGCTGAAGGACAAGGTTGTCAATCTTTTGTATGCAAGTTCAATTTACCTGTTTACCTTCTGAGTCATAAGTCCATCTGACTTTGAAGACAGATAGAAAGAGATAGTTCAGTTTTTTACACATTGGAAGAATTCCTGAGTTATTATGGCCCAAAACTGACTTTCAGTTTCACATGGTAGATTGGTAATAGTTAGGGAACATCTATGATGCTGTAGTGGTCTGTGCTCTCTCAATGCAATAAGAATATCCATACTCTCAAGTAGATATGTATTCTCATTTATTTGAGTATTCCCTCCCACTTTATTGGAGTCAATCTCTTGAACTAGGGCTTCTTTTTATGGAGTCAGGCATGCACATGTTAGCCCTAGAGAGAAGTATGTGCTTTTACTTCTGGAGAATTTGTACCATCTCAAGGACCATGTTCCCATGATGAAATCTGTGTTTTGGTCCCTTACTAAAGGGCCTGGTAAACCAGAGGCTCCTAGTTATTCTGTTGGTCCCAGGAAAAGGCCATAGGCAGTGTGTCAAAGAGTATTTGATGACTGAACCAAAAAGACTCTGTAGGTTTAAGTGAAGAGGGTAAAATATCCATTCTCTAGGTTTAAATGAAGACAGCAAAAATCTGTCCCTCTCTTCTTTGCACCTGATTATATGACTTAAGAATTCTATGAACTCTCTCCATTGAATTTCCCTTGGCAGTGAGGGGATTTCTCTCCTCCCACAAAATAACTAGGACAGTTACCCAAGCCTAGCAATTATTACATGTGCTGGCTGGTGTGAGCCTAAAATTGGCCCTCAAGTCCCCAACTGGCTCTTCTGCTTTGCTTTTTTTTTTTTTCACCTGAACACAGATGACTAAATAGCAACATGACTGTTTCTAAACTTGGGGACTATCTCATTAGCTCAAGAGTTCCCAAGTCTAGATGTTGACTGGCATTGAAGGTGCCTTTTGCAACTACAGCATTTTTAGAAGGAGATAATCTCCAATAAGAAATTGGATCATTCGGGAATCCTAGACTCCAAGTCATGACCAGGCTGGTCATAAAATCTGGACTTTCAGTTGTTCGGGAGTGCTTCACCACAGGAAAATATAATGAAAGTGATGAGTAATATGCAATTTTGGATGTGTTTATTGGCTACTATAAGTCCTCTGAGATGGTAGGGTATTTGTCAATTTGAACTTTGAGTCTTTTAATAGTTGTCAATTCAAACTTCCTGAGTCTTTAGATTTTTAATCATTCCTTTTCTTGTGAGGAAATAAATAGTTGTCCTATTTTGTACATGGAATAACTTTTCCAAAAGGGACATCTATTTAAGAGATTTCTCTAAGGCATCAGGTGGCATAATGAACCAGAGAAAAAAGTCTGAAACTCCTCTCTTGGGGCCAGATTCCTCATAGGACTGAAACCATGTCCACTTGAAACCAAAGCCATAGCCCTAGGAGAGGGCCCCATCTACTTCCCAGACCATAGGTGATAATGTGATATAAATTGGAACCCAGCCATACCTGTCCAAACTACTTAACACTTATCCATGTCCTCCCATAAGTTCACCAAACTAGTTTAACGACTAGTTCTCACAACCGCAATCATATGATATACATGATAAACTTTTGTTTTTTGCTTTTTGCAAGGCAGTGGGGTTAAGTGACTTGGCCAAGGCCACACAGCTAGGTAATTATCAAGTGTCTGTGGTGGGATTTGAACTCAGGTCCTGACTCCTGGTGCTGCATCCACTGTGCCACCTAGTTGCTCCACATGGCAAACTTTTAAATCTAATCTGCATTTTTTAAGTCACTCTTAAAAAATCTATTTATTTATTTATTTTATTAAAGAAAGATTTATTTTGAATTTTACAATTTCTCCCCAATCTTGCTTCCCTCCCCCACCCCCACAGAAGGCAGTCTGTTAGTCTTTATATCATCACTTTCTTAAATCTAGACAATCAATAAACAATAAATTAAGCCTTTGCCAATTTCTGAGGTGCAAATGCTCACCGTGAAAATTCAACAATCAGCGCTAAGAAACTAGTTTGAGCTGCTCCAGCACACTCCTGAATACACTCAACATGCTAAAGGACTGTCTCATTTTCTCTTGAAATCACCAGGACACTCTTGGAATACATCTTCATTATCCCTCACTGTGCTGTGTGAGCAGTCCATCTTCTTTTTCACTCATGTATCTTTAATGGCATTCTGTATACTCTTGCATGATATCTCTGATAACTCATTTTTAATTCTTCAGAGACTGTTGTGTTCCATGACTCTGAACAACACAGAAGAATTTTTTATTTGGCCAGAGCTAAGACTTCACTTTTAGAGGGAACTACTTTTTACCCTTGCAAATCTGTAACTACTGTGATTTATAGCCTTAGAGTTGTCTGAAACACTGTGAGAGGTTAAGTAATTTGTTAAAGTCATATAGTCAGTATTGTAAGAGTTGGTTCTTGAATACAGGTTTTCTATTCACTAAATAAAAATAATAATAAAAGTAAAATAATAATAACTAACATTTAGTAGTTCCTGCTGCATATAGACACTATGCTAAGTATTTTACAATTATTTTATTTGTTCTCTCAACAACCCTGGGAAGACTGATGTTATTACCCCATTTTACAGACGAGGAAACTGAAATAAACAGTTTAAATGACTTGTCTGACTCTAGGCATAGTGCTTTAATCATTGTGTCTCCTAACTGCCTCATATTGTTTCACAACTCTAAAATACTTGGGTCTTTGTTTCAGGGAGAATGGTGATTACTATTTTCAATTGTGTCTGACCCCATTTGGGATTTTCTTGGTAAAGATATTGGAGTGGTTTGCCATTTCCTTTTGCAGTTCATTTTTAAAATGAGGAAACAGAGGCAAACAGAGTAAAGTGACATGTCCATACAACTAGTGAGTATTGGAGGTCAGATTTGAACTCAGAAAGAGGAATCTTCCTGATTCCAGGTCTAGTATTTTATCCATAGCCCATCTAGCTGCCCTCAGAATGGAAGTGGGGGACAATGAAGAACCTTGAAATTTCCCCAAAGCAATCTGTCCTCTCTTCCTCTTATTTCATTCTGAGCCCAACTCATTGTCCATTTACTCTGTCTCTGTCTCTGTCTCTGTCTCTGTCTCTGTCTCTGTCTCTGTCTTTCTCTGTCTCTATTTCTTTCTCAAACATACACACTCACACAAAATATATCCATATATATTCATATATATGTATATGTATACACACACACACACACACACACATATGTCCTAATGTATATACATCAATGTAACAAACTCTGCAGTTTTATCACCTAACTTCATGTCAGAGTTTGGACAATGGACATTCTTCATTCACTTGAATTCTCTGTATGAAACAATCATATCAGTCTGCATTTAGATGACACTGTTTCATCAAATCTAGATTGACATAAAGCCAGAGTGTGGCTCATAATACTGCACAGTTATGACTTAAGACTCAATGACTTCCCCAGCAGCAATAGCTTTTGTATCAGCCCACACATGGGGTAAAGGGCCCTGTGCCAGATGCTGCCATTGCTGATAATACAAGAGAGGCAGATACTTCTTGCATATTTGGTGTTTGCAAGCTTCCATCAAATCTTCCTCCCTTCCTCTGAACCTTTAGATTGAAGAGAACATCATTATCCAAATTATCAAAGTGGATAATGAGAGAGGGAGACTTGAGTACCCCCTCCCTGAATAGCTTTTTCATTCTCCCAGGATGCAAGTTCTGCTTCCCACTTGTCCATAGTTTAGGGACTCATCACCTTTTACCAATATTATTACAACAGTCTCCTAATTAGTCTCCCTGCCTCAAGTCTCTCACCATTCTAGTCCATCTTATACACTGTTAACAAAGTTATTTTCCTTAAGCACAAATATGATGATGTGATTCTCCTCTATTTAAATTGTAAAGCTCTTTACAACCTCACCCCATTCTATCTTTCCAGCCTCCCTGAACATTGATTCCTTTCTTGCACTCTCCAATCCAGCCAAACTGGCCTTTTTTGGTTCCTCCTCATGAAACTCAGTCTCCTTTATTTGTGCCTTTGCAGAGACAGTCAGGGTCCCAACACTGGGACACAGTCCCTTCTTATCTCCACCTCATAGAATCTCTCTCTTCCTACAAAATGCAGTTCAGTCCCCACCAACTTCTACATGAAGGCTTTCCTTAGTCCCTCAACTATTAATGTCCTCCTTCCTAAAACACCTTGTATTCAACACACACACACACACACACACACACACACACACACGTATATCTACACATACATACATGTGAGTGTACATAGACACACATGTATTTTATGTACAAGAGATACATAGAACAAGTATACTATTACATTCATATGTGTATATACATATACATATACCATAACATTTAATATCTACACAGTATATATTAAGTTCTTTGTGTGCACATACACATATATAAACACACATACATATTATATATCATACACACAATATAATATTATGGACTAATATGAAAATGACCTATATGTATATATAGGAGATCCCTAAATCATATTATATAAAAATATATATAATAACATATAAACTAATATATATATTTGCAAGGTATATCAAAAATCTTTAAGCTTTAATAGTTAAAAACATACTAAGGCTTTTAAAATATCATACTTTATATTTATGCCTGATATATTTTATGTATATTTCTTGTGTGAATCATAATTATCATTATTATTATCATCATCATCATTTATATCATTATTATAGCCAGCAATACTATAACACTTTAAAATTTGAAAAGTGCTTTATATATGTTAATTTGTTTGATTCTCACAGTCCTGGGAATCAGGTGCTATTATTGTATCCATTTTTCAGAAGAGGGAATTGAGACATAGAAAGGTTAAGAGGTTAAGAAAGGTAAAAGGATTCTATAAGTAGTGTCTCTGGGCTAAGATTTGAATTTAGGTCTTTCTGACTCCAACTGCTAGACTCTCTAAGAAAGGACCATCCTTTATGATTTTTCTCTCTCAGCACATTCACTTTTGATCAATGTATAACTTGGAAACAATGTAAAGATTATCAGACTGCCTTCTGTTGAGGAGGAGGGTGTTGGGAAGGGAGGGTGGGGGAAAAATGTGTAAAATTCAAAACCTTATCTAACAATGATAGGTAGAAACTACTATTGTATATTTGGAAAACAAATAAAATATTTATATAATAATAAAAAAAAAGAAAGGGCCATGCTAGTTCTTTATTGTCAAGAGGCATTGTTTCATTCTTTGTACTTTCCCTTCACCTGACTTATTATAGGCTCTGAAAAAATACTTGTTACAATTGTAGTAGAGCTAAAACTGGGGTATGTGGGAGTGGGAAAAGGAGATATGGATGATTCTGTGTTGCTCCTCACAACTGCAAGTGTCACTCTATGGTGTTTGAATTCCAGTGTTACAAAGTAGTTAGAAGAGAGGGATAGGAGTGCTCATTTCTATTCAATCGTGGGATTTCCAAGTGGAAAGGCTGTGTGAATATTGCGCATGTACATTATGTTTGTCCATAAGGACTCTATCTAGATGTATTTCCCAGGGAGTCAGGAATCAAGAGGCTAGAATCTCCTTAGTCCAGAAGCTTTGACTGCTGCCAGGAAGGGAAGCAAGAGTCTGGGCTCATGAGGTTAGCCAGATATTGCTATCTAGTGAGAATAATTTTTTTAGATTTAAACTATACTCCTTGTCAAGGGCAACCAGATGGCACATTGGATAGAGCACTGGTCTTGGAGTCAAGAGAACAGGAGTTTGAAACCAGTCTCAGACATTTGGCTTTTACTAGCTGAGTGACCTTTGGCAAGTCACTTCACCCTGATTACCTCAGATCTAGAGCCATCTCCAGTTGTCCTGATTCATATGTGGCCACTGGACTAGATGGCTCTGGAGGAGAAAGTGAGGCTGATGACCCTTCACTCAAATCCAATTCACATGCTTGTCAAGATATCACTTCCTGATGTCATGTCATATCACTTCTCCTTGTCATTCTTCCTTTAATGGGAAAAAGGTATTCCAAGCTATATATTTAAAGGCTTGACTCCCTCCTAAATGCCAGTTACATCAAAACTATCACACATAGTAAGCAGCTAATGAACTCATTTATCCAAACTGATAGCAAATGTTCCAGATTGCCATGGCTTTCTCTTTTTATTGTAACTTTATTTTCAAAACCCGGATAAAAAGAATTAAAATAAATGACAAAATTGATTAGTGGAATTTAGAACAACCACGTTTCTACATTTGTAACAAAGAAGAGCTTTCTGAATTGTCAGCATAGTATGATAGAGTCCCAATCAAGAAAAAAGATAAGAACAATGATGTTATGTAACCACAATGTCTCCAAGGGTCAATTTTTCTATCCTTCAGATTCCAGGGTCATCTCCATAAATGGAATCTGGAACCTCATGTGACTCTTCTTGGTACCAGAAACAACAAGGATCTTTCCTTGAACAAGCTCTCATCAACTCTACTCCTTAAACAGGCAGAATGTTGTGAAAAGTAGGGAAGAGGGGGATGAGAAGGAAGGTCAAATGGAAATGATACATAAATACTAGACTCTTCAGCTTTGAAGAGCTGGTTAAAATTATGGGATCCCAAAAACTGCTTCCAAAATGTAATAGTAGTGGGTAACAATAAGGTGTCTGCCAAGATTGTGATGAAGATGGTGGGGAGATTATGGTTGAGATGGAAGGGAAGAGTGGAGAGGGAGGAAGAAACTATAATAATCATAATCATATTCACTAACTCCAATATAGCATTTTACATAACTCATTTGATCATCATAACAACTACTGACATAAGAGCTATTATTATCCATACTTTGGAGGTGAAGAAATCAAGGGTGAGAAACCACACAGATAGTCAGAATGCAAGATAGGATTAGAACTCAGGTCATGTATATCCCAAGCCCAGTATTCATTTCATACCACTGCTTGTGAATGAAATACTAATTTCACCATTTTATAGCAGGGATGGAATGTGGTTGTTGGGGAGAGGGAACTGCTGAGGAAAGGACAGGTGGGTGAATAAAGGAGTGAGAGGAACTAACATAGATAGCTGGGAGAATACTTCTTTCCCCAAAGGTTATCTTCTCAGCATAGCCCAACTCTTGAGGCAGAGGTGTCAGGAGATATGCTCTATAAGGGCAGAATATTCATTATACTGTAATGGCCAATAAACTCCACAAACTTGAAATATTTACTTTTAGAAAAAAAATGGCAGATTTCTCCCAAACAGTTCAATATATTTTAATATGATAATTTTGTATAATTATTTTTCTTATCTTCTTTCAAAATGATTTCATTATAGAAATGCAACTTATATTGAAGCTGGCCCACATTTTGGTCATTTCAATAAAAGCCTAATATAATACAGTTTGTCAGTAATAGGGCGATTGAAGAGTGTTACTGTATTTCCTATCTAGAAGGAAAGCTAGAAAGCACCTGGGCAAAAAAAAACAACAAAACTTTGGAGGGAAGAAGTTCAAGTCCCACCATGGTAAGTGTCATGAATAGATAGTGAAGACAGTCTTGCCCACATTTTTCTATGGAAGTAGGGACAGAGTTGGGGTGGGAGAAGTGAATAATAGTGACAGTATCCAGAAGGTAGAAACTCAATACTTCAAAGGACTCAATCAACTCAGGGACTGTGATTCCTACAGATAGAAAATATTTCTCCCATACCAGAACCCAGAGACGAAGCCCTGTTCTCCCCATACAGTTACCCTTCAGGTTTCCTATTTAAAAGAAGCATGTGAAATTCTCATATACTCTCTTTCCAATTTACCCAATACTCTCTATGATTTAAGAGAACTGCTAAAGTCAACAAAATTAATCATCCTGGTCATGGCATTCTCCATATTTATTCTGGTTGGTCCTCAATGATTAGAAGTACTAGTTCATACTTAAAGTCTTTCTAGTTCAGAAGGACTTTCTCAAGTTTTCTATTTCACTGACATAGCCTTTAGAAATCTAGAATTTGCCCATAAGGTGTTAACCTAAAATTAGAATCTTAAAACAGAGATAAAATAACATAAAAACAATAAAGAAAAATAGATTAGATACAAAGTTTTATTTCTCTGGGAATTACCCACCACCATTTTCTAATAGAGACCATCTCAGAAAGATCTTGATCTGAGGGAGATCAGAAAATTTATACAGTAATAAAGAAGAGGAACAGAATATACATTAAAAGTAGACAAAATCTTAAACTTGCCTGGAAACCATTCTATTACTTGATTTCAGCTGACCATACTTCTACAATGCTATTTTCCTTGAAGGAAGTAACATTTTTTTGAGTTTAAGTACAAAGAGGGCAGAGTGAATACTTGTTTTTGTAGTCTAAAGGTGGACTGATTCTTTCTAGATGTAAGGAAGGCCAGACAAGATTTTCTTTTCAAATTATAAAGGGATTAAAAATGGCAGGACAAGTCTTCCTCTCAAAGTCTAAAGAGGACACATTCCATTCCTCACAATAGCTAAGAAAAACATCAACCTTTGACCAGGAAAATAGTTTATAATAATTATTATATTAACAAAGGAAGACAATACATAAGAATAGGACTTTAGGGGGAGGATTGTACACATTCTTTTATTTCAAACCAAGTCAACAAATGTTACTTAAGTATCTACTACATGCCAAAGACAGTGCTAAATGCTAAATACAAAGAGAGACAAAAACATTGCCTATTCTCAAGGAATTTATGACAACATGCAAACAATTTTGTGCTGATGTTCAATCATTTTACTTGTGTAAAAACTCTTTGTGACCCCATTTGGGGTTTTCTTGGCATACATACTAGAGTCATTTGCCATTTTCTTCTCTAAAACAACTGTGTATAAACAAGATATATAATTTATCTAATTGGAGATAATCTCAGAGGTAAGACACTAGGTTAAGGAGGACCAGGAAATGCTTCTTGTAGAAAGTATGATTCTAGTTGAGGTTTAAAGGAATTCAGGGAAATGATGAAGTAGAGAGGAAGAGAATTCCAGGCATGGAGGAAAGTCAGTGAAAGTTCAGAGTAAGGAGATATATTATCTTTGGGCACAGTTGGATTTGCAATGTGGAGAATAATAAAATCTTAGATGGGGAAAAAAGTAGATAGCTGGGCTTACAATCTTCCCACAAGCCTCTAGCCAATCTCAAAGCTTTTTTCAAAATTATTTGCATAATTATTCAGATTCAGTCTTACCCTATCAAAGAAGAGAGATAATTCCGTATCCTTCAAAAAATGGGCCTCAATCAGCACAATGCTGTCTAATCTTTGTTACCACCTGACCTTCTGGAAGTAGAAACTTTGCAACTCTTGCTTTGGGAAAAAAAGGAAGACTCACTGAAATCGAGGGAGACTTCACACAATTATAGTCTCATTCTGGGTGATGAAGACTTGTACCAAGGATGGTATTGTTGTTTATCCTTTGTTTACCTCAGAAAGATGATGCCATGACCTGCAAGTGAATTGAATTTAAATGTCACCAACCAAAATGTCACCAAAATTTAAAGTCACCAACTTCACTCTCTCCTCTGGAGCCATCTGGGTCCAGTGGCAATATATTGATCAGGATGACTAGAAGTGGCACTGGATGTAGTGGGAGACCCTGACTTTTTAAAGTTAAGTTCTTTCCCAGATCTCAGTGTAGTAGAGGAAATATCAAAGAAAGATGTTATGCCAAATATGATTTCCTTCATTCTTGGCTTTGCATATCCTGTGGGTGTCTGATTTCCATCCCATTATTATATAGATAAATAGCTCCCATTGCGGACCACCTGTAAACTCTACACCAAAAGCTATCTTAATAGAAGGGGAGATTGACCTCCCATCCAGTATATTTTGATATTCAGATAAAAATATTTGGTGAACCAAAGGCTATTTCATCAAAAAGGGGTGTTGCAATGTAAATACCCAAATATTTCCCTAAACTTATTCCAAAGGCTATGCCCCTGAAAGGGGATACCGAGATGTACTACTGAAATAATAGGAATTACCTCAACTCTTTCAGTTAACTCCTCCCTTACCCTTTTCCCAACACTATATCCTGCTCCCTTGTATAAACCATTCCCTTACTTTTTTTTTGCAAGGCAGTGGGGTTAAGTGACTTGCCCAAGGTCACACAGCTAGGTAATTATTAAGTGAACTCAGCTCCTCCTGACTCCAGGGCTATTTATTGTGCCACCCTAGCTGCTCCCATTCCCTTCTTGTTGGTTCTTGCTGATCCATCTCACCTTGCAACTGTCCCTAATTATCTTCTCTACTTTACTAAATTTCATGGCTGATCAGCTTGATTTCAATAACCTTGCAACTGTCCCTATTTTCTCTACTAAACCTTTAACCCAGATGACTGCTGCTGATCCAGCCCAGTTGCAAGATCTCTATTTTAATGAAACTTCCCTGACTGATTCAATCCTGGTTACATCATCTTATAATTTTCTCTATTTTCTCTATGCTGCTCTCTGTCTATGATAAATGATGATGGCTGCTGCTGATCAACCCACCACTCTCTTTCTTAAAAGTTATTTATTTATTTTGAATTTTACAACTTTTCCCCTAATCTCGCTTCCCTCCCCCCATTCCCCACAGAAGGCAGTATGTTAATCTTTACATTATTTCCATGGTACATTGATCTAAGTTGAATGTGATGAGAGAGAAATCATATCCTTAAGAAAGAAAAATAAAGTGTAAGAGACAGCAAAATCATATGATAATTTTTTTTTAAATTAAAGGTAATACTCTTTGGTCTTTGTTCAAACTCGACAATTCTTTCTCTGGATACACATGTCAACCCACCACAATTGTACCTGTAATTTTTCTTTTTTGCTTTGCTGAACTCCCTGTCTGCTGCTTATAATCTTGCAATAGTCTACTTATTTTCTCTCTTACCTTTTACTAGATTTCCTTAAGAGATCTAGCCCTTATTACTGCTTAATTTAGTAATTCTTTAGTTATTACTTTTAAATCACAATAATATGTAATAAACTTTCATGTCCCTATATTTCTGAGTCAGTCAATATGTGGAATTCATTCCCAACTTTTCAAAGACTACACCACCCTTTCTCATCTTCATCATCAGTTGACTGAGGCAATGCCCATTCAGTGATTAAGGCTAAGTAAGAAATGAAGTGAAAAAGGACTCTTTTATCTAGTCAAAAAAAAATCAATCTGGGAGGGGAAGAAAATCAGGATTTCTAGTCAAAATAGAAACAATTGCTATTTATATATGACTGTGTGCCATCAGTGTCCACATAAGTGAGATTTGGATTTGGAACTAATGTTGGCCAATCAGTGAGAGCCAGAGTCATTTGGGTTTAAGGACAATGACTTAAGAAAGAATTCTAAAAAAAAAAAAGCCAAAAAAAAAAAGAGAAAGAATTCTAGTCATAAACTCCAGATTTCAGTGATTAAAATTTACATTCCTTTGGCCAGAGCACCTATTAGTAAAAATTGTACATGGACAGAGGGAGAGAGGAAGACAGGACCAAAGGCAGGAGAAGGAAGGAAGGAAGGAAGGAAGGAAGGGAGGGAGGGAGGGAGGAAGGTAAGAAGGAGGTGCAGTAGCCAACTGGACCTAGCTAGTTGGATCCCCAGTGGGGCAGTTCCTACTTCTCACATAGAAGTTTCAAAAGAGAAAAGGAGGTATATGAAAGAAGCTGCAAAAATAGATTCAATAGAATTTGGCAAATGATTAGATTGGGGTAGGAGAAAGTTAGGTGTCAAAGAAATAATTATTTTGTGTGCTTGGTTAACTAGAAGGATGCTGGTGCCCTTCACAGGAATAGGGAAATTAGGGAAAGGCAAAGGTTTGGGGAAGAAAGACATGAATTCAGTGAATTCAGTTTTGAATGAATATCCATAGAATATCCAGTTAGGGATATCCAACAGGCAACTGGATATGTGTGATGGTGAGAAGAAATGGGGCTAGATAAATAGATCTGAGAATCATTATCATAAAGATGACAATTGAATTTACAAGAGTTGATGAGATCACTAAGTGAAATAGTATTGAGGGAGAAGAGGGTGTTGAATTTGGAGGACATCAGTGGTTATTGAGGGGACCTGGATAAAACTCCAAAAAAAGAGATAGTCTTAGGGCTTTAAAGAGTAATTCAACATAAGCAAAATAAATTTTAAAAATGAGTGTTCAAGTCAGTTCTATGTAAAATGACTTTCTCTGTGAAGGAATATTAGTAGTATTAATAGCTGACATTTAAGTCAGGCAGTCAGTCAGTCAATAAATATTTATTGAAAAAATGTTTTCTCTTTGACCCAGCATTTCCAATTCTAGGCCTATATTCAGAAGAAATCATAAAAAAAATGGGAAAAGTTCCCCATATTCCAAAATATTCATAGCAACTCTTTTTGTAGTAGCAAAGAATTGAAAATTGAGGGGATGGCCATCAATTGGGGAATGGTTAAACAAGTTATGGTACATGAATACTATGGAATACTATTGTTCTATAAAGACAGAAATGGTTGGACTCTAGAGAAGCATAGAATGACTTACTGGATCTGTTGTTGAGCAAATGGAGCAGAACCAAGAGAACAATGTACACATTAACAATAACATTGTGAGATGAACAACCTTAATGGAAGCAGCTCCTCTCAGCAGTTTAGAGAGCTAGGACAAACATATTAGACAGGTTATGGACAATGTTATCCCTATCCAGAGGAATAAAAAAAACAAAAAAACCCCTCCAAATCTGATGAACACTTTATAAAAATTATCTCTTATGTATTTCTTTCCCTTTATCTTAATTACTCATAGGGATTGTGACTAATCTGTAAACATGCTTAACAAAAATATGTATGTACAATGCTAACCTGACTGTTCACTGCTGAGGGGAGGGGAGTGGGAGGGGAGAGTGGGAAGAAATTTTGTAACTTAAAAATCTATATGTGCATATGGAAGATGAATAAATAAATAAATAAAAGTCAGTATCTGGTATCAAGAAGTTTGGGTCTAATGGAGGAAATAATGTGCAAACAACTATTTATAAACATGACAGATATAAAATAAGTTGGAGATAATCAACTGAGGGAAGGCACTAGAATTAAGGAAGATTGGGAATGGCTTCTCACAATACCCCCTGAGTTCTATACTATTATTATCTCCATTTTATTTTTGTTGTTCAATTCTTTTCGGTTGTGTCTGATTATTTGTGACCTCATTTGGGAATTTCTTGGCAAAGACACTGTTTTGCTATTTCCTTTTTCATTTTACAGATGATGAACTGAAGTAAATTGGATTAAGTGACTTTCCCAGAGTCACCCAAGCCAGTAAGCATCTGAGGCCAGATTTGAACTCAGGAAGATGAGTCTTTCTGACTCCAGGCTGGGCACTCTATTCATCACACCACCTAGTTATTCAACAAGTTCATTTTGTACACAAAAATTAAGTGATTTGTTAGGATCAGACATCGAATGCATGACTGAGGTGGGACTTGAAATGAGGTTTTCCTGCCTCCAAATTCTTCTCTCTTATCATTTTCCAAATTCTAACTGCCCCTACATCAGGTAAGAAAACTCTGCCCCTCTTCTTCATCCTTCATCTCATATGCATTCCACCAAATCCAGGGTTTCTCTATAGTCTTCTCTCAGTTTTCTCAGTACCTTCTATTTGTGAATGATTAGAGCTAAGACTAGAGTGATTAGACTGATTGGTTATCTGGGGGATCTAAGAAAAGAAAGATGAAAACACCCAGACTGGAAACTGCTTATACAGAACTGAAGTTCTGTATAAGCAAAGGATACCATGCCTAACTGGTTCCATAACCATGAGTGCAAGTTATAAATGGGATATATTTTATTTTCTGGGGAAGGATGGTCAGGAGATGATGCAGTAGGCTTGAGGAGGCAGAGGCACACAGAAAACATATCAGAATTGCCCTGCACACAGGTGACAGTGTAGAGCTGATCACATTAGAGTCAGGGTGAGGAAAATTGGAGTATATAGTGCAGCCTGCCAAGAGAGCTGGGACAGGGTGGAAGGATGGGGTCAGAGGAATGAGAGCAAGGGTCAATGCTAAGGGAGATGACAAAACCGAGAGAAATAGTAGGCATAGGGTTTGGGCAAGTGAGAATGAGGATGGAAGTTTAGCATGGACAGAGTCAGGGAAAGAGTAATTAGGTGGGGATCAAGCTGTAGGCTATTGGAGGAACAATCAACCATGACATCAATATATAGCAACGCTAAAGTGGGGATTTTGCTATAACATATTAACAGACATCAGGACACCAATGCCTGAAGACAGGAACTATGGACAGCTCCTTGAACAAGATGGGTAATCAGAAGAGGTTTCTTGATGGTGAAGATGGTGAAAGCAGACAGAACCACTTTTTCATGATTTTAGCTGTTTGGAGAAAATGCTGATATGGACCTGGGATAAGAGCAAAACAAACTAAAATTATGGTGCCATTCTTTTTATATTCAGGGAGAAATTAACTTGACAGTGTGTTGTTGTTGAATAAACTTAATATGAAACAGGATTTGAACTTAAGGATCATAGTTTTCCTCCCTAAGTCTAGAAGGAAAAAAACTATCATTCTTTGTATGATGTCATTAAACATGAAATTGTAGATTATAAATTTAGAGCTAGAAAGGGACCTTAGAGATCACTGAATCCACTCTCCTCCACCATGAAACTCAGTAAGGTAAGGAAACTCATTCCTGGAGAGTCAGTCATTTGCCCGAGATCTGTCATCTGTGGAGATGGCTTTTGAATTTGAGTCCTCACACCCAAATCCACTCCTCTATACTCCACCTGATTCCTGTAGACAGAGGTCATTTTTGCCACAGTGAAATATTGTGATAAGCTGTCATCCTCAGGTACTAATTTCGGTTTTTCTTACTCTGGGGACTCTCAATCTGACACACCAAATTCTGGCCCTATATAGAATACAGGTATTTTTTTAAAAAAAGGACTATAGGAAAGAATTCTGTAGCAGTAGATAAAGTACTGGACTTGGAATCAAGAAATCTTGAATTCAGATAGGGATGTGATCTTTGGCAAGTCTCATAATCTCTCTCAGCCTCAGTTTTCCTTACTTATAAAATTAGGATAATAATATCTTCCTCTAACAATTGTTGTAAGATAACATATTCTTTTATGAAGCAATATTTGCTTCCAAGGTATTAGGATCACAAATACATAAATTTACTCTGTCCAACAGATAGGCAGCATAATTTTCCTTCCTGAATTGCCTCATACTCTGAGGAGGGGAAAGGTTATAGTCTTGTTTGGTTCCCATAGAACTCAGTCCCAGTTCCAAATTCAAATCCCTCCTTGAGGTTATGCACCAGATTTTCTGGCTTCTCAGACTTCCATATTGAACTGGTTGACTGCACAAACCAGTTTATAATCCTGATTCTAAGATCCCTATAACTTCATTTTTCAGTCCTATTAAGATCATTTTTTTTTTAAATGCAATGGGGTTAAGTAACTTGCCCAAAGTCACACAGTGAGGTAGTTATTAAGTGTCTGAGGCCAAATTTGAACTCAGGTCTCCTGATTCCAGGACTGTTGCTCTATCCATTGTACCACCTAGCTGCCCCATAATGGACTTACAGTAATGGATCAAGAAAGTAGTTAAAATCTTGATTTAAATAACTGAATAAATGTGTGTTGGTGTATATGAAAGTTATTCTCTACAAAGTTCTACATCAATGCCTTATTGAGGTATGGAGGTGACCCAGAGTCCTCAACAACTATGCCAGGAACACAAGCTCTCTAAAATTCTACTCTACCACCCTCTCTCAGTTCATTCTCCCAACTGCCAACTTAATTGGACCATGAAGTCTCCAGTGGGCAGCTGACTTATTACTCTCTTCAGGATTTTAGGGGTAATCTGAGTGGTTTGGAATTTCTAGTACTTTAGCCCATAGGTCCCCCTCTATTATGCTCCTCATTATCAATCAGCAAGAGTTAAATTAGTTTTTTAAAAGAGTATTTATTAAGATTTAGTAAAGATACTTGTCACAGAAATATCACCCCAAACCAGGAATACTTTCTTGCTAATTCTCATATGACACAGATTCAAGGTTTCTTACCATCCTGATTTCCCTTCTTTGAACATTCTTTAGAATTTGAATATCTTTCTTAAACTATAGTGTTCAGAACAAAATACAAAATTCGAGATAAGGTCTGAGAAAGGGAGAGGATAATGGGACAATCGCCTCCTAATTCCTAGAATAGTCACTTGAGTGAATAAAAAAAGGGAGGAACAATATTTAATGAAGAATGATGATATCTTAGGGTGACTTTTAAAATTCAGCGCAATTGTTCTAGAGGAGAGATTTAAAGAGAAACCTTGCTACTGATAGCACAGGCAGAGCAATCATGGCACTGGAGAAAGGGAAGTTGTAGGAAGCTATATGGAGCTGGAAGAGAAGCTGTGAAAAGCTAAATAGATAGGAGAGATTAGAAGTGTATTCAAAAGCAACCAACACAACAGAGTGAGGTTGCTTGGGCCTATCAGGGATTTGGTGTCTAAATCCCCAGATTATAGACCCCCAAGTAATTCTTTATTTCCTTTCCTCCAATAAACTTTTTGGGAAGCTAGAAATCTTTTCTTCTGGATATTGGAAGATGTTTATTTACTTTCTTTTGTTTACTTTGTCTTTAAAACCAATGATAAATGAGGCAGCAAGTTTCACTCAGTGGATAGAGCATCGGCCCTGGAGTCAGGAGGACATGAGTTCAAATGTGGCCTCAGACACTAATTTCCTAGCTGCATGACCTTGGGCAAGTCACTTAACCCCATTGCCTTAAATAAATAAAAATTTAAAAAAACAATGGACTAGTCAGGGTTCTTATTAGAAATGCAATTGGGGAATAAGAACAACTGAGAAAAGAAATATCCTCAGAAAAAATAAAACATCAAATCAAAAACTGAAATGTTTTGGACTAAAATCTATATCTAGTTATCTGGAACTAACAAAAAATAAAGAAAATTGCATATCTTTGAATTCCATGTTCCAGAATGGAAAAGGAACATTAAACTGAGAAAATTCATCTCGGTTACAAGACAGTTCTGAGAGGTATTATCTCCTCAGCTAGGTGGTGCAATGGATAAAATACTGGCCTTGGAGTCAGGATGATGGGAGAGGAGAGGACTGAAGTTCAAATCCAGCTTCAGACACTTGACACTTTCTAGCTGTCTGGCCTTGGACAAGTTACTTAACTCTAACTGCCTCTTATTCAGGGTCATCTCCAGTACTGATTCCTATCTGGCTATTGGACCCAGATGGCTCAGGGGGAGAAAGTGAGGTTGGTGACTAAACACAGCCTCCCCTCACTCAAATCCCAATTCTTGTACTTGTCATTGTATCACCTCCCCAATGTTGTGGTCTTCTTCAAGAATGAAGGACAAATACTTAGGTAAACTTTCGCCACTCTAGTAGAATCAAGGGCATAAAAGGAACATTGTAATTGAAAACAAATTTTGTAATCTTTTGCACTGTTAATGTCTATATTGTGGGGATACTTTTGAAATTCAATCTGACTTTGGCCAAGCTTACACAGGCCTGACAATCATCTTCCACAGGAAATACATCAGACTTAAAGGTCACACACTTTGGGATAGGAAAAACCATCATGTAGCTTGCTGAATGGGGAATACCTGGAGCTAGGTATTGATTGGACCACTCCCCAAGCATCACCTTTGTCCAACTCTCCACAGAAGTGTATTAGAAAGAAGCTTGCTCTTCTCCCTGTGATTTCTCTCTCTTTTTTTTTAATTAGGATTTTTTTGCAAGGCAAATGAGGTTAAGTGGCTTGCCCAAAGCCACACATTTAGGTAATTATTAAGTGTCTGAGACCGGGTTTGAACCCAGATACTCCCAACTCCAGAGCCAATGCTTTATCCACTGTGCCACCTAGCTGCCCCTCTCTTTCTCTTTCTAAGTTAGAGCCATGTGCTACTAGAGAAACATGGGCCTCTCTGCTGTGTGGCCAGACTCACTTGAGTCTAAGTGGATCCTCATGACTGTCTCTCCTTTCCCTCTTTCACTCAACTCAACCAGGTTTCCTGGCTTCTTTTCACACTCTTTTCCCTTAGGTACCTTGCCAAATCCTTTGTTACTCAACTTGTCTTCAAACAGATTACTATTTCTCCAGGAGGAGAAAAATTTTAATCTGTAAAGTTGAATAATAAATCCTGAGTGGTTTTAAAACTCCAGGGCTAAAATGTGAATTCATTCACTTTCATCAACTCTCATTCTTAAATGGTGAGGGACACCAATCTTCTAGCACCATATTCACCTTTTCTACCACCTTAGTAATATAGTCCAAAAAAAGGAAATACGGTTAGTCTAAGCAAGACCTATTTTTTTAATTTAATATTTATTCTCATTTTGTACAATTTTTTATACATTAATAAAATATTCCTGTTTAAGAGTAAACAAAATACCCCCCCCAAAATATAGACTGACTTGAGCGATAAAGGGGAGAGAAAAAAAATTAAAATTAAAATAAAAAGAAAATAACAGCAATAATTGTAGGTATGACCAGGTGGCACAGTGAATGGAGCACCAGCCCTGGAGCCAGGAGCACCCAAGCCCATATCCAGCCCCATACACCCAACAATCACCCAGCTGTGTGACATGCAAGCCACCCCAACCCCACTGCCCTGCATAAACCAAAAAAAAAGAAAAAAAAGACCTAAAATAAAATAAAATAGTAATAATAGTAGGGGTAGCTGAGTGGCAGACAGAGCACTGGCCTTTGAGCCAGGAGCACCTGGGTCTGAATCTGGTATCAGACACCCAACAATCACCCTGCTATGCGGCCCCAGGCAGGCCACCCAGCCCCATTTGCTCTGCACCCCCCAAAAAATAATAATAATAATAATAATAATAATAATAATAATAATAATAATAAATGTGCTTTAGTCTGTGTTCCAACAACACCAACCCTGTCGCGGGTGGATCACATTCTTTATGATAAGTCCATCACAAAAGTTACTTCCATATTTTTTCCACCATTGCCATTGCTGATCGCAACTCCCTCCTTTTTTATTTCTCCACTACCATGTACTATATTTTCTCTCTCCTTTCACTCTGACTCTGCTGTAGGGTAGCTGAATGGCCCAGCAGACAGATGCCTGGCTCTGGGGCCAAGAGGCCCCGAGCTCCCATACCACCCCTTAGGCCCAACATCCACCTGGCCCTATGGTCTCAGACAGGCCATCCAATATCAGCCCCTTGCAAGAAGTAAAAAAGAAAATGCATTATATCTGACCACTCCCCGCCATGGTCCATCCTCTCCTCCTTCATTCATATTGCCACCCCTTCCCCCTGTCCCCCCCCTCCTTCTTACTCCAGATGTCTATACCCCATTCAGTATATATGCTGTTTCCTCTCCTAGCCACCTCTGATGAGAGCGAAGATTCCCTCATTCCTCCTTGCCTTCCCCGCCTTCCATATCATTGCAATAGCTCATTGTTATAAAGAAAAATCTTATATGAAATATCTTGGCCTATTCCCCCTCTCCTTTTTCTTTCTCCCACTACATTTCACTTTTTTCTATTGACTCCATTTTTACACCATATTTATCTTCAAATTCAGCTTTCTCCTGTGCTTCATCTAAGCTGCTGACTTCATTTTCATGTTTTTCCTGCATCTCTCTCATTTCTTTTCCCAGTTTTTCTTCTAACTCCCTCATTTGATTTTCAAAGTCCTTTTTGAGCTCTGTCATAGCCTGAGCCTAATTTCTGTTTTCTTTGAAGTCTTTAGATGCAGGAGCTTGTGCTTCCTCATCTTCAGACTGACTATATTGATCCTTCTTGGGCTCACAGGCAAAATATTTTTTTTTAGATTTTTTGCAAGGCAAATGGGTTTAAGTGGCTTGCCCAAGGCCACACAGCTAGGTAATTATTAAGTGTCTGAGACCGGATTTGAACCCAGGTACTTCTAACTCCAAGGCCAGTGCTTTATCCACTATGCCACCTAGCCGCCCCCAAAATATTTCTTAATGGTGTTCCTGTTGTTTCTCTGCTTGCTCATTTTCCCAGCCTTAGCCTGTTTTGGGGGTGCTTCCTGAGCTTTTGGGACACTCCCACAAGGGTCTCAGTGTGAGGGCTCTTGGTCTGTGAATGACTATAAGCACCCCCTTCTGCCATGGGGCTGAGGTGGGGGGGGGGCCCTGCTGTTCTATGGGGGGGCCTAGACTGGGATCAGGATCTGAATGTATTCGGAGCCCCAGAGTCTTGTTCAAGGGGCAAAGGACAGTGTTTGCAGTCTCTCTTTTCACTCCTCTCCCTAGGTTCAGTGGGCTCATGTCCTGGGAGTTCCTGCTTACCTGCTTCGCCTGCTTCTGTTTCCTGGATCAGGACTGCCTCGGCCACACTGCTGCTCGCTGTGTGCCCTAAGGCACACATGGACCATGGGGGGAGACTGGTTAGATATAACACATTTTCTTTCTTACTTCTTGCAAGGGGCTGGGATTGGAAGGGCTGCCCAGGACCATGAGGCCAGGTGGATGCTGGGCTTAAGGGGTGGTATGGGGGCTCAGGGCTTCTTGGCCCCAGGACTACGGATCTGTATGCTGAGCCAGTCAATGACCCTACAGCAGAGTCAGAGTGAGAGGAGAGAGAAAATAGAGTACATGGTAGTGGAGAAATAAGAAAGGAGGGAGTTGCGATCAGCAATGGCAACGGTGGAAAAATATGGAAAAACATGGCCACACTGCTGCTTGCTGTGTGCCCTGGGTTTCACCTGCTCACTCTGGCAGAGGTCCCCCGCTGTTCCCCCAATTTGTGCCTGATGCTGCCTGGGGCGGAGGTCAGGAAACTCCCCTGCTGCTGGGAGCCATGGACACGCAGTATCCTAGGACTGCCTCTGGGAGACTGAAGTTCTTTCGCTCTGGCAGGCTACCCCTCTGGTGGGCTGGCCCTACAGCCTGGGGGAACAGAGCCTTTCTGCTCTTTTCCAGGTTACCTTGAGTAGGAGAACTTACTCACTGGGTCCTTCTGTGGGTTCTGTCTCTCGAAAATTTAGTTAGAGTCCTTCGTGTAGAAGTTTTATGAGAGAGCGCCCAAGACAGGATCGGCTCTTGTCGCCAACTTCAGCAAGACCTATTTTTGAAGAAACCATGCTGGCTTTCCATAGCCATTCTTTCCTGAGCTTTTGGGACACTCCCACAAGGGTCTCAGTGTGAGAGGCTCTTGGTCTGTGAATGACTATAAGCACCCCCTTCTGCCATGGGGCTGAGGTGGGGGGGGGGCCCTGCTGTTCTATGGGGGGGGCAATCTCTTCAACGGTCCATTCCAGAATTTTTCCAGGAATCAAAGTCAAGCTCACAGACCTATAGTTTGCAGGAAGACAAGTCTTCCTGTTTAAAATTCTCTGCCCTTTTCCAATCTTCCTTTTCTCATGATCTTTCAAATATCACTAATAGTGGTTCAGTAACTACATGTACTAGTGTTTTCAGAACTGAAAATAGGCCAGGTAACTTAAATTCATTAAAGTTAGCTAGGTGCTCTTTAACTATCTCCTTACTTACCTAGGGTATCAAATTCCTGTTAATCTTTTTTCATTCTTTTGCATTATCATACATTTGCAATGTAAAGGTCATTCTTTTCAGGGAAAAAAGAAACATAATGAGAATTGAGCAAGCACTTCAGTTTTCCACTTTGTTATCAATTATCTTAGTTTCTTCCTTAGCAAAGGTTTTATTCTATCTTGTAATCCTCATTTTTCTCTCAATATAGTTAAAAACAGGAAAAGCATTCTTTTTTGTTCTTAGCTTCTTTTGACAAGCTTCAAAAAATTCATTTAGCATTCCTGTCAGTATTCATTTTTTGTTACTTGGCCTTCCTCATATCTTCTGTACATTTATTTTTAAAAATCTTAGTTGCATCCATAATCGTCTCTTCAAACAAATCTCATTCAGTTTTGAAGAGTCTTCAGTATCTTGTTCTTGAGTTCCCCATTCCTCTAACACTGACTCCCCTGAAGCATTTTTCTCCATAGGCTATTACCCATCTTTCCTCTGAAGTCTTTGAAATCTCCTTTCTCCAAATCTAGTTGCTCATGTTTGTTAGGTTTAGATGAACCTTTCTCTATCATATACTTTGGTTGGACTGGTCACTTCCCCAACAGGGTCCCCATTATTTTCATCCCCAGGATCTAGTACTTCACAGTGAGAATAAAATACATAAGAATATGATAGAATTCTCTCTTATTGGTTCTTCTGCTTTTTGAAGGATAAAATTACTCTTCCACCTATGGCAGGAAGAGAAATCTATACTATGTCTAGATATTTGATGTGTCTCATCATTATTATTTCTTACCTCTGTGTCAGGTTTGTGATCTGATTCCTGAATTCCTTCTCTAGTTTTTCTTTCTCTTTCTTCATGTAAAGGAAACCAGAACTATAAAGGAAGACCCAGCTAAATACAAGGTCTTCATACAAGTTGTTCATTGAGAAGGAGAAAAATTGATGGAGTTGGTTTTGTTGCATGATCAAATCCAACAAGGAATATAATTTCATGGACATTTGGTCATCTTGCATTTTTGTGTTAAATGTTTTCAAAAAGATCATTTGTGATTTAGGTATCTGTTGTAGAGACTGAAAAATATAGAAATTTTATGAAAAATGATAAAAATCAAAATATACTTTGATATTTAGTGACTTCGGTGAAAAGATAGGAGTAAGTGGGGATGATGGCAAAGATTTTGGAAAATATGAATTAGGAAGATGGAATGAAAGAGGCCAAAAACTTCCAAACTTCTTTATTTCTGTTAAGGTTAATACTAAGGGTGTCCTGGAACTATCATTTACATCTCAGAAATCAGTCAATACTATACAATTTTTTTGATTGTCTAAGTAGCTAGGTGGTGGATGTGGATTTTGTACCTTGGAGTTAGGAGGACCTAATTCAAATCTGAACTAGTTGTTTGACCCTGGGCAAGTTGCTTAACCTTGTTTTGACTCAATTCTTGATCCTGGGCAAGTCACTTAACCTTGTTTGGTTCAATTCTTTATGCATGGTAAAGAGAAGAAAACAGCAAAACCACTTCAGTGTTTTTGTCAGGAAAACTCCAAATGGAATCAAGACTGAAACTCAACAAAAACTAAGCTAAGAAAGTGATGAAGGGGTGGCTAGAGAGAGCACTGGCCCTGGAGTCAGGAGTACCTGAGTTCAAATTTGACCTCAGACACTTAATATTACCTAGCTTTATGGCCTTGGGCAAGCCATTTAACCCCATTGCTTTGCAAAAACCTAAAAAAAAAAAGTGATGCAGAATATTTTAATAATGCAGATTAAAGTCTATTTTTCTTTCAGAGAGCAAGTTCTTAAATATTTACCAGCAGGCTCCTTGGTACTATCATCCTTCTAGGTGCTCAGGTTCACAAGTCATCCCTTACTTCACATGTCTAATCAGTTGCCAGATCTCATTTCCACAAAAGCTCTTGCATCTGTCACCTCTCCACTCACACCATACTAATTCAATCTCTCATGACCTCTCTACACTACTATAATAACCTCCTAATTGGTTTCCCTGCCTCAATTCTCTCCCTTTTCTAATCAATCCTCAAGACAGTTACCATACTGATACTTCTGAGGCATGACCATGTCTTTCCACTGCTCAAGAAACTCCATTATCTTCATCTTATTGCCTCTAGGATCAAATACAAACTTCCATGACATGTATTTAAAGCTTTCAGTAATTTGACTCCAGTTTATACATTACGGTTTACTACGCTTCACACACTCTAGAATTCAACCAAAAGGCAAACTTTCTATTCCTATTCTTCATATACAAGATTCTATTTTCTGTCTTTGAACAGGCTGTCCTATGCCTAGAATCCAATTCCTCCTCACTTTTCTCCTTAGAATGCCTAACTTCCTTCAAAGTTCAGCTCAAATGTTGCCTCCTACCCTACATCATACTTTTTGTGATCTTCCTAGCAGTTAGCACCTCTCTCCTCAGCCCACTGTGATATATATAAAAAAGTTCAAGAGACATAGTTTCTTTGTCTTAATCATTTTAGTAATTATTGCCATTTTATTAATCATTGCCCCTCTCAAATGCCAAAGATCCCTTAAGGAACCCACTCAAGGTTTATATGCTCTTGGAAAAGTAGGTATTCCTGAGGGTGGCAATCAACTAGGATTGGTTTGACAAGAAATAAGAAGAATAAATATTTTAATGAGAGATGAACCCATTCTAATGAGGGGCTGGAAGAGATGAAACTTATCACTCTTGCTTCCATAATACTCCTAGCCTCAGGCAATCTAGACAAAGGATATATCCCCCACCTAAACCTGAGTAGAACACAATGAGCCAGAATTCACCTTAGATTAAATTCTTTGAAGGTTCTGGGGGAAGGGGGAGATAAGGGACTCCCGCCTAGGATAGAAAAACTTGTGGGGTTGGCAGAAATTCATCTATCAACAAGATCTTTAAGAGACTGAATAGGTTCTGAAAAAAAAATCCTGGTCCTAATTTAATAATTGATTATTAATAGAAGAGAGAGAAATAATAATTTCTCTCACTACAGATTATTTTGTATTCACATGGTAGATACTTTGCATCTATTTGTGTTTTTTCAATAGAATTTGAATTCCTTAAGGATAATGACTATCATTTTTTGTCTTTGTATATTCACAGTACTGGAAACAAAATAAATGCTTGTTGATTGATTAATTGAGTGTAGATTACACAGAAGTCTCATATCCTTATATTTTTGAATTATTTATTTTAGAGAATAACTCATAGGTGCTGAATATGAGTATATAATAAAATCACCAAAAATGAATTTGATTATAGTTATAACAGACAGGAAATGACTCATTGCCAATGTGGGAGTCATTTCTGAATCAGTTGTCTGTGTACAATCAAACCTCAAACTTGTTAGAGCAAATATGGAAATTTATACAGAAGTAGAAGAATAAAAAATGAAAAAAAGATTTGTCAATATTGATTAAATGTAATTAAAATAGATCAATCTCGACCTGTTTAGACCAGTTATTGATGAGGAAAAATAGATAAGAATAATTGTGCTAACAAGGAGATCAAGAGGCTAAAAAATATATTAGTCAGTAAACTCAACTAACTTCCCAAGCAGAGAGAGATAGCAGAGCCAAAAGCAACATAGATTTAGAATATAAATTCACTTGTAAAATCTTATGGAGAAGTTTGATGGAAGACTATAGCCAGAAATGTAGGGTGATGGTCTTCACAGGGTGTGGAGGGGAGCCCTTAGGGAATCCATTACAAAGGGGGAATGGCCCAGCCAATCACAAGACTGGAAGAGTTTTCCTAATCCCATTTCAGGGATACCAAACCCCAAGATTCTCAACTGGCCAAGAGTGACCTAGAGATCTTGACCTAATGCTACTGAGTTTGCACAATTAGGTAATTGAATATTAACTCACACACACCCTGTGAGGATTGGGGTTCTTTAGCATAACATGCATAGTATGATGTGGGAGGGGATCAAATTAGGGGCATGTCATGGAATGGGTGGACCTCTTACATTGTAACTCAAACTCTGAGAGACTATGAACATCCAAGAGGGAGGAGAAAGAGTTTCTGAAGACCATAATTTACCTGACTTTGAAGACTAATTTGTACTTCACCCCAGGTGAAGTACCTTTACCTTGTAAGGTGTATCTTGCAAGGTTCGTGAATAAAATGCACAATTTTCTCTCTCTAGCAGGTTTTTCTTTTCATTCATTTATAACAACTGTAGATAGCATTACTTCATAAAGCAAAGAGAATCATTAGAAGGTAAAACTAGATGTCATTTAATGGTAAAATATAAAAGGAGAAAAACAGAAGAAAAATGAAAATTTCTGTAAAGATTGTTTTAACTTTTTTTCACAATACAGTAAAACAAACATACTATACTTGGATTCACAGTTACAGGTATGATTATCATTAAGATAGAAAAGGTATTTATAAAAAAGCTGCTTCTCTTCTTCCTCATGAAGTCACTGTACTTTATTTCTAAAAATCAAAGAAAATCTGGAAGGAGGAAGGGGGGAAGGTAGCCTTCTTCCATCCACTTATGACTCATTGCTGAAGGTTTTGCACTGTGTGGAGATGAAGAGTTCTCTTATTGGTTGCTGAGCTAAAAAAGCTGATGTCTGAGAAACTTGCAGTGATAGATGGTTCCCAAATTTATTTCTCGTCTGAAATTTAGGGGATATACTAAAGGGCTAACTGCCCCTGAGCCTTGAAATGTTTCTTTCCAGATTCCAAATTAGAAAATGATTTTGCTCATCCAGGATAGTTGAGGATGGCTCCATTCAGCCATAAGTATAGTCCTGTCTAGGTAGGTCATTGCTTCTCTTTTGTGTTTTCTCTCTTAAAGTAGGTGACCTATAAGTTTCAAAAGGTCCTGATAGATTGCATTTACAATGATAGTGTCATTCTCTGGCTCCATGGTAGTATTAGTATCTATAAGAAAAGACAACAGAGAAAAAGAGAAGGTACATTGGAGAGAAAGGTTTAATTCAATTTGGCTGCTTTGCTGGAAGACTTTTGTATTTGGACATTACAAAAGTGAGATGAAATGTAAAAAAAGAGCTCATTAAAAGTTCTGATAATTTTACTAATCTAAGGAAGCTTGAATAATAGTCTCTCAATCAATTGTACTAATAGTTGAGGTAAGTTACTGAATTCAGTCCTATCATGTGGTTGATATGCAATGTGATTCTTTTTATGGTTATCTAAGATATTTCCCTTTTAAATTATTGTCCTTTCATATGAAAAAATTTAGTATTAAAAGGTATATTTGTAAAAAAAATTAAATCAATTAAACTAAAATAAATTAAATAAAAAATTTAAACAATTTATAAAAGACACAAGCTATTTCCACTCTCATAGATGGCTAAAAGAAATGATTATGTGTATGACAAAACACAATTTTTAGATGGGATTTGAGTACTTTGGTAGTGAAAATCAATTACATCATAAATATAAATACACATTTCTTTGAATACTAATTTATATGTGACCAAATTGATGGTCTAAAGGGGGCTGAGAAAAAAGTTTTATTTTTAGAAAACTGAGAAAAATATGAGCCTGAAGAAAAAAATAGGCTCAAGAATGCAGAATGAAATGGTAGACCATGGTCAGATTTTAAGCAACAGGGTTTTGTGGTTCTTCAGTTTATTTTTAATTTTAAGGTTGAAATGGATAAACCTTAAAAAAAAATCAACATAAAAAACATAACTACTTGGAGACTGGCAAAATTATGATTTAATAAAAAATTGTTAATTTCATAGGAGATATTTGATGAGTTGTGACCTTTTAAGCAAAAGGTGAATCCCTGAATGCCAGGAGGCTCTGATTTAAACTATTGAAAGAGAGGAGAAGCTGAAACCAAGTGAAGAACCTGATAAATGAATTCTGAAGTAGTAACTGGGGATCAAAAGCAATTCTGACAGAAGAGCATCTAGGTGGTACAGTGGGTGGAGCACCAGCCCTGGAATCAGGGGGACTTGAGCTCAAATCTAGCCTCAGATACTTAATAATTGCCTATGTGACCTTGGGCAAGTCACTTAACCCCATTTCCTTAAATAAGAAAAAAAATTTTAAAGAGAGAAAAAAAGAGAAGAATGTATTAATAAGAAGCTGCTGGAGCACTCAACTGACAGAAAACTTTAGTTACATGATTTCTGATTGGTTGAGAAAATCAACCTCAGTTGTATTACAGGAGCTTCCTTTCCAGGTATGCTCTTCAAAGGCAGGTAAACTTAAAAAGTAAAGCCTTTCAGAAGTGTCTGTGAGGGGGAAGGAAAAAAGGGTAAAATCATCTTTGTACTATTTTTTAAGAAGAGAAGCTGAGACTAGACTAAAAAGAATACTGGCAAGTGATGAGTTGACTAAATTTGCTTGCTTTGCCTAGACTCCACTTGATTGTTTTCCGGTGAGCTCTGGATGGCTACAATTTGATTAGACAATATAGTATGCTAATAAATGAATAACAGGTGAGGTTTGGTTTATAGTGTCTGATAACCTTTACTTTTCTCTGTGCAAATTAACAGTGAAACACTTCTCAATGTTCTATTATGGGGGGTTGTAAATTAAAGTAACCTTAAGAACTTGTAAATTTGTTTGATTAGAGAAGAGAGGATTTCCTTAGCTGGAAAATGATGAAGACCAGCCTATTAGCAGTTCACAGAAAAGTGAATTTGTGTGGTAATACCATCTCAAAGCTAGAGTCTAGAGTTGTGAGTTAACCTGAGAACATGGGTTTTTGGTCCTGTTGTATTTCTTGCTTAGTATTTATTAAAGGATCATTGAATGGATTTATTTCCTGTCATAATATTTTTCAAGGAGTTCTGAATCACGTGTGTGTGTGTGTGTGTGTGTGTGTGTGTGTATGTGTGTGTCACAGTATAAGAAATTAAATGGGAATTTTTTGGGATCTTTGTGGAAACTATAGATGACATATGAAGGCCAACAGATGAAAAAGAAAAAGTTTAGAAATTCAGAAATGTATATATGTATAACATTGTATAGTATCAACATATTTTATCTTTTAATACAATAATTCAGACTTCTCTGGTATGAAGAGAGAGCCAAAAAATTTTACCTGGATTTTCCAGATTTGGGGAGGGATTGGGACAGGGGTGTCATGCCCCTAATCCCAAGGATGTGGAAGGAATAATTGTGTGTATATATGTACATATATGTATGTATACATGTATATATACTTTGCTCTTGTTTTTAACAAAAACCCATAAGGAGACATTTTGTAAAGCTGTCCTCATTTGTTGAATGTTTATTCAGCATGCTTATTTTCCATCTGTACCCTTGTTGAAGATGCCTTCAATTCACTGATTATCCTCGGAAAGAATTTTGATTCTAAGTCTTGAAATTATTTTCCATGTCTTTCAGATATGTTGTATATTTTTCTATCAATACCCTCACTATTGTATCATCTCCACCAAGGATCTCCTCTACAACATTTGATTCTATTCATCTATTTTCCCAATATTTGTTCTCCCAAATGACATTTTTATCTATAACTATCTCAGGAACTGGATATTAGGGTTCAAGTGTGGTGTTTCTATTGTCCTTGATGAAAAGAAAAATGCATATCCCTGAAATGGTTTTTGGGCAAATTTTTTCCATTTTTCTTCTGTTTGTAGTCTTCATTCTAATTTTATTCCTGAATGCCCTTGATAAGACTTTGCTTAGCTGGTTATCTTGCCAAGCTTTCCTTCAAATGGTTTTATCCACCATTGCTTTTCTCTGCTTTATGAAATGATATTTCTCATAATTGTCCATCATTCTTTTCCATAAGATTTTACAGACAGGTTTATATTATAACCTACTGTTGCTTTTGGCAGTCATCTCTTTCCATTTGGCAAGTAAGTCAGATTTATTCTGACTAAAGTGCTTTCTGGGCTCTTTTAGTCTCCTTGTTATAGCAATTAATTTACACTAGTATAATTTCTGAATGAAAATATTACTGTACCATGAGAAAAATAAAATGGACAGTCCACATTTTTTCTTGGCTATTTTTGTGATGTCAAGAGAAATTGAAGCAGTCCCCTAAAACAGGAGACATTCTGTGAGGAACCATGAGAGAAAATCAAGAGGATGAACTGTGATTTACATCCAAATATATTTCTTTGAATATGGAAATTATTTGTGAAGGTTATCTTTTTTTCTGAGTTACCCAATTGTCAGGAAATACTTCAATGTCTAGAGAATGACATCAAGGATCATATCCAATTGGGTAAAGGCTTTGCTCTTTCCACCTCTGTCCAAACTGTCCAAAATGGAGTGTCACACCAAAGACAGAAAAGACAAGTCCCAACCAAGGACATTGTCAAAACTCACATTTACTAGCTATGTGACTTTAGACAAGATACTAAACAGCTGTCTGCTTCAGTTTCCTCATCTGTAAAATGGGGATAGCAATAACACCTAATCTCCTAGATTCTTATGAAGATCAAATGAGATAATATCTGTAAAGTGCTTTGCAAATTTTAAAATACTCCATAAATTATGCTATTTTATTATTATAATCTTGCAATTTGATTTTTACAGTTTTTACATATTTTATTTAAACATTCCTTGCCAAATTCCTTGCAGAATTATTTGTGCAACAAGGGAGAAGAGGACTATGCTCTGGCTTGTTGTTTTATAGGAATTAAAATAATTTATTTATTTAATTAGCTTCACATAATGCCTACAACAGTCTTCTCCACACTCCTCCGTCCCATTCCAACCCAACCCATTTCATCTCAGCCTCTCCAGCCTTCTGACTTGCTTAATGCTTAGTCTATCTTGAGATGTTTTTGAGAGGTGGCTAGGTGGTACAGTGGATAGAGCACCTGGAGTCAGGAGAACCTGCGTTCAAATCCTGCCTTAGACACTTAGTAATTACCTAGCTGTGTGGCCTTGGGCAAGCCACTTAACCCCATTGCCTTGCAAAAAAATAAAAATAAAACCTACAAAAAAAAGATGTTTTGATAGTGGTGATAATGATAATTTTCTATGTTTTATAAGTCCCAAGAGGAAGTCACCTTGTCCCAGATTGCTCCCTGGAAATCTGGCTGACTAAACTGGAGTGAGGCCAATGACTCTTCCACCCCTATTCAACCCTCTTTAATATTACTTTAGAATACAGTTCTAATTTTTTTCTGAATTACTCTAGTCTCAACAGCTTTTAGCATATTAGAACAATTTCAGAGCTGTCTGCCATTGAGTAATTCCTTTCATACCTTTTTTCATATTATTGCCTTCAACTTGTCTTTTATTTTTCCTACTTACTATCAGCATAAACTGTCCTCCTGCTCATCACCATTTTTGAAGTGTTTGCTTGGTTTAGAGTTATCCTACATGCTGAGAAGAAACTCAGACCAGTTTGTGCCAATTCCTCCAGACCTTACAAAGTTGCTTATTAGAGAAGAACAAGATCCTTGTAGGCTCCCCAGCCCTGCTGTTTTTGAGAGAGAATTCATTTCATTATTCTATATGTCTCTGATGGTAATGAGATTTCTGTATTTTAGACCCTCTTCAAGTTAGCTGGGAATAATATTAACCCAAAATATCCCTGCCTGACGGATTATCTTTTGGTTGGTATTATTATTTCTTCCAGATATCAGTCAACCCTAAAGATGCATTGAGGACTGGAAAGTAAAAAAATTATAGATAGAAATCTTAAAAGGAACTTGGAATGTATTAGGCATCCAGCTAAGAAGAAACATAAACTAAAGGAAAAAAGAAAGAAATTATTGATATCTAAAATAAATTTTTGCTCTGCTTCCACTTTTTATCCCCACTTCCTAGAAACAAAATACAAGGTCACTAGGGAGCTAACCAGTGGAGTCAATAGACCTAAGGGTTGTTGTTGTATTCCCTTATTGTAAACTACCCTTCAAGAGGTGGATCACCCAAAGGCAGTGGAAAGATGTATAGTGGGTATAAGTAGGGAGCAGTACATTTTTCATCTCATGCACATATATCCAGGAGATATATCATCTGAAAAGGCCATGATGAGAGCATGGACAAGAATTAGAGAGGAATTGTGATCTGCAGAGGATGGTGAACCCAGGAAGGTGGGAGTAGTTTGTAGTCTGTCTAAATTGGAAAAAAAAACACATAAGGTCCACTGAAGTAGAGAAGAACACAGTTCTCTAGGTTTAGAATACTTGTCTTTTGAAAGTGTGTGAAAAATCTAAAAGAGGGAAGTTCTCAAGAGTAAAGAAATACAAAAAGGAAGAGTGAGATCAGAGGAAAGAAAAGAGATCTCTGTTCCTGGAGCAATCATTCACCAGCACCATCAAGCACATAATGTGTAGATGCCTTTTTTAGGGAAACATTTCAGTGTGTTGGTTTTATTTGCCAAGAGCCACATTGTATTTGTCAATCTCCCCACAAAACAAACTTGTGCCTAAGGATAACTTTGAATGACTGGGGCTATAGATAAGATCTAATCAATTACTTGGTCTATTCTATAACTTTTATAGAGTACTGGGATATGGAACAATAAGGCTGGCTTACAACACAATAGTAATAACTCATATTTACTTGATACTTTAAGGTTTTCGAAGAAACTAATATTCAGAGAGATTAAGGGACTCCTCTGTAGAAATATAGTTAGCAAATGTGCTAGCTAGTAATTGAATCAGGTCACCGAATTCTAAGTTTAGTGTTTTCTTCACCATTCTAAACTGCTTCTCCAGAGTTTACCTGCTGCCTCCTATTTACAGCTTTCTTTATGTAGTGCATGACATACTTGCTATACTTGGAGTTAAGAAGCCTTAAGTTTGATTTTTCATCTCTAATATTGACATGCTATATAGCCATGGGCAAGTCATTTAAGATTTCTAAACCTTAGTCTGTAAAAAGAGTCAATAGTACCTTTTCAACAAGGTGTTGTGAGGGTTTAATGAGATTATATTTTTTAATGAGATTATATGTTTTGAAAATCTTAAAGATTATGTAGGTGTTACTATAATAATTTTTATTTTATTTTATTTTATTTATTTTATTTTCACCTTTATCTCTTATTTATTAGGATCCTTGCTTTTCTTAAATTATCTTGTATTTATTTGTTTATGGACATGTGACCCCCCAGCAGAACATGTTTCTTTTAAAAAAAATTATTTTTTGAGGGGCAGCTAGGTGGTGCAATGGATAGAGCACCGGCCCTGGAGTCAGGAGTACCTGAGTTCAAATCCGACCTCAGACACTTAATAATTGCCTAGCCGTGTGGCCTTGGGCAAGCCATTTAACCCTATTTGCCTTGAAAAAAAAACCCTAAAAAAATTATTTTTCCCCAATTATATATAAAAATAAATTTTAACATGTTTAAAAAAATTTTTGAGCTAAAAAGTGTTTTCTTCTTTCTCCCTCCCCCAAGGAGAAGACAAGCTATTTGATAAGTTTATATAAGCAGTCATGAACAATATATTTCTAAGAACATAAGCTTCTTGAGGACAGAAATTATTTTATTTTTCTAGCATAGTACCTTGCATGTTATAGGTGATTAGTATTTATAATATTTATAAAGTGACTTGCAAATCATAAAACACTATGTAAATGCTATTATTGTTATTATATGTCTGAGTTTTTGATCAACAAGAATATGGTATTAGTTCCTAAGTTGGATGTAACTAAAGTTAGATCAAACTTTAGATGCCTATTTGATTATAAAAATAATCACTTATCTAATAGACAGAAGTATCTCTCCAGGGCAGCTAGGTGGCATGGTGGATAAAGCACCTGGAGTCAGGAGTATCTGGGTTCAAATCCGATCTCAGACACTTAATAATTACCTAGCTGTGTGGCCTTGGGCAAGCCTCTTAACCCCATCTGCCTTGCAAAAACCTAAAAAAAAAAAACAAAAAAAAACCCCAGAAGTATCTCTTCCAGGGTCACCTGGAGTATCTACTGAAAAGAACCAAGAGGACAAGGAGTCGATTTAAAATTTACTGATGGCAGTTAGGTATCACAGTGGGTAGAGCACTGACCTTGGAGTCAGGAGGATAGGAGTTTGAATCTAGTACCAGACACTAGCCACTTACTAGCTGTGTGACCTTGGGCAAATTACTTAATCCTGATTGCACCACACCAGGGCCATTTTAGTAATCCTGATTCACATCTGACCATTGGATCCAGATGGCTCTGGAGGAGAAAGTGAGGTTAGTGGCTTAGCACAGCACCCCTCAACTCTAATCCAATTCAAGTGCTTGTCATGGCATCACCTGCCTGATGTCATGGTCTTCTTCAATAATGAAGGACAAAAAACATCACTAAGCACAGTTTCCTGAAACTGGTGTGATATTTATGCTATTTCCATATATATGGGTAATTAAGAAATCATAATCTGTCTTGGTGAAAAAACAGAAAAATTTAGTTAGAAGAGAGAAACTGCATCTGATCAGGTTTTATATGGGATCATGGTGACAAATCTCCTAGAGTGGGTTTGACTGCTCTCCAGATACAGGTCCTGCTTTCACCAATTGAGCTGTTTCTCACTGTAGTTTTAATCATTTATAGATTTCGTCTTTCTCCTCTTTTCTTGCTTTTTCTTCTTCCTTTTCTATTCTCTTTTCTTCCATGCTCTGATAATAGATTGATTGGACCTTTCTCTTTGCCAAGGACAATTCCTCTATATGTTCCTTTTTTTCTCCATACTCTCCTGTCTTCCTCAGCATATTGTCCCCTTAACCATCCTTTTTCTAGTTCTAATTTTCATTCTCTATTAACTGATTCATCCCTTACTGCCTCAAATATGTCCTAGTCTTCTTTAATAAAACCTTCATTAGACCTATCATCCACACAAACCTTTATTCTATGTCGACTCTTCCTTTCTTAACCAATCTTGTAGAAAAATACCTTATACACTCATTTCTACTTTCTCATCCATACTCATTCTTCAACCTTTGCAAGCTGGCTTTCTGCATCATTTAAATAAATACATCATTCTACTAAAACTTTTCTTTCAAAGTTCCCAGTGATCTCTTAATTGTGCCAAGTTAATGGTCTTTTCTCAGTCTTCATGAAGCTTGACATGGCTGCTATCCTCCTAGATACACTCTCACCTTCTCCTTTGCTGAATCTTCATCCATATCAGGGTCTCTGTGTTCTAAACTGTCTTCTCTTCCCTCTATAGTCTTCTGGTATTCACATATGAACCATAGGCTTCTGTTTTCTCTGTCCAGATGACTTACATATTCATATACCAGTCTCAGTCTCTCTCCTGACATTCAGTTCTATATTACCAGCTGCCTTTAGAATATTTCAAAATGGATGTCCCTTTCTATCTAATCCATTCTCCACTTAGTGGTCAAAATGTTTTTCCTTAAGCTCAGACCTAACCATGATACTTTCCTGCTCAATAAACTTATTGCTTCTAGGATAAAATATATTTATTTATTTTAGTTTTTTTTGCAAGGCAAATAGGGTTAAGTGGCTTGCCCAAGGCCACACAGCTAGGTAATTATTAAGTGTCTGAGGTTGGATTTAAATTCAGGTACTCCTGACTCCAAGGGCTGGTGCTCTATGCACTGTGCCACCTAGCCACCCCCCCTAGGATAAAGTATAAATTCCACTGTTTGGCATTTAAAACCCTTAACAACTTTGACCCTTTTCTACCTTTCTAACATTTCTACCCAATTTCTCCCTTTCGTGCATTCTACAAATCACTCAACCTGTAATTCCTCTCTGATTCTTTTTTTTTTAACAAGGAAAATGGGGTTAAGTGGCTTGCCCAAGGCCACACAGCTAGGTAATTATTAAGTGTCTAAGATCGGATTTGAACCCAGGTACTCCTGACTCCAGGGCCGGTGCTTTATCCACTACGCCACCTAGCCATCCCCCCTCTCTGATTCTTAAAATACCCCATTCTTGGAATCCTTCTTTACCTCTGCCTCACAGAATTTCCAACTGCCTTTAGGCCCTGGAGTCAGGAGGACCTCAATCCAAATCTGTTCTCAGACATTTGATACTAGCTGTGTGACCTTGGGCAAGTCACTTAACCCTTATTGCCTTGCAAAGACAGAAGAAAAAATATCTCCAGGATCACCTTTTCTACATGATGCCCTTCCTGATCCTTTAATACATAGTGTCTTCCCTTACTACCTTATAATTAACTTCTTATATGTTATAATTATATAAATAATTAAATATAATATGTATAATTTATCATTATACAATACAGAATATATATGTTGAGTGAATACAAAATAATGTGTATATCTGTATATGTGTTTGTCTCTTAACTAACTAGCTATCTAATCTCCCCTAATATATTGTGAGCTCCTTGAATGTTTGATTTTTGACTCTGTATTCTAGCTCCTAGCACATGGATGGTCCTTAGTAATTTCCCATTGGTTGACTGATTGAACCAATGGGCCCCTTATCTCTACAACTCCTGGCTCTTAATATTTCAGCTAGGAGGTTTCAATCAATAAATTAATTACATTCATAAAAATCTGTGAAACATCTACTCTGTATCT
Organism: Macrotis lagotis; assembly: GCF_037893015.1. Classification (NCBI taxonomy): domain Eukaryota; kingdom Metazoa; phylum Chordata; class Mammalia; order Peramelemorphia; family Peramelidae; genus Macrotis; species Macrotis lagotis. The sequence continues at coordinate 277,323,870 of NC_133661.1, read as the reverse complement.
GGTACTGTATTAGGTGTGAGAGATATAAAGACAAAAATGAAACTACCTGCCCTCAAGCAGTTTACATTCTATCATCCCATCTGATGAAGGAATACAATGTAATAGGTTCACTAGAAATCTGAAAGAAATCTGAACAGGGGGCAGCTAGGTGGCGCAGTGAACAAAGCACCGGCCCTGAAGTCAAGAGTACCTGAATTCAAATCCTGTCTCAGACACTTAATAATTACCTAGCTGTGTGGCCTTGGGCAAGCCATTTAACCCCGTTTGCCTTGCAAAAAAACCTAAAAAAAAAAAAGAAAGAAATCTGAACAGAAAGAGGGACTTGAAAAAGAACACTTGTCTGGTTAATAATAATAATAACAACAACAACAATTAATGCTTCTCTAACTCTATGTATTATTTCATTTGATCACAACTACTTTGTGAAGCAGATAAGATTATTAAACTCAGTTTCCAGATAAAGAAAGTGATGCTAAGGGAAGTTTTGTAATTTGCCTAAGGTCACAGAGCTAGTAATTTTCCAAGTCAGGATTAATACTCAGGCTTTATTGCCTATTATCCTAATTTTTTTCAGTTACTAGTATTTCATTTTTCCAACTACATGTTAATATAGTTTTAAACATTCATTTTTGTAAGATTTTTGAGTTTGAATTTTTTTCTCCCTCTACTTTCCCTTCCTTCTTCCCAAGATAACAAGTAATTTGAAATAGGTTATAAAGGTACATTCATGTTAAGCATAATTCCTTATTAGTCATATTGTGAAAGAAGAATCAGAAAATAAAAGGAGAAAAAACCATGAGAAAAAAATCAATTAAAAAAGTGAAAATAGTGTGCTTTGGTCTGCATTCAGATTCCACAGTTCTTTCTCTGGATGTGGATAGCATTTTCCTTCACAAGTTTTTTGAAATTATCTTTGGTCACTATATTATTGAGAAGAGCTAAGCCAGCACAGTTCATCATCACACTGTATTGCTCTTACTTTGTACAAATTCTCCTGGTTCTACTCACTTCACTCAGTATCAGTTTATGCAAGTCCTTCCAGATTTTTCTGAAATTTGTCTGCTCATGATTTCTTATAGAACTATAGAAGTACTATTGTACTTCATCACAATCATATGCCACAACTTGTTTGGCCATTCCTCAATTAATGGGCATCCCCTCAATTTCTAATTCTTTGTCACTAGGAAATGAGTTGCTATAAATATTTTTATGCATGTGGGTCTTTTCCCCTTTTTTATGATCTCTTAGGGATATTTGTAATGGTATAGTTGGATCAAAGGGCATGCACAGTCTTATTGTTCTCCAAAATGATTGGATCAGTTCTGCAAACAAAACATTAGTGTCCCAGTTTTCCCACATCCCCTCCAAAATTTATCATTTCCATTTTGTGTCATATTAGTCAATCTGATAGGAGTGAAGTGATACCTCAGAGTTGTTTTAATTTGTATTTCTATAATTAATAGTGATTTAGAGCATAGTTTCCCATATGAATAAAGATAGCTTTAATTTCTTCATCTGAAAATTGCCTGTTCCTATCCTTTGACAATTTATCGATTGGGAAATGATTTGTATTTTTTTAAATTTGTTTCAGTTCTTTATGTATTTTACAAATCAGACCTTTATCAGAAACATTGGCTATAAAAATTGTTCCACAGCATTCTGCTTTCCTTTTATTTTTGGTTGCATTGCTTTTGTTTGTGCAAAAAAAGTTTCATTTGAATGTAATAAAAATTATCTATTTGCATTCATAATGTTCTCTATCTCTTGTTTGGTCATAAATTCTTCACTTTATAGATTTGACAGATAAATTATTTCTTGTTCTCCTAACTGGCTTATAGTATCTTCCTTTATTTCTAAAACTTGTATCCATTTTGATCTTTTCTTGGTATAAGTTGTGAGATGTTGGTCTAAGCCTAGTTTCTGTCATACTATTTTCAAGTTTTCCCAGAAGTTTTTGTCATATCATGAGTTCATATCATGGAAACTAGAATCACTGGGTTTATTAAACAGGAGATTACTATAAGCATTTACTATTGTTTCTTTTGTACCTAATCTATTCTACTGATCTACCACTCTATTTCTTAGCTAGTACAAAATAGTTTTGATGATTGCCATATATATTATATAGTCTTAATATCTGCTTTATATATAGTTTTATATCTGATTTTATATATAGTTTTTATTATACAGTTTTATATCTGTTTCACTAGGCCACCTTCCTTTATATATTTTTTTATCATTCCATTGATATTCTTTTTTTTTTTAGGTTTTTGCAAGGCAAATGGGGTTAAGTGGCTTGCCCAAGGCCACACAGCTAGATAATTATTAAGTGTCTGAGACCGAATTTGAACCCAGGTATTCCTGACTCCAGGTCTGGTGTTTTATCCACTGTGCCACCTAGCCACCCCTTTCCATTGATATTCTTGACCTTTTCTTCTATCAGATGAATTTTGTTGTTACTTTTTCTAGCTCTGTAAAAATTTCTTTTGGTAGTTAGATTGGTATGGCAGTGAATGAATAGATAAATTTAGGTAGAATTGTCATTTTTATTATACTAGCTTGGCCTACCCACGAGCAATTGACAATTTTCCAATTTTTTAGTTCTGATTTTATTTGTGTGAAATATGTTTTATAATTGGATTCATGTAGTTACTAGGTTTGTCTTCACAAATATTTTGTATTGTTAATAGTTATTTTAAATGGAATTTTTGTTTCTATCTCTTGGTATTGTGTTTTGTTGGTAATATATGGAAATGTTGATGATTTATGTGGATTTATTTTATATCCTGCAACTTGGCTAAAGTTGTTAGTTGCTTCAAGTAGTTTTTAAATTGATTCTATGTTTATAGTTAAGTCTTTATACTAAATGAGTTTAGTATCTAAGGAGAACAGATATATAAGGTTTGGACCAATTCTGGGGAGAAGAGGAGAACCAAGGTCTCCAGCATTCTAACTGAGGGAAAGGGCATACAGGCTAGACTCTCTTTCCTGCAGTCTCCACCAGCAGTATCAGGCGGGAATTATATCCTTCTGCCATCCCTCAAATATCTCTAGTTTAGTGGTAGGACAAATTTTGAAGTAAACCTACTTTCCTGGTTACTTTTTTTTTTTTTGCAAGGCAAATGGGGTTAAGTGGCTTGCCCAAGGCCACACAGCTAGGTAATTATTAAGTGTCTGAGGTCAGATTTGAACCTAGGTACTCCTGACTCCAAGGCCAGTGCTTTAACCATTATGCCACCTAGCCGCCCCCCTGATACTCTTAAGGAGGAGAGTAGCCCTCAATTTACAATTGTTATCTGAGACCCTTCCTACCAAACACTAGTCAAAATAAAGCATGACAGACAACAAAAACAAAACCATTCAATCAAGAATTTATTTCTGATTCAGAAATCCATGAAGATTAGAATATATCAATGAATACATGAGTAAATGAGCTCTTCATCTATGAGTCAGTTGAGATTGTGGTTCAAACAAGAGCTAGGGCTCAAAGGAAAGTTCTCTCCCTAAAGTCTGTATAGAGACAAACTGGAAATCAGGAAACTATGGAGGAGCCAGTTTCCCCTACATGTCTCTAGCTTCTCTTTCCACATGTATTGCTCTAAAAAAATGTCTCTAGATCCATGTTTCTCTCCTTGAAGAAGCTTTTTCAGAACCATAAGTCCTTTTAGCAGTTACTAGGGTCTTGCTCAACATTTTCTCTGCAAAAGTCAATCTTCACCAACACAGCAGCAGACAAAATGCCCCTGGCTTGGTAAGAAGTCCAGTCACAAATCCATTGTATTGAAAAGTACAGTATCAAAGTTTTTACACAAATTAAACCAATACAACAGATTAAAATGCAGTTAGTTGGGAAACAGTTTTAACAACTAGTATTTTTCTAAAATATTTCTAAAATATATTTCTAAATAGTCATTTCCCAATTGACAAATGGTCAAAGGATATGAACAGACAGTTCTCAGATAAAGAAATTAAAACTATTCATAGTCATATGAAAAATACTCTAAATCATTATTGATTGGAGAAATACAAATTACAACAACTCACACCTTATACCTATCAGATTGGTCAATTTGACAAAAAAAGAAAAATGATAAATGTTGGAGGGGATATGAGAAAATGGACTCTAATATGTTCCTTTCTAGAAAGGAATTTGGAACTACATCCAAAGGGCAATAAAACTTTGCATGCCCTTTAATCCAGCAATACCACTACTAGGTTTGTATAACAAAAAAGGGGTAAGGCCCTACATGAACAAAAATATTTACAGCAGCTCTTTTTATAGTGGCAAGGAATTGGAAATTGAGGGGATACCCATCAATTGGGGGAATTGCTAAACAAATTGTGGCATATGGATGTGAAGGAGTACTATTGTTCTATAAGAAATCATGAGGGACAAGACTTTAGAAAAACCTGACACAGCATGAACTAATGCTGTGTGAGGTGAGCAGAACCAGAAAACATTGTACACACCAACAGCAACATTGTATGATGATCGACTGTGGTGGACTTACTCTTCTCAGCAGTATAATAATCAAAAATAATTCTAAAAGACTTGTGATAGAAAAATACTATCTACATACAAAGAAGGAACCATAGAGTCTTGAAATGCAGACCAAAGCTTACTATTTTCTATTTTGAAAATTTATTTTATAAAAAATTATTTAAAAATTATGTATTTTTCCCTCTCATGTTTTCCCCTTTTTGATTTGATTCTTCTTTAACAACATGATTAATATGGAAACATGTTTAACATAGTTATATATATTAGATATATAGATATATGCTTTCTGTCAGGGAGAGGAGGGAGGAAGGGAGAAGAAAAATGTGAAACTCAAAACCTTTCCAAAAAGAAACTGTTGAAAACTATCTTTGCAAATAGTTGGAAAAATGAATAAATAAAACATTTAAAAAAGAAAAGGAAAGAAAAGCACAGTATCCTGTTAAGTTTGATGAGCTTGGCGTAGAGGGTTGGGGAATCTGGAAAAGCTTCAGAAGGAATGTTATTTGAGGTAGGTTGTAAAATTTGAATTGAATTCATCTGGCATAGAGAGAGAAGGAGGTCATTTCAGACAGAGACAACAAGATGAATAAATGCATAAATATGAGAAAGTATAGCATATGTTTGAGAGAGGAAAGAACAGTTTCTTCTAGCTTAGCTGAAGAATACTTTGTTCAAAATATGCATTATAAATAGCTAGGTAGGTGGCACAATGATAGAGTACCTGAAATAAGGAGAATCTGAATTCAAATCCTGCCTTAGTCCTTAATTATATTCGTCATTAATTGGACAAGTCATTTCATGTATGAAGATAAAATGAGATATTTGTATAGCACTTGGCAAATCTTAAAGTGTTATATAACTACTAGTAAGATGAAGATGATGATGATGAAGGAGGAATAATAGTAAAATAAGAAAGGCAGAATTATGCCATATTTTAGGGAATCTTGCATAGTAAGCAAAGGAAGATGAAAATTATTTCATAGATAGTAAGGAATCAATGAAGATTTTTGAGAGATTAAGCTTTGTTACCAGTACATGTATTGTAGTTTCATGAGGGTAACTTATTCTAATCTACTTGATATAGTAGAACCACCAAATTGTTGAAAAGAAGAAAAAAAAATTTGCCTCATATTTTCTTAAAGTGCTGAGGTTATATATATATATATATAAATACACACAAAAAATTGTTGGGTCAGTTAAGGATATGTGTGTTTAAAAATGTATGTATGTAAAAATTCCTATACATATCCCTTATCTATCTTACATGCCCTCAATCTATGGTTGAGATTATTGGATACATAGAAAACTTGTATGTATAAAAATGGTATAGTACAAGATAAATTACAACTATATAATATATATTATATAAAACATATTATAATAGCCATATATATATATATATATACCCTATGTGCAATATAGGTATGTAATATAATATATAGGATTATATATATATATATATTTGTGCACACAGACATACATATATCTCACATATCAACAGAGATAAAAATGGGCCCCAAAAGGATATATATTCATACTTGTATACAGTTTGTGTGTATTTGTGTATGTTCCCACGTATGTGCTATGTATATATAGCTTCAATATACTATTATAAATAACATATATAGAAATATATTCAGCTATATTCTATATCCCACAGCTACATATATGTATGAGAATATTACATGCACACACATATACACATCCCTTATTGACCCAGAAAACTTTCTTGTTTGTATTTATATATGTATGTGATATATGAAGGGATTCTAGGGATTTGTATACACACACACACACACACACACACACACGATACATACATATATTTCCAATGATTCTTTATTGGCACAGCAAATATTTTCCCCCTCTACTTCCAACTAGAAACTTTAGTATAAATGGATGATTGGTTGATTTGGTATCTTTTCCTATTTAATTACAACTGTGGCTTTATTTAGCAATTCTTTGCTCACAGCACTATGTCTGTACAGATACATATGCATATATATTATTTCCTTTTGTTTACTTCTCCCAGAATGAAAGTTCATTAGTTTCTCAATATGTTTTACAGAATGACTTGCCTGTTATCAAGGTTGGAAGGATATATGAACCATTAGCCCAGAAACATTCAAGTTTTAAAAATATATGGGAAATAGAACAAAGAGAAGGAGTGAGGTGACTCATTCATCTCAGACGTTCAACCAAAACCATTTCAGAGATGCCAACAATGAATTAAAACTAGGATTCTAGAGGAATGGCTTAAATCATTTTTTGTCACAGACACTCTGCACAGGGTGAGTGAAGGCTCTGCTATGTGCCTAGAATGAAAGTACTGGAGACAAGGAGTTTGAAGTTATCTCCATCTGGTCTGGAAATGATATTATTTTCTCTCAATGAGCAAGAACCCTTAACAGATAGCAAGAAGAGGTTGTAGAGAAATTTAATAAAATACTGGCACCTTACAACTTGTCAGCACTATGGGAGAGAGCTTACTTTGATACTTCAAAAGATGTGTGATTATTGGTAGGGGTCCTCCTCTGACCAGCACAGATTGTAATCCCTACTCATTTTTAGGAGAAAGCATTCCTAAATTGTGGAGGCCAAAATCTTAATCAATTGGTGACTAACTCCATGAGAGAGAGCTGGCTTTGAAAAATGATAGGAGGCAAATATGTAAGACCAAAATCTGTTCCCAGTAGACAAATACCTAAAGGTATTTCATATAGATAGATAGATAGATATACACACATATATGTATCTATATGTATGTATGCATGCATGCATGTATAAACAGCTGGGGTTTTCTTCCAAAGAAATGCAAATTACTTATTGACAGAAAGAAGAAAAGAAAGTTTATTAAGCTTTTACCATGTGCCTAGAAACATGAATACACAAAGAAAAAAAATTGACCTAAGTCCTGTTTTCAAGGAGCACACTCTAGTTGAAGGAGATAACATAAGAGAAGTCAGCTGCTCTGATAATGGGGAAAACTTGGAAGTCCTAAAGGTGGGGGTTAAAGGAGAGGAGAAAGAAAGATATAAATATTTATTAAGTGCCTACTGTTTGCCAGACACTGTACTAAATGCTTTACATATCTCATCTGATCCTCACTATCCTGTGAAATAGATGTCACTGTTGTCTTCATTTTATAATTGAAGAGACTGAAAAAAAAGAGTATCGGCCTGAAATCAGGAAGACCTGAGTTTAAATTCTGCCTTAGATACTAGCTGTATGACTCAGAGAAAAATCACATAACTGCCTCATTTTACTCACAATTGGACATTACCATGTTTTTTCTAGCTACACTATTTGTTCTGCTGGGCTGTGCAATCTAAGTGGTGTGTTAACAGCAACCAGATCCATAGAAAAGGAAGTGTCATTGAGTGGGGGCTGGGGAAGAGTTCATGGAGAATGCAATGGAGTCACATTTCATAAAGGACTTAGGTTCTAAACATGTAAGGTAAAAAATCACATATTGCTAATCTATCCTATCTCTTACATTTCTTACATTTTCTATAAAATATAATAAACTTAGTTTTGTAGGTAAGGGAAGTTGACCAGTTAGATGCACAACTTAGGGATAAAGATTGGCAGTAAGGAGAAAACCAACGAGGTCTAGTAGATTGGCAGCCATGCAAAGCAATTCTAAATTGTAAAGCCTGTTTCTATTCTCTCTCTCTCTCTCTCTCTCTCTCTCTCTCTCTCTCTCTCTCTCTCTCCCTTTCTCTTCTTTTCTTCCTCCTTCCCTTTCTTCCTCCTCCTCTTATCTCCCTCCTCCTCTTTTCCTGTTTTACAATTTTTTCCAAGTTTAGCTGAATTCCCATCATTTCAATGCATTTACAATGTAATTTCACAGTAACTTGAACGTAGACCCTGAGTATAGATCCAAAAGGGTCATTTGGATAGGGAATTGAATCATAACTGAGTGAAAAGTTAGGGGGAATAGCTTTCACCACACTAAATTCCCCATGGGTTCTGGTGCCTCTTTATCCTCAGAGATTACTCCAGTTTCTCCACCCCACCCCTTTTGGAGGGAAGGAAAGTAATGCATGGGAAGACTTACTACATGCTGATCACAGATAAAATGAACATGATATTTAATTACTTGCCTTAGAAAATTATGAGGAAATTACTATGCAAAACTTAAACTATTACATAAATTTGAATTGCTATTGTTTTTTGAGTACCTTGACAATGAGAAGGAGATGCCTTGCTTTGCTGAAATAAACATTCATAAATCATAGGCTCTATATTTGGTTAAAACCTTGGAGATTCATTCTTTTGAAAAAAAATGATCTCACTAGAAAATAATAAATTGGATTTTAGGGGCAAAGATCAGTTTCATGTTAATATGTATATATGATAAACCAGCTTTCTTATCCTCTGATTACCATTTTGGAGGCTCAAGTCAATGCCTCAGAACTAGAAAACAACTCAAAGCTCAGTACAAACCTCTCATTTTATAATGAAGAAAATAAAACTCATAGAAGTTTACCAAGTAAACTTTACCAAGGATCAGGGCTGTGACTCAAACTCATGTTTGCTGACTGCCAGTGCTGTGGTATTTCTATAATGCTATAAATAGGTTATAACAAATTGACAAATATTTAATAAATACATATTGCATGTCTAGTATTGTCCTGAATTTTGCAAAAGAATATGAATACAATACAGAAAAAGTCTCAGTTTCTGTGGTTACACTAGAATAGGCTAATCAATCAGAAGGGATTTTAGTGACTGTCTAGCCCAGTATCCCATTTCACAGATGCAAAAAATGAAATACAGAGAAATTAGATGTCTTGCACACAAGTAGTTTGAACATAGAGCTGCTGTGCCTACCTAAGAAAACAAAGTAGCAAAGAAATCCTGAAACCTATTCTAGCTCTGCCATAGTCGACTTCTGTAGCCTCTGAGAAACCTTTTAGGCTGATTATCTCCTCTGTCTTCTTCCTAAACTTCCTTTGAGATTCTATTTTTGCAAAATGGGAAGTTCCCCGCCCCCCCCACTACTGAAGCTGAAATGTGAAGAATGAGAGTAGCCAACTTATGATATCTTTAATAGTTTTAAAAATTGGTTATAGTAAAAGGAGAAATGTTGAAAGCTGTAGATAAATTCACTTACCTTGGCAGTATACTTTCAGGGATGTACATATTGATGATGAGATTGATACACACATTACTAGAACTAGCTTTGTGTTTGAGAGATTCCCAAGAAAAGTGTGGTTATAGTAAAAGGGTGCTTTCTTTTTCTTTTCTTTTTCTTTCTTTTTTGATTTTTGCGAAGTAACAGGGTTAAGTGACTTGCCCAAGGTCACACACCTAGACACAATGAACTTAGGTCCTCCTGATTCCAGGGCCAGTGCTCTATCTACTGTGCCACCTAGCAGCCCCTGCTAGTGATTCAGTGGATAGAGTGTTGAGTCTAAAGTCAGCCATTTTCCTGGATTCAAATCTGGCCTCAGACATTTCCTAGCTGTTTGACCCTGGGCAAGTCATTTAACCCTAATTGCCTCAGTTTTCTCAGCTGTAAAATGGGCTGAAGAAGGAAATGGAAAACCTCTGCAGTATCTTTGCCAAGAAAACCAGCAAAGAGGTACAAAGAGTCAGACATAATTGAAGAATGACTGAACAAAATAATATTATCCCTCTTTTGACCAATTCATTTGGGAATGAGGTTAAAATATCAACTAGTTCGATGATTCTATGATATTTTTAATGTCCTATTAATAAACAAAAATAGATAAGGAAAGCTACGTCATTATAATGACTGAATTTGTCTTTCAAGAAAAGAAAAGAAGACGAACCTTTCTTTGCAGAAGAGGGGGGCTGTGAATGTAGAACACTGCAAATGCTGTCACTCATTTGATAGATTTGTCAGTTTGCTTAACATGCTTCTCCCCCCACCCCCCACCTAGTTTATTCTTTGTTACAAGAGATGCCTTGATAGGCAAAGAAGATTGGGATATATTCAGAAATAATTAGAAATTTAAGATTAAAAGAGGGAAATGACTTGATCTTCTACAATTTGACAAATGGACTTGCTGCCAGAATTGATAAGGAGAGCTAGGGGACCAAGGTTGCGGTCTGAAAGTAGCTACTCTCCTCTTCCATTTAAGTCCCTACAATATCTTTTGGTTGGTATTATGGTGGTCTTAGAAAAGGTCCTCTGGGTCAACTAGATGGCCAAGTGGATAGAGTACCAGGTCCAGAGTTAGGCAGACTCATCTTGAGTTCAAATCCAATCAAATCCTGTTTGCTTCAGTTTTCTCATCTGTAAATAAACTGGAAAAGGAAATGGCAAGCCTCTCTCATATCTTTGCCCCCCACCCCCCAAAAAAAACCCAAATGGGGTCATGAAGAGTTGGACAGAACTGAAATAACTGAACAATGTGAGTAACAAGGAAGACCCTGGAACAAAATTAGTTTCTATCTTAACCTTCAGCAATGACTCATATCTACTTCTCTATTCACAATCTGAGAAATGACCACCTTTGTTTGCAACCAGCTCATGGCAATGGGATCCTATATGAACCCCAAATTGCTGGATTACTGACATATTGGAAGTTGAGAAGTGCCAACTCTAAGCACAACTATGAACAAACAAACATTATTTAATTATTTTTTTTTTTAGGTTTTTGCAAGGCAAATAGGGTTAAGTGGCTTGCCCAAGGCCACACAGCTAGGTAATTATTAAGTGTCTGAGACTGGATTTGAACCCAGGTACTCCTGACTCCAGGGCTGGTGCTTTATCCACTACACCACCTAGCTGCCCTCAAACATTATTTTCTAAGCTCTTTTATTCCTTTCTGGAATAAATTCCCTATTTCCTCTCCCCTTTTTTCAGAAACATTAGGGAAAAAACCTTCCTATACTCCAACCCCATGGCCTGAAATTATGAAAAATAATAGTAATAGCTACCATTTATATAGGCTTACTTTGTGCTAAGTGTTTTATAATTATGATTTTATTTGAGTGGCACAATAACCCCGTGAAGTAAGTGCTGTTATTGTTCTCATTTTAAGATGAGGAAAGTGAAGTGAATAAAGGTTTAATGACTTGTCAGGGTCATACAGGGAATAAGTGTTTGAGGTTAGATTTGAACTCAGGTCTTTTTCATTCTAGACCTGGCACTCTTATCCACTGTACCACCTAACTGCCCAAATTCTATCTCATCTTCTCTTTCTGATTGGGGCAGAAGCTATTGATGGTCCCTGTCCCATTGCTGAGTTGAAGGGGAGCTTTGACCTGCTCAATTTCTGACATGAGTTGGTTTTTCCCTCTTCAAGCAGTCTGGTAGATGCCACCCCACCATATCCTCACTATGCCTAGGACTGGACTCATTATGGACTTTAGCCCTCTTGCACCTCAGAGATCCTGAGTTCAAGTGATTCACCAGTCTTAGGCTCCCTAGTAACAGGGATTTATAAAAGTGTGCCACCATGCTTGGCCCTTTTTTTCTTTGAAGATGTAGTTTTCCTGTCTTCTCTCTACTTTTACAACTGCCTCAGCATGCCATTCCTTTCTTGTATGCCTATGTGACTCTCAAATTTTCATATGGCAGATTTTCTGCACCTCACACTTGTCTTTTATTACTTTTTATTTTGTATCACAGCTATTTGTATACTTGTCATATTCTTTCTCCTCCAGTCTCCAGTAGATTATAAGGTCCCCGGGGCAAGGTATTTGCTATTGTTTTCATCTTTATATTCTCAGAACCTTTGCCCATTGTAAGCCTTTAATAAATGTGGAATTTGAATAGAAATAAAAACTATTAGAATCTTTACCATCTTAGACCTAGAGGAAAGTCTCTGGAGCATCTCTGTGGAGATAACCCAAAGGGCTTGCAAGTATTCCTCAATCTGTAAATGTGAAACTCAGGGGGTGTGGGGAAGGCTAATGGTTTTAAATTTTTGGCACTATGCCTGAAACTTCTAATCCCCTGAAGGCAAGGGGGTAATTATACAATTAAGAAGCAATACAAGATAGAGGAAGAGTAATGGTTTTATAGTCAGAAGACCCAGGTTCTCAGGTTATTCTCCTAGCAATTACCAACCTAAGCCACTTAAATTCTCTGGACCTCAGTTTTCCCATCTATAAAATGAAGGAGTTGAACTATATGACTTCTAAGGTACCTCTCAGTTCTCAATCTATTTTCCTAATAATAGTCCTGTTTTTCAGAAGGGGAAACTAAGGCATAGAAAGTAAAATATATCTTTCTCTAGGTCAGTTGTCTACAAAATGAGGACTGGGCAATTACTTCATGGAGTGATAATCAATCAATCCCTGTCTTCTGAACTTCTCTATTTCTATTGAGAATGCTATCATCCTTCTGGTTACCCAGGTTCACAATCTTTCTTACTAATTTTCTTGACTCTTCACTTGTCCTCACCCCACATATCCAATCAATTGCCAAAATTTTGTCATTTCTGTCTCTACATATCTCCTGTATCTGTTGGGGGTTTTTCTGATAACATAACCATTAACCCAGTTCAATCCTGTATCATCTTTCACCCAGAGTGTTTAGTTTTTCAATTGTTCTCCCTGTCTTAGTTCTCTCTCCTCATCAACCTATCTCCCATAGAATCACCAATGTGATTTTCCTAAAGCATAGATCTGACTTCCTCACTCCTCTATTCAGTAAACTGCAGTGACTCCCCATTGACCTTTGAATCAAATATCATTTCACTTTTATTTCATCCTTTTAAAAGCTTTCTACTTTTGCACGTTTATAATATGTATGGTTATTAGTATAATAGTACATATGCAAATAAGTGAATATATGTATATATATATATATATATGTATAATGGGAATATGCAATAAATAATTATTTTCTACTGGAGTACATTGTCAAAAATGTTTGGACACCAAGGCTTCAGGTAATCAGGGCAAGAATAATATTCAGGCTCTCTGGAGCCTCTCTAGAGTCCTGGCTTGTGATGGGATATATAAATCATACTTTCTTCTTATGACTTTCTCAAAGATAAAGACTGAGAATTTCAACTGAATTTTTAACTATTCCCAAGCTCAGGGGCAGTGGGCACTGACTTGAGGCTTTAGAGGTTTGTAACTAAGAACAGGAAGTTCTCTTTATTCTAAGGGCTCACTGTACTCTTCTTGCACCATGCAATAACCTCCAATTTGATACAGAAAAGCTTTTTTTCCTATACTTATCTGAATTGGTGAAGTTGTTTTGGAGTAACAGGTTGTATTGTACCTGATGAGATAAACAAAGGTGGCAACTCCCTGTTTTAAATATTCTTGTAAACCTGTTTGACAAACTTGGACTTTAAACCAGCTGCTAATGATTATGGAGAGAAGTCAAGGATTGTGTTCATCTGGTCTGGAGTTCTTAACTTTTGTTTGATGTCATAGTCTCCTTTGACAGTCTATCAAAATTTATGGGCCACTTCTTAGAATAATGTTTATAAATACATAAAATAAAATACATAGGATTTCAAAAGAAACCAATTATATTGAACTATATATGATACATGTGTGCATTGTCAAGATATAAGGAGTCACCTGTTTTCCAGAGCCATTTCCCACACTTTGAATTTAAACTTATATTTAATACCTGACTCTCTTGTCTCTGGTTTGTTCTGCTTCACTCTGACCATCCACAAGTTAAAGGCCGATTTTGTCTGGTTGACAATATATATATACATATATATGTATGTTTGCATATACATATAAATCACTTATATTTAATATTACATATAATATAAATCTAAAATATGTTTTATAGTTCATGTACTCTAGATTAGAATCTACTGTTAAATATGTCTTTTACTAGCTGCCAATGAAAAGAGCCCTAACAATCTTTAAGAGTTGAAGAAATTGGGGTAGTTAGATGGCACAGTGGAGAGACCACTGGCCCTGAATTCAAATTTGAACTCAGACACTTAATAATTACCTAGCTGTGTGACCTTGGGCAAGTTACTTAACCCCACTGCCTTGCAAAAACAAACAAAAAAAAAAGGGTTAAAGAAATAAAATTCATTTCTTTGTGCCAAACCCAGTGAATTTCCTTTTAAAATATTCCCCAAAAGACAGTTCTTGCCCTCAAGGAGTTTACAATCTAATAGAAGAGACAATATGCAAAATATGCAAAAAATCAAAACAAGCTATATAGAGAATGGAGAAAAGATAAATAAAAGAGAGAAAGCATTGGGATTAAGAAGGGTTAAGGAAAGCTTCTTACAGAAGAGGGAAATTTAGTTAAAACTTATAGGAAGTCAGAAAGGTCAGTGGAGACAACTAGGTGGCTCAGTGAATAGAATGTCCTAGCGGGAGTCAGTCAGGAAGACACATCTTCCTGAATCATCTTCCAGTCTCACACTTACTAGCTATGTGACCTTGGGTAAGTCACTTAACCCTGTTTACCTCAGTTTCCACATCTATAAAATGAGCTGGAGAAGGAAATGGCAAATCACTCTAGTATCTTTGTCTAGTAAGCCTCAAATATGGTCATGTAGTATCTGACATGATTGAAATGATCAAACAACAACAATGGAGGTTATAGTTGGAGTAGAAGAAGAGTATTACAGGTATGATGACAGTGAGAAAAAAATGCCCAGAATCAAGGGATGGAATCTCTTTTTTGAGGAACAGCCTCAAAGACTGTGTCACTGGATCAAAGAGTAAATGCTGGGTTAATAATTAAAGTGTAAGGAAAAGGGAAAGGTAAGAGGGGACTATGGTAAGAAGAACTTTGAATGCCAAAGAGAACATTTTTATTTGATCCTAAAGGCAACAGGGAGACATTGGAGTTTAATGACTAATGGGGATGACATGATCATAGTTGCATTTTAGGAAATCACCTTAGTAGATGAATGGAGATTGAATCGCAGAGACTTGAGGCAGGCATGGACCTCAGTAGGTTATAGTGTCAGAAGAGGAAAAAAGGTACCTAGAAAAGATATTGCAAAGGTGAAATCAGTAGGCCTTGACAACAGGTATTATATTCCTCTTTATTTCACAGACTTGGGCAAACTCTTATGTCTATAAGCTTCAAAATGGAGGTAAAAGGATCATAAAATTGAAGAGCTGAGATTGACATCAGAAATCCTTTAATTCAGTTCCCTTATTTTGCAGATATAACACACACAAAAATTGAGTATTCATGAGATAAAGCTATAAAAGACCTGGATCAACTCATGGGAATAGAATATGCAGATGATAGTGGTTAGTTATTTTCTTTCTTTAAAAAAACAAACACATACATATTAAAGCTGGGGAGATTAAAAAGTGTGGTTCACACAGGATCCCTTCCCTCAAAAAGTTTTTTGTGTGGTGTGTTGCCCCATCATTCTAAGCAAATGAAGTAATTTCAGACTTCTCAGGAGGGTTAAGCAATCAGTAATAACTAGGTCACACAGTAAATAGTCACCTATGTGGTCTTATATGAAATATACCTCTCCTACTTTTCATAATATCTGAAATTTCCATCATTGAATTTACCTCTTCTAGCCTTCACCAAGCCTGGAAATGAATCTAGGTTACTTAATCCATTAACAGAAATTAATTTTTTTGATTAACCTACTACTGCCCATTTTCAAATAATAGAAAAGGCCCCATCTGAACCAAGGGAATAGGACTAAGCTCTGTTAAGTTTTGGAAAGAAAAGAGGAAAAGAGAAAGAGCAGGAGAAAGAACAACACCCTTTAACACTCCCTTTAACACCTATAGCTAGGTGCTATAGGGAGGGTTTGGGTCCAAAGTACCAGGCACTTTGCTTTTATCATAATTTCCATCAAGAGAGTTCAAGGAAACACAAAGACACCAGCTCCAGCTTTTCCTCTTTCCATCCCCCCATTTCTCTCCTTTCAACTTTAAGATCCATCTTTCGAAATCATTTCCCCATTTTTCCTCCCTTTTCTTTTGGACAAAATTCTAATATAAATTTTCAATTTATTCCTTTCACTTTCTGGAGCACAAAAGTCAGTTAAATCATGAATTCAAGTCCTCTAGTGTTAGTTGTGTGACTGAGCAAATCACTCGTTCCAGGCAACTTCCTAAAACTTTAAGTTGATGAGAAAGTATCAACCTATTTTGGTCAAGAGAGTTTCCTCTCTTGGGTATTCTATTTGCTATCCGAATCTGGAGAAAACTGATATAATTCTCCCTGAAGGATTTGGGGCTACTCAAAATGAACACCTTTGCTCAACTTGATTGGCATGCTGGTCATGATTCCCAAATGTGAAATTAGAAAAAAAAAATCTTGTACTACTTTTAATCTCCATTTAGGTCCAGAGGCCTTTTTTAATGTGAGTCTAATAAATCTGAAATCTCATTAAACTTGGCCACCACATTTCTTGGGCTAATTTATTCAAGGCCTTTATTGAAAGATTGCAAATTAATATAACATCTAATCTAAACCTAACAAATCAGAACCTGAGGTCTAGTCATTCCCTCAGAAAAATGATGGTACTGACTGCATGGGGTAGTGGCAAGAACTTGGAATAAGAAGTCACCAATTTGAATTCTGACCCTAGAACTTTCTAACTTATAGTAGAGCAATTAAACCCTCAGAGTATCAGGTTCCTCATTTATAAAATAAATACAATTATCTCTTCAGGTTTAGGAGTGCAGAGTCCCCTTGATCTGGAAAATCTATGTAAAAAATTTTGCCCCTCTCTTTGAACGATAGAAGTCTGAATTTTCTCTTTTCTTTTTTTAATGGAGTGTTTATAGTACCTTATTGTAAATTTGGGGTTTAAACATTTGGTCATAGGCAACATGTAGGTTAATGTTTAGTAAAAATATTTTTTCTGGGACCTTCTGTAAAAATCTCTCAAAATTCCTATTAATTTCTTATGCAGACTGGAGAGACAGTGAAACTACAATGATTAGAGTCATGATGTGGAAGAGATAAATGTATAATAATAGAATGACTTAGCCCTTTTTGCCTCAGTTTTCCCTATCCTCCAGTGAGGTTGGGGAAGGAAATGGAAAACCACTCCAGTATCTCTGCCAAGAAAACCATGAAGTGCGGAATACAACTGAAAGGACCAAACAACAAATAACAAAACAGAATATCTTACCACCTCATAGGGTATTTTCATAAAAAAAAAATTCTTGTTAAAACTTGAAGAAGTTACATCTACCAATTAGTTTCAATTGAATGTTACATTATAATCAGATTATAAACCAATTTTTTTTCCCCTAGCAAAAGAAAAACAAGAACAAAAAAGCAAACAAAAAGCCTTAGGGGAGCCTAAGGACCTCTGGGTATTTGCTTAAATCCTTGCACTTCTTCTTTAATGCAGTAGAAGGCTCAATCTTGGTCAATCTGAACAGCTGTTTTAATGCCTTACTTTGCCCAAATGCTTGTCGCAACACATTTTGTTTCCGGAGTCCTTCAGTCTGCCAAAGGAGCTCTGGTCCTGCCAATTTGATTACTTAAAGCACTCTGTCTAATTCTTTTCTAGTGTTGGCCTCTAGTTTGGTCACATGTTGCCAAGAGCACAAAGGACCATTCCCGACCCTGCAGTGTTCTGCTATACTTTAACTTTTGATTACAATCTTTTCTGCTTTGCTTTCTTGTTAGTGTTAGGTCCTCATCTATATCCTTGTCAAGTTTCTGCCATCTTCTCTCTTCAATCATGAAGTCTAGCTTTCGCAGCAGGTACCTGAGGAGTGTCATTTCTAAAGGAATATGGAAAGGAAAGGACTGAGGACTGTTTAGCTATGAATTTTCTATGATTGTAGCAGTAATCCATGCTCACATTCATTTGATGTTGCTAATATGGGGAGCTGGACTGAGTATGTATGAGCCAGTAGAAACAGCAAAGGACAAGTGGTTAGACTGCACTCTTCTTTGTGATATTACAGAAATAAATGTCTCTGTGTCTCAATTTTCTTATGTCAAATCTATATGATAATAATGCCTTTTTAGAAAACAACTTCACAGGGTTATTGAGAAAATGAAATAAAATAATAGTGTCTAATAAAAGTGAAATGAGATAAATGTAAAATTTAAAAAGGATGAAGTGTTATATACATACATACATATATGTCTATATGCATATAGACATATATGTTAGAGCTCTGTTATCCTTTTCAGAATTCTGTCTTAACTAAGTTGCTCATTGACTTCTCTAACCCAGAATATTAGAGCTGGAAGTGACCTTAAAGATCATCTAATTCAACTTCTGACAGCTCAAATGTAGAATGTTAGATCTAGAAAGACCTTAAAGCTGTAACTCTACCCCCTCATTTTACAGATAAGGGAAATATGGCCAAGAGAAGTAGACTACAGAGCTGTAACCAGGGCACAGAGTAATCAAAACTTTGTCTGTCCCAGACTACCACAATTTGGAGGGCATTTACTATGCTTATATTTTTTTCAGCAGGCAAAAACAACAAAATTCAGCACTAAATAATTAAATTACATAGGGCAGCTAGGTGGCACCAGCCCTGGAGTTAGGAGGTCCTGAGTTCAAATGCAGCCTCAAACACTCAGTAATTACCTAACTGTGTGATCTTGGGCAAGTCACTTAACCCCATTGCCTTGCAAAAACCTAAAAAACAAAAACCAAAACCCCAAAATAATCAAATTACAAAGCTATCAGATAATCTTGGTTTCACACTAGGGAAGCTATTAGCAGTAACATTCTGGGAATCCTCTTCCTGTAGAGCCCCGTGTCCCAAAAATTTAGAACTCACCTCAACTGACATTATCTAAAAAGCCGTTTTGGATACTTTTCAAGGTGCTTCCCTAACCATATTTTATTGTATTTCTCCTAGAAATGAGAATTACTAGCTATGACCCTGTTGAAGTGATTTGCCTGGCTTTGCTAATATACAACAAAGCTGGAACTCTAACTTGGGTCTTCTGACTCTTTTTTCTATATGCCAGTGCTCTTTATTTAAAATTTTTTGAAACAATCCTGGAGAATTGATTGACTGAGGGGAATAAAGGTTCAGAGGTGTTGTATTCAAATACAAAACCATCACAAGAGTTCCAGGTACACTCTGATGCCTTGTTCATTTAAGTTCCCTTTCACCCCTGTGGTCTTGTCAACCTAGAAGATCCTTTTGCTGCTGGAACCCCTTTCTTCCACTTATCCAAGAACCCTCATTTTTGAGAAAGGCCCAGTCCAGCTCTCCATCCTTTTACTGGCTCAGCTTCTGATTCTCTGCACTTCACAACAATGTTCCTGCACTGGTACCTTTTCCTACCTGTTTTCTACCTCTTTTTATAATTTGTCCCCTTTAGAATATAAAGAATGCCTTTTTGAAGACAGCAACTGTCTTTCTTTTTTTGCTTGTATTTTATGGACAGGTAGGTAGTACACTGACTTGGAATCAATAAGACCTGACCTCAAAATTCAACTTCATACATTTACTAGATATGTGACTCTGGACAGGCCCCTTAATCTTTGTAAGGTTCAACCTCCTCATCTGTAAAAATGATGATAATAATAACACTTACCCCACAAATGTTTTAAATCTGCTCATTGCCCTGATTTGACTTGTCTTGGTGGATCTTGGTAGACAAATCAGAGCCAAGAAGGTTTCTGCTATTGTACTTCAATTATTTCAGTTACATCCTGCTCTTTGTGACCATATTTGGGGTTTTCTTGACAAAGACACTGGAGTGGTTTATTGTTTCCTTCTCCAGCTCATTTTGCAGATGAGGAAACTGAGCAAACATGGTTAAGTAATTAGCCTAAGGTCACGTAGCTAATAAGTGTCTAGAGCCTTTAGAATATAAAAAAATGTCTTTTTGAAGACAGTGACTAACTTTCTTTTTTGCTTACATTTTTATGGACAGATAGTATATTTGAACTTGGATCTTCCTGATTTCAGACTGGTGCTCTATCTTCCACCCCATCTAGCTGTTCATCCTATTAGAGTATCTTCAAAACATATGCTTGTTAAATATCCTGGAACCTTTGATCAGAGTACAGGTACTTTGACCCATCTGAAGCCACTCCACTATGTACTGCCCTCAGACTAATGTCAACGGATGCTGTGTGCCCACTGTTCCTCATTGTTATTTGTTCTCAAATAAAATTTTGTTAACTTCTCTAGGTGTGGTCATCACTTACATCCCCTTTGTATTGCAGCCTCATTTGAAAAATTGAGAGGGTTAACTTGAAAGAGATTTTTAAAAAGGTTTATACATAAAAATTATAAGAATCATCACAACCTACCAGGGGTACCACAATAACTACATTGGGAGAAATACTAAGGGCATTTCCAGTGGAAAAAGACACTAAACTTGGTGGTCAAGAGGATTTGGATTCACATCTCAACCCTGCAACTATTTGTATGACATGAACTAGTTACTGTCTATAGGAGGGTAATTAAGGTTAGGAAGTGACTAGGAATTCTAATAAGAACAAAAACTTTGCAAAATGCGGTGATATAATTATATAATTTAATAATAACATAAAAAGAGTAAAATTGTGAAATACCTAAGGAAAACAATAATACTTGTTATAATTATCATTTATATAGTGCTTTAAGGTTTGGAAAGTATTTTACAAATGTTATTTTATCCTCACAACAACCTGAGAGTTGTGTTATTATTATTCCCATTTTACAGAGAAGGAAATTGAGGGACAGAACTAGTAAGTAAGAGCCCAGGTCTAATTCTTTATATATTGAGCCATCTGTCTCTCTATTATGGTATATAAAGCTAAGTTGAAGGATCTGGAGCTGTTCAGCCTGAAGAAGAGAAAATCAGGCAGGGTTACAATGGCTTAGAGTTTAGTACAAAGTCTGATACACAGTAGCTATTTAATACATGTTTATTGACTTTCAGTAGGTACCTAATAAATATTTACTGATTAATAGCTGTTTTTAACAGACTGTCTGTCATGTGCAAGAGGAATAAGATTGTTCTGCTTGGCTCCAGGAGACAGAATTAGAAACACTGCAAGGGAGTGGCTGAGAAACAGATCTTACCTTGAGGTAATAAAATCCTTAATAGAATCTTAAAAATATAGAATGGATTACCATGAATGTTAGTACATTTCTTCTCCTCCCCCTCAATGGAGGCTTGAAGAAATAATGGACAGGACTTTTGTTAACAGTGTCATAGAGGGGATTATTGTTGAGGCTTAGGTGGACAAGGTAATTGGGGAGGTAGCTGCTGGAACATCAGATAGAGTGCTGGACTTCAAGTCCAAAGAGACCTGAGTTCAAATCCAGCTGTATATACTAGTTTGATTCTGGGCAAGTATCTTAATTTCTGTTTACTTTAGTCTCTTTAACCTTCAGAAGAGAATAACAATACCACCTACCACACAGGGTTGAGATAATATTTATAAAAATTTGTAAAAATACTTAGAACTTAGGGAGTGCTGACATTAATACAAATGCTTATTTTCTCCCTTCCTCACAGCTTCTGAGGTTCCTCCAAATCTGTGATTCCATAAAAGATTGTCCTCTTCAGGCCATTCTAAAATGTATGGACTGCTTGGGGAGGATTTAAAATCATAATTTTGTGAATAAATTAGTTCAAGTATGTTTGGCCCTTAGATTGTATGAAAGATCCTGGATAAATGTTTATTAATTGGTTTTCCTTCCACAAAGATCAAGAGAGCCTGGTAAGCTCCAATTTTATTTTATTGGTTCTGATAAAAGTATTCTAGGCTTTCGGATAAGGTGCTTAAGATCATAGAATACGAATATTTACAAGTAGTGTGTCTTCTTATGTAATACTG
Source organism: Macrotis lagotis (assembly GCF_037893015.1). Lineage (NCBI taxonomy): Eukaryota > Metazoa > Chordata > Mammalia > Peramelemorphia > Peramelidae > Macrotis > Macrotis lagotis. Next base: position 277,301,691 of record NC_133661.1, on the reverse strand, counting down.
GGCTTTGCAGGCTTAGAGTGGGGGCAATCAACTTTGATGATAGCAGATTTTATGGTTCATTGAGTTTATTGCCTAAGAGTAAGAGTTTTTTGACTGAGTTAATTATTCCCTGGCATAAAGAGGTGATAGGGTCTCAAATAAACAACCGCTCCAAGTAATTAATTATTGTACTAAGGTGAAATGCATACTAAGGATTGTGATTGTGGATCTTTTTCCATGGTCTGAACTCTGTTCCTTATAAAGTTGCTAAGTTCACCTTCTCACATGAATCTGATTTATTTCTAATAAAGCTAGGATATTTTAAAAAGATTTTATTTCTTTGTAAGAACTTATACAGAGTGATGAGAAGAGAATGACAAGAAAATATATGCAATGACCACAATAGCTTAAACAAACAATAAAAATACTAACAGGCAACTGAATGAAGATTAATTTGCAGTAAGGCATCTTTAGTCATGGTCAATGGATAATGAAGGTCATTACCTTTTTCTTGACTGTGAAATGTTGCATATATTATTGGACACAGTAACTTGATTGATTTTGTTTCCTTTTTTTTCCCCTTACAAGTGGAATGGTGTGTCTCAAAGCCCCTTTGAGACTTTGGATTGGATGTATCCTCCTATATGGGATACTGGATATATCCTATCCAATATATCTTCCTTATACAAAGGACCAGGAATGAAACCAAGCAGAAAGAAGTCACAATGTCTTTGACTTTGGGGGTAGTTTTTTTCTCCGTATTGTTAGGCCTTCCTTACATGGGAGAACAGAAGAGGCTTAGGTTTGAATAACTGGAATTATAAACTTCAGATTCTTTAATAATTATTATGCAAATAACCATTATCTGTTTAGTCTAACCTTCAGAGATTAAACCATGAACTAGAATTAGGTCATCCATGTACATCCCAAACTCAGTGGCAAGGAGAGAGGTTTGAAGGAAGAAACAAATATTTTATTAAGTGCCTACTCTTTGCCAAATCACTATGCTAAGGGCTTTATAAATATTATCTTATTTGATGTTCACAACAACCCTGGGAGGTAAGTGGGACCTACCTTTCAGAAAAAAACAATGAAAGATAATAAATTCTCTTTTGGATATGATGAGTTTGAGGAATGGGTTAAAGATTATAGGTGGAGGACTTGACCTTGATTACAAATAAAAGACCAGCTCTTTATCAGAGACTGGATTGCAAGTGAAAATAGGAGAAATGACTTTTTGGAAGGGATATATGTTAGGGAGAAATAGAGAAAAGGGAATTTTGGGTGACTGCCCTCAATTTTCTTGGTGGAGTTTGAGGAAAGCTCTTCAGTACAGAGGTTAAAGTGCAGGAGTGTTGGGAGAAAGCCTAAGGAAAAAAGAAGATCTGGAATAACTTTGGTGGTGAGTAAGATAGTGACTCAATTAAGGAGAAAGATTGTCTTGCTTCACTGAGAATCCAGTTGAGATTAAATAAAATATCTTTGCCACCCAAATTTTCTGACTCCAGTTCTTTTCAGTAGTACTTGAGCCATTGAGGGAAGAAATTCAGGGTAAGATTTGACAAGGCATAGTCATTGCTAGGTCAAGGAACAAAGAATAGAGGGTTATATAGAATTAAACAGGTTCAATAAAATTTATAACTAAGGAAGGAGGTTGAATGAAGCAGAGGTGATGGATATGGTTAAGTACTGAAGAACTGAAAACAACAGTGAAGATTAGGGGAAGTAAGACTAGGGAAAGATGGAATCATAAAAAAATATGATCATATAATAGTACTTTGGAATTGATGAACATGGAAGTGGAAAGAAAATACAAGGACATCCCCCTCCCCCCATTCTAGTTAAGGAAGAATGAGGAGTATGTCCTAGGAGCTGCACATGTTGAGGAACTAGCTAAAGGATTTGGCACTTTGATATGATGCAACAAACCCTCTTTGGTTCCTTAGTTCTCTTTACAATTCCATGCCAGTGGTAAGGGATTAAGGTACTATGGCAATTAAAAAGCAGAGACTGTTTCCAAGTCATTCTCTTCAGATGCTTCCATGTGAGAGTCTATGACAAGTCTATGAAAGCCATAACAATGTGTACCCCTAAAATAGTAATAGCCATGATGTAGGTTTCCTATCAGTAAAAGCCATAATAATAATAATAATAATAATAATAATAATAATAATAATAATAATAATTTAGAGTCCTTATCAATGATAACTATAAATAGTGTAAACCAAGATTAAGGCAAATCAAAAGAAAGCATCCTGACTATGTTATAGTCAATAATTCCTCCTGTCTGATTTCTATAATTACCATAGGGGTTTGGGATATCTTTGTAGGAATTCCAATATGTTTTTCAACTGCCACCCTAAATTGCCCCAATATGAGTATTTGATTATTTTCATTATTAAACTACATATATAATCACTAACATAATCTAAAATTCCTCTTCCTTTTGTCTGAGTTCTAAAATTGCCATGGGGGGGGTCTTTGCAAGAATTTCAATACGTTGTTTAGCTGCCCCAAAGTGAATATTCAATTATTTTTGATTGTTTTGATTATTAACCTACATATATATTCAATCCAGAGCTCCTTGGCCTCTTTTATTGTAATTGAATTGGACCCCTTGTTTGGGGGAGCCTTGAATATCCCACTGGGGGGGGGGAATTTTTGGGCAAGCCACCTCAGCAGCATATTTAGTGGCTGAAGACTATATCATAGCCAGAACTAGGGCTCAGCTCAGTAAACTTGAACAAGGACTGCCTCTTATACCTTATAGCAGGTGTTTGAATGGTGATTCCCAGATGGACATGTTCAATCTTAGAGGTAGTCTTGAGAGTAAGAAGAATCTGGAAATCCTGGGTCTCTTGATTCAAGTTGAAAGAGGAAGTTTCTGTATCAGAAAGCATAACCACCAACAAAGAGAGGAGCTCAACCCCTTGCTAGAAGGCAAGGACCTAGAGAAAACTATTTGGGTAGTACATAACTAAAGTAAAATATTTATTTTTATGAATAATCCTTCCATATTCTGTTCTGATCAGATGATACCTAAGGTATTGTATTCAGCTCTGGGGATCACATTTTAGGAAGACTTGCGACAAGTTAGAATGTAACTAGTTGAAAGTGACTGAGTCAATGAAGAGACTGGAAAATATACCAAACTAGGTTAAGTTGAAGACAAAGGGAGCATATAGCTTGGAAAAGAAAAGATTTGAGGGGAAAGGGGAGAGTAAGAATAATAGTTATTCAAGTATTTGAAAGGCTATCATGTAATAGAAAAGATATATTCAACTTATTCTGCTTAGATGCAAAGGGGAAAGATAGAAATGGAGTAAGAGGCAGAGGACCATATAGTAAAGACTACAGAATAAATGGGACTGTCCAAAAACCGAAAGTCAGGAGAAGGTGAGTTCTCAATCCCTGAAGGTCTTCAAGGGAAAGCTGGGTGGAATGAATTGAGCTGATTCCCATTCAAATAGAGGTCAAAAGAGATGACCTCTAAGTATTTATCCAACTCTGAGATTTTATAACAAAGGCATATGCTCTGAACTTTTTGCTATCAGAGAACCAGGAAAAGTGTGACTGTTTTAGAATTTTTTATGTCCATTTTTATTGTTTTGATATCTCAACCTGGTGATAAATGGCCAGTTAATCACTTTTATGTAATAATAAAAGGCACATAAAATGTAACTGCTTGTGCTGAGTGAACTGCTCTACAGAGAGCATAAGGGCTCTTGGTATGAATTTCACTCAGATGAGTTGGTCACTCTACTTAAGCAGAATGGACACCAAAAAAGCTATGCTAGCCAAGGAACTAAATCTACTCAACCTACTATCATAGGTAGTGTACACACTGAGGAAATACCTTGGTTGATGCAGCTGAGTGAGTTAACAAAAACAGTTCTGTCTGCAAAGACTCCCTGCAAATATTCCTGAGGAAGTGGAGTTTTCAATGATTCTGAAATAATCCTGCTCAGGAGGATGCTGGGTTTTGATTGGAGGGCAGGCCTACTTTCTAGTCATGTGTGGCATATGGAAAATCAGTTCAGAAAAAAATTCCAAGAGGAGCCTTAGACAAGAAACTGGAAATGAACTCTTAGTGCCTTGGCTGCTGAAGGTTGATTATTGATGGATATAATGAAATGGGTACAATATATTAATTATAGATGTATAGAAAATTACTGAAATCTCTTTAGATGCAGCCAGGTGGCACAGTGGTCAGAACTTTGAACCAGGAGTCAAAAAAACCCTAAGTTCAAATTTAGCCCCAGACATTTGTTAGCTGTGTGACCCTGGGTAAATCACTTAACCTCTGTGTGTCTCAGTTTCCTCATCTGAAGAAAAGAGGATAATATTACCATTTACCTCTGGTTGCTGTAAGGATATGATGAGATATTTGTAAAGCACTTTGAAAACCATAAAGGACCATATAAATGTTCTTCTTATTATTATTATTAAGTGGAGGTGGGGATGAGGAAAAATCACTAGTACTATATAGAGTATAGTAAGCAGAGTCAACTCTAATTCCTGAGTAGTTTCAGTGTGATGAATTTCTTTGGTGTACTCTTGATTTTGTAAAAGTCAAAGATTTCTCTGATGACCTTGAGGTTTGTTGCAAAATTCTCAAAAATAAATTAATTTATATTTATTCATAAATAAAGTAAATTTACAATACTCTATCTCTTTAGGAAGAGGCAAATGTATGTTGTGACAGTGTGCTCCACTTCCAGATTGAAAATCACTGACTTAGAGAAAAAAATGAAGGTAAGAGAAAAGATGCGAGATACCATTTTTTTTTTTACTGGTTATAATACCATAGCCTGAGCTGTGACTTTGCAGTGAGATTAAAGCTAGAGAAAAGGGAGTAAAGGCAGAAAGATTAAAGGAGAAGGGAAAGCAGTCTTAACTGTGACAGCTGCATTGGACCATACGTTAGGCTAATTATTAGCATCCACTATTATTTACTTCTGTGATGCCGCTATATGACTCTACAACTCTATTATTAAGTTGGCAAAATATTTCTAACATATTTGCATGAAAGAACCTATATGAAATTATTATTTGTGCTATTTTAGTTTGAGTCATTCTAGCTGGTATGATCATGATTAAAAGTATGTATACAGCCTAGGAATGGGTTATGAAAATACAAGACAATTTTTCTATTTTTCAACTAGGCCTTTATAACATCCAGCCTACAGAATCAGGAAATAGAAGTGGATAAAGGGTGCATGATCAAATGAGACAAATCTTGAGGAAATAATCAGAAGACCTGAAAGTTCTTCCTAATTATATCACCAATTTAAGCCTAAAATAGAGATAGTAAACATATTTATATTCTATTCTGATTAAAGCTGGGGCATTTGTGCATCGTAGACTGGGTATGGTATTGGCTTACTCATGTCCCCTACATTTAAAATACACAAGCCTATTATTTTCCCTTGAAGGGAGGCTTTGAATCTTTCTTCAATCCCATGAAACCTGAGAGTCTTACTCATTGGACTACTTGTCTGTGAAGCCTGTATATAAATTCTGCAGCATGTCATATATGAAAAAAAATTAAAAACTATTTAGGTCAACTCAACTAGACCTTGCTTATGTCAGAACTCACCTAGAACATTTGGGAGAGGCATCTTGGAAAGCTCCCTATTGAATGGATAGGGTGGGTCAATCAGCAAAGGATTTATTAAAGGTATAATTTGGAAAAGCTGAAACTGGTAAAACAGAATTTTTTTGGTTTCATTTTTCCTTTTTGAGTATAACTGACTGAAATAAAAAGGTCCCTGAGTCAATCCCAGGTTTAGGCAGTAAATTTGTGAGTGGTTTTGGGGCAGTTAGGTCAGTTAATAAACATGTACTAAGTGCCTACTTAGAGGTGGTCAGCACCATACAGTGGAGCAGTGGATAGAGTTCCAAACTTGGATTCAAGAAGACCTGACTTCAAATTGGGCATCATTTAACCTTCTTCAGTCTCAATTTCCTCACCTGTAGATTAGATTTGATAACAGCACCTCCCAGGGTTATTGTGAGAATAAAAGGAGATAAGATCTGTAAAGTACTTTCCAAACTTTAATGACAATTTTTCTGTTTTTCAACTGAGCCTTTACAATATACAGTAAATACTAGCTATTATGTTAATTATTAAGTGTGATGGAGAGATATGAGAGAAAAGAAATGGTAGCTGCATCTAGAGATTTTGAAGCTTGGTGATCATGTATCCCAGAAGTAAATCTATCCCTATACAAATAGTTTTTCCTTAAGAGGTGACTGCTTGGCAGGACTTTTCTGGTTGCCTTAGTACTAAAGGTCAGAACAGAAGTCAGCTTCATCTTTAGGTTTGACACATGCACCATGACAAAAATGGAGGCAGGGAAAATTTTACCCAACTGAATCAATGCCATATCCTTGTTGAAAATCCTTTCCATGTAAGTATTAGGCTGTTTTCCCTTTGTTGATTGTTAGTCTGTGAGTATCTCATTTACTTCCAAACTCAACTCCAGATCAGACCTAGAACATTTGGGAGAGCCATCCTGGAAGGTTCCCTATTGAATGGATGAGGTGAGTCAAAAAAAAAAAAAGGATTTATTAAAGGCATATTACATGCTACACACTGTACTAACCACTGGGAGTACAAAAAAAAAAAAGAAAAGAAAAGAAAAGAAAAGAAAAGAAAAGAAAAATCAGTACCTGATCTCAAGGAACTTCAAGTAGCAATAATAATTACATCAATTAGTATAATAAGATAAATGTAAAGAAGATAGAATACTGCTTTATAGCAGGGAATCAGTCTATGGACCCCTTGTCTGAATAATGTTTTTAAATGTATAACATAAAATACATGAGATTACAAAGGAAAGCAATTATTTTGAAATACACAGTTATCAAAATATTTTCAAAGCGGTATTATGGATTCTACATTAAGAACCCCTGTCTTAAGGGGCTGGATGGGAACTTGGAGAGACTTGAGGCAAGGAATTCAAATAGAAGGCTAATTTTGATATTTTAGGTGAAAGATGATGGGGAACATAAACTGGGATGGCTTTGGGAGAGATTTTTGTAGAAGGGGATATTGACAAGATTTGGCAATTCATTAAAAATGTGGGATGAATGAGAGAGCACACCCTGGTCATCTTCTCTGACTCTGATTTGGAAATGGCAACTGTTCACATGTCAGCTAATCTTTTCTGGTATAAATGAATCTCTGGGTACCTTGTGCTTTGTGTCTCTTTAATCTTAAGTGAATAAACAGTGAGCCTGAAGTTTCAACTTCAGTATTTATTCTTCCAACGAATAGTCTGAATTAATTTCTTTAAGTATAGAATGATTTGGTCTTTTTGCTGTCCAAGGGACTCTCAAAAGTCTTCTCCAGCACCAGTTCAAAATCACTGATTCAATGGCAAACAGGTTTCCATAAAGTCAAAATCTCACAGTCATATGTTACTACTGGAAAAGTTTTGTCTACACAGAACTTTGTCAACAAGATGATGTCTCTACCTTTTAGTATGCTGTCCATATTTGCCATAACTTTCCTTCCAAGGAGCAAACATCTTTTATTTTCATGGCTGCAGTCATCACTGGTAGTGATCTTCGAGTCCAAGAATATATAATATAATATACTACTGCTACCATTTCTTCTCCCTTTATTTGCCAGGAAGTGATGAGACCAGTTACCATTATCTTAGTTTTTTGTTCTTTAAATGGTAGTAAAATTGCCTTCATAATCTAATTGCTCTGGGAAACTAACCATTGACAGCTTCCTGAACACTTCTCAAGCTTGATCTGTGATCTGACTGATGTGTCACTATGGCAAAAATAGAAATAGGAAAACTGTTCCTAATTGAAACTATGCTATATCCTTATTAAATGTCCTTTTCATATATATATGTATAGATTTTAGGTTTTTACAAGGCAAATGGGTTAAATGGCTTGCCCAAGCCCACACAGCTAGGTAATTATTAAGTGTCTGAGACCAGATTTGAACCCAGGTACTCCTGACTCCAGGGCCGGTGCTTTATCCACTACACCACCTAGCCACCCCTTTTTCATATTATATTAAGAAAATTTGGGGGAAGTTAGATGGCTCAGTGGATAGAGCACTGGCCCCAGAGTCAGGAGGACCTGAGTTCAAATTCAGCCTCAGACACTTAATAATTGCCTAGCTGTGTGACTTTGGGCAAGTCATTTAACCACATTACCTTAAATAAATAAAAAATTTTTTAAAAAGAAAATTTCTTTTTTTTTCCTGGATGTAAAATTATCTACAAATAATGGTTTTTATTTTAATCCTGACCAGTAACCCTGAGCAACAAGGATATGCTGATGGCTGGGGCCCTTGGAAAGAACATCAGGATTTGAGATAATCAATGCTCTCTGCCCTGCTGGAGTGAGAAGTGAGAGAAGCTGATAAGGCAAGACAAATTCCTGATCTAGCACCATGAGTTAAACTTATCTATGCCCTTTCTTCCCCATGTGGGAGACACAGGAAAAATGGAAAGGAGAGCTGACTCATGGTTTCCTTTGGAGGTGTGAGAGTAGCCAACTGAGTAGAGGTGCCACGAACCGCTATTTGAAATAATCCCTTGTTATTTCTTTGCCCTTCTGTTTTATTCAGAGCTTCTCACTTTGAACTCATTTATCGTAGGACTTGGCAAGTAAAGGAGTACAATGGATATGGACACATAAAGGATGTATTTGAATAAATACCGTCTCAAAGAGAACTTTGTACATGAGTGTATCTTTCAGAGGGCTTTCTTGAGGGTTACACATACAATTTGGCTTATCACAAAATAAATGTCCCCTGAATAGTTGAATGAAAAATATGTGAACTTATAAAAAGTAATATTAAAAAGAAATCTTGTTAAGTCCCCTCAATGTTATGTCATAAGCTGTTTGCCTTGCCTGTCCCTGCCTTTGTCAGGATATGGTGAGAGAAAGAGAATTTTCTAAATGTTGCCTGAGATGCTTCTAAAGAAAGGTAGTAAGTACCTAAGGATCAGGCAACATTGCCAAAAGTGACTATTTGGATAACAAAGAACAGATTTCTGTTAGGGATGCTTTAGTTTAACCCTTATCTTTTGGTTTGTTTTGCTAGCCTTCCTCTAGGTCTCTAAGAAAATAAGAGTCTAATGGGTTAGGAAGGAAAATTGATTTATATAACTATCTTTTAAAAAAATCTGAAAAATTCTCTACAGAGTATTTTTCAAGGACTTTAACAGTATGAAATTTTCAAGGGACTTTTTTTTTAATGAGAAAGATTTGAACAAGAACATTAAAGCAAATATTGCATTCATTTTCAATGCAGGTATTCATTCAACAAACATTTATTGATTCTTTAGTACTTTGTATTAAGCTTGCTAGGCATTGAGGGAGATATGAAAATAATTAAGAAACAGTTCTTGTCTTCAAGGAGCTTTTACAGTCTAATAGGAATGTATAATGGAAAAAATAATTATAATGAAGAATAGAACTTGATAACTACACTGGAAAGGCACAAACAGCATCCTTTAATGGTTGTTAACTAGGGAACCATATTTTCCTTGTTGGAAAATCAGAGAAGAGGTAGCATTTGAGCTGGTCCTAAAGGATGGGTAGGATTTCAATAACAGAGATAGCAAAAGAGGGGGGAGTTGGGAGGAGCTGGGCAAGTGGAAGGAATTCAGGATTCAAGAATGTCGTAAAGGCCCATACAGGAATCCCTAGTGTTCATGGAACAGTGACTTGTTTGATTTATTCACAGCATAGGGTAGGAAAATATTGTCAAAGGAGAAGCTATATAAGTTATTGACAGATTGTGGAGGGCCTTGAATACCAATGAAAAGAGTTTGGACTTTATTTGATAATCAGTGGTGAGTGAGCCACAGCAGATATATGTGCTCTGTAGAGTATGGTCATCACAAAGCAGAGGTCTGCCATTGATAATAGCAATACTTTATCCCAAAGAGATAATTAAAAAAATAGAAAAGGACATATATATATATATTTATATATTTATATTTATATATATTTATATATTTATATTTATTTATATTTATATATATATAATACACACACAAATACTTATAGAAGCTCTTTTTGTGGTGGTAAAGAATTCTAAATTGAGGCAATGCCTTACAATTGGGGAAATAGTTAAATTATTGTGATCTATGAATATAATGAAATACTATTGTTCTAAAAGAAATGATGGTGAGGCAGATTTCAGAAAAACCTAGAAAGACTTACATGAACTGATGCTGAGTGAAGTGAACAGAACCAGGAGAATGTTGTACACAGAATGTATGAAGATCAGTTCTGATAGACTTAGCTCTTCTCAGCAATGTAATGATCCAAGATAATTCCAAAAGACTCATGATAGAAAAAGTTATTGACATTCAGAGAAGTGTGAATGCAGATTGAAGTATACTGTTTTTACTTTTGTTTTATTCTTTTTTTTGTTTTGTTTTGTTTTTTAGTTTTTGCAAGGCAAATGGGGTTAAGTGGCTTGCCCAAGGCCACACAGCTAGGTAATTATTAAGTGTCTGAGACTGGATTTGAATCCAGGTACTCCTGACTCCAGGGCCGGTGCTTTATCCACTTTGCCACCTAGCCGCCCCATTCTATTTCTTTTTGTGTAACATGACTAATGTAGAAATATATTTTATACAACTGCACATATTTATAACCTAGATTAGCTCCATCTTGGAGAGTGGGGAGGAAAAGGAGGGAGAAAAAAGTGAAATTCAAAATCTTTCTATATATGAATGCTGAAAATTGCCTTTATATGAATTTGGAAAAAATAAAATACTATTAAATTTTTCAAAAGTTGAAAAAACAATAATACTTTTATAATAGTATTTATACAGAGCTTTGACTCTCTACTGCAAGATACTTCATTAAATTTTGTTATCTTATTTGATTCTCCTAATATGAGATAAATACTGGAGGGGGGTAATCTCTAATTAATAGATTAGGAAGCTGAAGGTTAAAGAGGAGGTGCTAGATCACAGCTGGTAAGTGTAAGAACTGTCTTGTACTCTAACCACTTGCCGTGCTGCACCTCTCAATAGTAAATGAAATTTATATTTTTAGTAATCAAATTATAAAGAGATAGGTGCTAATAGAGAACACAAAGAACATTGCCAACCTCCCTTTCTCCTCAACTTCTATTTTTTTTTTTTTTTAGTTTTTGCAAGGCAAATGGGGTTAAGTGGCTTGCCCAAGGCCACACAGCTAGGTAATTATTAAGTGTCTGAGATCGGATTTGAACCCAGGTACTCCTGACTCCAGGGCCAGTGCTTTATCCACTGTACCACCTAGCCGCCCCTCTCCTCAACTTCTATTCCCATGAGTTAAGATCCTGATTCAAAGAGTGCCCCATCCTAGATTTTCCAGGTTGATTGCATAGGCTTCTTATCTCATTGTAATATATTAAACATAACTTCCTCTTCCACAGATTTGATTCACAAGGGAATGAATGAATGAATGAATGAATATTTGGGATATGCCTTAGAAGAGTTCCCAACCCTTGAGAAAATGTTGTCTAGAGTCTAAAACAACCTGTGTGATTCCACGACCTTTATTTATGGGGATAACATTCCATGCATATTTATTGTATACTTAAGATGTGCAGCCAGATGGTGCAGTGGATAAAGCACCAGGGCAAGGGTCAGGAATATTTGAATTCAAATCTGCTTCACACACTTCCTAGCTGTGTGACCCTGGAGAAGGAAACCTGTGGAGAAGGAAACAGCAAACCACACAGATATCTTTACCATGAAAACTCTAAATGAGGTCATGAAGAGTCTGATAAGACCACACTTCTACAACAATAGCAAATACTTAGGATATTTTTTTCTAGTCTAATCCTATATTGAAAGGGAATTTAAAAAAATTTTTCCCTGATAAAGTTATCTTCAACACAAAAAAATAAACATTTATGAAGGCTTTTAAAAAGGGCATCAAGAAAACACTTAAAAAGTAAAAAAGGATCTTAAGAGAATACTTTGTGCTAGATTCTGGGAAAATAGAGAAAACTAAACTATTTTGAAGAACTACAATTTTGAAGAAAATTACAAGGGGAGACATGACATATATATGTACACAAGTAAAGCAACCTCTAACCTGTGGATAGATGAACAGAGCAGGCTTTGACAGGAGATTCAGGAGTCAAACAGAAATTTAATTTGAAAGTGAAGGAAACAACTTGCAAGCAAGAACATATGTTATCAGGACCCCACCCCTAGTGGGGGGATCCAACAGAATGTAGGGAGATCTTAATACTAATGACTGTGGAGTGAGCTGTAGCCATGACAATGAGAAACAGCAGCAACAATGAGACAGGAATGAATCATAGCAGGGCTTCATGACCAGAACATGGGTACTTGTCCAGTGCTTGTCCAAGCTCAGAGAACTCCTAGTGCTGGTCAAAGCAATGCAATGATTATATAATTTTGCTAGAGGATGAGATCATCTAGAGGATAAGCACAAAGGATTGATGTTATGCCAAGTTCAGGGCACAGGTTGCTTTCTGGGTCTTAGTTCTGGAAAGTAAGGATATATTTTAATTTCTTGACAAGACAAAATTCAGAAGATTTAAATATAGAAAGACCAGTGGAAATAGGGGAATGTAAAAGAAGAGTTCAATGAAGAAATGGCATCCTTGAAAAAAAGAAAAAGTTTTCAATAGTTGGAGATGAAAAGAGAACATTTTTACAATAGAGTTTTGTTAACATAATTCCTCTCTCTAGAGAAAGGTACCAGGGCTTACAATTGATAGGTATCCAAAATGTAGATGTAGTATGTAGAAAATGTAAATACATTTGAGTAACCTTGTCTCCCTTAATCTGCTTGTCCAAAGTATTAAAGAATATCCAGAAGTGTATTGGTATTCTTTAAAAAAAGTCCACAAAAATCACATTCTTATTTGATTTTTTTAACATTTTAACATTTTATTTTTTTCCAGTTATATACAATAACAATAAGTATCCATCATTTTTTGCAAAGCTCTGAATTCTACAATTTTTCTCCCCTCCTCCCTTTCCCCCCACAGAAGGCTGTCTGACAGTCTCTACATTGTTTCCATGCCATACATTGATGTAAATTGAATGTTATAAGAGTAAACATAAGAATAAACATAAACACCCTATCCCCCCAAGAAGATGGGAAACATCAAGAATAGAAAGAGAGAGAGGAGAGAAAATGTACTTCAGTCTGTGTTCAGATTTCAATGGCCTTTTCTCTGGGGTGAGCTGCTTTCTTTATCATAAGTCCACCAGAGAAGTTGCTTCAGTATTTTTCCCTTAGTTGCTATTACTAGCTGTACCTCCACTCTATTTCTCCCCACTCTCATTTATTCTATTCTCTCTCTCCTTTCATCCTGGCCCTGTCCAAAAGTGTGTTGCATCTGAGTACCCTCTCCCTTGATCTTCTCTCTCTTCTATCACCTATTCACTCCTTCTCTCCCCCATTCCCCTCATCCTGTCCCTTTCCTCCCATCCTTCTCCAGGACAAGACAGATTTCCTCCCTGAGCCATTTCCGATGAGAATGAAGGCTCACTCATTCCGCCTTGCCTTCCCCCCCCCATTGAAAAAAGCTTTTCCTTGACTCTTGTGAAATCTCTCAGCTTCTTCATCTCCTTTTCCTTCCTCCCAGCACTTTTCCCCATCACCCATTGACTCCATCCCTTTACCACATCATACCATTATATTCCACTCCTTCCTATGTCCTGTCCACATATGCTCATTCTAACAGCTCTTATAAATGAGAAAGTTCATATGATTTATCAATCTCTTCTTCCCATGCAGGAATACAAACAGTTCAACATCATCAAGTTCCTCATAGTTAGTCCCTCTCTTCCACTCCCACCAGGAGTCCTGTACTTGGAGATCAAACTTTTTGTTCAGCTCTGGTCGTCTTGCTAGGAAAGTTTGAAAGTCCCCTGTTTCATTGAAAGTCCATATTTTCCCATGAAAGAGGATGTTCAGTTTTGCTGGGTAGTTGATTCTCAGTTGTAAACCAAGATCTTTTGCCTTCTGGAATATCATATTCCAATCCCTATGAGCCCTTAATGTAGATGCTGCCAGATCCTGTATAATCCTGACTATGGAGCCTTGGTAGTTGAATTGTCTGTTTCTGGCAGCTTTTAGATTTTTCTCTTTGATTTGGGAGTTTTGGAATTTGACTATAATATTCCTGGAAGTTTTTCTTTTGGGATCCCTTTCAGGGGGTGATCAATGAATTCTCTCGATTTCTATTTTACCCTCAGCTTCTAGGATCTCAGGGCAATTTTGCTGTATTATTTCTTGAAAAATGAAGTCTAGGCTCTTTTCCTTGTTGTGGCTTTCAGATAGTCCAATAATTTTTAAATTATTTCTTCTGGATCTGTTTTCAATATTGGTTGTTTTTCCAATGAGATATTTCACATTTTCTTCTAATTTTTGGCTTTTTTGTAAGAGTTTTATTTCTTCCTGATTTCTTGCAAAGTCATCAGCTTCCTTTAGTTCCATTTTGCATTTGAAGGAGTTATTTTCTTCAGAGAGCTTTATCTCCTTTTCCAGTTGGCCAATTCTGCTTTTTAAGGCATTTTCCTCCTCATTTGCCTTTTGTTTTGCTTTTTCCATTAGGCCTAAACTGGTTTTTAACATATAACATATTTTTAACATATTATTTTCTTCAGTATTTTTTTTTTGTATATTTTTCACCAAGCTTTTGATTTGGTTTTCATGATTTTTCTGCATTGCTCTCATTTCTCTTCCAAATTTTTCCTCCACCTCCTTTAATTGCTTTTCAAAGTCTTTTTTGAGCTTATTCATAGTCTGAGCCCATTTTCTATTTTGCTGGGAGGTTTTGTATATAGAAGCTTTGATTTTGTCATCATCTGAGTATGTGTTTTGATGGGACTAAAGTAATTCTCTGGGGTCAGATTCTTCTTTTTCTGTTGTTTACTCATTTCCTCAGCACAAAACTAATTTACAACACTTACAAGGCTTTGGGTTTTTATGGGGGGGGGACACCCGACTGGGACCTTTATTCCTCCAAGGTCTTATGCTCTCTAGCCTGTGCTTTGATATGTAGATGCCCCCCCCCCCCCACTTCCCTCTGCCCTGGGGCTATAAGGAAAGCTCCAGCTTGGTTATTTAGTATGGAAGCCCAAAGTGCAATATCTGAGTGTAGGCAAACAGCAGAGTCCTTCCCCAGGGAGAGCAGAGAAATCTCTGCAGACTTCCCTTACTGTCTCTGGGGTTGCAGGCTGCTTTCTCCCAATTCTCGCTGCAGATTCTGCAGCCACTGCTCCTCACTCCACACTCACCCAGGTGCAGCAGAGTTCTCTCCCCACCCCTTCAAACTGTTGCAGGTGATTTCTGGGCTGGGCTGGGCTGCACTGGGCTGCACTGGGCTGTGCTGTGGCTTTTTTCCAACCCTTGGTCCTGGTGAAACATACCTTTTCCATGGAACTCCTAAGTTATCTTGGACTGGGAAAATGTATCACTCAGTCTTTCTGTGGGTTTTGCCCCGCTGAATTTTGACTAGAGCCATCCTTTACTTGTTTTGTGGGGGTTTGGGGAGGTCAGAGTTCTTGGGAAATGCTGCCTTCTTGTAGCCATCTTGTCTCTGCCCCTCTCTTATTTGATTTAACACTTTAAGTTTAATCTGAATTATTATTATTTTCCCATCACTTTCTTAAGTCTAGAAATCAATAAAATAATAAAGTAAGCCTTCATTTTTATTGTATGTTGATTTCCAAAATGTAAGTGTTCATATTGAAAATTTAACAATTGGCTCACACAAGCAGTTTGATCTGGCTCCAGCACACCTCTGTATACTCAGAAGATCTGTGATTCAGAGGTCCTGTGCTTTAGTAAATAATTTTATGAGTTTCTTTAGGTCAAAACAGGTGGAAGAAAGCATGTTAAGTTCAGGGAAAAGTGAGAAGTATAATCTGGCTAAAATGTAGAGCAATTGGATTCAAATGTGAAAGAACTCTGAAGAGTCAGGTTGAAGCCATATAGTAAAGGGACTCATATGCCAGAACAATGGAATTTGTATTTCATCCTAGAGGCAACAGGAAATCAATGAAAAATTTTAAAACAGGGAAGTGATGTGACCAGATCTTTTTGCAGCTGTGGGAAGGCTGGACTAAAAAGTTAACTAGGGATAACTCATCAGCTGTGGTAGAGTGAGAAAGTGAATGGATCATGGCTGTATCCAGAGGACATACCTCTGTTCTATTTCAATTCTGCCAATTATTTGAGAGTCCAGGAAAGCCCAGAAAGAGGAAATTGGTGTAAAGTCTACCAGGAACCACAAGGAAAATGAAAAAAGGAATCTGGAGGGCTCAATGTTAGAAATAGGAAGAGGACTTGGGAGGGAGGAAAGGGAATTATTATAGAAAGTGGGAAGGAGAGGGAACAACGTTAATTAATTACCCATTATGCACAAAGGATTTTATTAAGTCCTTTACAAATATCTCATTTGAACCTGACAACAAGCTGGGTAGATGGATGTTATTATTATCCCCATTTTACAGATGAGATAACTGAGGCAGATAGAGGTTAAGAGACTGGCCTAAGGTTATCCAGCTATTGAGTATCTGAGGCCAGATTTAAACTCAGTTCTTCTTGACTCCAGGTCCAGTAGCATGTTTTTTGTTTTTCAGTTGGTTTAGTCATGTCCAACTTTTCATGATCCTATTGGGGTTTTCTTGGCAAAGATACTGGAATGGTGCCATTTTCTTCTCCAGTTCATTTTGAAGATGAGGAACTGATGCAAACTAAATTAAGTGACTTTACTTGGTCACACAGCTAGTAAGTGTCAAAGCCAGGTTTGTACTCAGAAGATGAATCTTCCTAACTCCAGGTGCAGCATTCTAACTACTATACTATTTAGCTACCCTATGTTGGCATACAGATTTTTTCATCCAGTGTTATGGTCTAGAGCAATAGGACAAAAGGAAGAACTAAAAAAAAGGAACTAATTTGCAAATAGAAGGAACTAAAACAGATTTGACCATAACATCCAACTTGTTCGTTTGCTTTTGGCAAAACTAAACAGAGAGAATAGCATGAGGACTAGGGAGAGTTTCCAGATCCTAGAACATTCCAGATCTCTGTTAAGTCAAGTTCAACTCTTTGTGACCCCATTTGAGATTTTCTTGGCGATACTGAAATCGTTTGCCCTTCCTTCTCCAGCTCATTTTACAAATGAGAAATGGAGACAAACAGGATTAAGTGACTTGCCCAGAGTCATACAGCTAATAAGTGTTTGAGGCCAAATTTGAACTTAAGAAGATGAGGAGTCTTCTCTACTCCAGGCCTAGAGTGCTCTATCCACTGTACTACCTAACTGCCCCATTCAGATCTCTAGAAGAAGATAATGCCAAGGGAATTTTCCTTGCTGAACTTGAGCATAGTAGAGAAGTATTGGATTGATGAGGAGACTTTGTTACCTAATTAGTCCTGAGGCAAGGAAGGAAAAGGACTTCCACAGATCTGTCTATGATCAATGCTTCTAGTGTAAAGGTATTATAAAATCTGCGCAGACCCAGAAGACAGATTCAGTATATAGATAACATACATACATATATATTGTATATATGTAGGGAAGAACATATATATATATATATAGATATATAGATACATGTGTGTGTGTGTGGGGGGAAGAACATAGAATGGAACTTAAGAAGGTAGCTACAAGCCCTCCAATACCCAGAACTATGAATCTCAGGGGCAAATTACAGCATGGTTGTAACATTTAGCCATATTGTCAAAGTGAATAAGCATCAGTTAGAAACCAGTACCCTTATCTAGCATCCAATTCAGGCAATATTTGACAGGCAGAACCCGGGGGTTGGGGAAGGAAGAGAGGATGGAAAAGCATTTTAATCAGTTTATAGAAAGAGAACAAAGAATGAAACCTAGTTGCTTCTCTGTTAGTTTACTTCCTTTTAAACATTTTATTTATTTTCTTTTTATTGTAGATTTAATCAACACACACCTTGCATATATGAAAATAGGCTTGTACATGAAACTGTGAACTCATTATAAAAATTTGTTTTACATAAGGGTTTTTTAAAGTTCATAATAAAAATAATTTTAAAAAATCTTTCAGAGGAAAGAAAGCAATAACAATGTCAGCTCCAGTCTAGACCTTCTATCAGAATACTTCTTTTGTTCTCAGATACTGTTTCTAGAGAAGGATAAGAGTGATGATTTTGGGGTGGCTAGAGCACTGGCCCTGGAGTCAGGAGTACTTGAGTTCAAATCCCGCCTCAGACACAATAATTACCTAGCTGTGTGGCCTTGGGCAAGCCACTTAACCCTGTTTGCCTTGCAAAAAAAAAAAAAAAAACCTAAAAAAAAAAAGAGAGTGATGATTTCCTGAAGTTAACTATCTAGAATGCAGGAGTAGTGTGTGTTTATATTACCTGTTACTTCTGACCAAGCTGCAGCCTTTGATCATTCCCACCATTAACATAGTAGCATACAGCATCTCCTATATACTTGCTGCTGAAAGAAAGTGGAGAAAATCACTCAACTGTTCTAACTGGGTCTACTACAAATTTATGTTTCACAACCTCAACTGGTTTGCCACTGAGGCTGGGCAGTCTACTATATGTCTCTTATCAGTTCATTATCCCCATCTCCACAGGCAACTAGGAGGCATAGAGGAGAGAATGATGACTCTGTAGTTAAAATTCAAATTTGCCTCAGATACTTACTAGCTGGGAGACCCTGGGTAAGTCACTGAACCCTGTTTGCCTCAGTTTTCTCATTTGTAAAATGAACTGGAAAAAGAAATGGCAAATTATTCCAATATCTTTGCCAAGTCCCAAATGGTGTCACACAGGGTGCTATAACTGAAAATCCTATTTTCTACAGTAGTTCTTTCAAAACTTTATTCTTCCTCAATCTTCTCATCACTTCCCTTCCCCTACTCTCTCTTGCCTCATATTTTCAAGAAAAAATTAAGGATATTCACTGTGAATTCCTACTTCTCTCCACTTCCTCATCTCTTATTTACTCAGGTGTCTTCTCCTTCATCTCTGTCTCACATGATAAAGTGGCCTTAATCCTTACCAAGGCTAAACCCTCTACTTGTTCATGTGATTACATTTTATCTCATCTCTTCCAAAAGATTGTCCCTGTGGATCTCTCCACTCTTTCATTTATTTTATGCTCTTTCTCCTTGTATTGCCTCATTCTTTACTGTCTATACACATACCCATGTCTCCTCCTTCCTGAAAAAAATCCTCACTTGATCCTTCCATTCCCTCTAACTATATCTCTTTAGCCCAGTGTAGCTAAACTTCTCAAAAAGACCATATATAATAAGGGCCCTACTTTCTCTCCTCGAATTCCCTTCTAAATGTCTTATAATTCAACTTCTGACCTTACCATTCAACTGAAACTGCTCTCTCCAGAGTTACTAATAATCTATTAACTGCAAAATCTAATAGCCTCTTCTCAATCCTCATTTTTCTCTACCCCTGAGCAGTCTTTGATACTAATGATCACCTCTTCTTCAGTATACTCTTTTCTCTCTAGGTTTTAGGAACATCACTGTCTCCTGGTTCTTCTCCTACCTATTTAACTTTTCCTCTGTCTTTCTTGTTGGTATCATACCCTCTTACCATAGGTATCCTTCAAGGTTCTATCCTAGGTCCTTTTCTTCTTTCATCCCATCATCTCTTATGGATTTAATTACCATCTCTCTGATGATGATTCTCAAATTTAGTACTGTTGAGTGAAACAAATAAAAAATATGCTGAGCAGTCTCAAATTGAGCTATCCTATTCCAATACTCTCCTGACACCTAATCTGTGCAAACATCTTGAATTGAATGTTGAGTAGACATCTGAAACTTAATATGTCCCAAACTGAACTCATTATTTTGCCCCCTAAACCCCAACCCTACCTTCCCTTTTACTATAGAAGTCAACACTGTCCTCCAAATTTCTCAGACTTGCAACCTAGAAATCATCCTGGATTCCTAAATATCTCTTATCCTCTATTTCCAATTTGTTGTTAAGGTCAGATGATTTCAACTTTGAAATATCTCTTGAATATGCTCTCTTTTCTCTGATTCTACCACCTATCTAGGGCAGGTCCTCATTAGTTCATTCCTAAACTATTGTGAAGGCCTACTGGTGAGTCTTCCTGCCTCAATTTTTTAACTGCTGTAATCCTTTCTTCATTCAGCCACCAACATGATTTTCCTAAAGTGCAGATGCAATCATTTCACCTCCTTACTCAACATGAATTAAGATCAACACAGATGCCCATGGAGAGCTCTTCAATCCCCCTCATAATATGGTCCAATGGAAAGAGTATTGGTTTTGAACTTGGATGACCTGAGATTAAGTGCCTGGGCAACTCAATTTCCTGGGTCTCAGTTTCTTCATCTGTAAATTTAGCAAGTTGGAATGTCTGGTCTCTGAAATCTCCTTTAATTCTAGAACTATGATCCTATTTTAGTATCCCCTCTGAGATACTTCCCTAATCTGAGCTTGACCTATCAGGTTGAGTTTGCCATAGGGAAACTGCTACTCCAAGTAATAGGAGTAACTGAATCTGTATTCTTAAAACTATAGTACATAAGCCCTTATTGGCATATTTCCCATTAACTATCAGTTAGTGGTCTCAATTAACTCTTAGCAATGACATTTACTCAATTATGTAGCATGAACCACAGTAACAAAATATTCCCCTTTGTAAGCCAGAGGCTTACTCTCCCATAAATAGATACAGTGTAATAATGTTTCTTATATTCACTATTCATAAACAAGTAGCTTGCCTATTTTCTGCTATTCTTAAATATTCCAATGGAAGTTCCCAGGCCTTCTTAGCTTCCCAGTTCTATAGGATCTCATTGTCACTGCTTATCTTGACATCTTGGTTCCAAGAGGTTGGTTTTCTTTGAACATAGTTGACTATTAAAGATTTACCAACAAAGTGCTTTTCTCACTGTAGAGAATGTAGCGCCCATACTTAAGAAGGTGAGTTCAAATTCAGCCCCAGGCATGTATGTGACTGACCATGGGTAAATCATTTAACCTCTGTCTGCCTTACTTTTCTCATTTGTAAACTGGATGTAATAATAGCACCAACTTCCTTGAGTTGTTGTGAGGATAAAAATGAGAAGAACTTTGGAAATCTTAAGGCCCTCTAATATTATTATTTTTTAATGCCTTCTAAGAACTGGTGAGGTATGCAGTTCAAGTTTCATCATTCCCATTTTAAAGATGAGAAAACCGAAGTTCAGAGGAAAGTTATTTGCCCACAAAGAAGGGATTAGCCAGTAGTAGAGTCAGAATTCAAGCTAGGAATTAGTCTAATAAAACTCTCAAACTAAATACCATTCTACCTCAAGGTCTTTACTCTTGTCACTGTCTCTTTACATATGTGTATATATATATATATATATACATACATACATATATGATGGTCCTTACTGTTGTCACTTATGACATTGTTAAAACTTAAAATTTTTTAAAGGATCTTAAAAACATAAAAGTTAAGAAATATCATCTGCTAAGTAATTTTGCTAGAATTATACTATCAAATATTGTTTCCTTAGAATACCCATTTTCTCAATGGGTCTCCTCTTCTTCTATACCCATGAATGCTTTACTCTAATTAACAGGCTTGTTATTTTTACATTATTCTTTCAGAATCCTTAAAGTCTTAACATTTTACACTGTGCTAATGAAATATTATCACAGCTGAAATCTCTTCCCACCCTCCTCCAAATGAGCATTTAACTAAAAATAAATTGGAGGTCAAGCTTTAAAGGACCATTAATTTGTAATTACACCATATACACAAGTTAATTTGACAATTTAAATAGGGCAGGGCAAGGCCATTTTTGGTTTCTTGCTTCTTTTGACAATGAATAACACTGAAATTTCCTTCAATGGTCCATGACTCCTTCTTTCTTTTGTATCATCTTTCTTTTTTCTTTCCCTTTCTTGATACAATCCTCTGCATTCAGTTCATACTATATATATAGCTCATATTGTAAATATTTATTTGCTTGTGGCTTCCTCCATTAGACTGTGAACGCCTTGAGGGAAGGGACTGACTGCCTCTTTTGCTATTTTAGTTTCTAGCACAGTACCTGAAATACAGCAGGCTCTTAATAAATGTTTATTAACTATTGACTGAAATGTCATATATGATATTTATTCTCTTTGGTTTTTATAGGTTTATATAGGTTTTTAGGTTATAAAATATTAGAAACACAAAACTGTTTTTCACTCTTTGTTATATTAAACATATGAACAAAGCTGTGCTTAACTTAATATTCTTTTTCTACAGCAAAAGTATGCCTTAAAAATAATAATAGCAAAATATATTATTATAAATGTTTTGCATGTTATAATTGATAACTGGCCATTTTGCTTTATACTATCACTCAGAAATGACAGTGGTTTGATAATAGTTTTTGGTTTATGGCTTAAGATTCTCGTAGCTAGGAATGAGGGTTGAGGTTTTAAAAATAGGCCAACCAGCTAGCTGTTACTTTTTGAATATGGGGGAAGTCATGCTTTCCCAAATCTTTGATTAGCTGTAACTTTCCCTTAGTCCAAGCTTCTACTCACCCCCTCATTCAAGGGCACATGAACCTTCTCATGGAATAATGGAGAGAATGAATTTGCCTGAGGCTCTGGTCTCTTACTCACCCAAACTCTTCCAGTGCTGGCAAGGTTTTTTTTTTTTCTTTAGCCTGAGGGCAGAAAAATCCTGGATCCAGCTTTGCTCTGCCTCAGGAAGTCTATCAAATATTGATAAATCAAAACTCATTGAAATTCTCTCTCATTTGCTTGAAGTCCCTTAGATAGGACAAAATTCCCTAGTATTTAAACAAGGGGCAGAGGTTCCCTTTGCGCTCTCTCTCTCTCTCTCTCTCTCTCTCTCTCTCTCTCTCTCTCTCTCTCTCTCTCTCATTCCCTGTATTCAAATAATGAAATAAACAAAAATCATTTATGATCAATCATAATTTTATGTCTAGAGTGACTCAGCTTCAAAAGTATTAATTAAAGTCAGAATTATGAACAGACTTAAGATTGGAGTAACTTTGGAGCTATTCTGTTCCATCTCAGGAAGAGGGTGAAGGCAACTAGAGTATATTACTGTCTTAGATCTCCAGGAGAGGAACAGTTTGGTCAGTCTCAGTTAGTTTGGGGCACAGTCTCTCAACAGGGTCCCTGAAGCAAAAGGCAACATACAACCAAAGAAATCCATCTTGTCTCAACCCCCAATCTCCATTCTCCCAGTCCAACTTCTAGTTTCCTTTCCATTCTTTTGTTCCTTTGACTCTTATTCAGGTCAGCATTTCTCTCTCTCCTAAACCAAACCAACAAACCAGCAATCAGTTCAAACTCCTACCATTTGTGCTGAAACAACCATATTCCTTCTAGAACTAGCAACTGTCTCAGTCCCTCCAAGAAGAGGAAGAATAGTGATATTTATTTATCTGGATGATATTTCCCAAAAGCTTGCTTAGCTAATCTATGGAGACATCTCTGCTTATTGAACTGTCTTCCCAAAAGTAGAAGAAAGGGATTATTTGTCATTTCTGAGTTCTCAAACATACCTTACCAGAAATCTGATCTGCCATGCAGGGACTATGCCAAGTGCTGCTGAAGTTAAACAAATAAGCATTTTATTAGCACTGTGCTAAATTTAGTATTGTAGGAAAGGGATATCACTTATATTTGAGGATTGCCTAAACCAAATTAAAATATAATTGGGAAATATTTCCTAAAATAAATGAAAGTACATTACAATATAGAAAATTTGTGGTTTTCTAACTCAATATGTAGCTTATGTAGCACTTTACACCTAGAAAGGGGACAGATAAACACAAATCTATGGTCACCTAGATGCTTTCCTACTCATCCACATTAGATAATTGTTCTTTAAGAAAACCAAAAGAGCAGATTCCTTCTCTACTAGAGGTCTTTAAGCAAAGACTGGATAACCACTCATTAGGTGAGTCAGTGATAGAGAAGATTCTTATTCAGATATGGTTTGCATGATAAGACATCTAGATTTCCTTCCAGTTCTGATTCTGTGACACCTTTGCAAAAGTACTGACACCTCCTTACATGGACTTGGAACTCTCTGGCTGACCAAAGGTTTGATATATTCCTCTATTACTAAAACTTTGCTTCCCATCACAGTTCTCTATTCGCTCCACCCCACTCCCTCCATGCTCAGTGAAATTTTGGACCCAGTTCTGATTGATTCAAGAGAGTTGATTGGATGAAAAAAATATTAATCCTCTGTTTTGTGTTTTTAGGCATACCTTCCAGAAATAATTTTTAAATTAATTTAACAATACAGTTATCCCTTCCACATTGTGACTGTCCTCATCACAATTTTGATATATTGTGAGTCAGTAAAAGAAATCAAGAAGGAATTTGGGAAGAGTTTTGCAGAAGCTTCGGATGATGTTCAAAGGTCAGCAGAGAATACAGAAAAACTTGAGAAACTGAAAAATGCATTATATATATATGTATATATAGTACTATATAATATCAACATATCTCATCTTTTAATATCATTATAATTCAAACTTCTTCTCTGGTATGAAGGGAAGGTTGAAAAATTTTATGTGGATTTTCTAGATCTTGGAGGGGCACCATGCCCCTAGCCCCCATGATGTGGAAGTAATAAATGTATTCCATATCTCAGTATTTCCAGTTTAAAGAGAGAAATATCCAAACTAAATGTTCCCCAACTCCCATCTCCCATAACTTCCCTGTGCCTTCAGACATCTTTTTACCACAGGAAAATTTGAGATAACATTTATAGAAATCTTGTTTAAGGAAAAAGTCATAATATTTTAAAACATAGTTCGGGGTCAGCATTCTCCTCCATCTAATTGGATAACAATAACTTAACAACTGATTTATTCCTTTACTGTTTACCATATGTGTCTTCCTAAAGCAATCAAAAAGGGAACATCCTAACTTAAAAAAAAATAGAAAAAAAAGGAGGGTATCATCCTAGGATCAATACTCTAATCCTTTCTACCCCCAATTCATTTTCTGAAAATGCTTAATTGCTTTTTCAAATTATACACATTTTCTTAAGGGGAAAAAAGTCTGGGAAGAGAATGGAGAAATAGTATTTCCTAATATTTTCATTTGAACTAAAAAGAGAGGTTTTTTAATATGCTTCCACAACAGTCATATCAATGAAAGCCATCTGCTCCCTAGACACTGGATATCTTGCTAGACAATCCTTTATATCCTTACTGAGATCACTACAAAAAAATTCCATCAGAATAAGCTTTCTCTCAGACCAGCCTCTCAGCTGGCAGAATCTGTTTATATAAACTAACAGTATTTCATACTATCTTTATATCCATGATATTATTAAATTATTAAATTTATATATGGGACTGATGTGGGAGAGGTATTAAATTACTTCTAGATCGGAAAAAAATCCAGAATTTAATTTTGAGGCAAATTATTTTTTCTTTTAGGTTTTTGCAAGGCAATAGGGTTAAGTGGCTTGCCCAAGGCCACACAGCTAGGTAACTGTTAAGTGTCTGAGGTCACATTTGAACTCAGGTATTCCTGGCTCCAGGGCTGTGCTCTATCCACTTTGCCACCTAGCTGCCCCTTGAGGCAAATTATTTATCTTTCTGGGTTTAATCTTCTTCAAATATAAAGTATGGAGGTTAGACTATATAATCTTTAATGTCCCTTCTAACTCTACAATTCCTTTTTTAAAAAAATTTGGAAATTTTTTTTGGTTGATTTGTTAAGGCCAAATAATTGACTAATTTGCCTTATTTACTTTAGCAACTGCTCTGATCCTTTTAGTGCAGACCCATGGTGTTAGACTGGAAGGGACATTAAAGATCATCTAGTTCAAATTCCTCATTTTACAGATGGCAACTAGCTCTAAAATAATAAGATTAAAGTAGAGATGTATGATATAGAGAGGATTATACTAAATGCAATATTACAGCTCTGAGATAGATGGGTAAGAGATCTGTTTTATAGTACTGTCAGTTTGCCCTAGCAAAATTCATTTGAAAAAGAAAATATATATTTTAATGGATGAGAAACTATTCAGTTTTCCTTCTAAACTTGCAAACTGGGAAGAACTCAAGGGAAAAAAATTCTTCCTATAGTAAATAATTTTAAATCAGATTATGTCCTTTTTATTTATACTTAACTGATCAAAGGAATATTATACAGAGGGGGAATGTTGGCAAATTCTTCATCTTTTTACTGTGCTTCAGCAGTATAGGAGATCTGTTTTCTAGTTGCTTTTAATTGATTTAAAAGTGCCTGCTTTTACATTTTTTCCATAACTTTATCATATAAATATATCATATTGCCATTATCAAAGGTGAATTTTTGTGGTCATTTGAGAAGAATCCTTTGAAACCAGGTTTCTTCTATGCCTATTCTGGAAATCCCATGTTATTTTGTCTCCTGTAGATTATTATCATTTATTGTTAGTATAGCTTAGATATTTACAAGGGATAGCTGGTGGAAAAGTGGATAGACTGCTAGGCCTAAAGTCAGGAAGACTCATCTTGTGGAATTCAAAGCTGGCCTCCGACATTTATTTACTACCTGTGTGATCCTGGGCAGGTCATTTAATTCTGTTTGCCTCAGTTTCTTCATTTGTAAAATGAACTGAAGAAGAAAATGGCAAATTACTCCAGCATCTTTGCTAAATGAGGTCACAAAGAGATGTTCACAACTGAAAATTTACTGAACAACAAAATAGATATTTATATGGTATTTTAAAATCGACAGTTATGTATGTACTTTATCTTATTTAAACCATGTAGGGGCTTAAATGATGTAGGGACTACAGGCATTATGAGCTCTGTTTTACTAATGAAGAACCTGAGGGTCAGAGAAGTTAAAATACCAGCCAGGAAGTTAACAGTGAGCACATGAATCCTGGTTTTCTTAGCTCTAGCCACAGAGCCATGTTTCTCAGTGTGAGTTCAGTCTTGTAGCCTGTCAATTAAATCATAACATCTGGATTATTGTTTTTTAAAATCCACCTGAGGATGGGAAAATGTGTAAGAAAAAGAACTATAGGAATTTCTTTCAACTATCTTCTATAAACTCCATTGTTTTCTTGACCATTATAATCTAACTAATTTGTATACTAGCTTCCACTAGTCAATAAGCATGAGTGAGACTAGCAGCTATGACGTGGGTTGAAGGTCAGAGGCAGGCAATCTGGCTGTTTAATTTACAAGATGTTAATTTGTAGCAACCCTTTGTTTGTCTAAAATGCTGCAGGCAACCTGTAAATGAATTTGGCAAGATTGTGTTGTACCATCTATCAACAGGGGAATAAAACTTTTTCTTTCAGGAAAGTTGTTCAACTGGCACAAATGACTTGCATGAATGACTTTCAGAAATTACTTAGCTTAAAATGTGAGTCAGATAAAATGTAGTCATGTTTACCTACTACAGCATGTATCATGGTAAACAAAAAACACGTTTGTAAGCCACCTGTGGCATACAGAAGAGGAAGGAAAAATACTGAGTTGAAACTTTCCTACCAAAGACACATTTCATGGGTTTGCATTTTAATTTCTAATGATGCAGGGTTTTTTTAAATTTTCCTACAAACTGCATTCTGATTATCACCTATGCACATTTTAGTAAAACAGATGAGGAAAGTCTCAGAATTCCTATAATTTAAAAAGGGATAAATACTTGATGTGGTATTTATGAATTTATTGGTGGCTATGTTCCCCTGTCTTTGCTCAATTTACCAGATCAGATTGCATTGGTAAGTTGGGCCTCTACAGAAAGGTGGAAAACTGTTCCCCTCAGAGTCTGAGAAAAACTGAGCTACTAGTGATTATGAGCCCCTCATGATTGTTCTTAATATCAATCAATCTGTAGATGTCACTTAGCTTTTATAAAAGAATATTTCTTGAGAAAGTACAGCAAAGACAGAAGTGACAACAACATTCCTCAAACTGGGGGTAGACCTCTATACATACATTGTCCCTTGAAGAGTAGGATCAAACTTGGAGAGCAAGGGAGTTAGACAGACCTGTAGGGATAACATGAGGCTGAAGTGTACCTGAAAACTTTTGACTCTGGGAGTCCCTTTCCTTCATGCAGTTCCCAATAAGTTTAGGTGGGGGTGTTGCATTGGAAATAGGACCAGTTGAAGTGGTTCCTTTTTGTTTATAATGTCTTGGTTAAAGGTCAAGACTAAAATAATCTGGTCTGCTAAGCTAACTTCTCAACTGACACCAGTTCTGATAATCTGTAGTTTTTCTCTGATGGTTATACTAGATCTCCAGAATTCACCAGCAGTATGAGCTCTCCCTTCACAGAATACATTATTTTTTTTTTGCCCAAGATCAGGAAAGAATAAGCACAAAAGAGAGGAAAGAAATAGGTACCAAGTATTTATGAACCCGGAGTAGGTATAGGAGAGAGAGCAGCCAATGTTTCTCTTCAGTTGTGATTCAGAAGTCTGAAGAAAAGAGGGCTTTTTGCTGCCATACATCATGAACCCAGAATTATCAAGGCTGAAACAGGTTCTTGTAGTTTCATGTGGTGCATTGGCAGCATGCATAGAATGCTTTTGTCTAAGAAAGGAGAAGGTTCATATCTGGAGAGGCTCCCATGTGTGCAAAGGCTCTCCCTCTCACTGCTTCTCTGTTCCCCCACCCCATGTAGCTCAGAGGGAGGCAGAATAGACATCTCTATTCTCTTCTCTTTTGTGAGAAACAAATAATCAATATCTTGGGGGAGATTCAGAAACTCTCCCCTTCTTTTAAACTCCTCATTTTAAAAGTTCAGTGGGGAAGCCCATTGTGTTCTACTTAAATCTGGGAGAAGACAGATCCTCTAGATTTCCCAAGACCAAGAGTAGTCTAGTAAGGAGATAAGGAGATGACATCAGCCCCTATTGTCTTTGGTCTGAGAGAGATGGCCAAATGGCCATCTTTTTAATAATAATAATAATCTGTTAACCTTATTAATCAAATGACTAAATTACCCAGAAACTATGTCTCTTGAATCTTTCCAAACTTCACACTCTCCACTTTTGTCCAAGGGAGACTTTAATTCCTGCCCAAAGAGAAGCCTGACATTTGGGTCAGAGGCCATTCTGCTTTTCTCAGGGAGAGAGGTGCCAAACTATGATTATACTGTTCAGTGCCCTTAAATATTATTAATCTAGGTGATATGGTCAGATTTTAATCTAATTTCTGGTGTTGTATGTGTTATTACAGGGGAAAAAGCAAAACTGCAAGCTTTATATCCAAGGGCTTGACCATGTGGACCCTTACCCACCAAAATACCAGTTCCACAGTAAACCTAGAGAGTGAATAGCAAAAAATCCATTCATCAAAATCATAGCAAAACAGAAATCAGATAAGGCATGTGTGGTAGAATATATATTTATATATATAATTAGACAATACAAAATGAAGGAGATCTCCCATTGGGAGGAAGCAACCCAATTCAATCAAGAGATCGTATTAGATCTCACCCAAGGGGAAACTTCACAAAGTCTATGGAGTAGCATGCTGGGGGTAGGGATTTAAAATAGACTTTCAGCTTCGCTTATGGTTTCCCAGTCTTTTCCTTGAATTATTGTTTATCGTTCATTCTCAAAGAAGTGGGGCGGAATTCTATGATCTTCCTTCTCTAAGATGGAAGCCAGAAGTGACTTGATAACTTGAAAATGGTCTCTTAACTAGAGAAGGCTAGAGTTCTCCCACTCTCACCAGGGTAGAATATTCATTTCTATCAATGAGTATAGCAGGGGAACTCTGGGTAAAGAGAAATATTGTAATACTTTGGTCATGTCCTTTGGAGCAGGAGTATGCATGCTCAGTGAATGCTGTCTTAGTCACTCCTTGGGGACTGTCCATGTGGTATGCACATTGGAGAATACCTAGAGCCAGGTACTAAACCATTCCTTAAGCACCCTTGTCCTGCCCACTATGGAAATGTATTTCAGCAAGGTTCTGCCCAGTCTTGTACTTTTTTCCTGCTGACTCAGCTTGGCTCCTGCTCTGGCTTCTCTTCCCTTCTCTTCCTTTCTCTAAACTGGGCATGTGTTCTAGCTCAGACTGCTGGACCAATATGGTCCCAGTTCCATGCAGCTGATGAGGATCTAAGCTTCTTTTCTTTTCCCTTTTTCCTTTTTAAAAACTTTATTATTCACCTCCTTTCCCAGATTGCATCTATCTCTTTAAGATCACTATCTCCTTTGCTACTCTTTCAACCATTTCTTTTTTGTTTAACTTCATTACCTTAGAAAATTTTTGTTGTAACTTGTAAACTGTTTGTGTAACCCCCAAATTAAAGTCTAAGCCTAGAGTCAGAGAGTTGGTGAGTTCTTCACTCAAACAAGTCCACAGATTCTTAAGTCTCCTTTCCCAAAGTTCATTTTCACCCATCTTCATAATAGAGAGTCTCATACTGATGGACTGTAGAACAGGAGTTATATCTACATCCAGATCCGAGTCTTCATTAGTTAGTCTCCATTGAATATGTGTAATTGAGACGATCTCTGGGCATGTATAAAATTGACCTTCCTGTTACCCATCTACCACATGTATCTGACTTTGTGCTGAGGGAGCTTAGTTAAGCCACTGGATGCTTCAGCCTTGAAAGAACTCAGGGAAAATCTTGAGTGCTCTCCTGGTTTCTTGATTCTCCACCATCTTAAGACAGCAATAATAATAGGAGTTCTGTGTCAGTTAAAACAAAGAGATAACGTCTGGCTCACTCTCTTCCTTTGGTGCTTCCATGTTGGCAAGTAAACTCTTTCTTACAATAGACTTTTCAAGAGGGATGGGTAGGGGGGATGGATGGCGATCTTTCCTTTCACCCAGGATGGTGGAATGTAAACTGAACTAAGGAAGCTTGTACCTGGGCTTCTGGCTGCCTTCTCCTATTTGTGTTTTCATGAAGAGGAAACCACAGAGTACTCTTGAGTTTGTTGTGTCTGGGCTTGGAGGGGACATTATGAACTGGAGAGGTCCTGGATTCAATGAATGGAACTGACTCTTGGTAAGAGGACTTTCTTCATAGGAGATTACCACCAATAGGAAGATGTTCTGTTGACTGGACAGTGCTGAATGAAGTAAAATGTAGCCATGCCTATTCAGCAGTCCTTTAGGTTTAGGTTATGCTTTAGGTTTATGATTCAACCTTCTAAAATAATAATATAGTAATACTAACTATCATTTATGTATCTCATTTGATCCTTACAACAACCATAGGAAGCAGAAGCTATCATCACCATTTTACAGATAAGGTAATTGTAGCAGATAGAGGTTAAAAGACTCACTTAGGGTCACACAGCTGATAAGTAACTGTGACTGGATTTGAACTGAAGTCTTCCTGACTTCAAGTCTAGGGCTCTATCCACTGTATCACCAAATTGCTGCTATACTCTAGAAGAATAACAGTAGTTATAATTTCTAAGTGATTATTTAGTCTTGTGTGCTGTGATTTCTTTTGTATGGAAGACACAAATACCTATGTCATATGTGATTCATAATGTACATTGAGTATTTTTCTACTTTCCCTTTGAGGGCACCATAGTTATGAACCATAACCTGAACTTTAAATAATTTATCCCAAGGAAGCTGAGGTAGAGTTTAACAACTCAAAGACTGTAAGAAATGGGAACCTAAGCCTCCTCTAATCACAGGTCCTACATAATGAACTTAGAATGAACTGCGATGTATAGGTCCAGAGCTGGGGGGGTGGGGATCTTTAGGGAGAGGGGAAAGGTATAATGCTCTAATTGCTCAGGCCCAGCTGCAGTTGAAGGATAGAAAAGACATCTTAACTGATCTTCCTTCCTCCAGTCTCTTCCATCTATAGTCAGTCCTTACCATTGATAATTTTCCTAATGCACAGGTTTATTAAATTGTTCTCCTGTTGAAAGACTCTGAATAGATCCCTCTTACCTGTAAACTAAAAATATAAACTCTTTCTTAATCCTGGTGTGGAAGGTTCTGAAAATTTGATTCTAATCTACCTTTCTCTTCTTATTTCATAGAATTTCTATGTATGTATTTAATAAATGCTCTAGCTAAGATGAACTCTAAGCTGTTTTTAATATTGTTCTTACTTCTTCCACCTGCTTGCCTGTTGAAATCTTTCTTTGAAGCCCAGCTCATGCTACCTTCTCCACAATGCTTCCTGTTATACTCTTCAACTGCATAATTAGATACATTTTCTCTTGATCTGGAAATTTCTCTTTCATCATTTCTGTACACTTAATAATTTTCAAACATTAGCTACAGATATTTGTGTATATATATATATATATATATATATATATATCATTCCCCTCCCCTAGCTAATATAATTTTAAAAATTATTTGAATTGAATAGAGAAAAATTTTGACTAAAAGAGTTGTTAGCTCCTAGAAATGGTTCTTTTTTTTTTTTAGTTTTTGCAAGGCAATGGGGTTAAGTGACTTGCCAAAGGTCACACAGCTAGGTAATTATTAAGTGTCTAAGGCCAGATTTGAACTCAGGTTCTCCTGACTCTACTTTACCACCTAGGTGCCCCTAGAAATGGTTCTTAAGGGAAGTTTTGAACCTCTCCTTGGTGGGGATCCTTAAAGTGTGAATGATAGCCTATGAAGGTTGTTTTGTATTCATATATATAGTGATTATGAAGAAATCTAATGAGTCCCTTTCTTTCAGTGAAATTAACAGACCTATTTGATTCACTTTCCAGCTTTGAGCTTCAATTTCCTCTATCTAAACAAGAAGGAGCTAACCCAGTAGGCATCTGAGTATCCTCTGACTCTAACTCCTATGATGTTATATATGGAGATGACAGTCCTTTTTATTTAAATGAATAATTGACATTAACCATTATGGAGAACCACAGTCTAGGAGATTTTCAATTCATGGGTGTCAAAGGAAAAAATATGAATACTAATAATATTCTCTTTGACTGAAGCTCACCTGCCAAAAATGATTTTATTTAATTTACATTCAAATTAAATTATATTTAATCTAATCCAAAATATTTCTAGTTTGGAGAGAAAAATGTCCAAACTATGATAGTTTAGATGTCATGCTCTCCAACCTAAATCTCTACTCCAAACTCCAATTTTAGAGAAGATTTATAGGAATCTTGAATGAGGAAGATATAATATGTTAAAATAAAGCTTGGGGTTAACATTCCAGAATAGTTCCCATTAAGTTAAAAAACTAGACCATTCCTTTAAGGGATTGAAAAGGGTTTCCTTTCTATCATTTTTCATGAACAATTGAATGAAGGAATAATTCATTTATTAAGTCCTTGCTCTGTGCAAATCCCTTCTAGGTGCTAGAGATATAAATAGAAAAGTAAAACAATTCCTGCTTTCAAGGAGTTCACATTCCATTGGGGGAGACAATATATATGGAAAGTTTTAGCTATAAATCAACTGGAAAAGTTCCATTGTCTTTAGGATGCAGCAGCAAAGCAGATGTTAATTCCTCTTCTTTAATATCATTTCAGTTGATAACATGGTATCAGTTTCAATTAATTTCTTAATCTAGAATGCTAAAGAAGAGAGCCCTTTGGTGGGTTATAGAACTGATAACTTTAGTGGACAGGCAGTTAATGAGCTTTTTCAGACAAGAGTTTAGTTTGGCTATTGTCATTAATTCATCTCTCTACAAAAGATCTTGGCTTTTTTTTTTGGTTCTACTTGTTTTCCTAAAAGGAAAAATCTGGAAAGGATTATAGACTGAAGAAATATGATTTCTTAATATTCCTAAAAAATTAATATGCTTCCACAAGGGGCTAGGGCCAAATCTAAATAACAAGTGCTTAAGTAAGGATGGCATTCTTGAGGAGTGTGTGAATATATTACGGTTTTTAGGAAATGATCCAATTCCGACCTCTCTCTCCTAATTTCCATATTTGCTTCTATGCCCACTAAATGCTTCTAAACTCCTTGTCTCCCTGGCACTTCCAAGTTCTACTTGTACAAAATTAAACTCATCTTTTGTATCCAAAATGCCACTCCTCCTAATTTCCCATTTGCCATTAATCACCCATTTCCTCCCAGTCACCAGGTTTGAGTTATCTTTAGATTATTTTTGACTCTTTCTTCCTTCACTGCAATTAGTTCTTAATTCCTACCAACTCTGTTGTCAAATTTTCTCTAACATTTCTTTTCTTTTCTCCATTCTCAATACTCTAGTTCAAACCCATATTATTTCTTCATTGAATTTGTTGACATCTACAAATGTCACCAGATGTGCTGACATCCTGAAAGGAAAGATTCACATTTGTGGAGGTCTTGGCATAACTGGTTAAGCTCAGAGATCCTGGGTTTGGGCAAGATCCTGGCAAGATCTCCTCCTTGATATAACTCTTAGTAGGTGTGTCTGATATTCAGTCCCATTTTAAATTGAAGGCCACTCCCTTCATTTATTTTTAAATTTTATTTTATTTATTTAATGACTTGCCCAAGGTCACACAGCTAGGAAGTGTCTGAGGCTGGATTCCAACTCCCATTCTTCTGACTCCAAAAATTAATGCACTATCCACTGCACCAGATTAGAATTTAAGAAGTCTTCCTGACTCCAGAACTGGTACTCTAACCCAGTAGACATCTGGGGCTTAAGTTATTGCTGCTAGGGGGACCTGAATTCTGCCCCATTCTGCTGGGGCCTAATTATGACTCAGTAAGTAGGGAAACCCTGGGTTCAGATTTGACCTTCAAAACTTCCTCATTGCATGACAAATTTGCATGCAAATAATTTTACCTTTCTTTTACTGTTTCCTTATCAGCAAAATACCTGAAACAATGTTGTGGGAGTAATATTCTAAGGCTCTGCCTCAAACAGCTTAGTCTAGATTTTCCTTAAATAATCTTGAAACTATTCTTCATATTTGAAGAGTCTAGAAATTTAGGCCATTGATATGACTTTCTGGTGCCCTAAAGACATAGGCTGATGCATAAGTAGTTACCTGTTTCCTCTCTTCAGAATGGAAGACTAGCAGCAGTATTACTGTGTGCTCAGTTGAATTAATGTTAAATCTTAAACGAACACCTTTTCCTTGTTCTTAACGTGCTCACTCTGCTGCAGCTAAGTAAACCTTTAAGTTAACTGCTAGATATTACAGTGTCTCAAATGTTAAATCTGAGTTACAAAGATCAGTTTGAATCAGGCCTGGCCCACTGTGTTTGATTGGTTGATCAGAAGAGCCTTGTTTAAGTGATGAAAGGAAAGTTCAGAGAATGGGGAACCCATTCTCCCCTGTGCTTCACTTTTTGGCAATGATTACTTACCTCTTAGTATCACCCAATGGCTAGGGGATAAGGGAGTAAGCTCTTAGTGGGTATTTAGCTACCAAAGACAGATGTGACTGTGCTGTCTCACTTTTCTTTAAGTATAGGATCCTGAAGATGATAAATTAAAAAAAACCCCAACAACAATAACCTGTCTTTGGTTGAATTTACATGCTTTTTGTATTGGGGTGGGGTGGGGTCAAGGTCTTTCCAGAGGGTCCACTAGTTACATAGACCTAGGGTTTTTCTCAAAACTGTAGTTCAGGGATGGTTTAAAAATTGTGCTGAAGACTTTTTATAAGGCATTTGGGAAGCTACTGGAAACTATGCCATGGGAAATTTCTTGGACCTTTTTAAGTATAAGTACTTTGGGAGGCTTTTGAAAGGACAATAATTGAACCTCCCCAGACCCTAGAGATCTTGTTGAAATTGGAAATATGGACAAATGTACTAAAGTCAGTTGTGGGGCCTGTGTGTGTGTGTGTGTGTGTGTGCACGCATGTATGCAGTTGTCAATTTAAAAAGTTGAAAAGGATCCATTTTAGCTCCAGAATGACAAACTATCTAAACTATCTCTCCCATTCTCTCTCTCTCTCTCTCTCTCTCTCTGTCTCTCTCTCTCTCTCTCTCTCTCTCCCTCCCCCTCCCTCCTTCTATCTCTCTCTCTCTCTTTTTCTCTGTGTCTCTGTCTCTATTTCTCCCCCCTTGGCTCTTGCTCTTCCCCCAACCCCCCAAGGGGAAGGGTCACACTTTCCTCCACCCTAGCAGCAATAGTGACTGCTTTCATATGACAGTTAGAAGACATGTACTGGTAGTATATTTTGCATGTATCCCCTTCTCTAAGCTGGATGTTCTTAGCTTTAGAAACAGCCTTGTAAGTTCTAGGTTTCAAGAACTCTTGAGTTCTTTAGTTACTGCCTGGCAGCAGAAGGGATTTCCTAGCAGGATTAACCAGAACCTTAGAGCTGAATGAGACATTCCTGACCTTATCAATGCAGAGAGTTAGCTAGGAATAAGGGCAGTGAGCCCCTGGCTTCAGCATCAATAGTAGGCAGTGTAGCCCTGATTCAAAAAGGTGGCACTTGGTCCAGCAAAGGGAGTCATAATTAGCCCCAGCATAATGGGGCAGAATTCAGGTCCCTGAGTAGCAATAACTTAGGCCTTGGAATGGGAAGCAGAGCTCCCATCTACAATGGCAACACCTATAGCATAGGGAGTGATCATTCTTCCCAGGCACAGAGGGAGCATTAGTTGGCTCAATATAGGTGGCTGTTGTGTGAGTTGGCACTGGGAAAATCATCACTTGACCCCACTGAAATAGAAGGAAAATCACTTTCCAGCAGTAGCAACACCTGACACAGGAGGGCTGCAGAATTGGTAGCAGTGGATGACATAGGGAAGTTGCATGGTCCAGTGCTTAATTAACATTGGCATAAAGGTGGCATCAGTTAGCTCTAGCATAGCTACAGCCTCTGTAGCAGATCTTAGACCCTGGCTTAGGAGTATAGTGATCAGTCTAATATAGGGGGCCGGCACTTAGACTCCTACATAGTGAACATAGCTAGAGTGAACAGTCAAATGTGAAGCATCATACAGCCACCACAGGCAACCTGGGCATTGATTCAGCTAAGTTGAAGCAGGTTAGACTAGTTTTTATTGAAAAGGAATTGAAACCATTTTCAAGACTTAATTGACTCAGGGGACTTAAAGGCTCTCATGGAAGTAGCTTCCTGATGCTGTAAGTACAAAAAAGTCAGGGCAAGAATAAGTCACTTGGCTCCTTGACTTCTGAATAAAAGACCAATAGCAACATGGTCACCATCAATAAGCAATGGGAAGCTGAATCAATGAACCAATCTTCACTCACTATCCTCTTCCTTTTCTGAATATCCTTCTGCTGCGACTAAAGAATCTCCTCTGGTTAACTTTTGTCAGATTTCATTCCATTCTCAAAGGTGTTCCCAGATCAACCTGATTTATACTTGGCCACCTATAAGCACCTACTTCAGATGGTTGTTATGAGGCTGAAACTGGATACAGAATGCTTTGTAAACCTTTGGAAAGAATATATGAAATCCTAGCTTCAACACTTTCTAGTTATGAGATTCTAGGCAAATCAACAATCTCTTTGAGCGTCATGAGTTTTCTCATCTCTAAAAAGAAGGAAGGAAACTATGTGCTAGGCACTGGGTCAAATTTCATTTGATCCTCACAACCCTAGGAGGTAGGTGCTCTAATTTTTCCTCATTTTACAGTCGAGGAAATTGAGACAGAGATTAAGTGACTTACCTGGGGCTACACAACTAATAAGTGTCTAGGCTGGATTTGGACTAAAGTCTTCCAAATTCCAGGTCCAGTGTCCTATCAACTGTATGACCTAGCAGAGAGCCATCTTTAAAGTGGAGATAGTAAAACTTATATTGCCCACTGTAACAGGTTTTAGTATAGGAAGCTTTTTTTTTGTGAATCTTAAAATGTTTGAAGCTTTAAAAAAGTATTGCAATAGCCTTCTAAGTGGACTTGCTTCTAGTCTCTCCCCATGTTAATCTATCCTCCACACTGCTACTCCAGTGATTTTAGAATCATGACACTCTGGCATTGGAAGGGACCTTAGAGGTCAACTAGTGCTACTTCTAATTCACAGCTCTGATTGTGTCATAAACTTGTAAAAAGCCTTGAATGGCTCCCCAGTGCCTACTGAATAGAGTCCAAACTTCTTAGCTTGACATTTAATGTTCTCCACCATCTGGCTCCAACCTCTCTTTTCAACCTTATTTCATATTATTTTCCTTCCTGTATAATACCAAAATGGAGTAGCTCCCCTAATTCATCCTGTCCTTTCTTTCTTGCCTACATGCAATTGCTTTTATTCTTTCTTCCTCAATTATTTCCTCCCTTTAAAAGCCTACCATCCTTCAAGAGGTAACAATGTCTCTACAGTTCTGAGAAGTTTCCCTGATCCTTTCAGCTAAGTGTAATTTCTTTGTAGATTTAGAGCTGGGGAAAAAAAACCCAGAGGCCTTCTAATTTAAGCTTTTCTCTTTACAGGTTAGGAAACTAGGGTCCAAATAGTTTAAAAAATTTCCCAAGGTCAAATATGAAGTGATAGATTGTGGAGTTTGAGCCAGTCTTCTGATTCCCAATCCATTGCTCTTTTCATATTATTTTATTGTATCTTCATCCATATATTTTTCATATTCAGTTAACATATTCTATTATTTGTTAAAGTAACTTGGACTCTGTATTTATTTTTGTATCTCTGGACAGAAAAATTGTTTAATAGTTTTTTACATTGAGAAATCCAGAGGAAAAAAAAATAACTCCACATCTCAGCTACTAGAATCAGGACTCCATTTGGTTGGGAAATTTATTTTAACTTAAATGATTTTCCTGGCAATACAAATTAGCTCCATTATACCTCCACCTATATAGATTGATAAGCCTACTTGTCAGCTGTGACATCACAATATACAGTAGATTGTTTCTAGAACTTTACCTCCTCATCTTTCATATCAACAACTGTGATGTGTAGTGAAATCCTTATGTGAGGGTCAAAGCTGCATTTAGCCCTCTGTCACATTCTTATCAATGATGCTATTTGCAAAATTATAC
Organism: Macrotis lagotis; assembly: GCF_037893015.1. Taxonomy (NCBI): domain Eukaryota; kingdom Metazoa; phylum Chordata; class Mammalia; order Peramelemorphia; family Peramelidae; genus Macrotis; species Macrotis lagotis. Next base: position 277,262,843 of record NC_133661.1, on the reverse strand, counting down.
TCTCCTTTGATCCATATAAGATAAAATCTAATGTTACAGTAATCATTGTGTCCTTAGACTGTACATTTTCATGTTATAGTGTCAATCAGGCTAGTGCTATCATCATCATCATCATCATTCCTATTGTGTTTACATAGCATATTTTCTTTTCCTCCAATCTCCATAGAAGTATTATTCATTTTATATGATTCATATCTGACATTAGTTGAGTGCCAGGTTGATATATGACACCATGATAGATGATATAAGTTGCCATCACTTGTAGGCGAATACTCTAATTCATTTATTTATTCATTAATTATAAATTCATTCATTCATTAATGGAGCATAGGTGTATTATTGGGTTGAATACTGTTCTTGTAGTCAGGAAGGTCTGGGGAGTAATATTTATGAACTGTGTGACTCTGGGCAAGTCAGTTAACTTTTGTCAACCTCTTTTTTTCTTAATCTGTGAAATGGGATTAGGACTCCCTGTTTGAAGGATGTCTGTGAGGATCCAATGAGATTATATGTTTAAATGCTTAATAGACGCCTTAAATACTAAATAGAAATTGATGTTATAATAATTATAATCACAGATATGAATGCTAAGCATTGTGATGGATACAAAAGAAATTATCTCTAAATCAAGGCAACTAGTAGTCTAATAGAAGGATAAAATATAGATAAAAATAACTATAAAAAGTAAGACATTACATGGGTCATTAAAGCAGCAGACCTTGTAGTGGATTAAATCCTCTCTTCTTTTTTATGGAAATTTAGGAGCTTAGTAGTTTTGCATTCTTTCTTTGCAATTTACCTAATATTTACTCCTTTTCCAAATTTTTTCTCATTATTGTGAATTTGACAAATATCAACAAACATGTACTTAAAAACCAGAAATGTATTACACATAACTCTGCAAATATCTATTACATATAGAGCTTGTTTTTATTCTATATATTGGTTAAATTTTCATCATCGTGTTATTGTTGTCCTATTTATCTGTGTTCCCTTCCAGACTTCCTTCTATTCTTTTTTTTTGTTTGTTTTATAATGCACTTATCTTTCTTCTTCTTTTTTTGGTACTAGTATCATTCCTTTCCTCTTCCTATTCCTGCAAATACTTATAAGTCTTTACTATCCAAATAAAAACAGTATTTCTTTTTTTGTCCTAGAATCCTAAAAGTAGTAGTATTATCCTCTTGGGATTACTTGCTCAACTTCCACTAACATTTATAGATTGGATTTCCTAATTTCAGGATTCTATGGGATAACTTTTTATGTGACTATCTTCTTAACTTTAACTTAGAAGGCCACATTGGCATGCTTTCCTTTTCAATAATTAGTGATTTAGCGTTTGTTTGTTTGTTTTTAATCAAAATGTATTCAAAAGGCCTAGCAGGTACAATTGTTCCTCTCCTTCCACTGCAGGGATGCATTTTTTTTTTTAGGTTTTTGTAAGGCAGATGGGGTTAAGTGGCTTGCCCAACGCCACACAGCTAGGTAATTATTAAGTGTCTGAGACCAGATTTGAACCCAGGTACTCCTGACTCCAGGGCTGGTGCTTTATCCACTGTGCCACCTAGCCACCCCTCAGAGATGCATTTTCCCTAAAATATATGGCGCTGTGTGTGTGTGTGTGTGTGTGTGTGTGTGTGTGAGAGAGAGAGAGAGAGAGAGAGAGAGGATAGAGAGAAGGAAAACAGAGGCTGCTGTTGTATGGTGCTAGACAGACTGCACTGCTACTAAATAATGGCTATCAAGCTAGGAGGCCCCAGTGACTTTTAACACTTATTAGTTCTGTGACTTTGGACAAGTCACTTAACCCTGATTGCCTTGCATCCAGGATCAGCTCCAGCCATGCTGATTCATATCTGGTCACTGGAGTCAGTTAACTGGAGAGGAGAAAGTGGGGCTGGTGACTTAGCACAGCAACCCCTCACTCAAACCCAACTTATTTACTTGTCATAACATCTCCTCTCCTTGATGTCATGATCTTCTTTGAAGAATGAAGGACAAATTTCATCAGGATACGCTCTTGTCATCCTCAGGCTCTTGTCAGGGAGTGTCATTAGTTGATCCCCTAGCCTCTCTGGGCTTGCTTTTTGCACTTTCTTTAGTTAGAGAACTAGAGTGCTCTTTCAGTTAGGGCATTGACCCTTGGCTTGGGATCAAGCAGAAGCCATTTCTGTTTGACTCCCTCAGGGGTTCATCTCTAATGTTGTTTGTTACCTTCAGGGAGGCAATGGGAGAGGCTCTGTCTTTCCTATTTGACAGTACTAAAATATTTTAGTTCCTTCCCTTTAAAGGACATTCCATCTTCCTCAGAGCCATCAATTTCAATTTGTCGGTTTCACTTCCTAAACTCTTTTGGGAAATCTAATGAAAATAAGCAATTAGGCATAAAGGTATAACAACAGTATATTGTCTAGACTCTAGATTCTTGAAACAAGTTTTCTGTCTTATTGACTTTTCCAAATGAACCATATATGCCGCTAATACTTTCTGGGATGGGAAATATCTATTTTACATCTGAAAATAGATATGTTTGTCTTCTGCCACTATAGACTATCAACTTTTGCTGCAGTCTAACTGGGTACTCCCTCTTATCAACAAAAAAAATAACCAAACAAAAAGGATATGGATAATTTAGTTTTGCTTTCAGTATATTCCAAATTGCTTTCCAAGACAGACCAATTCTGTCTCTTCCTTCTGGGTTTAGTTGGTAATATATAGACTAGCTGATGATTTATCTGCATTTATTTTTATTGAAGTTATTACAACAATTAATTTCTAATTGAGTTTTTAAGATTCTCTAAGTAAACGATATATCTTCTAAAAATAATAAATTTTTTTCTATCCCTATGTTTATACCTCCAATTTAATTTTTTTTAAAGTGTTTAACTTATCATTCCTTTACATGATGAACACTTTGGAAGAATCTTTCATGCCTGCAGCCTCTTCCTCTGAATGGATGGCTCCTCCCAGAACTTCCATTTAAGGAGAGAACACAAATTTAATTTATCTTCAGTCTATACTCCAGAATTCTTATGTCATTCCATGCCATGCTTAGAGTACCCTTCTCTCTCCTATCTTTTCTGTTTCCCTTTTTTATGTTGTCTTCCTCCATTAAATGTTAAGTCCCATAAGGGCAGGGATTGTCTTTCTACTTCATTTGTATTCCCAGGACAACACAGGGCCTGGCAGATAGTAAATGTTTAATAAATGCTTATTGAATGATTCAACTGACTGAATTTTGGAGTCATATCAGATAATAGAGATAAACATCCTTGCTTTAATCCTGGTCTTATTGGAAAGACCTCTAGGAGCCTCCATTACAGAAAATGTTTACTCTTGATTATAGATACTATTTAATATATTAAGTAATAACACATCTTTTCATTTTAGTATGTTTTTTTAACATAAAGAGAGTATTTTACTTTATCAAATAATTTCAACATCTATTGATATAATCATGTTTTTCAATTATTATTATTTATTTGATTTATTATACTGTTATTTTGCTAATATTTTAAAAACCCTGCATTTCTGACATAATTTCATTTAAGTTATTGTTTGTAATTTTAAAAATATGTTGTTATAGTCTTTTTGCTAATATTAAATTCAATATTTTTGCCTCAGTATTCTGAAGAAATACAAGACAGTATAGTATAATTGTAAGAATGTTGGCTTCAAAACTGAGAAGATCTGGATTTTAAGTCCTTCCTTTGACATTTATTATCAAATAAATGAGCAAGTCACTTAATCTCTTAGTGCTCTAAACAATTCTATAAGGTTATATGTTTCAGAGAAGATATTGATCTACTAAGGAAGATGGAACTTTCTTTCCTGGGAATTACCTACACTAATGAAATGACAGGTCCAGTTCCTATCACTAACCATTCATTAATTATATTATAGTTTTATTTCTTTGATTTATCTCTCACAAATTTGGGTCTGAGGATCTCAGAGAAGGATATGATCCTTTCTTTTCCTATCTTTGAAACCAATTAATATTTAAATGAACATTTCCTAAATGTTTGGTTTCTTTAAATATTTGCTTTACATGTTAAAACTTTTTTTTAAAAAATGAATTCACTTGTAAATCAATCTAGTCTTGGTTTTTCCTTTTCTCTTTGGAGTTCCTTTACAGCTTATTCAATATATTTTTTTACGATTGAAATATTTCTAAGATTGAAATATTTATATTTTTGCAAACATTCATTTACTTAATTTGTTCATTTATTGGATAAAGGTTCAGTATTATACCGAATATATAATACTCTAAGTTATTTTATTTTCTTTATTTCTTGTAATTCTCCTTTTTGATTTTTTAATAATAGCAAATCTATTTTCCTGGTTTTATTAAAAATTACATTTGTTGGGGCAGCTAGATGGCACAATGGATAGAGTACTTGCTCTGGAGTCAGGAGGACCTGAGTTCAAATTTGCCCTAGCTGTGTGATCTTGGGCATGTCACTTAACTCCATTGTCTTGCAAAAACAAAAACAAAAACAAAATTATATTTGTTAAGCTTATTTTCTTAGTTTTTTTTTTGTGAGTTCTGGGCTACTTTAAAATCATTTATATTGTCCTCTCACGATGTAGTTCTGAGTTTTAGATTCATTTGTGTGTGTATTAACATGAAAAACTTTCCTCACTTGTTGATGAAAATGTCAATGGGAACAAGTCATAAGACTTATTGAAATACAATTAAATCATATCAATTGCTTCCCTTTGTCTATATGACCTATTTTTCTATTAATGAGGAAAATGAAATTATGTTGCTATGATTTGCTTTTTATAGTTACATTAGTTGTCTCATTGTACCTCATGCTCTCCTAGGAAACGGCTGGTTGATTATTTGATGATTTGTTCTAATAGCTTTCCAGATGTTAAAGTTAAAATGACCTTTGATTAGCAAAATTGCTATTTTCTCCTTTTTATAAGATGAACACTATTTACTTTTTCCAGGATACTGAAGATTTCTCATATTCTTCATGTTCCCTAGAATATATGTTGTAGACTCTGTTAAACCGAATACATTCAGTTTGTTAAAAAAAAAATCTTTAATTATTTGCTTCCCTATTTGAGTTTGGCTATTCATTTCAAGTTTTATTTTTTTTTTTAAGAATAATCAGATTAGAAAACCTCAGATTTAAGAGAGATCTTAGAGAACATCTATTGTAACCCATACTTGAGCAAGATGATGCCTCTGCAACATCTCCAATAAACAGTATGCAACACCTGTTTGAAAATCTCTACTGATTAAAAACCTAATACCTCCCAAGGCAACCTACTCCCCCTTAGACACTCTAGTTCCTAGGAAGTAGTTCCTTTCTATGCCAAGATCTGCCTTTTTTGCACCGATTGTCATCTGGGGTCAAGCAAAGTAAGCCTATAACATATTTTATATTAAAGGTATTCAAATACAAGATAATAGCAATTATATCCTTCTTAGATGTTCTTTTCCAGGCTAAACATCCTCATCTCCTTTAAACAAATGCTTTTGATTTTCACTATACAAGCCACTTTCCTCTGAAAAACCTAAGAAATAGTTTTCATATAGAGGGGGGCAACGACTTTATCTAGTCTTTACAATCTATCTTTTTTTTTTTTTTTTTTTTTTTTTAGGTTTTTGCAAGGCAATGGGGTTAAGTGGTTTGCCCAAGACCACACAGCTAGGTAATTATTAAGTGTCTGAGACCAGATTTGAACCCAGGTACTCCTGACTCCAGGACTGGTGCTTTATCCACTGTGCCACCTAGCCACCCCGTCAATCTATCTTTCTTAAAAGATTTTTTTTTAGGGGGGGAAGGATTGCTTTTTATCATATTGTTGACTTATCTTGAGTTAGCAATCCACTGCTACAACCCTCCAGATATGTTTCAAGTCATATCTCAGTCCTTCTCTACTTTTTTCAACTGTTTGGTGTGAATGTAGGACTTTTCATTTTATTTCTATTATGCTTCATGCATAAGGAGATATTTTAATAATAATAATAATAATAATAATAATAATAATAATAGTTAGCATTTGTATAGTGTCTACTATGTGACTTTTAAAAGACCTAAGCTTTTTTACAAACATTAACTCATTTGATTCTCAAAAAAACCCTGGTGTTGTTATAGATGCTATTTTTACCTCCAGATTACAGATGTGAAAATGGAGGCAAACAGAGGTTAAAGTGACTTGATCCCATACTTACAAAGTGACTGAGGCTGGATTAAACTTGGGTCTTCTTCATTTAAACCTAGTGTTCTATCCATTGTGTTTCCTGAACTGCTCCATATAATTAAATTTTTATTATCCAACTCTTCTTTTTTTCAACTTTGTGTCAAATGAAGGATGTATAAGCATTCCACCTAGGGGAGCTAGATGGTACAGTGGATAGAAGCACTGGCCTTGGAATCAGGAGGATAGGAGTTCTAATCCAGCCTCTGACACTAACTAGCTGTGTGACCTTGGGCAAGTTACTTAACCCTGATTGCCTGGCATCCAGGGCCATCTCCAGTTGTCCTGAATCATATCTGACCTCTGGACCCAGTTGACTCTGGAGGAGAATGTGAAGCTGGTGACTTAGCACAGAATCCCCTCACTATAATTCATTTGCTTGTAATGGCACCACCTACCTCCCTGATGTTGTGGTCTTCTTCAAAAAATGAAGGACAATTCAAATTATTGATAAAAAATCTTGACTATAACAGGATCAAGGAACGAGCTTTGGGGCATTTCCCCTAAAAATTCTGATGATATTTATCATTCCAGGCATTTAACAAATTCCAGTTTTATCTACCATTTAGCTAATATCTCTCCTTCTTGTCCACAAGTTTTTATGATAGATTTTGTTAAATGATAAGTTGAATAAATGAATTAAAACAAATTTATTAAGTCTTTCTTATTTGCCAAGTTCTGCACTTAGGATACAAACAGGAAATGAAGACAATTCTTGCCCTTAAGGAAGTTACTTTTTAATAAAAGGTCAGTGATGACCAGGGCAGTAAGAGATAGTAAGTAAAACAATGGGGCTCTTTGTCGTTTTGATTACAATTCTCAGAGTAAGATGGTAGAAAATGACTGGGGTGAAGAGACATGATTCCAGGAGGACAGTAGGAGCTGAAAAACTTATTGCCTCCTAGGCATGATCTTTGGAAGATTGGTTTAGAACACCAAGAAGCAATGGTGGCAAGATGTGTAAAATAGCTGGAGAGATAAAGGATGGATCTGGAGCTGAGATTTGACTTAACCTCTCTTAAGCATGGTGTCTGAAGTTCTGGTTTAAAGGGTTGCATAGAAACAGTGGAAGAGTAGAAAATGCTGAAATCCAAATAGGTTATGTTGTTAGATTCTCCTGATTTAAGTTGAATAACCTTGTCCCAAAAGAAAATCATCTTTCTATCAGGAAATGGGTAGCATGCTTCTTTTTTTGGTCCTCTGGAATTGTGATTTGCCACTATTCTTTAAAAAAATATTTTTCTTTATAATGTTGTTATTGTACAATTGTTTTGGTTCTATTCATTTTACTCTGTATTAGTTCTTTATAGGTCTTCCCAGTTTTCTTTGAAACATTTGGTGCATTAATATTCTCTCACATTCATATAACTTTTGTACAGCCTACCCCATTGGTAGCTACTCCCTGAATTTCAGGAGTTTTTAGTTGTTGTTTGTTTTTTGCATCCATAAAAAGAGTGATCATAAATATTTTTGTCCTAATTCTTTGATCTCTTTAGATATCAGATATCAAGTCTTTGGAGGCCATTGTTGTTGCTCATCCTTCATTTTCTAAGAGGACCAATGATGTGATGCCTTGGAGGATGTCTTGACTTGTGAGTGAAGTAGATTTAAGTGAGTCAGAGTTGCACAAAATTGTCAGCCTTGCTCTCTTCTAGAGTTATTGAAGTCCAACTGTATAACAATAGTCAAGATGACTTGCAATGATCCAAGATTCAGTGGATGACCTTGGTGTCTTTGATGTCTGACCAAACTCTAAATGCTCTGCAATGCATGCTTAATCTGTCTTCATAACTACAGAACAAATTGTTCTTATTAGCCCATTCTGCTGAGGGGAGTCTTCATAGTTTTGGGGTAGACATCTCCCCCATTCACCAACAGGTTTGAAGCTTCACCAATAGATGAGTTGAGTAAAGGTGGATACCAAAGGTGGATGTGCAGCCCTGAAAAAGGTTTGTAAGTCCTCACATTAGTTCTCCCTGAATATTCAGGAGTATAGGCCTAGTAACTGTATTACTGAATTAAAAGGATTTGTATAGTTTAGTATTTTGGGGGGTATAGTTCTAAATTGCTTTCTAGAATGACTGTCCTAATTAAGAAGTACATTAATAGCATTAGTAGGGGGAAGATAGATGGCACAGTAGATAGAGCACCAGCCCTGGAGTTAGGAGGACTTGAGTTCAATTTCAACCTCAGACACTTAATAATTACCTGGCTAAGGATTTGTATAGTTTAGTATTTTGGGGGGGTATAGTTCTAAATTGCTTTCTAGAATGACTGGCCTAATTAAGAAGTACATTAATAGTATTAGTAGGGGGAAGATAGGTGGCACAGTAGATAGAGCACCAGCCCTGGAGTCAGGAGGACTTGAGTTCAAATATGGCCTCAGACACTTAATAATTACCTAGCTGTGTGACCTTGGGCAAGTCACTTAACCCCAATGCTTTGCAAAAATGAAAAAAAATATATAGTGCATTAGTGAGCCTCTTTTCTTAAAGCCCATGTAACTTTTGTCATTTTACCTTTCTGGGTCATCTTTTCTACCCTGATGGGTAGATGAGGTAAACCTTAGAGTTAATTTATTTTTCATTTTTCTAATTATTAATGATTTGGAATATTTTATTCCTATGGTTATTGATAGCTTGAATTTCTTTGAGGACTCCCTTTTCATATCCTTTGGCCTTTTATCTGCTGGTGAATGATTCTTAGAGTTTAATAATATGCTTTCAATAAAAATCTCTTTGGTTCATTTTAAACTCTCAATTGGGGTATTCCCCAATGATTTTAAAAGAGAGCTTCCTTTATTCTCTCTGTGTCACTGACTATATAACCTCCCTTGAACAGATCTTGAACAAATGAAATACATAAAGTCTAATCATGCATTTATCATGTGTGGGCTATACATAGTTTTATACTTAGTGCCAGTCTGGTGAACTACATGTGTTTTAGGGGGTGGCTAGGTGGTGCAGTGGACAGAGCACTAGCCCTGGAGTCAGGAGTACCTGAGTTCAAATATGGCCTCAGACACTTAATAATTACCTAGCTGTGTGGCCTTGGGCAAGCCCTTAACCCCATTGTCTTGCAAAAACCTAAAAAAATATACATATGTTTTAGAGAAACAGAACTAAATTTTGGAATAGATTTTAATCTCTTAGAAAGAGAGAATTTAGATGGTTCTAGTCTTTTCTACATTGGCTTTACAAGGCTTCTGAATAGTTTACCTTCCTGGTAAAGACAGTAGCAAAAGTATCCACAGCAATAGTAATGGCAGCCTGAAGCACAGGACCATCTCTTGCTTCAAATGATGAAGTTTATAACCTGGGAGGGTAGGTGTCACAATGTGTGTGTGTGTGAGGGTGGGTTCTGGTTAATTCCTTGATTGAAGTCACTTAGGTTAGGAGAAAGTGGAAGTGGTAAAGAGGATGTCTGGTGGTGGTTTTCCTTCACCTCCAAGAAACCCCTCTCAGATTAAGTCTTTTGAAGAGGCAAACTAGGCCTCTTTTGTCTCAATTCTTCCCTAAGGCCTTTAATCACTGAATGGATGTTGCCTCAGACAAACTGAGACCTGCGAGAGATCTTAGCCTAAAAAGGTCAAGGTTTCCCACTGCATCTGGGGCCAACTCTAGGCACCTTGACCTATGACTTGCCCCTGGATTCTGATGACTCTGGAGGAGAGAGGAAGGTTGATAAATTTGCAAAGCCCTACCTCATTTAAATCCAATTCATTTGCAAGTCAAGACATAACCCTCCTGATGTCTTGGTCCTCTTCAAGAAGGAAGGATGAACAACAAAAACAACAAACCTCATCTCCACATACTGGAACAGTCGAAAATCTCTCTCCTTGGTAGCAATGACAGGCAGATCATTATTGGTTCCACAACTATCCCTCAGTGGTCTAGAACTAGGTTATGACTTCCCTCTTTCTAATAGTAGAGAATAATAGGATAGTAAATTCAATCTGTAAATCATTTTTGTTGCTGGAGGATTAGTTTCATCAATTGAAGATTGAAAGACCTTGAATGGTGAAAGAATTCACACACAGCTCTGGGATTTTAAAAACTGCTCAGGATTTATAGAAGTCTGCAATGTGTACAGATTAAAATCTTTTCTTGACACTATTACACTGTTGGGCTGTAAACTCATCCAACCATTCTGGAGAGCTATTTGGAACTATGCCCAAAGGGCAACAAAAATGTGCATACATACCCTTTGACCCAGCAATACCACTACTGGGTCTATAGCCTGAAGAGATGATGAAAAAAGGTAAAAACATCACTTGTACAAAAATATTTATAGCAGCCCTGTTTGTAGTGGTAAAGAATTGGAAATCAAGTAAATGTCCTTCAATTGGGGAATGGCTTAGCAAACTGTGGTATATGTATGTCATGGAACACTATTGTTCTATTAGAAACCAGGAGGGATGGAATTTCAGGGAAGCCTGGAGGGATTTGCATGGGATGCTGAGTGAAATGAGCAGAACCAGAAAAACACTATACACCCTAACAGCAACATGGGAGTGATGATCAACCTTGAAGGACTCGCTCATTCCATCAGTGCAACAATTGGGAACAATTTTGGGCTGTCTGCAAAGGAGAGTGCCAACTGTATCCAGATAAGGAGCTGTGGAGTTTGAACAAAGTTCAAAGACTATTCCCTTTAATTTAGACAAAAACAGATATCTTATTGTCTGATCTTGTCACCTCTTAGACTTCTTGTCGCTTCTCTAAGGATATGATTTCTCTCTCATCATACCCAATTTGTATCAAGGTGCAACATGGAAACAAAGTGAAGACTGACAGATTGCTTTCCGTGGCGGGGTGGGGGAAGTAAGATTGGGGGGAAAATTGTAAAATGCAAATAATATCTTTAATAAAAATAAATTAAAAAAAAAATCTTTTCTTGCAGGGGTCCAGCCTCCGCGGGGTCCTTGGAACCTGACAGGAGGGATAGAGGCGGCGAAATGAGTTGAGTCAACAAAGGGGTAAAGGCAGGAGCAGGTTGATTGACTATCAGCTGCTTAGATTTATTTTTATAGTCTCAAAAAAGCATATCAAACAAGCAAACTAAAATCATTTCCTTGGTTACAAAAGTGTACAATTTTCATCATTAATCATATAGTTCATATGGTTATGAGTCTGATCATGTAGTGGTTACAAGTGTGATTATCAATCATGCAGTTAATTTTCTTGTCCCTGCTCAGACCATGATGACCTCAACCTGCCTGTTGCCTGGTTTGTTGCTGCATAGTAAAGTTATTAATTAAAAAGAACTTTCCTGATAATAATCTTTCATATAATTTGCTTAATTGAATGCTTTTATGTTTTGGTGCCGCATATGTAATGTTTTTCGAATATGCTCCCTTGACAACCTATAGTGAGGGTAATTATGTTTGTCCACCTGTCCGTTGACTCCTTCAATAACCAATTTTCCTTTCAGCCCTTGTTGGTAGACGCTACAGTTTCTATGACTTTTTATTCTTTCCCAATAAACTAAGGCTGTTAGAGTTTACATATTAGTCACCTATACTAACTATTCTCTCACCATCTGTATCATATATTCCTGTGTATGATAAGGGGGGAAAAAACTGCTAATTTCCCTGGAATTCTATCTGACCCATCTTGTATTTGTTTTCCCTGTATATATTTTGATGTCTCCCTGGAACTCCCAGTGCTGTATTTTCCAAAGATTTCATAATGTTGAAGCCTTTTGTATGTCTCAGGGAGAGGCAATCCTGTTAAATTTGGACAGAGTTCACAATCTGTTTTATTCAAGGAATTTCTCTGAAATCCTTCCTTTATAGTCATTCCACTATTAGGATGAGTAAGTTTTGCAATCAATAATAGACCTATAAATATAGGTATACATAGAATCCCTATATATATTGAAGAAGGAAATGTTTTTCCATCAGACAGTGTGGCTGCCTTGAGTCTTCTTGACGCGACTGTGTCAAACAGTTTAAAGATAGAGACCCTGGCTCCCAACATTTTCTCCTCCTTGTAAGCTTCTAGAGGGCTGAATAATAAGAGACTAGGCAAGATTCATTTGAGAAAGAATGAGAGAGAGAGAGAGAGAGAGAGAGAGACAGAGAGAGAGAATAGATAGCCATAAGGGCTAGCCTGGTCTGGCCACATGGCAGAGGGGCCCAGGTTTCTCCAGTGGGCCTAGACCAGGAGCATGTGACCTAACTGAGAGAGAGAGAGAGACAGACAGAGACAGACAGACAGAGAGAGAGAGTGGGCTATCTTTGCAAGGCAAAGGTAAGTGAAGAAGAGAGAAAAGGGGGCAGCACATCTCCAGATGACCTAAATGCACTTCTCTACTGGGTTGGACAAGGATGGCACTTGTGTCTAGCACCTGGCTCCAGGTATTCTCTAATAGGTAAGCCATGGACTGGTACTTCCTGTCCCAAGGGTGCATGACTTCTAAGTCCAACATGTCATTTCCTGTCACACCAGTGCAAGCTTGACATATCAAAGACCAAGTCAGGTAGAATGGAGAACCAGAAGGTGGAGGAAGGGGAATGAGCTAAGACTGCTCCCATTTTGATGAATTCGCATTTAACAATGGAGTCACTTTGAACAATAGAGTTCCCTGGATAGGCACAGACAATATTTTTCCTTCCATAAAATCTGTCTTAATCACATCTTCTATATCCAAAACTCCCTGTATCACTATCACTTGCATTCATATAAGGTGAACCCCCTGAGACTCAAGGAAAGAAACAATATGGAGATTTCTGACACTCAGATGTCTACCTCCAACATGTATTTCTTCTTGGCACTCCAAAAAGCATTACGTTTGAAGTAGTGAATTCCTGTTACATAGTTTAGTTTTTAAATGTGAGTTAAATTGAATATGATAGTAACAAAGCTGTCCTATTTGCCTTTGCTCCCTTCTGATTGCCTTTATTTCTCTTTGGTATTTTTTTTTAAAAATTTCATCAATACTTCTTTCTTTTCCTTTCTTTTTTGCATCACTATCACTATCCAACAACTGTTTTCCCCCACAGAAACCCTAACCTGTAATAAATTTAATTAAGCAAATCATATCAATACCTGTCAATGTATTTTGAAACTGTACTACATTATTTGAAGCATGTTTCAATATATCTTCTTAAGACATATTGTTCATTGTATTGATCAGATTTCTAAAGTCTTTTAAATTTTTCTTTGTATTAATCATGAATATAAATCAGTTACTTCTAATTTCTACTTTTTGTTTTCTTCTTGTCAACTTGCAGTTTTACTATCCCATAAAAGCTTTTCTAAAATTAGTGTTTATGTTCTTTTGAGGTGTTTAAAAAATAAACCAGTGCCTTAATTTGCTGAATCAACCCTTTTAACTTAAAAACTTCTGCTTTTTAGAAGTCAAGTGGAATAGAGGATAGAGGGCTGGATATATAGTATGGAAAACCTGAGGTCAAATCCTGCCTCATATCCTTCCACTGGGTAACTCTTACTAACTTAACCATTCAAAACCTTTAATTTTGTTATCTGTAAAATAAGAGTTGATCTGCTAGCTAAAAGAGCCAAAAAGTTATAATCCTAAATGATTATATAACTTATATACATATTTGTGTTATATTGCTTAATTCTATATTATATAGCTCAGTAGGTATGATTGATTCTCTAAGTATAGTGGAAAACAATGGAGAAGGCATTCTCATTTTCAATCCTCTACCAGACAGGCAACTGTTATTTTAAACTCCTAGGTGAATAGACCTAGACATGTTTGGTCTGCTCTAGAGACACCCCATTTCTGAAGGATTACCATATTGATTCTGAACTTAGTTGAAGTTCTTAATCAGCATAGCCCAGAACTCCTGAGCTCAAGTGATCTTCCAGCCTCCATCTCCCAAGCAGCTTAAGACTTCAGGCACATGCAACCATGCCCAGCCTGACCCACTCTGGGAGGTTTATAAAAATAGAGAATGAATATTAATAAGATTCTCTCTCTTATAATCACTTAAAGTCTTAACCATATCACCCTGATAAAATTCAAAGAACACTTGTTTCCTCTCTTTCTCTGCATACTCTGATTCTATTCTCCAATAATGAAGCATACAAATCAGAAGTAGCTATGCTAAATTACTCTATATAACCAGAAAATTCAAACTAAATTAAACGTTTTTAATATAACTTTATTATATAGACAGTACTGATGTAACTTAAAGAACAGAATTATGTATCCTCAAGGGGGGGAGGTGAAAGAAGAGAAACCAGGAGAGAAAGCATCACCATTGTTCTCAGCAGATTCAAGCAGCCATAGGTTTTTCATGTTTGGTTCAGATGTGGGTACATCTAATTGTAGTATTAGATATAATATTGTAAGCCAATTGTGATATTGGCAGCAAATATTCTTCCTACTCTACCTTCTCAAGACCCCAATCTGGGGGCGGCTAGGTGGCACAGTGGATAGAGCACTGCCCCTGGAGTCAGGAGTACCTGAGTTCAAATCCAGCTTCAGACATTTAATAATTACCTAGCTGTGTGGCCTTGGGCAAGCCACGTAACCCCATTTGCCTTGCAAAAAAACCTAAAAAAAAAAAAGACATCTTTCCTTACATCTGGATATTCTCATTTCTCAGCTTTCTTGACACTAGATCGGGATTCTACCACCATTACTGCCCAAATAACCCAATTCTTCTCTTTTGCAGGATCATTATATCTTGCCCTATATGTATTCCACTGGGCACTCCCCTGGGCCATCTCCTCATACCCTTTGGTTTGGCATTTGGAACCCTTTATTCAAATTTACCCTTTGACATTTATTATTAGCCCCTAATGTACACTGTATGGTCCAGTCAAATTAGCTTTCCAGGTAGTCTCATAATTATAAAAAAATGCAACTAAAATATGCAAATGTGAAAATGTTTGATAGCACCCAGTACAAAGAAACACATAGGTAATAAAGAAGTGGAAACAAACTAGATGCCCAATTATTTGGAAAATGTCTAAACAAATTGTAGTACCTTATTGCAATGAAATACTGCTATATTTTGAGAAACAGAAAAGATAAATATAGAGAAGAATGGAAATACTTAAATGAACTGATGCAGAGTATAGTAAGCAGAGCTAAGATATATATAACTACATAAAGAAGAATGTCTTACATTAAAACACCTTCTGAAAAGCTTCTGACTATTATAACCTGTTATTGATTCTTATATTTTTTAAATAAAAAAGTCTGTTTAAAAAGAGAGAAATCTTTCTACTTGGTTAGGTTCACTAACCAAATTAACCAGATAAATAATTATTAATAATTATTATATAACAATCTGTATATTCTGGATATCACACAAGAATTTTTATAAAAGGAAGTATGTTCAATCACATTTTACTCACTAAAATACTGATTTCATGAGAGTAGAAAGTTTTTTGTACCATGAATAAAAAATATTTTAAAACATTTCAAAATTTCATTTTTATCTTATGCTTTTTAATTTCTACTTTGTGTATGTTTTATAATGTACACAATGTGTTACAGTATACTGCAAATGTAAATGATTTATAAATAAATATACATATACATGTGCCCTCGAAGTGTTTTATACCAGTAGGGGTGAATGATCAAAAAGTTTGGAATCCACTGGTCTCTAACATAATATTCACACCTCTTTACATTGTTAATTAATTATTCTTAGTTAATAAAAGTCTATTTCTTTGCTTAGAATCAACTTTCTACCTGTTCATACCTACCTCCACAAAACATCTGTACTCTGAATGGAGCTTTATACTCTGGATTTGAATATTCTTCTACCTTATAGCCTAATCCCAAATCCAGTCACTTCTACCTATACTAGCCCATTCCATCCACTGCCATCCAAGATCTAGTACAAATATATTCTGTTCTATCTTAAAATTCTAAGAAGAGTAACTACAACTTTTCTTCTCCACATCTCTCTTTTCAGCCTGATGAAAAAGGGATTGTCACTTTCCATTAGAATAAGAAACTATGAATCCTAAAGTTCTGTATAAAATATGGTTTCTTTCCAAACAAGTGTTTTTCTTGGCAACTGTCCTTACTAAGTCAATTTCCTTTTCCCTCTTGGTCTTTAAAGCTGAAAATGGTAAAAGTTATTTTGCATCAAATACCTAAAGAGTTCACATTTATCCCATCCACTTTAGTACCTTCTGACTCACTCTAAACTTGATTCCCAAAGGAACTTTGCAGGATTTTTTTTTGTTAAATTCTGAAGAGTTAAAAGCACATTTACATTTAATATAACAGTTAAAAAAAACACAACAAACCTTACAGTGGGTTTCTCATCTCAAATGTTTCCACAGTCTTTTAAAAGTGTGGCAACTAACACTGAACAGAATGCTCCAAGAGTTTAATTTTTGAGAGAAGATTTTATTCCCAAATCTGGGTGTCGTACTACTTTTAATATTCAAGAAGAATTTAAGTGCCTACTATGGTGCCAGGTACTGTGTTAAGTACAATGTTTATATTTTTAACAAGTCTACAATTTTCAGTCAACTGTCATTGTCAAATTCTTTTCTTTTGCTCTTGTATGTAGTCCTAAAGTCACCACTTATATTCTTGAGTGTAATTTAAACATTGCTATTAAGTTGCTTATTGTTGATATTAAGTTAAAATATTTTCTTCATTTTTTTCAAGAACATTTTGAATTGCACTAATAGCTTTCTGATCAGTGATAACTCATGGGATCATAGATTCAGAGCTGCAGGGACCCTGGTGGTCAACTGAGTAACTCCCTTATTTTACAGAAGAGGAAACCAAGGCCAGAAGGATTAAATTACTGACCCAATATCAAGAGATGGCACCTAAAGGCAGAGTTGGGAATTTATTTCCATTGCTCAGACTCCAAATCCTGCATTCTTCCTATTTTGAATAATAAGACATTGGGGGCGGCTAGGTTGCGCAGTGGATAGAGCAACGGCCCTGGGGTCAGGAGTACCTGAGTTCAAATCCGGCCTCAGACATTTAATAATTGCCTAGCTGTGTGGCCTTGGGCAAGCCACTTAACCCCATTTGCCTTGGAAAAAAAAACCTAAAAAAAAATAATAATAAGACGTCAAGTTTGTATGTTAACTTACAACACTGCTCTGGCACAAATGGCTTAGCTATAATTAGTGATGGTCTTTAATTTCTAAAAATGTATAAAATAAAATACCTAAGACGCACTAACATCAGGTATACTGTAACTATAATACTGTTAATAGTATTTCAAACACCAATTACAAAAAAAGTCTTTTAACTCAAACTTCCTTTTATCTACCAAATACCTAATTCATTATTGTTTGAAAGTCTAGAAGAGTACTTTGTTTCCAATAGACACTCAAATATTTGTTGATTGATTTATAAATCAAGTTAGTATAACTTAAAGTCTTTATCCAGATTACTCATAAAAATACTGAATAACTGTTGGGGTGTATAAATATCACCATTTCTTTTTCTTTATTTCCTTCTTTTAATTTTCCACAGTATAATGTAATAAGTAGCACATGAAGGAAAAAAAAAATTAACTCTGGCCAGAACTGAATTTGTTTTGCATTGGACAAAGATAAGTACTTTTTCTGTGATACCTATTGTCTGTTTCTCTATTTCAGACTGGAAATATTAAACACTTTGATGAGTTGGTCCTCTAAATAGGTTTGGAAATCTTTGCACTACTGTCTGAAATGCAGTGTTGTCTAGTCCTTAAAATATTAGAAATATCAAGAAATTTAGCTATTATTTAAGGCTAATCTTCTGCAAAGTATCTTTATTCTCTACATTGTCAATGCCCACATCCCTTGCCCTGCAGGGCCTGGTAGCTTCACACTCTTCTCAGGGTCACTGTTTGGATTTTGATTGTTCATAGTGGGTATAAATAGAAAATATTTCTGTTCTCTGGCCTCTGAAGTTCTTCCCTTCCCAAACTGATCTCTCCATTCCCCCACTCCCCCTCATTTCTTACCTAACCTTAAATTAGTGAATGGGTATTGTATCAGACACTCTGGAACCCAAGGGAGAACTTAGCTTAAAAAAGACAAGGTCTCCCATTGCATCCAGGGCCAACTCAAGTTGTCCTGACTTATGAAAAATATCTGTCTAGCTTATTTATTTTAGGCAATAGGGTTAAGTGACTTTCCCAAGGTCACACAGCTAGGCAATTATTAAGTGTCTGAGGTCGGATTTGAACTCAGGTCTTCCTGACTCCAGGGCTGGTGCTCTATCCACTGTGCCACCCAGCTGCTAGCTTTTTAATATTATAAAATATTATTTGTGTCTGTCTGATATTTTTTGAGAGCTTCCTCTGACCTAGATTGCTCAGAATAAGTCCCTCTCAGATGTAAATTCTCTCCATTGTTCAATGTAAATTTGTCAAGATAAGAGCAACCTCAACCCATTCCTCTACACCATCTCCAGTGTTCTGCCTCTCAGTCTTCCAAAGTAGGTACTTGACCACAATCACGTGGAATGGGGATCACTCTTTGACCCCCTTTTCTCCTGACTCTTCCTTGCACAGGAATTGGGAAAGACCATAAAAGTTTGATCCACATCCTTCTCCATGACAGACTCACTCAGGTCTAACTTATCCCAGTCATTTCTTATGGCTGTTTCCCTTTCCTTAAGGCACTCTAGTCTCAACTTTTGTTATTCAGTCTGTCCTCAGGTAACTTGCTATCTCTCCAGATGAATTAAATCTGTGTACTGTTTGTGAGCTATAATATACAAGAACTTGTGAATAAAATTTCTGTGAATTAAAGTCTAAGTTTATCATACCTCTAGAGTCAGAATTGTGTGAGTTCTTCACTTAAGAAATGAACCCTGATCTTTGGGCCAGAACTATCTAATTTCCCTTCATTACTGACACTTTAACTTTGATGACTATGGAGGAGAGAGTGAAGCTGTCTTGTCCTCAGTTCCCCTGCAAGGAGATGTTCAAAGCTCCCTGTAACAAGGGATCCAACATAAAATAAAGAGGCTAGGGAGTTATATATTGATTATATAGATTAGTAAAAAAAATACTTGCTGCAGGCAATCTAGGGCACCTGCCAAGTGACATATTTAGAACCCTGGTAAAGACCTCTCCAAAAATCAAGCCCTGGTAATTATAGAAATTGGACAAAGAAAAGAGTAGTAGAGTACTTGGTTCGAAATGGCAGATGTTTTTGAGTTTCCATTGCTCAGCACTGGCCTCTAGTCTCAGATATCTGGGTGTCTTATTAGTGCTGTTTGGACTTGCAATGTTATAGACTATATATATATATATATATATATATATATATATATATATATAATATATACATACACATATATATGTATGTATATAGTCATGCCCCAGTCATGCTCTGGTCAGTATGCTTTCTTTTGACTTACTTTAATTTTAGTTTACATTACTTATGGATTTCATTGATAAGAGATTTTTGCTAGGAAACTCACATTAGTCTTGGTTTTTAAATGCTTAAGGAATCTGCATTTCACTGAAAGGGACCCCACAGAGGATGATGACTTTGCACACCCCTGCTTCACTTATATCCAATTCACTTGCAGGTGAAGGCATCCTTCTGACTTCATTGGTCCTTTTCCAGAATGAACAGCAGCAGGGTTACTAATACATCTCATATAGATTTGACCTTCCCTCAGATGGCAGTCTCTCCTTCTTTTAAGAATAATTGGTTTGGCCAGTGTGGTGGTACATGCCTTTAATTCCTGCTACCAGGAGAGGCTGGGGCAGCTAGATTGCATAAGGGGAGATAGTTCAGGGCTGCAAGTGAGAAAGATTTTTCTTCCTGAGTTCAATTCTGGCCTTCGATATTTATCACCTTATTCCTCTGAGCAAGTCATTTAACCCTCTTTGCTTCAGTTTCCTCATCTGTAAAATGAGCTGGGGGTTAGGAAATAGCAAACTACTCCATTATCTTTGCCATGAAAACCCCAAATAAGTCATGAAGAGTTGGACGCAAATGAAATACTGCCCCCCTCCACTACAATAACAACAACCAGAGAGGCCAAGGCCTTGATCTCTTGTGATCAGAAATTCTGAGCTGCATGAAACTGCATCAATATGGGGAACCCCTGTGGAAAGAACCACAAGGATATTAAAGGGTGAATCAGTCCACTTCAGAAATGAACTTAGTCAAAGGTGTGCAGATCAGCAGTAGGATTGGGCCTCTGAGTGGTTACTGTCCTATCCTGGGTGAGATAGGGAGAACCAGTCACAAGAACAAAAACAAAACTGAAGATTCTTGATCCTCAAACTGTTTAATTCCTCATCAAGGGCTAATAATCAGTAAATATTACCTCTTGCAAGCAATAATCATCTTTAACAAAAGCTTTTGAAGATAATACTTTAATCTAAAGGAGTAGAAGTCTTTCACCTGGTGGGTACTTATTGTTAAATTGAAAGTAATTTTATTTACTGAGATAGGTCAATGGTGGAAGCACTTTGGAGTAGGCAGATCTTTCAGAATACCACTTACTTCTATCTCCTATCCCCTTTCCCTTTTCCAGCTGACCCTGAATATACTATTTATATATACCAGTTTGCATGTTGTTTCCTCCACTAGTCTAAAAGTTCTTTGAGAGCAGGGACTTCTTTCTGGTAATTTTGTGTCCTTGGAGATTAGCAGAGAGCCTGGAATATGCTTATTTACTTCTCTTCAAATTGGTGGGGTTATGTAGGCTAATCCCAGTATGTGTTTGAGAGACAATTTCCTTGTACATGTAATTTGTTTTTCCAGGAATAATAATCTCACCATAAGATATTTCAGAAATTTAATAACAATGATAAATTTATTATAAGGCTCTAAGGTTTATAAAGAGCTTTTCTACAAAAATTCTGTGCCCTGTTAAGTAGGGACAAGTATATTACTATTCCCATTTTCTAGATGAGGAATTTGGGATCAAGAGAGATTAAATCATTTGTCCAGGTTCACACAACTAGTAAATCATACTATAAAATCAATGGTCTTTCCACTATACCATGCTGTCTTTTTAATACTAAATTTAGTCATGGTAACTGTCTGATGGAAACAAATAATATTCTGTACTTCTATTTTTTATTTTCTCAGTATAAAATTCAGTGCTTTTCCCTTTTGTTTCAATTCAGCAAATGTTACTTGCAGTTACTGTCTACATTTCATGAAGGCCTGGTTGGGTAGTTTTATTTTTCTCTAGGCAATGCAGTTACTAAAACTGCATTTTTCAGAATAAATAAATGATACTACACTTCTCCATTAACTGAAACATAGAAAATAATGGGAACTTAAAAAGAAATTCACATCTTAAAAAGGAGAGATACTTGGGCTGAGACCCCTTATTTTTATGTTTTTACCCAGAGGCTAACTATTTAGTTGATATAGGTTTATCTGAATTTTAAGTCTCACTTAATATAGATCACCAAAGCCACTTCCATGTAATTAAAGCCTGCATATCCAATATCCCTATGGGTCTTCTAGTAGAGACTTTCAGCTAAATTCTTAAATGATTACACTTGAATGGAATCTGAGACAAGGTGGGGCTTGTAAACAATTAGTTCATTACTTTTTAGCATAGTAAAAAAATGTTGAAGGTTTAAAATCAATAGATTGATACGGTAGTATAATTGTACCTTTTCAAGACAAAGATAAAAGTCTTATTTTATTGCCCCTAAAATGGAAGCTTTATCCTTTATCATTCCAAGTCCTTAACATAGGACAGTAATTTGCTGGAACTTTAGTGGAGGAGGAAAAAACACATTTTGAGCTAAGTTCTTTAGGACAATCAGACTGAAAGCAAAGGAGGGGGAGGTTTGGGGATGCCAAAAAAAAAAAAAGGTGACCTGAGGAAGAAGAGTAATAAGAGGTTGGAAGGTCCTAGCAATTGTTACTCTCTACTAGAGTTACTTAGATATTTGTAATGTGATTTTTCTTTGGAAGAGGTGTTGACACAGCTTGATGGTGTGGTGAATACAATTTTTTCTTTTTTTTGCAAGGCAAACGGGGTTAAGTGGCTTGCCCAAGGCCACACAACTAGGTAATTATTAAATGTCTGAGGCTGGATTTGAACTCAGGGACTCCTGACTCCAGGGCCAGTGCTCTATCCACTGTGCCACCTAGTTGCCCCATGGTGAATACAATTTGCTAGACCAGGGCCTTAGATGTTTGCATGGAGACCCTGGGCAAGTCACTTACCCAACTTGCCTCAGTTTCCTCACTGCAAAATAAGAGATAACCAATGCACCTATTTCCCATGGTTGCTGTGAGAATAAATGAATTATTTGTAAAGTGCTTTGAAAACCTTAAAGTTCTATATAAATGCTAACTGATATTGTTGTAATTGTGATTGCAGTCATAAGGGGATTGTGTAAAGCTTCTTTGCCTGAGAATTAAAAAAAAATTTGTTCTCAAATGTCAGTTGCATGGTGTGCATGGTGCATGGTGATTTCAAAACTCCGTCTACCAACTTAAGTTGGCACCTTCTTTGCATCTTTTGCAAAGTCTGCCTAGAACATAAAAGTTAGTTGATTTGCCAACCATGTGTCTCTAACATAGTGATATTGTTTTGGTCTTCTTCTATAAGGACAACCAACCAACCAACCAACCAATCAACCAAGTAATATTCTGTTTGCTTTTGGAGTCAGGAGATAACAGGGTTTGAATCTTTTTTCTAACACTTTCCCCTGTTCTATACAAGGAGGAAGCTAGTTGAACTATAATAACTTCTTATCATATAGAGCTCTGAAGTATATGATATACATACTGTATGTAAAGAACTTTGTAAACCTTAAAGGGCTATATAGATGTGAACTGTAACAACATGCATTACTTTGTGACTTCTTAGTATGTGTTATTTTGTCACGCTTGACTCATTCTGATCCTTTTTGGTATTTTCTTGGCAAAGATACTGGAGTGGTTTGTCATTTCCTTCTCCAGTTCATCTTTACAGATAAGGAAAATGAGCGAAACAGGGTAAAGTTACTTGCCTAGGATCACACAGTTAGGAAGTGTCTGAAGCCAGATATGAACTTAAGATGAGTCTTCCTGACTCCAGGCCTGGCACTCTGCACTGTGACATCTAGCTGTACAATAAATATATTTTAGTTTTAAAAATACACCAGGCCTTTCATAAATTTTCTCCCTCCTGGAATTTTCCTCTGGCATTTATTTTGTTTATATCTTTCAAAAGTTAAATCAAGTACTCTATTCCATTTCCTCCCACCCCCAACCTCCAGTGGATTTTAGAGTCCATTTTTAGGGTAGGGGATTTGCCATAATTTTTTTTTTTAAAAAGCACAGTACTGGGGCGGCTAGGTGGCGCAGTGGTTAGAGCGCCGGCCCTGCAGTCAGGAGGATCTGAGTTCAAATTCGACCTCAGATCTCAGACACTTAATTACCTAGCTGTGTGGCCTTGGGCAAGCCACTTAACCCCATTTGCCTTGCAAAAAAAAACCCTAAAAAAAAAAGGAAAGTACTTTGCACCTAGTAAGTGCTTAATGCTCCATTTCTTCAAAGATATTAATCAATTACAATAATGGATCATTAATTCACAAACAAGTAAATTAAATGTTTGTGAAATTGAACCAAGATATAGTTGACTTGAGACAAAATCCAAGCAATAGTTTAAATGTTTTTTTTAGCAGAGGAAAGTCATCCCCTAAATTTTCAAGCGAAGACAACTGAGGCACAGATAGGAAGTTTGGTTGTTTAATTAAAGGACCGTAAACGAACACCTTTTCATTTTAGCATTTTAGAGAGGCTCTTTTAGACCTGGGCCCTGGAGAGCTGCCCCTCCGAGACGCGTACCTAGCCCGTGACGGATCCACTGGCTCGGGCACTGGCTGCACTAAGAAACGCTAGTCTTGACATTTCACAATTCCAGTTCTGGCGGTAAATAAGCTTGGGAGACGTCGCTCCACCTTATAATAACATCTCATTAAAAATGACTATAAATATTTAGTGGAAGGCACGGGAGTTGGAGGACTGGGTGTAATTAGCACATAGAGGTTTGGCGAGCGTGTTCCCCAGGGCTGGCTACTCGATCTCAAGTCCGCCCTTTCTTCGAGGTTCTACGCTTGGTCCTCCCATCTCTGCCGGCAGGTAGCGTGCGGCCTCGCATTTTTAAAGGGGCTTCGCGGGGACCAGGGAGAGCACTCATCCCCGCCCTTCGGGGAGCCGGCGATGTTGCGCCCCAGGGCTCGGAGGCCAGAGTTTGGGAAAGGACCCCGCTGCCCGCGTCTCTGATTGGCCGGGCCGCACTCCACTCATACTGCCCCGCGCTCCGATTCGCCGATTCCGCACCCCTCGCTTTTCATCGCCGTTCTCTCATAGGGTAGCCACGGCTCCCCTCCTCCAGCCCCGCTCCCCGGATTGGACCCGGGGCCGAGTCGGCCGGGCTCCGAAGCTGCGAGCCTTCGCTGCCTCGCCTTGCTCGCTCCAGGACTTTTAAACGTCCGGGTGGGCGGGGAGCTTTGTGGGAGCAGGGATGCCCTTTCCCGGGGGGGGGGGGGGGTGCGGGCGCGGCGGCCCGGGGCGCAGCTGGGTACGTCACAGAGCCCCCAACTGCTTCCCTCCGTTGGCGGATCCGAGGTCTAAATCAGTGGGAAAGGCGGCCGTCCCCTTGGGGAGGCCCGCTGGAGAAAAGGCGGGAGGCAGGCTCGGCAGCAATGCCCGCTGCACCGCCCAGGGCCGGCGTCCCCGCAGTCACTCGAGGAACGGCCCCGGCGCGCTTCTGGGGTCCGGAGACAGAAAGACTACTCCTCCCCTGCCGGGAAGGCTTCGCCCGGGGCGGTTCTTCCCCCCCCGCTCCCCGCGGCCCGCGATCCCGAAAGAGCAGGAACGCAGCGTTTTCCCGGACACCTCGCGCGGGCGTGCACGCGCACGTGTGTGCTTGGCGGGGCTGCGGGGATGCCTCCGCGGCCCCATGAAGTTCCCCGCTCGGTCTGGCCGGGGACGTTCCCGCCGCTGCCGCGCCACCCAGGAGCGGAAAAAAAAAAAAAGAGGGGGGTGGGGGAAGAAGCACCGGCACATGCCAGGGTCGCCGTAGGTGGCAGCGGCCGGCGCATGCGCACGCGCAGCCCGGCCGAGCAGGGCCGGCCAGAGGCGCGCGCCCCTCGCGCGCGCGCATGCCTGCGCCGTCATAGGCTGCTCCCGCCCGCGTTCCCGTCGGAGGCGCCGGGCGCGCGCGCGCGTCCTCTCGGGCCGGCTCCCAGGTTTCTCCCTGGTGCCCCCGCGCTCAGCCCTCGCGGCCCCTGCAGCCTCCCGCGCCCCCCGGAATGGGGCTCGCGCCGCTCGGGGTCGCGCGCCCGGCGGCCGGCTCGCGCTGTCAGCGTCCGCCCAGCCCGCGCCGCCTCGCGCTCCCCCTCAGTCAGTGGCGCCGAAGGCTCCGTTAAGCGGCGGCGGCGGCGGCGGCGGTTCCTGTTTCCGTTTCTGCCTCTCCGCCCCGGCCGGGAGTAGCATCCTCCTCCACGCCGCCACCCCTCCCACTCCCACTGCCCCTTCCCGGGGCAGCGACTAGCGGAGCCGGCGGGGGCTGGAGTCGAGCCGCCGGAGCCCTCCTGCCCTCCCTCCTCGGGTAAGGGGGGCGTCGGGGCATCGCGCGGGGCCGCGGCCGGGGGTCCCGGGAGGCGGGGAGAGCGCGGGGCGCCGCGGAGCCCCGGGACGTGGGGCCGCTTCCCCGGCCCGGGGCCTGCGGCTGCGGCTCGGGCAGCGGCTCCCGGAAGGAGCCGGGGAGGAATCCCCTCCTCCCGCGCCAGCCCCATCCCTCTGGCGGCCCCGGAGCGCCAGGTGGGAGCGCCCGAGGGGAGGGGGCCGCGGCGGCTGCGGCCGGGGGCGGAGGGGGCGGCCGTCGGGGGCTCCTCCTCGCCCCCCTCTCCTTCCCCTCCCACTCAGCCGGCTCCTCCGGCCGGTGGGCATCACCGTGCTCCGAGTAGCGAAGGGGGGCGGATCCGCTCCCGGGTGGGGAGGGAGAGAGCAGCCCCTTGTCTTGAGGGGTGCGGGCTCCGGCCTCCTTTGAGTGGAGGGGCGATGGTAACTTGACTGTGAATGCCGGAGGGCTTGGGGTGCTGCTGGCGCTGATGGAGGAGCTCCTCGCCTCTTGGGGGGAGCTTCGCCCTGCCCGCTGCCTGCTGCCGCCTCCGGGCATCACCTGTTATTCCCTGACAGTTCACTTTGGGGGTTGCAACCTCCTGGCACGCCGAGCATCCTAGAACCACCGCGTGCAACTGTCCGAAGTTGGACACATCTGGCTTTAACCTTGGTTTGTTTTTGTTTTTTTAAGGGTTAGGAAAATAAAAAAAAAGGCACATCCGATTCCACGTACGTTATTTATTTAAGCCAACGAGGCAGGGTGAAGTCAGAATTTCCATTCGGCAACCATAGACCCGCAGTTGCCAGCTTAAGGTTCCTTAGCATGATTTTCAGCAATTTTTTTTAGTTTAAATGAAAACTTACAAGTAATTGGATCATTTTTGCTTAAAGTCAATGAATGAAGAAAAAGTGGGTTTCAGAACAGGGTTTTTCCTCACCAAAGATGCCCTTTATTTTCTTGTTGATAAGTTTGTGTATTTGACTGAATTTAGTAGTTTCACTTTTTAAAAGTATATTGAAAATGTATTATAAAAGCAATTAAATATTAAGTACTAGAGTGTTTGTTATTCTTGCTTACTGGAAAAAGTTGTGGTATCACTTTGGCTAAATTGAATTTTTCCTTCAAAAGCTATTCCATAAAATGAACACCAATGATTTCTTTAATATTTTGTATTATAGTACAAAATTTTGTGATTAAGATATATTTACTTATGATTTATGAGTAACTCTTTGAATGGAAAGGTTAAGTGAGAATCCAGATTTGAAATTGTGAATCATAGAGTTTTAGCTTCTCAAGAATTTAGGCAATCAAGAATGAAAAGGATCTAAAAACTACTGAAGTTGTTTTGGAGGCATAACATTTTCCTTTTACAGCTTTAGAACTTAAGAATTCTGAAATTGAAGAGCTAGCAGCACAGCTGGAAGGAAACTTGCACAGATAGCAGAAACAGATGCAAAAATATTTTCTTTTATCTTTGATCAAGCAATGAATTAGGCAAACAAAAGTAGAAAGTGTTATACAGAGTGATAGAATCTGGTTTATTGGGATAGTGAATTTAGATTAATTTCATTGAAATGTGGAGTTGTAGAAAGATTCTATTTTTAACAGTTTTTGCATTTAACTGAAAAAATCATTTTGTCCAGATGTATTTTCTATTTAAGATGTATAAACTTATAAGAATCATTTTGATTAAGTCCTGCAGTTTTTGGTACAGTTTTTTTTTAAAAATTTGAAGCACTCTGACTTATCTTTTGAAAAATGTTGAATTTTGGTACTTGTCAATGATTTGGTACAACCAGTGAGTGCACAGTGTTTATATCTTAAATGCAGCTACAACATTAGTAGTAGGTCTGGAGGGGGAGCTAGTGCCAAAGCAAAGTATAGCTTAATTTATGCTGGAACTTTTTAGAAACCTAAAACAGATTTCCTGTGACCAGTATTATTATTATTACTATTATTACCATTATTTATTATTATTGAAAGGGTAGGAAAATATACATTTGTATGTATATATGTTATTTGTTGATACTAGTCAATGTATGCTTTGTATAAAACATAGTAATTTGTTTTCCCTTTTTATGGTCTGAAATTTTGGAAAGTGAATAGAAACAAAAGTATTTAATTTCTCACTTAAAATAACTGAATGTGTGATCAAGAACTTAATAAATGATCCTGTTTTTTGTTGTTATTTTGGTGCAATATAGTAGAAACCAGTCTAGAAGGAAGGAGAGAGGTAAGGAGATAGGTGAAATCTTGCCAAGTCCTTAGTGCTTGTTTGTATTTTATTTAAAATAACCAGTCTATAATTTTGAAATTTTAACCATTTTCCTGGCATAGTTTTAATAAATCAGAATGTATATAGGCCATATGCATGAGTAAATCTGTATAGTCTCCAGAAACTTTATAGTTAAAGGTCTTTTTTGATAAGAAATTAGACTGTTAATACATCTGGAGAGTAGGGATCCCAAGGTCATTTTGTAACTGCTTCCTCCTGCAATATAGCGCAGTGAGTTAACCAGCTGACCTATTAAATTGGATTTGTGCCTTTTCAGTATAAAGCAGTGTTATTTTGTTGACTTTTTAATATTGTTTTTAGATTTATAAACTGTAAACCAGTTAAGTAATGTTAATTTAATTCTCTGATAATACAAAGCAAAGAATACAATCTGGTGATGCCATCTTAAAAATATTAGAATATTCATTTAGAAAGGGATGGATTTGAGGGTGTTAAATAAGCCTTATGTAAATAATATCAGCATATACTTTTAAAGTAAAAATAAAAAATTTCTTTTAAAGGTATAACAGCATCTGTGGGCGACAGAATAGTGAGGAACATTTGTATGAAGTGTTTAATGCCATAAGGTAAATACCATTTTATAAAACTTGCCAGACTATTTTGTTTACTTTGCATATCTTTTAGGATAGTTTCTTTTGGTTTGTTATATTTAATGAATCTATGATCTTTTGAATGTTAAAGATATCTTTTATTACAGCATATTTTGCAAATTCCAAAAGTGTTGTCTTCATTTACGTTTATAATCTGTAGAAATAAGCAAAAAACTAAGCAATCTGAACAAAAAACTCAATTTTTCTCTTAGAAAATAAACCCAAGCATCTTTGAAAACCATATGTAAAAGCCATGCCATGTCTAAAAGCAAAAAAAAGACTTTAATTTTCATTTCAGCATCAATAGTGTTTTATTGACTTTTGAACCTTGACCTAATGAAAACTTTAGATTTCTAGTCATAATTTCAGTTTAGTAAGTGTGACTGATAGAGGAATAGATCCAGGATTTATTTTTGAGGCTTCTGCTTTTTTATCTTCTATATAGTGCTTTATGTTACCTTGTATACAGTGTAGAGTTCTTTTCTGCATCCTGGACTATCACTTCCTTTCCTTTAATTAGACTTTCAGTTACTTGTGCTGCCATTATAATAAGCTAAAATTTAAGTTGAACTAAAAAGAATGTATAGATAAAAGATACGGCTTTTGGGGGGGGGGACTCTTTCACTTAGACGTTTGCCCAGATCACTGCCCCTAACCCCCCCAAAAAGGATGCACCAAAAAACTGCAACCAAAACTAAAAACCTTCCACCTTGTCCATACATTAAAAACAAAAGGGAACAAAGTTTAAACACTGCTACCCTTGTGGTATGAGTTTTTGGCCCAAGAAAAAGGTATTTGTTTATGATACCTATGATATGCTTATACCTGCATATATTGATAGGTACACAAACTCTTGGCTTTATTTTTAGGAGGGAGAAAACTGAGTATGTAAATCATTATGTTAGTATTAGTCAAGTGACAATGGAGGTTTTACTAGCCCATGTTAAACTTGAGAGGAGGTATTGTATAGTGTCTAGATATGTTTGGAATTCCAAAAGACCTGGATTCAAGTGCCATCTACTGTGTAAGGTGTTTTAATTTCTCAGTGACGAGTCATTTCCAAGACCTTTTAAGTGGTAGAGGAGATGCTGGCCTGCATTGATAAGGGGGGATTTTCTTTCTACAGAGTTCCCTATACCAATGAAATAAAATATCCTAGTTCCTATTCCTTATATTAAACTAGAAAAGAGAGGTAGATTAGTTTTGGAATGCTATTTGGAATGCTATTTCTTATGAAGAATGATTTGTTGTACTTGCTGAAAAGCTAAATTTCTGTTGTATCATTTAGATTTTTTTTTTTGCAAAGACTTTGTGGCAACTTTTAATGTGATTTTATTGGACAATTATATATATATATATATGAATTACTAATGTGTTTCAATTTCATCTTTACAGCAGTGCTTTTAAATCTTTCTGGAAAGTATTATGTCAGTATTTACTTTCATTTTATGACATAACAGTATTTCCTTTAATATTATACTGGTATTAAATTACTATATTGTAGCTTTTTTCTTTGAGGATTTGGAATCTGAAACCTTTATCATGTTGGAAATAGTACATGTATTTTCTGTACCCTATTTTTGAACTTTTAAAAAATAAATAATAGCAAATGTCAGCATTGATTTAGATTTTAGATGTCCTCTATTTTCTATTACAGTAATAGTTAATGGGAAATGTAAATATAATTCATAATTTATAAAATAAGTAATAAAAATGTTGAGGCATTCATTCAGTTAAAATCATAGATGTGAATAGGAAATTAAGTGTTTTTTGGTTTTCTAATTGACACTTGTCAGAAGCATTTCCTGATGTGAACTTTAAATAAAAAAGCAATCACTTTATGAATATAATGATTATCAATGAAAGATTTGACTATTTGGAAATAATCCAGACATAAAGAAAAGTAAATTAGACTTAACACATGGGAGAGTTCCCTTCCTTCATTCACTTTTTTTTTTAAATGGAAGCTACTATTTAAAAACATCATTGTGGCTAATTTTCTGGTGGTTTTTAAATTTGCATTTATATTTTAGCTTACAAACTACCTGTTGCCATGAAACAGTGAATTCAACTATACTATGAAGAAAGTTTTTTTTTAATGTAATTAAGGTCAATAACCAGAATGATAAGGGTAAATTTACAACAAGTCACATTTTAGGAAAGACTTCAGAATTATCTTTTTTGAATTGTGAATTGATAAATCTTTTGGATATAAAATTTTCTTGTTATTTAAGTTTAAATAAAAGTATACATACCTATATATATGCATATGTGATATGTAATATTGGCTTATAATTTGTAGAATGCATACTGTCTAAATGTCCTCAGTAGGGAGAGGAATGAATGGCTGTGA
This sequence comes from Macrotis lagotis, assembly GCF_037893015.1. Taxonomy (NCBI): domain Eukaryota; kingdom Metazoa; phylum Chordata; class Mammalia; order Peramelemorphia; family Peramelidae; genus Macrotis; species Macrotis lagotis. The sequence continues at coordinate 277,231,873 of NC_133661.1, read as the reverse complement.
AATTTCAGTTCTGGTGATTTTTTTTTTTTGGTTTTTTTTTTTTGGCTTGTGATGGGCTTCCTTCAAGTGAGGCAGAAGTGGACCTGCTAAGATAGTCTGTGACCTGCCCTAGCTAGAGAGGAGTTAAGGAATGGTGTAAATCAATTTCTTCCTTCCTCTAGTTTTTCCTTTATTTTTTTCACTCACTTCTTGTCTTATTCCTTCTATTAGAAGAGATTGAAGAATAGTAAGAATCAAAGTCCTAAATGAAGGAGGAATCAATGGAATCGCAGTCATGGATGGTGAAACTTTGGCTAAAAAGAGGGATAGCTTTTCCTTTTATTTGAATAAGTAAATTTCCTATACTAAAATTCCTGTCCTCTTTCTCATTATAGATTTTCAAAAGTGATGTCAGAGGAACATAAATTCTAGCAAGTGCTATTAAAGCTAAAAATACTTAGAAAGGACCTGGTGATTGTACTGTCTTTGTTCTAGAACCAGTCTTGCTAAGTTCAGAGATATTGTTTTTATAAGACGGATGTACCACTAGGTGATGTATTTTCCTGCCCTAGCTATTTCCTTAATAGAATATTTTACTAAGGTACAAGAGTTTGTGATTTTCCTCAATATAGGGAATATTCACATTGATCAAATCACTCTTGTGAATGGATACTATTTTAGGATTTCAGGAGTTTAGAGCAATAGACAATTGAAGAGTCCAGGAAAGAGAATGGGAAAAACCAGAAATTAAACTTCTTGCTAACGTCCATGTCTAGGGTTTTAATGCTAGTTAGGTGAAATTCTATCACACCAGAGGAATAGCTAGACCTTAACTTGATTTCTGAAACAGAATCCTAACTGACTGGAGCTCCATTTTTAAGTAAAACTATTTAGATACAGCAAACATTGGATATGTTAATTTTACACTTTGTAAGCAGGACTTCTAACTAGATGAAAGATATGAGGGAGGTGTGTCTGTAATGTTTGAATAAAGGAAGACTATTAGATTTTTTTGAATTAAGTATGTAGGATATGTAAACTACTTAAAGAAACTAAAAATAATAAACACGTCAAGAAAACTTTTAATGTATTATTAGCAACACATTAATTTTAATTTAAACACTAACAGAATCATTTTATTATAGTGACAGAAAGATATAAGGAAAAGGAAATCTCCAAACAATTCTTCTGTACCTGGAACAATTTGCCAGATCTAGAGGAAAGAACCTATCAGCTGTAACTGACTGCAGAGTCCCACCCACAGCATTGCAGATGGATCTAAAGGGAAAGATGATGAATAACCAAAGTCTTTTCAAGGGAACTGTGCAAGTTCCCTAAACTTCATGACATGTAGCTTCTTTAATTCTTCCTTGTAATGGTTTCTGTACCATTTAGAGGCAAGGGTATTTTAGCTTTTGGGAATCTTGAAGAGGAAAAAGAATGAAATCAGGAAGAAGGAGCAGAACTTTTTTCATTTTACATATTTTTGGGAAAACTTGGACCTCAACAACAATTCTGCTTTAATGCTTCATTGTGATGTGGAGATGACCCAGGATTCTTGAAGGCTGTGTGTCAGCATATCATAAGCTTTGGTGGTCCTACCGAGCTTGAAAGACTTTGAATATGGCCTTGACTACAAACTTGCATCTATCCTCTTCTAGTTCAGTGAAGTTCATGGAGGCTTATTAGGAAGTTTGAGTCTTTTCAGCAATAGCAACTTTCAAGTATCATTGGGTGAAGAGAAGAGGCATTGCTGTCTGTTATTAGTGAAAGGATTAGTGCATTGCCAAAATTTGTGGCTCTTTTAAGTGTCCTTAGAACAACTTTTTTTCCATTTCTTGGAGTTTTAAAAATGTATCTGTTTTTGCCTTAAGCAATTCACCACAATAATCTATTCATTTAATTGTGCTTTAGTAGTGATACTAAATCTTCACATTTATTTGTCACTTTACGATGTAAGAAGTACTTTGAGTTCTGAATACAGTGCTAATAAGATTGATAGTATGAGTATTCTTATTCCCAATTAACTGAAGAAACAGACTTAAGAGGTGAACCTAATATTCTCACAATACCACTATGCCTCTGAAGTGGTGAAATGGAAAGAAGTGAGAACAGTGAGTAATAAAACTTAAATTCTAGTTCTGGCTCTACCACAAATTAGCTAATAGAATCTAGAATGCAAAAACAAAATCTCACCTCTGGGTTATCAGTTTCAACTTTTGTAAAGTGAGGAGATTGGACTAAATGATGGCTATCCTTTCCAGTTATATTATAATGTGATTTGAAAGGTCCAAAATAAAACAACTTCGAGTTATTCTCTCATATTCATCAAAATGGCAAAAATAAAATAAAGCATTAAAACTCAATGTTGAAGGTGTTATCATACATAGAACCTTTTGTAAAACATTCTGTTCATATGCAATAGTAGTTACAAAAATAATTATATTTTGACTCAGTTATTCTATTGTTATTGTGCCCTGAAAGTATTATAAAAAAACACAAAAAAGTTGTTTTCACAGTGTTGTTATAAATAGTTGTGCAAAAAAAACCTGAAGAAATATGTAATAATAAGAATAGTTAAAACACATTGTGGTACATAAATGCTGTATGAGAGAATTGTATGAGACCTTTTGAGTTACTAGGGGGGGATAGAGAGAAAAGAATATGTAGTGGCCAGAATAATTAGATGTTTAAAGTACAACTCTCTTCAATAGAAATACAGTTCAAATCAAATCCAATATAAAAGTGCTTTTTGAGCTCTTTTTTTAAGATTTTTTAAACATTTTTTTTTAGGTTTTTTGCAAGGCAAATGGGGTTAAGTGGCTTGCCCAAGGCCACACAGCTAGGTAATTATTAAGTGTCTGAGGCCGAATTTGAACTCAGGTACTCCTGACTCCAGGGCCGGTGCTCTATCCACTGCGCCACCCAGCTACCCCTAACACTGAGTTCTTAAAAAGTTTAATTCCTAACAGATGAATAGTATTGGAAAGGGAGTAAGCAACTCATGGACCTTCTTTCACATATCCTTTGCCCACACATCTATCTTCTCTTCTTGGCCACTCTGCTTATTGTGGGAAGACTTTTGTGGGTTGAACTTGCTTTGATGTACCCCAATGCTTATTGCATGCTCCTTTCTCATTCCACCCAAAAGGGGTGGGAAGGTAGATCCTAGTGGGGCCTACTTTGTTTTATGATTTACTTCCCAGAGGAAGAAGTTCCTGGGTCTTGGAAAGAGTTGGGAATAGAGCTATAAGTCCCCTTTTACTTTTCTCCTACCTCTGACCCCCTAGTTGCATGACTTTTGTGAGAGTTTAAAGATTGGGATAACTTACTTAATACCATCATGTTTATCCCTTCATCTTTGTATGGTACAGTGGAGAGAGCACTGAATTTGATAACAGGCATTGTAGTTTTTCAAGGAGAAGCTAGAGGACTTCTTGGCCAGTATATGGTAAAGATGTTTTTCCCAGGTATGGGTTGAAGTCTAACTTCTGAAGTAAAATCTGACCTCTGAAGAATTTTTAAACTCTGAAATTCTACGATTCTATGATCTTTGTTCAGATCCCAGCCTAACCATTTGGTACCTGTGTGGCTGGGTAAGTTGTTTTAATCTCACTGGTCCTCAGTTTCCACATCTGATAATGAAAGGATTTGCATGTATGGGTCCCATACAGTTCTTAAGATTTTTTTTCTATTTTGAAAATTAATGTAGAACAATGTGTTGTATGTATAATATTTATAAACTACAATAAAGTTAATGGGAATAAAAATGAGCCATTTACTTATTTTATGAAAACCTGGATATGACAAATTTCACTCTCTAATTTAGTAAAAGGACATATTTGGAAACCACTGACCTAAGATTACTTTTGAATGCTGTGTTAAATATTAGAAGTCTCAAATGAAAAAAGGGTATAGTCATTAATGGGAAGACTTGGAAGGGGGAGAAGTTCTTTTAGCCTAGCTATTTGGTAATAATGAATAAATGTTACCTTAATTTACTGTTGAAAAATTTCGAAAGTGTGATGAAGTTCTGTAGCTAAGTGTTAAAGTTAAGTTTCATTTAGGCAGCTAGGTGGTACAGTGAATAGAGCGCTGGCATGTGGCATATGAATCAAGAAGACAACTCATTCTGGGTTCAAATCTGACCTCTCACACTTAACTAGCTTTATGACCTCTGAGGAATCATTTTAATCCAGCTCCTCATTTGAAAAATGATCTAGGAAATAGTAAACCATTCCTATGTCTTTTTTTCATTTACTTTTAATACCTTTATTTTTTTTAATTTTAGAAAGGTTTTATTTATTTTGAGTTTTACAATTTTACCCCCAATCTCACTCATTCCCCCCCAGAAGAAAGTTTGCTAGTCTTTACATCATTCCCATAGTATGCATTGATCTAAGTTGAGTGTGATGAGAGAGAAATCATAGGAAGAAATGTATAGTATGAGATATAGCAGAATTACATAACAAGACAACTTTTTTTTAAAAATTAAAGGCAATAGTTCCTAGTCTTTGTTCAAATTCACAATTCTTTCTCAGCATACAGATGCTATTCTCTATCACAGATACCCCAATATTGTCACTGATTGTTGTACTGATGGAATGATTGAGTCCATCAAGTTTGATTATTGCCCCCATGTTGCTGTTAGGATGTACAGTGTTTTTCTGGTTCTGCTCATCTCACTCAGCATCAGTTCATGCAAATCGCTCCAGGCTTCCCTGAATTCCCATCCCTCCTGGGTTCTAATAGAACAATAGTGTTCCATCACATACATATACCACAGTTTGTTAAGCCATTCCCCAATTGATGGACATTCCCTCAGTTTCCATTTTTTTTGCCACCACAAACAGCTGCTATGAACATTTTTGTACAGGTGATGTTTTAACCCTTTTTCATAATCTTGTCAGGGATAGACCCAGTAGTGGTACTGCTGGATCAAAGGGTATATACATTTTTGTTGCCCTTTGGGCATAATTCCAAATTGCTCTCCAGAAAGGTTGGATGAGTTCACAGCTCCACCATTCTTGTATCTTTGGCAAGAAAATCTCAAATGGGATGATAGACTGAATGACTAAACATGAAAAAGTTTTTTGTTTTTTTTTTTTGGCTGCTTTGGTGGAATTGTTCCTATTTCAGAAACTGTCAGGCAGTCAGGTCAGGAGTCTTAGATAGGAATGTAGAGCTGGAAAGACACAGATGAAGAAATTGAGTGTCAGAAAGGTGAAATAACCTCATGATGCAAAGGTAGTAAATAAAACTAGGATTCCATCTTAAGTCCAACACAAATTCATTATTTTCCCCCTATACTTTTTTGCCTTGGGTTGGATTGGACAGTGCTCTCCTTTTCAAAGGAGATTAGTTTTCTAGATCTCTAGGAGACAGATGTGGATAAGTGAATCTTCTCTGAAAATGAAGAAACTTTAGTAACTGCATTAGTGGTTTGGAGGTGGCAAGTATGCTGAAAGGGCCAGTGATGTAATTGCAATATATATATTTTAAATTAATGACCAATGGCTATAACGAATAAAGAAATTTTACTAGAGGTGGAAAAACATGACTGATTTTTACCTTGATTGTAACTTGTACTAGTTAGAGACATTGGGTAACTATAAACTATTGAGACTAGATTTTTAATGAACCTAACTGATAAAAAGCATTAATTAAGCATAGGGTTTGTGCAAGGCTTCAGATACTTAAGTAAATTTGTGACCCTGGGCAAGTTAATTGTCTCAGTTCCTCATCTGTAACATGAATCATAGAAGGAAGTGGTAAACCATTTTAGTATTGTTGAATAGAAAAATCCAAATGGTGACAATGTTGAAGAGTTGGGACATGCCTAAAATGAACAACTAATGTGTTAACACAGTGATTAAATACTGGGCATATAAGCAAGTCATTAACCTGTAAGGAATCTAATGGGGGGAAATGACAAATGAAAGGCAGGAAATATTTGATGATATGGCCATGCAGACATGATTAAGAAATGAGGTGGAGACCTGGAACTCAACTCTCTGAGCCCAGTATCATGGGGCCCCAGGCCAAGTTTGAAATAGGAAGAGGATGTATACCCCTAAAAAAATTTTATTCTGTGTTAAATTGGAAGATTATAGTCTAATAAAGCTGCCATTGTTTGTATGAGAGACAATGTTTATTTTTAATAACTTTTCCCTCCCAAGTAATACTACCCAACTTAATCATATACTTTATGTACCAGACTTGAGTGTAAATGACTTGGTTGTTGAGGAAAAGAAATCTTCCTTTAAAGGACAAAGATTAACCACCTTTGAGAAATTAAAGACTATACATAAGGCTTTAAAGTTAGAGCTAGTTTTTTCACTTAATTTTTGATCTGATTTTGTTTTAACATAGCATATTCTTAAGAAAATACTTAACGGAGCAGCTAGGTGGCGCAGTGAATAAAGCACTGGCCCTGGAGTCAGGAGTACCTGGGTTCAAATCTGGTCTCAGACACTTAATAATTAACCTAGCTGTGTGGTCTTGGGCAAGCCACTTAACCCCATTTGCCTTGAAAAAACCTAAAAACAACAACAACAAAAAAAGAAAATACTTAACTATCTCTTGCCTCCCCAACAAAGCACATTATTTTTTTTTTAATTTTTGCAGGACAGTGGGGTTAAGGGACATGCCCAAGGTCACAACAACTAGATAATTATTAAGTATCTGAGGCCGAATTTGAACTCAAGTCCTCCTGATTCCAGGGCTGGTGCTCTTATCCACTGTGCCAACTAGCTGCCCCAACAAAGTACATTCTTGCAAAATAGTTAATTAAAACTTCCAAGAAAAGATAGTATATTTAAATTTTAATAATAATGTGGTATTTAACGTTGTATGCTGATATATTGTGTTTTGCTGTAATCTTAGTCATTTCTGTCACATATATGATTGTGACCTCATTTAGGGTTTTCTTGGCAAAGATATTGGAAAGGTTTACCGTTTCTGTCTCCAGCTCATTTTACAGATGAGGAAACTGGGGCAAAGGGGATCAAGTGACTTGCACATAGTTACACAACTAAGTGTCTGAGTCTGGATTTGTAATCAGGTCTTTACTCTCTGCCCAAGTGATCTATCCACTGCTGCACCTAGCTGCCTGATGTACTGTATTCCTACATTTGGGAATATTGGGTATATTCTTTTTACTATCATTTCTCCCATGTATAAGTATATAGACATTTTTATTTACAGAAATTCCTGGAAAGGTTATTGGGTAGGCAGGAAGGAGAACTACTTGGATTGCAATCTTTGCAATGGTACTTTAAGCTTTCCGCATCTTCACATTTTGTAGGCTATCCATTTGAGTACTGTACAAACCATGGAAAAATGTCTGCCTCTCCATTCTATCTAACCAATTAGTACCTACTCAGGTTCTATCTCATCTTAGTCTAAGCTTTAAACATGAAAGCTATCATTTTAATATTTCATAATTTTATTGAAAAGGTTCATATTCTCATTTCTATTAAGATGCTTATCTCTTACCTAACTTCATGTAACTCAAAGGAATATATATTTTTATTACAGTCAAAATTATATTTACTGGACAGAATTGGACAGATTACCAATGATTGTCCATTTAACAATTCTTGACTTTATTTTTGCCCAAGTCACAGATTATTTAGATACTATTTACCAAGAAGAATTACAATTTACCTAGTATCTAAGTCATAAAAGGAATGAAGGTACTCTTCTAAACACTTTACAAGCATAAATCCTCAACAACACTGGGGAGTAGGTAATGTTATCTCCATTTTACCGTTGAGGAAAACTGAGGCAGACATGTTAAGTGACTTTCCCAGAGTCACATAACTAGTGTGAAACAAGATTTGACTTCACATCTTCTCATTCTACTCTGTTATCTGCCTTCTACTGCACAATTTCAGGTGGCAAAAACTTTCTGACTTCTTGCTACTTCAAATCTAAATTGCCTGGTGAACCATTTTTTCTGAGAGTTCTTGGAGTGTCTGTTCAAAATAATCAGTTGCCCCTATAGGCATGGAATTCTCTGGAAATCCTGTATCAGTTTCTACCAGTTTATTTGAAGCTGATTTCCTATTTATCCCACTTGGGTCTTTCCTGTGTTTGTTAAAAAATAATGTATGATCCTTGTTTTAGGTGCTGTGATATCTCAGGATATTATATGGCCCCTTTTTAAAAAACTAATTTCTTTTCCATTAATCCCTTGGGACTATGTAAGCCATAGACACTAAACTATCCAGGTGTCTTCTGGATAGGAATAATATAAGGGAATGATAGATGTGAAGTCATATGCATTTTGAATTCTTCACATTCCTTTGGGATCTGTGATAGTCTATTCCCTTATATTCATATCAGTTAGTTGCTGTTAAACAACAGAAGAGGCAAAAAAAAATCCATTCCTTGTTCCTAGGAGTATGTACACCTAAGGGAAATAATGTGTATGGGGAGGGCCATATGGAAAGCCTCATGTGATACTTGAACATTGAAGGACCCTCAGAATTCCATGAGGCAAAGGTAAGGAGGGGAGTCCATTTTAGGTATAATGGACAGAACTTGTACAAAGTTATATAAGTGGGGAATAGGGTATTACGTACAAGGAACAGAATTGGTAGGCCAGTTTGATTGGTCTTAGAATGCATACAGGGAAGTAATATGTAATTAGTCTAGAAAGGCAGGCTAGAGTCAGATTGTGAGACTTGAAATGCCAAGCAGAGGAATTTGTAATTTGTCCTAGAGGAAATAGGCTGTCACTGGAGCTTGTGAAGGAGGAGCATAGTGACATGGTTAGAGTTTTTGTAAGATTATCAGTTTGGCAGATGTGTGGAGGATGGATCAGAGAGAGTAGAGACTTGAATCAGGGACCAATTAGGAAGCTATTATAATTTGCTTAGCCATCCTTAATCAAGGGATATGTATTTCCCCTTAGCTTTTTACTGTTAGTAATAGTATTGACATGAATATTTTTGTGCATATGGATCCTTTTATGGATCCTATCATTAGACTTCTTCTAGTTATAAAAAAGTAGTGTTTTTGTTACTTCAAAGAATTTAGTAATTTTTCTTGCAAAGTTCAAAGTTATTTTCAGAGAAATAACTCCAACAGTAAATTTTTCTTCTACTTTTTTTTTAACAATCTGGTGGGTGTAGAGTTACACACACACACACACATACACACATAAACAAACATACACACATAGCTATATGTTTAATATTTTTCTCCAATTACATATTAATGCAATTTAAAACATAGAATTTTCCAAATTCTATTTCCCTCTTAAGAAGGTGGTTGTCTGATAGGTTATATATATGCAAACATGTAAAACATTTCCATTTTGTATAAGAAGACGAGAAGAAAAAAAAGAAAGTGAAAAAATATAGTATGCTTCAATCTGTATTTAGTTCCTTTCTCTGGAGGTAAATCACATATTTCATTATGAGTCCTTTGGGACCATCATGAAATTATGTCTGAATTGTTTTATATTTTTCTGGTTGTAATTTTAAAGAACTTTAAAGATAATTATTGATAGCTTGTATCTTTTTGTTTATAGTCTCTTACTGTTTATCTATTAGGAAATAGTACTTAAGTTTATAGATTTTTGTCAGTCCTCTGGGTTTTGGATATCAGACATGTCAGTAGATGAAAGATTTTACCCCAGTCTATAACTCCTTAGATTTAGATATAGTCTGTCTTTTATTCCTAATTTATATGGTGGCTGCTTAAGGATTTCTTTCTTTTCATGACTATGAAAATCTTCCATTCTTATATGAGTGTGATATGAATTTTTAATTGTTTAAGATTTTGGTTAATCTCATTTGTCTTGTTAAACTGCTATCCAGTTTTCCCCAATAGATTTTTGTTGAATAGCAAATTCTTTCTCCTATAATTTATTTTTCTGGTTTTATTGAATACTTGATTTCTATAGACATTTGATTCTAAATATTGCTTATCTATTCTGTAGATCTACTTTTGTATTTTTATTCATTTCTAGAAAGTTTTGATAATCATTGCTTTATAATATAACTTAGGATCTGGCAGTTACTTTTATCTAATTATTTCCCACACTGATATATCTAGTCCCAATCTCTTATCTCCTGAATTCTGCTTTTATATCATCAGCTTTTCTTTTGAACATTTTACCTCTTAAAACTCAATGCATCCAAAACAGTACTCTCTACTCTTCCCCCCCCCCCAAAAAAAACTCCCAAAACTCTTTACTAACTTCTCTTTCTCTTAATAAAGTTTGCAACTTTGGAGGCATTTTTGACTTTTTCCCTCTCCTCCCACATCCAGTTGAATTGTCAGATCTTAATTATTTTTACATTCATACTATCTCACATCTATCCCCTATCTATTCCATGACTCTCAGGCCCTCATTTTTTTTTTTTTTTTTTTGCAATGCAACAGGGTTAAGTGACTTGCCCAAGGTCGAATTTAAACTCAGGTCCTCTTGACTCTAGGGCCAGTGCTCTATTCACTGCCCCACCTAGCTCCCTTAGTTCAGACCCTCATTACCTCTCACCTGGACTTTTTTCTATAGCTTTCTATTTGGTCTCCTTACTTTAGATGTCTCTAATGTATTTTTTTTTGTAATTTTAATTTATTTAAGGGGACAGTGAGGTTAAGTGACTTGCCCAAGGTCACAGAGCTAGACAATTATTAAGTGTCTGAGGTCGAATTTGAACTCAGGTCCTCCTGACTCCACGGTCCATGCTCACTATCCACCATGCCACCTAGCTGCCCCTCTCTAATGTATTCTTCACAGAGATATCAAATTTCTAGTTTTCAAGTTTAAGGCTGACCATGTCACCTTTCTGCTCAAGAAATTCTAGTGGTTCTTTATTGCCTTGAGTATAAAATATAAGCATCTTTGTATTTTAAAGTCCTTCACAATCTGGCCCCTTTCCAGGCTCATTGCATATTACTGTCTTTTTCATGCACTATTTTCTACCTAAACTTGTCTGCCTGTTAGTAATAATTGAAATTGAACTTGAGATGAATCTTTTGCCTCCATACTTTTGCCCTAGTTGTTTGCTGTGTCTGGAAGATAGTAGGCTTCTTCTCTTCATAGCTTCCTTCAAAGCTAAGTTTTAAGTGATCCCTCTTAAGGGAAACCCACATGGCATCACGTCCCTGATGTCATGGTATTATAATGAAGGACCAACAATAACTATATCTGTTTCCAAATATTTTGCATATATTTTTCATTTTATATTTTAAGTGTATGTCATTTCCTTCAATAGGATGTGTGCTCCTTGAGGGGTTTTGAGGAAGGGTAGTGTGTCTGTGTGTGTGTGTGTGTGGATGGTCTTTTGATCCCAATGCCTAGCATGATGTCTGGGACATAGTCTAATAAATGCCTGATGAGTGAATGATTGAATGAATAAATAAATTATTTGGAATGGTTGAATATACTCCTCTGATCACTTGTATAGTTTTAGAAAACTAAATGTTAGTTTTTAAAAGTGTTTTTATAGTCCCCTGAGATGAAATCCTTTATGAGGGCTAAAATAGTTGTTTTGTATTGGTGTGATAGTAGTTGGTTTCTCATTAATTAGTCTGAAAGATGTTCTATTACCTTGAGTTAGTTTTGCAGGTCTAAACTAACACTTGTGAGTAGTTGTAAGTGCTATATTAAAAATTGGTTTTTGGGGATTTTTTTTTTGTTTGAGAGTTTAAGGACTCTGCTTGTTACAGAGAAGCAGTTTTGTGTTTTTCCTTATTTAAAAATTATTGTGGGGAGCAGTGGATAGAGCACTGGCCTTGGAGTCAGGAGTACCTGGGTTCAAATCCGACCTAAGACACTTAATAATTACCTAGCTGTGTGGCCTTGGGCAAGCCACTTAACCCCATTGCCTTGAAAAATCTTTAAAAAAAAAGTTGTACAATGAGCTACCAAGTAGATTTGTCCCATTTTATAAGAATGCCCACATTGTCACTATGCTATAGTAATGACATTTCCACTTGCAAAAATACCAACTTCATATTTGTAAAATTTTTTTTTTTGGCAAGGCAATGGGATTAAGTGATTTGCCCAAGGTCACACCACTAGGTAAAAAGTGTCTGAGGCCAGATTTGAACTCAGGTCCTCCTGACTCCAGGGCTGGTAACTCTATTCACTGCGCCTTCTAGCTATCCAGGTATTATGAATATTAGCAAATTTATGGAATCTTATGCTGTATTATGGTTTTGTTGAACCAACATTTATAGACTGTAGAGAAGAACATTTTATGTTTGAATGTTGAAATGAATAAGGACCATGACTTCTTGGGTATTGGAGACCCCTTGTTTAGTGGTAGGATTAGATCTTTATCAAAGAGGGGAAATCCATATCATGGGTATCAGTAGACTGATGGCAAGGATATTGAAGGACTTTGACAATATGATGTAGAGAATCTAAAACATACAAGAGATAAAATAGTCTAATTGATGTAGTTTGTGAGCTTCATCAGTATTCACACATCTCCCAAAAGATAACTGACAAGGGGCAACTTGGACATTAATTATTACATGTATTCTTCTCCCTCCCCTTAGTGAGTGTTTTGAGGAGGAGGGGAACAGGGACATCAAGGGAATAGTCACAGAAAGGCCAAAGGTAGAGATGGATAATTTGGTTCAAACCTTGGTTATGCCACCTGATGCTGACCCGGTAAATTATGTGGCTTCTCTGGTATCATCTTTATAATGAGAGGTGTTGGACCAGAGTCATCTAAGGTCCCTAAAGAAATGGTCCTAATGAGTTTAGCTTTTGTGGAGAGAGCAATATGAAATAAGGATGACTTCTTTTTAAAGAAGCCTGCTGAAGGGAACGCCACCCCCCTACCTAGCTCCTGGGTAGTGAGTTTACACGCATTGGATGGGAGTGCTGGACCTGGAGTCAGGAAGAGCTGAATTCCAATTTGATTTTTCACATTTACTAATAGCGTGATCCAAGTTAAGTCACTCAATGTTTCCTATTTGCCATGGTTTCCTCATCTATAAAATGGGGTTTAATAATAGTACCTACCTCTCAGGGTTGTAAGGATTAAATGAGGTGATATTTGTAAAAGTGCCTAAGTATAGTTCCTGATACACAGTAGATATTTAATAAATACCCTCTTTTTAAAGCTTTGATGGTATTATTGACCTTTTTCAATAGTGATCAACAGGCAATCAGCACAAATGTTGCCTGAGACTGGGTCACACTATTATTTTTGAAATAGTGTGGTGAGAGCAGTGCTGTTGGTCAATTCACATTGTTTACATCCTAAGTCACCTCAGAAATGTTACCCAAGATTGCATTCTCAAGTTGCATACACTCAAAACAAGTTTCCACTGAAGTATTAAAACTATACAAGGAGGAACATATGGACAAGGTAGATGCCTCTATTGCCTTAAGTAGATATTTCATTATTTTCTATTTATTCTTGTTAGTGAGGGGAAAATAATTTTCATTCCCCAATCATTCAATCCCTTCAGGCACTTTGAAAGTAAATTTATTTCTGAGGAAACCCCCTAATAGAGCTTAAACAAGGTTTAAATGACTAGGCTGAAAAACCCAGGAACAATACTGTTATTGAACCTAAAAAAGTTAACAGCAATTATGTTGGAGGTACAGGTCTTAAGGACATGCATTATCATTGAGTTGAATTCTACTTGATGAATCACCACAGGAAGCCTGCTCTTTAATCTTTCAATAAGCAGCCAAAGGGGCATCAACCAAAAGCACCAATAAAACACAAAGGTCAGTCTGGCCTTACCTTCTTTTGAATAGCCCTTCCATTCCCACTTCAGCTAGCTTTTTATATTTTAGTCCTGCAAGACTATACCAGTTGATCTGGTCTGGTCCATAGTCAGGCTAGTTCCTTGGCAATTTATGTTTGATATTAAACAAAATGAGATGCTTATAGATTATTCAAGTTAACAAAAAGAGATCTATTTAACTAACAGGGAAAGGATATTCAATAGTAATGTATATTGAAGATTTGAGTTGATTCAGCTGAGCAAAGTTCCCTTGTTTGGTGCTCATTTTTTCTCCCATCAGCTAAGCATGAGAGAGAGCTTGACTGATGTATATTCAGGTGACCAAGAAAATGATTTCAGTATACTGAGACTTTAGATCCCTGAGTCAATCAAGTTGGGCTATGTACCTTTTAAGGAAAAACTGGCATAACTTGCATGGGGGGAGGGGGATAGAATTTTATTTCTTAGAATAAATAAATAAATCAATAAATGAAATCATAAACTTGTCAATGTAATAAAAGATATTGATTACTAGAGCTTCAAGGGCACAGAACCCCTCTTGACATTGTCTAGTATTAGGATATTTGGGTTCATTAGGATACTTTTGTCAATATTTCTGTCAGGTTTCTATCTATTCCTTTCAGGAAGGAATATAGTCCTCTCACTGTTACATTAGGAGAAGCTCCTGCTGAGGGTCATGCTGATGGTGCTGTGCTCTTGGAGTGCATGGATTACATAACATTGACTCAGGGTTGAACAGGTATGCTATGAGTACACATGAAAAATAGGAATAACCTTCAGAATAGATTGGCAAGGTAGAGCCAAGGATAGTCATGTAGTGAATATCCTGAGGCAACAGAATATGGCTTTAGGAAGTAAATTACTTTAGAGACAAGTCTAAGCTGGACATGCTGTTTGCTGAACCCTTGCTTAGCCTCATTGCTTTCAGAGTGACAAGGACAGGAACAACAAAGTTTCCAGAGAAGCCAAATTGTATTTTGTTCTAATTTTGAGAAAGGAGGATATGGGCAGTCTTGAGTGCACTTGTGGGGAAAATTCAGCACTGATTTCTCAGAAGCTAAAAGCTTTCAAATGGGGTGTCCAGTGTAGCCTAAGAAATAAGGGTGGAGAAGGCTGGAGCAGTATAGCCAGACAATTGTTTTTTTTTTTTTTTTTTTGAGTGTTAGCTTTATTCTGAAGGCAGTGCATTCCCTATCCTTTGATTCTATTCAGCAGTGTACTATGCACTGTGAGAGATGCTGAATTAGAAAATATCAACATGAAATAGTTGAAAAACTTGGTCAAGTTGGAAATGGAAAAGCTCTAAAGCTCATGAGTTGATTAGTAGTAGAATGGGGACTGTGAGTAGCAAAATTGTCTCCTGAAAGAGAAAGAGGGGAAAAAAAAGTAGTTGGGAGGGAGGGCATTAGCAACTGGGGAATCAGGATAAACTTTGTATAATAATTAACATTGAGCTGACCCTCAAAGAAAATTTCTGTGAATCAAGAGTGGGGTATTTTAGGTATGGTGGGGCAACCTTTGCAAAGTCTTGGAGGTAGGAGATGGAGTATCTTTTCTGAAGAGCAGCAAGCACACTATTTAGCCTGGAAGATAGAATGTTCTGAGAATAGTAATCTTCAATAAGGTTAGAAAAGTTTCCTGGAAGACAAAAAGACTTGGAAGAGGACTTTGTCTTCAGCTTTATGATACTGTGGATCCCTCTTGGCATTCTGGTGAAGACTTTGAACCTTTCTCATCATAATATTTTAATTTTTTATTCACTTATTTTTCTTGTAACAGCTTTCAAACTAACTTTATTTTTAAATAGTATTTTATTTTTCCCAAATATATTTTTAGTATTCTTTTTTAAATAAGAGTTTGAGTACCATATTTTTCTCCCTCCTCTTCCCCCTTTCGATGACAGAAAGCAATCTGATATAGGTTATACATATGTAGTCATGTAAAACATTAACAGATTAGTTATGTTGTAAAGGAAGAAACAGAACAAAACCTCAAAATAATTTGATTTTATGTACAGTCAGATATCAGTTCTTTCTCTAGAAGTGAATAGCATTTTCTATCTTGAATCAGTTAAGTTGCTGTTTTTGTATGATGTTCTGGTTCTACTCACTTCACTCAGAAGCAGCACATATATTATTTTTAAATACATAAAATGAACTATATAGGAGTACAAAGACAATTACATTCAAGCACAGTTATCAAAATGATTTTAAACATTTTTTAAAAATTTATTTAGATTGACATTTAATATTTTCTCCAATTACATGTGAAAACAATTTTTACATTCTTTTTTCAAATTTTGAGTTCCAAAGTCTCTACTTCCCCACCTCCCTCATTGAGAAGGCAACAATTTGATATAGGTTATACATGTTTAGTCATGCAAAACACATTTTTGTGCAAGTTCCTACTGCTGTGAAAGAAAACACAAACCGAAAAACCCAAGAAAAAGTTTTTTTCTCTGGAGGTAGACCTCTATCATCATAATTCCTTCAGAATTGTTTTCGATCATTGTATTGCTGAGAATAGCTAAGTTATTCACAATAGATTATCATATAGTATTGCTGTTATTCTATAATGTTCTCCTGGTCCTGCTCATTTCCCTCTGCATCAATTCATGTCTTTCCAGATTTTTCTGAGAACATCTTACTTGTTATTTCCTAAAGCACGATAGTATATAGAATTGCAATCATGCACAACTTCAATTTCCTATTCTTTGCCACCACTAAAAGAGTTGTTATAAATATTTTTGTTTACATAGGTCCTTTTCCTATTTTTTTTAACTCTTTGGGATATAGAACTGGTAGTGGCATTGCTTAGTTAAGGGCGTGGATTGTTTTTTTTTTAACATATAAAAGTCTATAAAAGTAAAAGAAAGAGAAACCAACTAAAATAAAGTGAGAGAAAAAAATTTGTTTCTGTTTTGGGATGGATAACATTCTGTATTGTAATTCCTTCAGAGAAATTGCTTCAATATTTTTTTCATGTTAATGTTAGCTATATTTCCCTCCATCCTATTCCTTCTCATCCCCATTCATATTCTATTCTTTCTCTCCTTTTACCCTGTCCCTCCTCAAAAGTGTGTTATATTTGACTACTCTCGCCCACAATCTTCCCTCTCTTCTGTCCCTTATACCCCTCCTCTCCCTGTCTTCTTTTTCCCATTCCTATATTTTTTCTAGGATAAGATAGATTTCTATACTCTATTGAGTGTGCATGTTATTTCCTCTCTAAGCCATTTCTGATAAGAATGAAGGCTCACTCATTCCCCCATACCTTTCTCCCTTCCACTCCTTTGCAAAAGTTTTTTCTTGCCTCTTTTATGTGAAATAACTTTGCACATTCTACCTCTCCTTGCCCTTTCTCCCAGTACTTCCTTTTTTTGCCCATTAACTCCATTTTTATATTGTCATTTTTTCATATGTGGCTCCTTCCTGTACTTTTGTCCATATATAGTCCTTCTAAATGAGAAGGTTCCTATGAATTATCAGTATCATCTTCCCATACAGGAATATAATAGCAGTCCAAACTCATTAAGTCTCATCATTTACCCTTCTTGTCCACCCTCTCTAGGCTTCACCTGAGTAAAGATGAAACGTTCTGTTCAGTTCTGGTCATTTCATCAGGAAATTTTGAAAGTCCCCTATTTCACTGAATATTAGTCTTTTCCCCTGAAAGATAAAGTTGAATTTTTCTGGGGTAGTTAATTCTTGGTTGTAATCCAAGCTCTTTTGCCTTGTGGAATATCATATTCCAAACCCTATGAGCCCTTAATGTGGATGCTGCTAAGTCCTGTGTAATCCTGATTGTAGTGCCATAATATTTGAATTATTTTGTTCTGGCTGCTAGTAATATTTTCTCTTTGACTGGGGAGTTCTGGAATATGGCTATAATATTCCTGGGAATTTTCTTTTTTGGAATTTCTTTCAGGTGCTGATCAGTGGATTCTTTCAATTTCTATTTTATTTTCTGCTTCTATGAAATCAGGGCAATTTTGCTGCTTTATTTCTTGAAAAATGAAATCTAGGTTCTTTTTCTGATCATGGCTTTTAGGTAGCCCAATAAATTTTAAAATTATTTCTCCTGTATGTGTTTTCCAGATCAGTTGTTTTTATAATAATAGTCGATTGAGGACTGAATTCTAATTTTTAAGGAATTTTCTTCAGTGAGCATTTTAGCTTCTTTTCCATTTGACCAATTAATTCTTTGTAAGGCATTCTCCTCATTGACTGTTTTACCATTTGACCTCATCTATTTTTTAAGGTATTATTTTCTTCAGTGTTTTTGTCTTCTTTACCAAACTGTTGACTCAATTTTCATGATTTTTTTTCATTTCTCTCATTTTTCTTCTCAGTTTTTCCCCTCTTACCTGATTTTCAAAATCCTTTTTTGGGTTCCCTTCAGGGTTCTGAGACCATTTCATATTTTTTTCTTGGATTCTAGATTGTAGGAGCTTTGATTTTGCTATATTTTCTGAGTTTTTTGATTTTCCCTGTCAGCTAACTTTCTGTGGTCAAATCTTTTTCTGTTATTTACTCATTTTCTCAACCTGTTACTCAATTTAAATTCTTAGTTAAAGTAGGACTCTGTCTCCAGGGTAGAGGGTGAAAAGTTTTTTATTTCCTCTAGGACAAATTACAAACTCATCTATTTCACATTTCAAGTCTTTCACAGTCTGCCTCTAACCTGCCTTTCTAGGCTAATTACATATTATTATTCCCCTGTATTCCAAGATTCAGGGATTTGGTGCAGCTATTTTCAGAGATACTTCTAGGAACCTGTAAGTTTTCAGTTCTTCCTCTAAGGAGAGGTGTGTTTGCTACTCTTCTGACTTGTGCTCTGGTCAGTCAGTGACCACAAGCACTCTCTTCTGCTCTGGAACTGTAATGAGGGTCCCTGCTCCACTGTGGCCACAAGTTATACTGCTCCTCATGCTGGGACTGCTACCCAGGACTGGGATCCAGATCTGAGTATGAGCAAAGCATCAGAGTCCTGCCTCAGTGCTAGCAAAGAGACCTCTGTAATCTCTTACCAGTTGCTTGACATCCCTTACATCTGTGGCCTGAGAGCTCTGGAAGCAGCTGCTGCAGCTTTTTATTAAGTGGCTCCCAAGGCTAGATCTTGGTTTGCTGGGGCCTGTTCTGTTCTGGGGCTGGGTCCTATGCAAGACTGAGCTCCTCTCTTGTTTTGGTGCAATACTCCTTTTCTGCTGACTTTTTTTTTAAATAAAAATTTATTGTAGCTCCTTCATTTTTATAAATCAATATGCATAAATAATTTTCTTAGAAATTTTCTCAGAAAACTACCTCTTCATATCTTTTTTCTTCAAAAATGCCAACATAATAAACATTAAAAATTACTTTAACATATATTGACTTATGTTAATTAAAATTCTTCATGATAATTTATAGCATATAAAAATAAACAGACTTGATTCCAGGCCTTCTTAAGTCAGAGGCCAACTGTCTAGTTTATACTGCTTCTTTACAGAGTTCTAGTATCTTTCTTAAATGATTCTTTGATTTTATCAATCTGAGTACCTTCCTATGGTATAAGTTAGGACTCATACTAATTTTGTGCTATTCTTAATTTTGTATTCTCAGAAATCTTTCATTAAGGAGGGAGTCTCCTCAACATTTTGTGGACCTTTCCTTTTAAACTTTTAAAGTTAGACAGAATCAAAATGTAAAAGAGAGAGTCCATGTAGATTATGAGGGCCTCCAAATGCTAATTTTTGATGTGTTTATTGTATCAAATTCAGGAGGCTTGCAAACCTTCCTAAATGAGATCCAGAATTACTAGTAAAGTTCCACCTAACTATCTACAAAGGAAAAGCAAGATGGATGGTGAATGCTTATTGTGTACTAGGTAGTAATGATAATGCAGTTGGAGTTTACAGCTCATTGGTTTTGTTCATCAGTTTCTGGACAAGATGTTGAAGACAGACTACTGTCAGGGACTAGAATTGAGTAGGAGGAAAAAGATTGCATTTGGGAAACTCTAAAGTGCTTTTCATGATACCAAACTTGCCCTTATAAGGGCAGTTACTGCCACTAGAATTTGGTAAGCAAATTCACAAAGTTTAAAAATTAAGTAAAGCCCTTTTCATTCTAAATTTGTAAATGTTATCTTAAGATTCATATTTCTAGGAGGCGGAACCAAGATGGCGACAAGAAGGGATCGAGTCTTAGGAGCTCTCTGATAAAATTCATCAGCTAAGGACTCGAACTAAACTTTCGAGAGACAGAACCCACAAAGGGACCCAGTGAGGCAGTTCTCCTACTCAAGGTAACCTGGAAAAGAGCAGAAAGGCTCTGCTCCCCGGGATTGGAGAGGCAGCCTGCCAGAGGGGTGGCCCTCCAGAGCCAAAGAACCTCAGCCTCCTGGAGGCAGCCCAGGGTGCTGGGAGTCTCAGCTCACAGCAGTGGGGGAATCTCCTGAGCTGCACCCCGAGGAGCACCCAGCCCTCAGGGCACACAGTGAGCAGCATGGTCTTTCCCCAGCCCTGATCCAGGAAACAGAAGCAGGCAGAGCTGGTAAGCAGGAGCCCCCAGGGCATGAGCCCATTGAGCTGAGGGAGGGAAGTGAAGAGAGACTGCAGAGCTCTGTCCTCTGCCTCTGGAACAGGCCTGGGGGGCTCTGACCACATTCAGATCCTGATCGCAGTCTAGGCCCCCCCATAGAACAGCAGGGCCCCCCCCCCCACCTCAGCCCCGTGGCAGAGGGAGGTGCTTATGTTCATTCACAGACCAGGAGGGAGGACAGAGCCTCACACACTGAGACCCTTGTGGGAGTGTCCGAAAAGCTCAAGAAACACCCCAAACCAGGCCCAGGCTGGGAAAATGAGCAAGCAGAGAAACAAAAAGAAGACTATTGAGAAATATTTTGCAAATGAGCCCAAGAAGGACCAAAATACTCAGTCTGAAGATGAGGAAGCACAAGCTCCTGCATCTAAAGACTCCAAGAAAAACAGAAAGTGGGCTCAGGCTATGACAGAGCTCAAAAAAGACTTTGAAAATCAAATGAGGGAGTTAGAAGAAAAACTGGGAAAAGAAAGGAGAGAGATGCAGGAAAAACATGAAAATGAAGTCAGCAGCTTAGTCAAGGAAATCCAAAAAACTGCTGAAGAAAATAGCATGCTAAAAACCAACTTAGGTCAAATGGATAAAACAGTTCAAAAAGTTATTGAGGAGAAGAATGCCTTAAAAAACAAAATTGGCCAGATGGAAAAAGAGATAAGAAAACTCTGAGGAGAACAAATCCTTCAGACAAAGAATAGAATTCAGGGAGATTGATGAATTTAACAGAAATCAGGAATCAATACTTCAAAACCAAAAAAATGAAAAATTAGAAGAAAATGTGAAATATTGAAAACAACTGATATGGAAAACAGACTTAGGAAAGATAATTTAAAAATTATTAGAATACCTGAAAGTTATGATCAGGAAAAGAGCCTTGACATCATTTTCAAAGAATTAATACAGGAAAATTGCCCTGATATTCTAGAAGCAGAGGGCAAAATAGAAATGGAGAGAATCCACCGATCCCCCAGAGAAAGAGATCCCCAAAAACCAACCCCTAGGAATATTATAGCCAAGTTCCAGAACTCCCAAGTCAAAGAGAAAATATTACAAGCAGCCAGAAGGACACAGTTCACATATTGTGGAACTGCAGTCAGGATCACACAGGACTTAGCAGCAGCTACATTGGAAGCTCGTAGGGCTTGGAATACAATATACTGGAAGGCAAGAGAGCTTAGAATGCAGCCAAGAATGAACTACCCAGCAAGGCTGAATGTCCTCTTCCAGGGGAAAAAGATGGACTTTCAATGAACCAGGGGAATTTTGAATGTTCCTTTTGGAATGGCCAGAGCTGAACAGGTTTCATCTTCAGATACAGGACTCAAGTGAAGCATGGAGAGTGGAGGAGAAGGGGAAAATATGAGGGACTTGATGAACTATATGTATTCCTGTATAGAAAAATGACACTGATAATACTTATATGAACCTTCTCAGTTAATAGAGCAGGTAGAGGGAACGTTCATAGTTGAAGCACAGGAGAAAGCTGAATTTGAAGATAAAATATGGTGTAAAAATGGAGTCAATAGAAAAAAAGGGAAATGTAATAGAAAGAAAAAGGGGAGGGGGAATAGGCCAAATATTTCATATAATAAGATTTTTTTTATTACAATGAGCTATTGCAATGATATGGAAGGGGGGAGGCAAGGGGGAATGAGGGAACCTTTGCTCTCATCAGAGATGGCTAGGAGAGGAAACAGCAAATATACTCAATGGGGTATAGACATCTGGAGTAAGAAGGAGGGGGGGAGCAGGGGGAAGGGGTGGGGATGTGAATAAAGGAGGAGAGAATGGACCATGGGGGCAGAGTGGCCAGATATAACACATTTTCTTTCTTACTTCTTGCAAGGGACTGGGAATGGAAGGCCTGCCCAGGACCATAGGGCCAGGTGGATTCTGGGCCTAAGGGGTGGTATGGGGGCTCAGGGCTTCTTGGCCCCAGGACCAGGGATCTGTCTGCTGCGCCACTCAGCGACCCTACAGCAGAGTCAGAGTGAAAGGAGAGAGAAAATATAGTACATGGTAGTGTAGAAATAAGAAAGGAGGAAGTTGCGATCAGCAATGGCAACGATGGAAAAATATGGAAATAACTTTTGTGATGGACTTATAAAGAATGAGATCCAACCATGACAGAGTTGTTGGTGTTGGAAGAAAGACTCAAGCACATTTTTTGTTATTATTATTTGGGGGAGGGTGCAGGGCAAGTGGGGCTGGATGGCCTGCCTGGGGCCACATAGGGTGATCTTTGGGTGTCTGGTGCCGGACCCAGGTGCTCCTGGCTCAAGGGCCAATGCTCTGTCTGTCACCCAGCCACCCCTACTATTATTACTATTTCATTTTATTTTGGGTCTTTTTTTCTTTCTTTTTTTTTTTGGTTTTTGCAGGGCAGTGGGGATCGCGTGGCTTGCATGTCACACGGCTGTGCGATTGTTGGGTTTACGAGGCTACATATGGACTCGGGTGCTCGTGGCTCCAGGGCTGTTGCTTCGTCCATTGTGCCACCTGGCCATACCTACAATTATTACTACTATTATTTTTTTTATTTTAATTTTTTTCTCTCCCCTTTACTTTTTTCGCCCAAACAAGTCTATCTATATTCATGGGGGAGGAGGGTTATTTTGTTTACTTGTAAACAAGAATATTTTATTAATGTAAAAAAACATTTGTACAAAATGAGAATAAAAAAATAAATTAAAAAAAGATTTATATTTCTAGGTATGACAAAAGACTTCAAAGTACCACAATTTTTGGAGCATTAAAATTGCAGATGTCTCAAGGATAGTGGATAGATGAAAAGTAAGTAGGTTGCATCAAGGACTGCATAGGACAAGTGGCCTAAAAGAGCCTGTCAAAATTCTCTAATTAAAAAAAAATTCTTTTGTATTCACTTATAAAAGAAATAAAAAGGAAAGTTGGCAAGATTTATTGTTTTGAAAAATGTAACAATGTTAAATGAGAATTTGTTCTATTAAATTAATGTTTCTAAGATAACATTTACAAATTTAGAATGAAAAGGGCTTTACTTAATTTTTAAACTTTGTGAATTTGCTTACCAAATTCTAGTGGGAGTAATTTTATTTATGTATCCTAAAATCTTGTTAAGTGATTAATATTAGAAAAAATGTAGGCTGTATTTTGTAAATGTAAGTTCAAAAGGAGATTATTTATTGGAGTAGTAGTTAAATTAAAAAAAGTGTTTTTATTTTTCCTCTCCCTAATTTATTCCTAATATCACTGATGTTAAATATGTAACTCAATAATATAGTTACTTATCTAGAGCTATGTCCTGGAGAATGAAGTCAAGTGAGCCTCTGGAAGCATTGCTAATAGTAAGGCTAGTGGAGGTGATGAAATTCCAGCTAAGCTATTTAAAACTCTAAAAGATGATGCTGTTAAAAGTGCTGCCCTCAATATACCAGCTAATTTGGAAAATATAATAGTGGGCTGGATTAGAAAAAGATCAGTTTATGTCTCAATTCAGTGCCAAAGAATGTTCAAATCACAGAAGTGTGCTCATTTCACATAACGGCCAAGTTATATTTAAGATTTTGCAAGCTAAGCCTTAGTAGTATGTGAATAGAGTTATCAGAAAAACAGGCTGGTTTTCAAAGAAGGAGAAGAACTAGAGACTAAATTGCCAATATTTGCTAGATTATGAGGAGTTCCAGAAGAACATTTACTTCTGCTTCATTGACTACACTATGATCTTTGTGTGGATCACAACAAAATATGACAGATCCTCAAAAGAGATGGGAACACCGGATCATCTTACTTGTCTCCTGAGAACCTGTATTTGGGCTAAGAAGCAGCAATTAGAACTTATGGAATGACTGAGAAATTTAAGATAGGAAAAAGAGTATGAAAAAGCTATAAATTGTCATGTTATTTAGCTTATAGAGATGAGTTTATTTTGGCTGGACATGGAATACATGAAGGGAAAGTTTTATTCAAGTCATTTTTCTGTCCTGTCCAATTTTTTGTGACCCTATTTGAGGTTTTCTTGGCAAAATTAATGAAGTGTAGATTGTCATTTCCTTTTCCATCTCATTTTATAGATGGAGCTAAGGCATACAGGGTTAAGTGACTTGCCCAGGGTCACATAGCTAATAAGTATGGTGGACTTGAACTCAGAAAAATGAATCTTCCTGACCCTAGACCATGTACTCTATCCACTGGCCCACTAGGTTAGTAGATAGAACACTGTCTTTGGAGTTAGGAGGACTCAGATACTTTGGAGTTAGGAGGACTCAGATACTTGACACTTGCTAGCAGTGTCACTTTACCCCAGATGACTCTGGAGGAGAAAGTGAGGCTGGTGACTTAGCACTGCACCCCCTTACTTAAATCCAGTGTACATGCATGTTATGCTTACCACCTTTCAGATGTCATGGTTTTCCTCAAGAACAAAGGATAAAAACTCAGCAATTTAATTTATATTTGGATTATATCATGCGAAATGCCAAACTGGATGAATCAAAAACTGGAGTCAAGGTAGTTAGGAGAAATATCAACATTTTTAGATATATAGACAATACCTCTCTGATGGCAGAAAGTAAAGAGAAATTAAGCCTCTGATAAGGGTGAAGGAGGAGAGTATAAAAGCTGCCTTGATCTTAACATAAGAAAAAAAAGCAACAAAAACTAAAATCTTGATAACTAGTCCCATCACTTCCTGGCACATTGAGGGAGAAGAAATGGAAGTAGTATTGTATTTTATTTTCTTGAACTCAAAGATTACTCAGATGTGACTAAAGCCATGAAGTGAAAGGACACTTGCTTCTTGGATGGAATGCTATGCCAAATCTGCATACCAAAAAGCAGAGCTATCACCTTGTAGAAAAAGATCCATATAGTCAAAGTTATAGTTTTTCTAATAGCAGTGATTGACTATGAGAGTTGCATTGTAATGCTGGAGAAGTTTTTTGAGAGTCCCTTGGACAACAAGGAGATCATGTCAGTCAATGTTTAAAAGAAATTAGTTGAGGTTGTTCGTTGGAAAGGCAAAAACAGAAGCTGAAGCTTAAATATTTTGGCTACATAATGAATGAGAAGTTGTGATTCTTTGGAAAAGACCCTGATGTTAGGAAAGAGTGAAGGCAAAAGGAAAAGGGGAAGGTAGAGGATGAGTTGGATAATGTCATGGAAGCTTTGACCGACAGGGAGATAGTGGAGGATGGAAGGGCCTGGCCTGCAATGGTCCATGTCATCATGAAGAATTGGACATGACTGAAGACTGAAACAAAACATTTACTAAAACGGAGAAGGAAAAAAAAATCTATCCATCATAGAATTGAGTTAATCTATTCCAAATTTATTGCTGTCCCCTTATTTAGCAAACGAGGAATTGAAACTCATAGAACTTGATGAATAAGGCAAGATATATTTAGTGGCAGACCTGTGACTAGATCTGAGGTTTCTAGATCTGGAAGCCTAAGGAAGACATGCTCTCTTCTCTCTTTAATTTTCTTAGACCTAGAATTGAGCAGGTGTGGGTGGGTAGGTGAGGAGATGCATCTGCTAAAAGTGTACCTGCGTATTTTTTTTTCTTAGCATGTCTGAGATGAGGATTGAGTTGAAAAATTAGACAAGCTTATACAACACATTCATCTTTAAGAATCAGATATACCAGAGCATCAGCCACATGGGAAAGGAGGTAGTTTTAATATCTTCCAATTGAATTTTTGGATCTACTTGGAACTTTAGTAATGTTTCCAAGATGACTTTAATCTGCAAAGAACCTTTGTTTCTTCTTGTTTTTTTTTTCTCCAAATAATACTTGGTTTTTATATTTCTTGAGGTTAGGGAAAGTTTCATTTTTGTCTTGGTATCCCCAGTGCCTAAAAGTATACCTTCAGAATAGTAGTACTTCATAAATATTTGTCAAATTTTATTTCATCTTTATTTTGATTCAAGAAATATTATTCATCATTCACTATGTACAACATCCTTTTCCTTACCAAGAGTTATGAGGGCTATTGGGATAAATTTGGGATAATTGTCTCAAAATTGGAATATGATGCAAAACTACCTCTTGCAGATAATGTGCCTGTGGTAATAGAGAAGCCACTGTTTATTTAACTCTGATGGCATTCAGAACGAGAAAGTAAAGTATCCCAAGTGCATTATTGCGAAGGAGCACTCATATTCTCAAGTCAAAATTAGTCATATACAGTAGCCAGCTTTCCTTTTTAATGTTGCCCTTTGGATCAAGTGGAATTTTGATTCTTCAGAAATAGTGGTTGTCTATGATTTGCAGCCTTATAACATGGCGTAACATAACATTGTGAGCTCCTTGAGATAAGAAGGACTCTCTTTTGCTTCTTTTTTGTATTCTTAGCACTTGACCCAGTGCTAGGGCACTTAGTAGATGCTTGCTTTAATTGATTGATTATCCAAGAAAATAGTGTTGTTTAAGTAGATGGGGTTTGGTAATAGATGGGATATGCTTACTACATTAAAAGTGCTCTGCAGTTTCCCAGTGTGATTCAACTTGAGTTCTTCCTATTTAGTTTTTGCTACAATTCATTATCTGCAATGTGTGCACTTTTCATGACTGCTTAAATCATTTTTTTTTTTTTTGCTTTTTGCAAGGCAATGGGGTTAAGTGACCTGCCCAAAGTCACGCAGCTAGGTAATTATTAAATGTGAGGTTGGATTTGAATTCAGGTCCTCCTGACTTAAGCGCCAGTGCTCTATCCACTGTGCCACCTAGCTACCCCTTTTAAAATTTTTTTTAAATAATTTTTTAGTCATGCATGTTATGATCTAGGCAGAAGAAATCTTCATCTGTAGAATGTGAAGACGCAACAATGACTTTGGAATCAGAGAACCTGGGTTCAAATTCCATATTTAGCCCCCCCAATGCTTCAGTTTCCTTAATAATAATAATAATAATAATAATAATAATATGAATGGGTTGGAACCTTGGTTACAAAGGTCCCTTCCAGATCAAAATTTTTGATTTATAAATTATTAGTTTAGTCTTGGAAAAATAATTATAGGCATTTATTTTGTGCCTCCAAAGTCTCCCAGGTATATTATTTTATTTAATCCTCACAGCATATGAAGACCAGTAAGGTTGATTCTCCCTGCATCATTTTACAAGACACAGCCTTTTAGAGTTGCTTAGGACTGACTTAATTTTATTTATTTATTTATTTTGCAAGGCAAATGGGGTTAAGTGGCTTGCCCAAGGCCACACAGCTAGGTAATTATTAAGTGTCTGAGACCGGATTTGAACCCAGGTACTCCTGACTCCAGGGCCGGTGCTTTATCCACTGTGCCACCTAGCCGCCCCCACTTAGGACTTTAAAAGCCATTGAGGCCACCTCTTTCATTTTACAGATGAAGGATCTTTTTTTCATCTGTGTTTACATAGGTTTAAAGCTCTTAAGACTCATTCTTGGACACTACTTTCTTAGCCATTTATTAACTTCCTAAATAGTTGTTTTCTCTTTCACATCCTTCACCTTTGGTGTATAGCAATAAGGGAAATATAGCCTATTTTCTGATATTCTTCACTGTCTTGTTGAAGACCTCTTAATCTTTGGCAATACTTTTTAGATTGTTTCTGGCAGTATCATTTGTGCCCATGTGAATCACCAAAAATGGGTAGTATTTTGATACATTTTTGGAAGTTCTCTCTTACATCTTGGATAAATGTCCTGGGAAGTCAACAGACCTTTCTCTTGGGGTTATCTGGTTGACAAATAACTGTCTTCGACCCTTGCTCAAGGTATCACCAATCCTAATGTTCTTGGCTTCATCTGCAAATGCCTATAGGAACTCCCTTCCCTTGTAGCTTCAGTATATTCTCATTAAGAAGATTAAGAAGACTTCTCTCTCTATAGTCAGTAGTTAATGAACATTTCTTAAGTGCCTAGTAATGTATCAGGGACTCGACTAATGGAGATATAAAAAAGGCAAAAAGGGAACCTGGCTCTTGCTCTTTGAAAGCTCACAATCCAGTGGAGGAGACCACAAGAAAACAAATATGTATAAACAATTATTCATGCACAATATATGTATACAGAATAAACAAGAAAGTGGTTAGGAAAGGAAAGGAAAAATGGGATTTTAAGTTCAGCATCTTTTTTCACCAGCATCTTTTTTCACAGAACTGTGTTCTTTAGAAAGAGTATCAGATATGATTTCTCTCTCATCACACCCAATTTGGATCAAGGTACAACATGGAAACAAAGTAAAGACTGACAGAGTGCTATCTGTGGGGGTGGGGTGGGGGAGGGAAGCAAGATGGGGGAAAATTGTAAAACTCAAGTAATATCTTTAATAAAAATAAATTTTAAAAAAAGAAAATATCAGATTGATCAGAAAGTAAAACAGATCAGAGAATGCTATAGATATTATTATAGATTTAAAAAAAATTATTAAATGACATTCTTTGTGTAAATATAGAGATATAAGGAATAGAAAATGTAATTATTGATATGTGGAAAGACCACACCAAGTAATTGGTTTATTTTTATTTTTATTTTATTTTTTTCAGGTGATTCAATTTAATTAAAATCATACATACTCAACAAAAGACAATTCTATACAATGCTTTGTACTAAGAACTGAGGAGACAAAGAAAAAAATGAAAGTATTCTTTTCCTTGAAAGATATAATTTTAAGTCAGAAGAGACTTTAGAAGTCAAGTCCAACCCTTTTGTTTTAGAGATGAGTTCAGGTCTTTTAATTCCCAATCCACTGGTGTTTTCAAGCACCACATTGGAATATCTGTTTCTGGGAATCTTTTTTTAAAATAATTTTAAAAATTTAATCTAATTTTTTTATTAAAGATTTTATTTGAGTTTTACAATTTTACCCCCAGTCTTACTTCTCTCCCCCTACCCCCCCCCCACAGAAAGCAATCTGTCAGTCTTTACTTTGTTTCCATGTTGTACATTGATCCAAATTGACACACCAAGTAATTGTTAATGATTTCTTGTCAACTTGGCAGGAAGTCTACAAAACAGTGTTTCAGGGATTTGTGTTTGGCCCTGTGAAATTTAACAATTTTTTTTATTAGTTAAATGATTGACTTGAGTAGAGATGTATATGGTGTGGTCATCAAATTGACTTGAAGGAATAACAGTTATAATCTAGAAAGCTTTTGTCAGAGTAGAATCTTGGGCTAAATCTAATTAATTGAAATTCTATATTGAATGTAAAGTCTACACTTGTTTTCAGAAAATTAACTTTATGAATTATATTAGAGTGAAAGCTCAACCTGAGTTGTCAGTGTGATGTAGTTAATAAGAAAAACCATATGTACTGCATTGAGTGACATAGCTTCCAGGAATAAGGAAATTCCTCTATTTTTTGGGGTGGGTAGACCACAGGTGGAGAATTGTGTTCACTGTTGAAGACTAATAAAGATTGTGAGTGACTAAAGGAAGTCAGTTAAAATGGTGAAGAGCTCTGAGTACCTATGAAAGAAAAAAGATCAGTTGAATTGAAGAAGAGGAAAAATAACTTGAAGTGAATACTTGGGAAATGTGATATGCTGAAATACTTAAGGGGCAGTCATATAGAAGAGGTAATTCTCTTTGGCTTTAGAAGGCAGTACCAGGAGCACTGAATAGGAGTTAAAAATTGGCATCAGGGAAAACTACCTAATAATTATAGAGGTTCAGAGGTGAAATGGACACTTTGGGAAGGCGGTGGCCCCTCCCTAACTTGCCGTCCTTGCTGAGCTTCAAGCAGAGACTAGGTAACAATGATTGGAATTTTATAGGGAGGATTTCTTTTGGATATGAGTTGTACTATGTAGCTGATGTCCCATCCAATGCTGAATTCTGCCATTTTGTAGTGGTTAAGAGAGAGAGGTAGGATTTGAATGTAGATCTTTTTAACTTTATGTTAGCTGTTAATGTGCCACATTGTTAGCTTCAACTTTAAATATTGTTTACTTTATAGGGAGCAGATTATGCTCCTACACTGCAGGTAATGCCAAGATTAAGAGACTATAGAAAAAATATTATTTAATTTCTTACTATGTGTTAGGCACCGTGTAAGATAAGATGATATAGCACAATAATAAGCAAGCATGACTGTCCCTACCCTGAAGGAGTTGACTTTCTTATGGGAGAAGACAGCATGATAAGGAGATCATGAGGAAGTTGTAAAGAGACCTAGGTCTAGGCCCCCATCAGGGCCAGAGTAGAGTCTAAGAGGACCAATTGGTTCTTCAGTGGTTCCTTTTTTTTATACAACTTAGGCTACATATACAAAGTTATTCTAAGTGCCTAAGAAGATGTGGGAAGAGACATTTGTGACACTAGGTACCAATGACAGCTTCCTGGAGGCTTCTGGAACATCAGTTATTTGGAGAATTCATTCTCATGGAAAAGAAGAGATCTCTTCCTGTGTTTTGCCAGATTCCCAATGAGATGGAAACAATTGCTTCTGAGCATTGAGTACATTCTTTTCCTTCTACTTTCAGATATAGTTAAGTTGAAACTCTTACTCTTTTTCTCTGGGCTGCAACTTCCTATTTCTAAAAGGAGGAAGTTAGATTAGATGATTGATAAGGTCTCTTTTAGTGCTAACAAAATAGAGTTTTTATGACTAAGTAAAATACACACTAGCAGCTAGACTTGGAATTGAGAAGTTCAAGCTGATCTCATATGTATATTTACTGTGTGCCTCTGTGCAAGTCACTTACAGTTTGTTTGCCTTAGTTTCCTTAAACTGTAAAAATGAAGGAGTTGGACTCAAACTTTAAGCTGTCTTCTAGTTCTAAATCTATTATGCTACAAACCGTAGAATAAGAAGTAAGTTTAATAGGACGTGTGAAGCACCATCAGAGCTTATAAGTGATCTGTCATAGGATTAGCGAAGAACTCAGGTTTATTTAGAGTGTAGAGAGCCAGCTTTGGTACCAGGAGGACCTGGGTTCAAGTTCCATATGTGACTCATATTGACTGTGGGACCCTGGACAAGTTACTTAACTTCTCAGTGTTTTAGTCAAGTCTCTGGAGCTAAAAGTTGCAGAGAAATTATTGGGCCTCACGTGTAACTTTCCACTTACTAGTGACATCACAGGTCTTAGTCCCCATCCCTGTAATGTTTGTATGTCTCAAATACTCCATACTTATTTTTCCTTTCTGATATTGGAGGGGAATGCCCAAACCCTACAATAAATTAATGAGGCCTTCCAGATAGAATGTATTGATCTAGACATAAATGCCATAGGCTGCATAGGGTTTCTAAACACAATTTGCTCCATTTAGAGTTGGACTTGAGTTTGAATTGTAATTTTTGAATTTGCTACTTGTATGATCTTGGACAAAGTTTATGTGATCTCTTTGGGCCTTAGTCTCCTAATCTATAAAATGAAGAGGTTGGATTAGATGACTCAAAAGTCCTTTTCCACTTTTAATTTTTGCCATGTATAAAACAGTAAAAATGATGAATAAATGTAATCAAGACATACAAAAATAAATGAAAGAAACATTAGCTCCCAGTTGACTTTTTTTTTGGTGCCTTAGAATGAAAGAAAAGAAATTTCTTCTTGTGATAAGTTTGGGGCAGATTTCAAGATATTTTTGAAGAGAGACCAGAGATTATGCTTCACTTCCTATCCTGCATACACCTGGGATAGTCTGTCCCTTTTCCAGCCATGGCTATATTTCTTTCCACCTGGCACTGTACCTTTGGGAATGACCCTCAGAAATTATTCTGTCCCTAGCCCCTTCAAGCTTTGGGATGCCCACTCTGCAGGCATCTGTCTGATCCAGGCCAGACCTAGTCATCTGCAAAGCCTTTGAGGCTGTTTGGTGGCTTACTGGCTACTCCTCCCCTATATGTTTGTCTTCCCCCTCTCAGAATTTAAGCTCAGGGTCAGTTAGGTAAGTGCAGTGGATAGATCACTACTCCTGCAGTCAAGAGGACCTGAATTTAATCACACACTTAATAATTACTTAGCTGTGTGACCTTGGGCAAGTCACTTAACCCCATTGCCTTGAACCCCCCCCCGTATAAAAAAAAAAGAATGTAAACTCCTTGAGGGTGTGGAGAGTCTCACTTTTGTATTTAGAATCCCAAGCACTTAGCCCAGTGAATGACACAAAAGTAAGTTTAATAATTAACATGTAATCTTTTTTCTTTCAAGTATTCATTCATTGAAGAGACCTCTTTATAGATGATCTACAATGATTTTTATTATTTTTTTAGTTCTTTATATTTTTTTCTTTTAGAGGCAGCTAGTTGGCACAGTGGACCAAGTACTAGACCTGAGCTAAAAAAGAACTGTGTTAAATCTGGCCTCAGATACTCATTAACTTTGTGACAATGGGCAATCACTTAATCACTGATTGCCTTGGTTTGCACAGTTATAGAATAGGAATAATGCCATCACCTTCCCCCCAGGCTTGTGAGCATTAAATGTGATAATAATTGTAAAGCACTTAGCACAGTACCTGACACTGTAATAGGTGCTAGCTATATGTTCTTACATACACATATTATACATGCATATATATATATATATATATATGCATGTAGGAAGGGAAGGGTAACATGCATAGGAGGAAGGGAAGAGTAACACATAGGTGTGCACACCTATGTGTTACTCTTCCCTTCCTCCTCCTTTCTTTGTTAACATTCTGAAATCCCATTTTAATGATGGTGTCTTTTTAGACTAGTAATTTAGCCTCTTTGGACCTCAACTTCCTCAACTGTAAAATGAAGGTTTGTACTAAATGATATCTAAGCTTCCTTCTCTATATAACATTTTGCTCTGTATATGCCCAGAATTAGGGAAGATGATAAAGGAAACATATAATAAGATTTAACAATGTATTAGGTAGGTCAGATTTGGTGGAATATAGATGCTGGTTGAAATATAGTTAACACTAGTTAGCCTACTGAATTTACATTTGTACTTCCATATAGTGAGCATTTTATGTTTATTTTTACACATTTTGTGGCTTGATGAACATTTTATGGGTTAATATAATTTATGTAATTACTACAGAAGAATTTGACTTGAGCTTTGATTTGTTAGATGTCATTTAGGTGGACAGTATATGGAATAATACAATTTAAGTAAAGAAGATTTTAACCCAAGCTTTGGTTTGTGGTGGGTCATTTAGCTCAACCTAAAAAAGAAATGCATACTATGAACTGTCCAGCAGCAGATGTAAGGTTATGAATTCCATCATAGAATCATGACTAAGACATGGTTTTGTAGAGGGCCTATATTTTGGGTAGAAATTGGACTGGTTGATCTTTATGATTGTTTGATTCTCAGAGTAGGTGAAAATTGAATGTAAATTGTTCTAAAAAGAAATGTACTGAAAATGAAGATTGTGGTAGAAGTCTTAGTGACTTAAAAAACTAGCTGTTTCCTTAAGTTTCTTCTTGCTCTGTACATTTTAAAAGTTATTAAAAACCTTCAAAATTATGAAAAGTTAGATTTACTCAAGTGTGTTCTGTGCTGACTGAAATGAAAGTTTCTTTGAATTTTTTATTAGTTTGTGAAACTAATTTAAAATATGAAGTGCAGGAGCTGTTTTGGAAAAGCATCAGGCTAGCCATTTTTATTCTATTAATTGATTAAATGACTATAGGAGTATGCTTGTCCAAACAAATGCATAGGATTAATGTAATATTGACTTATGAAAAATAAATGCCCCCTGTTTTCTATTTAGAATTTTTAATCCTAATTAAAAAAGATAATGTAAGGATCCTACTACCTTTGATATTTGCATGAAAAGTGAATATTTTTTTCATTATGACTTTCATAGTCAACATCTTAGTATACAGAGAAGAGTAAAAAAAGATTGTAAATTATAAAATTCTTTTGTGTACAATTCATTTTTTAAAAGTGTATATTAAATTTAACCAGGTAGTAATAGTCTTCAACCCTTCTGAACTTATTTTCCTTCCTTCTCTCTTTTTCTCTCGCAACTCCCTCCTTTCTTATTTCTCCACTACCATGTACTATATATTTTCTCTCTCCTTTCACTCTGACT
This sequence comes from Macrotis lagotis, assembly GCF_037893015.1. NCBI lineage: Eukaryota > Metazoa > Chordata > Mammalia > Peramelemorphia > Peramelidae > Macrotis > Macrotis lagotis. The sequence continues at coordinate 277,197,603 of NC_133661.1, read as the reverse complement.
CTGCTGTAGGGTTGCTGAGTGGCGCAGCAGACAGATCCCTGGTCCTGGGGCCAAGAAGCCCTGAGCCCCCATACCACCCCTTAGGCCCAGAATCCACCTGGTCCTGTGGTCCTGGACAGGCCATCCAATCCCAGCCCCTTGCAAGAAGTAAAAAAGAAAATGTGTTATATCTGACCACTGTCCCCCCATGGTCCATCCTCTCCTTCTTTATTCACATCCCCACCCCTTCCCCCTGCTCCCCCCTCCTTCTTACTCCAGTTGTCTATACCCCATTGAGTATATTTGCTATTTCCTTTCCTAGCCATCTCTGATGAGAGCAAAGGTTCCCTCATTCCCCCTTGCCTCCCCCCCCCCTTCCATATCATTGCAATAGCTCAATGTAATAAAAAAAATCTTATTATGTGAAATAGCTTGGACTATTCCCCCTCTCCTTTTTCTTTCTCCCATTCCATTTCCCTTTTTTTCTTATTGATTCTGTTTTTCCACCATATTTTATCTTCGAATTCAGCTTTCTCCTGTGCTTCAACTATAAAAGCTCCCTCTACCTGCTCTCTTAACTGAGATGGTTCATATGAATATTATCAGTATCATTTTTCTATACATGCAGTTCATCCTCATTAAGTCCCTCATATTTCCCCCCCCCCTCCAATCTCCATGCTTCACCTGAGTCCTGTATCTGAAGATCAAACCTTCTGTTCAGCTCTGGCCATTCCAAAAGGAACCTTTGAAATTCCCCTGGTTCATTGAAAGTCCATCTTTTTCCCTGGAAGAGGACATTCAGCCTTGCTGGGTAGTTCATTCTTGGCTGCATTCTAAGCTCTTTTGCCTTCCGGTATATTATATTCCAAGCCCTACAAGCTTCCAATGTAGCTGCTGCTAAGTCCTGTGTGATCCTGACTACAGCTCCACGATATTTGAACTGTGTCCTTCTGGCTGCTTGTAATATTTTCTCTTTGACTTGGGAGTTCTGGAACTTGGCTATAATATTCCTAGGGGTTGGTTTTTTGGGATCTCTTTCTCTGGGGGATCAGTGGATTCTCTCCATTTCTATTTTGCCCTCTGCTTCTAGAATATCAGGGCAATTTTCCTGTAGTAATTCTTTGAAAATGATGTCAAGGCTCTTTTCCTGATCATGACTTTCAGGTATTCCAATAATTTTCAAATTATCTTTCCTAAGTCTGTTTTCCATATCAGTTGTTTTTTCAATGAGATATTTCACATTTTCTTCTAATTTTTCATTTTTTTTGGTTTTGAAGTATTGATTCCTGATTTCTGTTAAATTCATCAATCTCCTTGAATTCTATTCTTTGTCTGAAGGATTTGTTCTCCTCAGAGAGTTTTCTTATCTCTTTTTCCATCTGGCCAATTTTGCTTTTTAAAGCATTCTTCTCCTCAATAACTTTTTGGACTGTTTTATCCATTTGACCTAAGCTGGTTTTTAGCATGCTATTTTCTTCAGCAGTTTTTTTGGATTTCCTTGACTAAGCTGCTGACTTCATTTTCATGTTTTTCCTGCATCTCTCTCCTTTCTTTTCCCAGTTTTTCTTCTGACTCCCTCATTTGATTTTCAAAGTCTTTTTTGAGCTCTATCATAGCCTGAGCCCACTTTCTGTTTTTCTTGGAGTCTTTAGTTGCAGGAGTTTGTGCTTCCTCATCTTCAAACTGAGTATTTTGATCCTTCTTGGGCTCATTTGCAAAATATTTCTCAATGGTCTTCCTCTTGTTTCTTTGGCTGTTCATTTTCCCAGCCTAAGCCTGTTTTTTGGGGTGCTTCCTGAGCTTTTGGGACACTCCCACAAGGGTCTCAGTGTGTGAGGCTCTGTCCTCTTGGTCTGTGAATGACCATAAGCGCCCCCCTCTGCCACGGGGCTGAGGTGGGGGGGCCCCTGCTGTTCTGTGGGGGTGCCTAGACTGCGATCAGGATGTGAATGTGTTCAGAGCCCCAGAGTCCTGTTCCAGGGACAGAGGACAGAGCTCTGCAGTCTCTCTTCACTCCCCTCCCTCAGCTCAATGGGCTCATGCCTTGGGGGATCCTGCTTACCTGCTCCACTTGCTTCTGTTTCCCGGTCTAGGCTGCCAAAAGACCAGGCTGCTGGCTGTGTGCCCTGAGGGCTGGGCTCCATGTGCTCACTCTGGCAGAGGTCCCCCGCTGCTCCCCCACTCCGTGCCAGTGCTCCCCGGGGTGTAGCCCAGGAGACTCCCCAGCTGCTGTGAGCTGAGGCTCCCAGCGCCCTGGGGCTGCTTCCGGGAGGCTGAGGTTCTTTGGCTCTGGCAGGCCACCCCTCTTCCGAGCCGCCCCTCCAACCCCGGGGAGCAGAGCCTTTCTGCTCTTTTCCAGGTTACCTTGAGTTAGGAGAACTGCCTCACTGCGTCCCTTTGTGGGTTCTGTCTCTCGAAAATTTAGTTAGAGTCCTTAGTTTATGAGTTTTTATCAGAGAGCTCCTAAGACTCGATTGCAATCTAATTTTAAAATAGAAATAAAGCCAATTTCAATAGAAATAAAAAATAATTTTAAAAGAAAAATAAAAATAGTTTTTAAACCATAAATCTCTTTGTAAGCATGACATTTTTTAGACATAAGTTTAGTCTATGGGCAGTTTTTGATTATTTGAACTACTAAAGAGGAGCAGTGGTGATAATATATAAATAATCTTTATTTGGGATATATTATATTCTGGGACCCTTAAGTTTATGTTTTGTGCCTCTTTTATCCAGCAGATAGTCTCTAATTAAATATTTGTTGATTTGTTTCTTTTGTACTGCCCCTCCACAGATGATTTAATTATATTTTGCTTTAGCTAATTAGAAAATAAGTCTCATTTTCCTCATATGTAAATTGGGAAGAAGAAAAGCTGTAGGACCTACCTTACAGACTTGTATGTGAAGTGCTTTGAAAGTCTCTGCCTGATACATAGTAGGTGCTTAATAAATGTTCATTCCCTGGTCTTCTCTTTCTCTCTTACAGTCACAATTAATTCATGTGTCCATTAGAGGCACTGCGACCTGTATTGCTTACTACAATATCTGGTGCACATTCTGACTCCCCAGACTTCTGAACCTTTTTAGTTCCCTTTCTATGTATTATCTTTCCTAATTGGAAGTAACCATCTTAAATATAGGGAATAGTTAGCTTGCTTTTTGTTTGTAATTGTATTCTTAGTCCTTGGCATAATACCTGACACTCAGTATTTCTTGCTGTGTTATTATTATTATTATTATTTTTTTTTTAGGTTTTTGCAAGGCAAATGGTGTTAAGTGGCTTGCCCAAAGCCACACAGCTAGGTAATTATTAAGTGTCTGAGACCGGATGTGAACTCAGAAACTCCTGACTCCAGGGCTGGTACTCTATCCACTACTTCACCTAGCTGCCCCTCTTTCTGCTATTATTAAATATGGTATGATTCTCATATAGTAAAGGCATTATTTTGACTGCCGTTTTGGGGGGTTCTGGCTGAAATTAGAGTGTGGAATGTTCTAGATCTAGGACCACGAATCTTTTCTTTAAAATATTTTGTAAACCATATTTCAATATAATTAATTTCTTTTGGTCCATGGCCTACACCAGACAAAAATGATCCCCCTGCCCTCTGTCCCAAAAGAAAAAACCTCTGCTTCACTGTAGCTACAGGTAATCTCTGGGGTCTTAGTTATCTCCATTGTTTAAATTGTAGGTTTAAAGGTTATAAGGGGAACATTTTAGTTTAACTCCTCTCCCCCTTCTATTTGTTGTTCAAATGAATCTCATTTTTTTGTGGGAGAACGATAGTCAGTTTTAAGTTATTGTTATTCAAAATATTTTTTTAAACTATTTTTTAACTAGGGTTAAAATGCTGGATTTTTATCATTCTTGGAAAATAACAAATGCTTGATGAAAACTTCAAAATATTTTGTTCCCCAAGACACCTATGTTTGTGTATGATATAAACGAAATTTTTTTTTACTCTTCTTTTGTCCTTTTATAATCAATAAATATTAATATGAATTGCTGAAGTATGTCCAGTTGTGGAATTAAAAGTTTTTGAAATGCTTTGCTTTTTTTTTGTGTTGTTTGTTTAATGATGGTTGTAGGGTTTGGGGCACTTTAATACATACGTAAATGCAGGTTCTGGGCAAGTCCACACTATAAAGTGGTCATTTTCTTGCAGAACATGGGCAGATCTGGATTGAAAACAGCATAAGAATTCCAAGACTTCACCATGAATTGGCTATACAGGTAGGAGATTTTGATTCAGGATATGATTTTGACAACTGAACCTTATATAGATTATTTCTGGGCCTTAGTTCCAGTTCTAGAATGAGGAGTAAATACTTGCTTAATATTGTAAAAGGTTGTTATATGATTAAAAATATCAGTATTGTAAAGCATCTTGAGACATTTAGGGAGGAGCTTTCTAAGAGTAAAGTATTATTACTAAGGTGGGAACCTTTTTCATGAATTTAACAGAATAGGAAATCTTAATGAGTAGCAATTTCCCAGTTTGTTCAGATATTGAAGTAACATTTACAGTGTTAACCCAGCAAAACCAGTATTGCAGAGAGCTAACAAAAATAGTTCATACAAGTTGCCCATAGCTACAGTTTTATCTGATGAATATCTTGTGGTATCAGGCTATATCTATATAATAATAAGCAAGTCTTTTTTAGTCACCTATTTTAATTTGATCCTTAATTGAGGACTTTCTATTTTATCTTTACTTAATTTCTTTTCCTCCAACCTTCATCTTTTCCATATCTGTTTCTTTTGAATGTGCCCACGTCTTTCTAATTTCAAGTTCATAATTTTGGATGTTCACTCTTCCTCACCCTCATATCCAAATGAGTATGGCAAAATTCTAAAATCTCCAAATCTCCAAAAGAAAATGGCAACTCTTATCATTTCCACTTTTACATCTCTTTCTAATGACCCCTTCCTTCAACTCATATAGTTACTACCTTACTTCAGGCCTTTGACTATGTCAATGACATTCTAATTGGTCTCTGTCTTAAATCTCACCACTTTGCCCGTCCTATCTACTGCTGTCAGTAATTTTCCTTAAGTACAGATTTGGCCACGTCACTCCCCTATTTCAGTAAACTCCATTGGCTTCCTATTGATTCTAGAACATAACCCCTTCAGTTTAACTTTTAAAACCCTTTACAACTTGGTCCCAATCTTTTTTTTCCAACCTCACTGAATATTACTTCTCCCTTCCCTCCCTCTGCAATTCAGAGTGACTGGTCATTTCTTGGTTTCTTATTCATTACTCTCCCATTTCTGGTTTCTGTTCTTTTTTCGTGACTGATGCTAATGTCCATAATGCACATCTCATTATCTCTACCTTTAGGGTACAGTGCAGGTGCCATCTTCTGATCCCCTCGGATGCCTTCCACCCAAATTTCCTTGTGCCTGTTCAATTCTTTTTGACCCCATTTAGGGTTTTCTTGGCAAAAATACTGGATTAGTTTGCCATTTCTTTCCCCAGCTCATTTTACAGATTAGGAAACTGAAGCAAACAGGATTTAAGTGACTTGCCCAAGGTCACACAGGTAGTTAGTTTCTGAGGCTGGAAGATGAGTCTTCCTGACTCCAGTCATGGCACTTTATCCACTAAGCCACTCAGCTACCCAAACTACTTTGTATTTATTCATATAAATGTTTCTTCACTTCATATTTATGTTGCAAATATTCTTTATTCTCCATTAGAATGTAGGCTAATTATGAATAGGCAAGGTTTTGTTCTTTGTGCTTTTATATCCCTGGTGCCTAGCACAGGTAGGCATTTAAAGGCTTGTTGATTGATTGATATGTACTTGTTTTACTTCTGTAGAATATGAATGCTTTGAGAACAAGGCAAAGTTTATTTTTGCCTTTGTATCTTTAGTCCCTAGCAGTGTCTGGCATAACAATACTTGCTTAATAAATGCTAGTTGAATGATTGAATTTTGTGTATATTTCTGTGGCATGAAATGAGGAGGGATGGCAGTATATTTGAAGAATATTTGTTTTCTTCGGAAAATACAATTAGTTAATTCTAGCTGATCTAAGAAGCAGACAAATCTATTCTTATAAGAAATATGGGACTGGTGTTCACCCACTAGTTCTAGGTTACTTAAATTTTTGTCAGAAAAATTGACCAAGTGAAACTCATTGATAATTGTAGAAAATAGGAAATAATTTTGAATTTTGAAGAAACAAGTTTGTGTGGTTATCAGTGCATAGAGAGCAATAGAATATCTTGTGTTAGTTGACTTTACTGACAATTCTTTTTTTTTTTTTTTTGCAAGGCAAATGGGGTTAAGTGGCTTGGCCAAGGCCACACAGCTAGGTAATTATTAAGTGTCTGAGATCAGATTTGAACCCAAGTACTCCTGATTCCAGGGCTGGTGCTTTATCCACTGTGCCACCTAGCCACCCCTTTTACTGACAATTCTTGTCATGAATATAAATTGTAATATGTGATATTTTCTTATTGATAATTATCAGTCCAATTGATACTTTAATTAAAAAAAGAATAAATTCTACAATGTCCCTTTCTCACTCATAGAACTTCATTTCTGGTCTCTTTCCTCATGATCTCTGCTCAGGGGTCTGAAACTTACATGTTTGAAATAGACCTTATTATCTTTTCGTCCTAAACTGGGTTACTTGTCTCCTTTGCACTATTCCTAAAGTTGGCTCTTGATAAATCCTTGTTTTAACTTTGAAATATCACAGTCCTTTTGGTTATCCAGGCTTGTGACTGGTATGATTCTTGATCTTACCTTCTTTCATCCCCCATATTCAGTAAATGAGTTTTGAAATTTCATTTTTTAACATAATATTAGGCATTCTTGGAGGAAAAGAAAAGCCAACATCTCTATGTTATGTCTTTCCATGTTAATAGTGAATGAGAGTGATACATGTGATTTTCTGTGTATATTAAATTCTGCAAGATAGGCATATCAGTTGTTTTCTTAGAGATCTAACAACTAAATCTAGAAAATAAAAGAGTTGTCTGTCTCCATCAGAGGAGGGATTTTATATTTTCCTAATACCACTGAAATTAATACCCCTATCTCCCATCCCCAAATAAATTCTATTTAAAATGTATCTAGAACTTGTCATTTAAAGGAGTATTATGGGTTACCCACTCTTAAGTGATTAACAGACTAACCTCACCTGTAAATAATGGATTTTCACTGCATAATAATAATAATATTTGATATTTTGATGTATCTTATTAGCACTAGCCCTTGGCAACATTGACAAGGTTTATTGTTTTGCTGGTTCCTTTCTCCTTAGTAATACCTGGTGCCATTATATTTTCTTCTAGTTCAAACCTACTTTACTGAAAACGTCTGAGTTGATAATAAATTAAGATGTGGTTGCTTTCAAGATACATAATTTATATTTTAACTGGGGTGGTAGCATTGTACTCTCAGTTAAAATTTTTAAATCTCAGACATCAGGTATTGGCTCTTAGAAATTAGGTCATGTATTTGGCTACTGTGTCATTAAGAAAACTTATTTCGATAAAAATAAGTTCACATAAGAAAAGCCGCCCAGAGGAACAGGTTTACTTTGAGTACCAATTTTAAATCCCAAAAGACCTGGATTTTCACTTCTAAGGTCTGGCAAGTACTGGTATGTTATCTTGCTTTCTCAGCGTGCTAAAAAATTCTTTAAGAATATAAATTGAAGTATAAAACTGAATGCCCTTTGATCCAGAAATACCACTATCAGGTCTGTATCCCAAAGAGATCATAAAAAAAGGGAAAAGGTCCCACATGTACAAAAATATAGCAGCTCTTTTATTAGTGGTGGTTAAGGATTGAAAACTGAGAGAATGCTCATTGATTGAGGAATGACTGAACAAGTTATGATATACGAATGTGATGGAATACTGTTGTTCTGTAAGAAATTAAAAGCAAACAGATTTAAGAAAAACTGGAAAACTTAACTTGGATTGATGATGAGTGAAATGAGCAGTATCAGGTGCTGTTCTGCAGTGATAGACACAGCTCTTTGTGACCAATGACAGTGACCAGTGACAATTCCTAAAGACTTGTGATACCATCCACATTCAGAGAAAGAACTATGGAGACTTGAATGCAGAGCAAATGCTTTTAAAATTTTTCTTTTCCCATTTCACAGTAAGACTAATATGCAAATATAGTTAACATGATTGTACCTGTATAACCTTTATCAGATCACTTGCTATCTTGGGGAAGGTGGAGGAAAGGGAGGGACAGAGAAAACTATGATACTCAAAATCTTACAAAAAATGAATGTCGAAACTTGTTTATACATGTAATTGGAAAAAAATAAAAAAAATGAGAAAAAAGGAAAAAAAAGAATATAAATTACCAAAAAAATTCTAGTCATAATAGGTAGGAGTTTGCTTATCTGAGAATTCCCTAAAATTCTAGTCTTTATGCTTATTTCTAATTTCATAAGCAGACATTTACTGATAGATTTGAATCCACTTCCTCACTTCTTGTTCCTGTCTTTCAGTTATACCCAACTCTCTGGGACTCCATTTGGGATTTTCTTTTCAAAGGTACTGGTGTGGTTTACAATTTCTTTCTCCAGCTCATTTTATAGATGAAAAAACAGGCAAACAGGGGTGAGTGACTTGTCCAGGATCACATTGGTAGGAAGTGTCTGAGGCCAGATTTGATTTCATTATGATTAGTCTTCCTGACTCCAAGCTTGGCACCCTATCCAATTCACATCTTATCCACCCTAACCTTTTTGCTCCTGTGATTAAATGAGAGTTTGAAAATTTTTGTTTTGACTTCTGACTTTGTGGAATAGTAGGGAACAACCTGGGCCTAGGAAAACTTGGGTTTAAGTCATGTCTGTGGTCTTAGAAGCCTCTTAATTTCTCTTTAAGATTGTTAAGTTCTAGATAAGGTTTCACACTGGGAGTTTCCTGAAATTAAAGATAAAGACAAAAGAAAATCAACATAGAACAAATACCTTTGCCTTCCAGTGAAATACAGGCATTCAAATATAAGATCATAATAAAATAAAATAAATATGTAAGCTAAAACCAAACAACAAATCAAAAACTTTTGTGTGATTTTTCAGATGTTTTAATACTGTTATTTATTGTTAACCTCATTTTGAAAGATATGCATATATGTAAATAGTATTTATTAGTTCTTTTTCTGTTCTTTTTCTAGTTTTTAAATATTATGAATTTGTTACTTTTGTTTAAATGGGTAATTGTTATCAATGTATGTTTATAATCATTTGGTTCTGCTTTCTTTTTTCTGTACCATTTCATATATATTTTTAAATATGTCTTTCAATAATAACATTTATCATAGTTATAATGCACTTGTAATTATTATGTTCATGTAACACAATTTGTTCAGTTATTATTTGACAAACATTTAAGTTTCCTTCAGTGTTTAAAAAAGCTGTTAAAAGTAGTGCTGCTGGATCTCTTTCTACCCATTAATATCCAGTAGGAGGTTTCATGGATCAAAGGTTATGTACATTTTGGTCATTATAATTGTACATTTCTAAATTGTTTTCAAATAAGTTTTATTCAAAACTCAACTATTATTGTAATCATAGTATCTGTTTTATGGCATTGGGACCAGAAACAAATTTAATTATGAACCAGGTGAAATCTTAGTGATTTAATCTGCGTTTTTGATTATTAATGATTTTGATATTTGATTGTTGATAATCCCTTTCAAAAGTTATTCATTTTTTTTGATCTCATCATTTAGAGTGACACTTTTTTCTGATACTTTTGTATCATTTCCTTATACTTTTTGTATCTTCACTTTTACTAGAAATTTTTGATGGATTTTTTTCCCCCTAGTTTGTTTTTCTCATTTTGCTGCCTGTTGTTGCCCTTGTTGTTGTTGTTGTTGTTGTTACCATGTGGAAGCTTATTGTTTTTAGATAATCAAATTTGTCTTTTTTATGTCCTGTTAATTTCCTCTTAGTCATAGCTTTAGAACTTATTCCCTTTCCACAGTTGTGGAAGATATAACAATACTTTCTCCTTACAGTTTTTTAAAAATCTTTTTTCCCCTAAACTCTTGATTATTGATTAAATTGAAGTTGTTGTATGTATATGTGTGTGTGTGTGTGTGTGTGTGTGTGTGTATATATATATATATAAAATGAATTTGCTATATGAGATTACAAATCAAGGTCTGTTGCCAGGGTATCTAGAGGAAGAAAAATTCCAAGAACTCATTAACTCAACAAATAAAATTTTTATATACTTTGATACTTGGTGACTTCATTGTGAATATGAGAATATTTGAGGATAATAAGAAATTTGATGCGATTAATAATAATAATGACTGAGAGAGGCCATAAAGACTTTGGATTTTACAAAAATTGTATACATGAATCATGAATGTTGTCTTTTAAAAAAATTATTTAAGATCGTGGGGTTAAGTGACTTACCCAAGGTCACGTAGCTAGTGTCTGAGGCTGTATTATGAATATTGACTTTAAGCAAAGAGTTGTTAGGTAGTACATTTTAATGGACAGGAAGAGATTTGTTACTGATATAGAACTCATTTTTCACTTACCTTTTTTATATACAGTTAGTCCACTGATTTGAGCAAAGCTAGTAAAAGTAATAATGAAAAAAAGCTATGATATATAAATTAAGTAACTCCAATTGTACCTTACTTAGAACTGTTATTTTTGACGAAAATGGATTAAAAGTAGAAGGAAAGAAATGATTTGTAGAGTAATTTGATAACAAAAATTTGGGTCATGTAAATCAATTGTCATAAGTAGTAAATCAAAGCCTGGAAAGCTCCAGTGTAGTTTGCAAACACATGACTTTTCTTAGAGACATAAGACAAACAAAGGCAGCAACAATTTAGAATATATAACTTGGATTATAAAATCTTAAAGAGAAAGAAGTTGAAAGCTTAACATTATTACATCATAAAGAGAGAAGACAGTTAAACTTGTGAAAGTAAGCTTGGGGAGACCAAGTAAACAAAGTCATTTATTAAGTCTATTTTAGAACAATAGAAAATTTATAACAAATTTTAACATTAAACAATTTTTTTGAAACCATTGAGAACAGTGGAGTCACCACATTTGGACTTTTATGTCCAAATATGTCCCATATAATCATAGGAGAGATTAGAAATAGAATTAAAGAGAACAAAGCTGGGAAAGGAATTTGAATCAGATCAAGTGTACTTAGAGATCATCTTTGTTGGAGGTGATGACCTGTGTGTAGAGGTATTAATTCACCAACCACATGAAGAAAGAGAAAACTAAGGTACATAAAAAATCTTGCGACACTGCTAATACTGAGAAGAGGCAAAGGAAAGAATGTTAAGAGCTATATACCTGTATATGCTTATTTTTTTCTTCTATGGAAAGTTTTTATGATAGTAATCTATATGCATATTAATGATAATAGCTAGTATTTCTGTAGCGTTTCAAGATTTGTGCATCACTTTACATTTTATCATTTTAACCTCACAATCCTGGGTGGGGGCACAGTTTTTTTTTTATTATTTCCATAACTGAGGCAGGCAGAGGTCAAATGACTTACTCAGCATCACACAGCTGGTAAGTGCTTGAGTCTGAATTTAAACTCATGTTTTCTTGACTCCTGATCTACTGTTCTATCTTCTACACCACTCAGCTACCTGCCTCTGTATTGAAGATATTCTTGATGATGATATTAGAATAATCAGGTTTTCACAAGTGATATTCCACAGAAGACTATATCTTTACCTTTACAAAGTTGTTTGCAAGATTTGGTAAATACTGTTTTGATTGTTTTTTGACAGTGATAAAGCATTTGCTTTGTAAAGCAAAGATTCTCACAGTTATCAAAGATATCATGAAAGATATAACAACAGAAACAACAGAGATGACCTGTTCCGGCCTAGACTAGTAACATCAAATGAGGCATAAAACAAGGTGTTGAGGTGTTTGCCATGGCATGGATGATATTTGGTGCAGAGTCCAAATCGAGGAGGGATTTTTTTTTTTATGGACAATGTATGTGTTCCTGTGTTACCATTTGAGAATATGCTCTTTGCTCCAAACAGGGCAGCTAGATTAAGAATTAGAACTGAATATATGGGTAAAACAGATGGATAATGTATGTCCTGATTTTGACATGTAGTTAGATGAACAACCTTTAGTGCTTGTCTGTGTGTGTGTGTGTGTGTGTGTGTGTGTGTGTGTTTACAGCCTGTATAGTTTGTCCATCTAACTGTATGCTATAATCAAGGCAAATATAAATTTAGGAACAGTATCCTATGGATGGTGATTTGAGTCCAGAATTTAACAAAAAGAAGAAAATGGGTCATATTGCCTTTAAAAACTCCAGACTTTCCCCAGAAACAAAGACCCCCCCCCCCCACACTTTTTCCATGACCTCAGGCACTTGATACTTAGCAACTGTGTAACTTTAGGCAAGTCACTTAAGCCCATTGCCTTGCAAAAACAAAACAAAAAACAAAAAATAAGTACTTTATTTTTTTCTAACTACATGTATAAAAAGCAATGTTGAGCATTCACTTTTTAAAAAAAATTTTGAGTTCCAAGTTCTTTCCCTCTTTTCCTACCTTCCCCTTCATTGAAAAGGTTATTTGATATGTTATTCATGTGTAGTCATACAAATTATTAAAATGAAACACAGACCAAAAAAGAAGTAAAAAAAATGCTTTTATCTGCATTCAGACTATCAAATAAAACTGATATTGTACTGATATTTTTGTATAACTGCAAGTCATGGAATAGTCCAATCTTTGAATAATTCAGAATGGGAATTAACAGGCATTACTCAAAGCAGTTCTTAACCTTTTTTTTTTTGTGTGTAATGCACCCCTTGGGCAGTCTAGTGAAACCTATGGACCTTTTTTCAGAATAATATTTTTAAATGAATAAAACAAAATATATAGGCTTACAAAAGAAACCAATTATACTGAAATAGTTATCTTTTGATAACAATTTCATAGGTTCCAGGTTAAGAACTCTTGACTCAGAATGTAATGGAGAAAGACATATCAAATGAGGAAATATGAAAAAAATACTGAAGACTATCATCAGAGAAATACAGAATTGAAAATGAAGGTAGACTGGTTCTATAATGAGAGGGAGGACTAATGGACATACATTATCTGTTCACTTGTATCTTTCTTATGTCAAGGGAACAAAATTCCTTGCAGCAATTTTATGGGACAGGGTTGCTTTCACAGAATCATAGAATTTAGAAATGAAAGGGACTGGGAGCCAAGATAGTGGCTTGAGGGCAGGATTTCCCAGGAGCTGTCTTCCAAAATATTTCAAAAAGCCTTAAAATTTTGGCTCTTAGCTAAATTTTAGAAAGGCAGAACCCATTGACCCAGTGAAACAATTCTCCAGCTTCAAGGTAATGCCAAGACCCATGGGAAGGCTCTGTTCCACTTGGGTCAGAAGACGAGGCAGCACAGTCAGGATCGTACTTGCCAGAGTGAATGAGCTCCAGTTTTCTAAGAACAGCGGGCAGGCACCTAGGTCCCTGGGGACGCTGGCTCATGGTAGCAGAATCTTTCCAGACCTCCCACCAGGGATCACCAAGCACAGTTTGGAAGATCAGTGGGGAAAACTCTGCCAGAGAGAGTCAGCAGGGCCCTCAGCCCAGCCCCTGTCCAGAAATGGACACAGGCCTATGGAGCCACCCAGCAGGGTGGTAGTTTCTTCCAGAGAGCTCAGCCCATGGAAGGTAAGGGGGTAGGAGGAGACTTTCGAGGCCTTTCTACTATCCCTGGGCCAGGACTCTGTTGCTTTTGTCCATATTCAGACCCTGGTCAAAATCTGGGCCCTGCCTTCACCCCATTGCCATAGTGGAGCAAGGGACCCTCCTCACAGTTCCAGGGCAGAGGGGAGTGCTTGTGGTCATCCATAGACTAGAGTTTGGGCAGGAGGGTAGTCAGAGCCTCTCATAAGACCTTGAAAGAATTGAGATCCTTGCTGGGTATCCCCAATAATATTCAAAAGCTTGGGAAGCCCCTCAAAACCAGGGCACAAACTGGGGAAATGAGTAAGCAGAAAAAGAACCTGACTACTGTATTTCCCCATGTATAAGATGCTCCTATGTATAAGACACATCTTTTTTTTTTTTTTTTTAAATAAGACACATCTTAATTTTGGGGCCTGAAATTTGAAAAACAATGTATTATTGAACTCAAATTTTATTCATTATAAAATTCATACAACTCCTCATCACTGTCAAAACTTCCATCCATTAGCTCGTCCTTGTCTGTGTTTGATGTGTCTTAAGAGAGACTGCTTGTTCTCCCTGTGCTCTGGTCTGTGGTTGACCATAAGCTCTCTCTGGGCAAGTCTGGTGCCTGGATGCACACTCAGTCCATTCCCTTTCATGAACCTGAAGCACCTGTTGTGTCTACTTTGAAATTAGTCACTTTTTTTCACAGCAATTCTGGCCTCCTGCTGAACCATCTTTGTGGACACAGAAATTCCACTGGCCCTTTGTTCTTCTATCCCTCTTTTCACTCACCCTCTTACTCAGGCCATTTGGCGCCTTACCTCTTGTGGTCTTCTGCCCTGGGGCATTTTCAGTAGTCTCTATTGTTTCTCAGTTGGAGGAGGATCAGACTGACCTTAAGCAGCTTGATTTCCATTCACTTTTGCAAACTGGATCACTTTGAACTTGAATTCAGCACTGTACAAAAATCTTTTCTGAGCCACTTCTGAGTAGAATGTGGCAAAATGTAACCTAATATATGGTAACAAATGCAAAACAGTGAGCACAGAGACAGCAACCTGAAAAAAGCAGGAAATACAAATTAGAAAATCTACAAAAAAAAGCAGGAAATGAAAGTAAAAAAAATATACAGCTGTATAAGACTCTCCCAGTTTTTAGATCCCAAATTTTTTGAAAAAGGGTTCATCTTTTTTTTAATTAAAGATTTTATTTATTTTGAGTTTTTACAGTTTTTCCCCTTATCTTACTTCCCTCCCTCCACTCCCCCACAGAAAGCAATTTGTCAGTTTCTACTTTGTTTCCATGCTGTACATTGATCCAAATTGAATGTGATGAGAGAGAAATCATATCATTAAGGAAGAAACATAAAGTATAAGAGATAACAAGATTAGACAATAAGATATCAGTTTCTTTTTTTCTAAATTAAAGAGAATAGTCCTTGAACTTTGTTCAAACTCCACATCTCCTTATCTGGATACAGATGATATTCTCCATCGCAGACAGCTCCAAATTGTCCCTGATTGTTGCACTGATGGAATGATCAAGTCCTTCAAGGTTGAAAGTCACCCCCATGTTGCTGTTAGGGTGTACAGTGTTTTTCTTGTTCTGCTTATCGCATTCAGCATCAGTTCATGCAAATCCCTCCAGGCTTCCCTGAATTCCAGTCCCTCCTGGTTTCTAATAGAACAATAGTGTTCCATGACATACATGTACCACAGTTTTGCTAAGCCATTCCCCAATTGAAGGACATTTACTTGATTTCCAATTCTTTGCCACCAACAACAGGGTTGCGATGAATATTTTTGGTACAAGTGATGTTTTTGCCCTTTTTCCTCATCTCTTCAGGGTATAGACCCAGTAGTAGTATTGCTGGATCAAAGGGGATGCACATTTTTGCTGCCCTTTGGGCATAGTTCCAAATTTCTCTCCAGAAGGGTTGGATGAATTCACAGCTCCACCAACAGTGTAATAGTGTCCCAGATTTCTCACAATGATCATTATCCTTTCTGGTCATATTGGCCAGTCTGAGAGGTGTGAGGTGGTACTTCAGAGAAGCTTTAATTCACATTTCTCTAATAAGTAATGATTTAGAGCATATTCATATGACTATAGATTGCTTAAGGGTTCATCTTATTCATGGGGAAACACAGAACTTTGGTCCTGTGTAGGATCAAAATACACACTTAGAAGGTGATAAAGTCAAAACTTCTGTATACAAAACCTCCAAAGAAGAGCTCAAAAAAGATTTTTGAAAATCAAGTAATAAGAGAGTAGAGGAAAAATTGGGAAGAGAAATGAGAATGATGCAGGAAAATCATGATAACCATGTCAGCAGTTTAGTGAAGAAGATAAGACATGTTAAAACCCAGTTTAGGTCAAATGGAAAAAGAAGTCCAAAAAGTTAATGAGGAGAAGAATAACTTAAAAAAGCAGAATTGGACAGATGGAAAAGAAGATAAGAAAGCTATTTGAAAGAAACTTCTTCAAATGTAGAATGGAGCTAAAGGAAGGTGATAACTGAGAGAAATCAAGAAACAAAGCCATACTAAAAGAATGAAAAACTAGAAGAAAACATGAAATATCTCCTTTGAAAAACAACCGACCTTGGGGGCAGCTAGGTAGCCCAGTGAATAGAGCACCGGCTGTGGAGTCAGGAGTAACCCAAGTTCAAATGTGTTTCAGACACTTAGTAATTACTTAACTGTGTGATCATGGGCAAGTCACTTAACTCCATTGCCTTGCAAAAGCAAACAAACAAGCAAACAAAAGACTTGAATTCAAGGGTCAGCTAGGTGGTGCAGTAGATAGAGCACTGGCCATGGAATCAGGAGGACCTGAGTTCAAATAAGGACTCGGACAATTAATAATTACCTAGCAATGTGGCTTTGGGCAAGCCACTTAACCCCATTTGCCTTGCAAAAATCTAAAAAAATAAAAATAAATAAAATTAAATTAGAAAAGAAATGAAATGAAAGTGACCTAAATGACAATTTATTCTATTCCAATCTATATACCCCAAAGAATTCCCATTATGACATATCTAACAAATGGTCAACTATCATAGACTTCCATGATGGGGAAAACCCCCCTCACTTTCTGAGGCATCTCATTTCACTTTTGTACAGATCTAGTTATTAAGAATTTTTTCCCAATATCAAGCCCAAATTACCCTTCTTGGCAATTTTTTTACTCATTGTTCTTGGTTCTGGTTCTCTGGTCAGACAGAGCAAGTTAGTTCTTATTTTATATGATACTTCATTAGAATACTTAAAGAGAGTTGTCATGTTTCTTCTGGTCTTTTCCAGGATAATCATCTCTAACTCCTTCATCCTGTCCACTAAGGGCATGGACTCAGGACCTTTCACTATCCTTCTTGCCTTCCTTGGTGTGCTCTTAGCTTATTGAACTCCTTTTTAATCTGAATATAATATTCCAGATGTGATCTGTAGGA
This sequence comes from Macrotis lagotis, assembly GCF_037893015.1. Classification (NCBI taxonomy): domain Eukaryota; kingdom Metazoa; phylum Chordata; class Mammalia; order Peramelemorphia; family Peramelidae; genus Macrotis; species Macrotis lagotis. Next base: position 277,180,464 of record NC_133661.1, on the reverse strand, counting down.
TTGGAGCAAAGGTCAGGGGAAGTGTCACTTCCTCTATTCCTGAAAGCTATATATCTCTTATATAATACAAGATCACACAAGAAGCACTTGGGTTCTGACTCATATTGAATTTATAGTCTATAAAAAATCCCAGATACCTTTCAGATCTGCTGTCTAACCATGTCTTCCCCATCCAGTATTTATGAAATCAATTTTTAAAAACTGAAATGTAAGACTCTACATTTGGCCCTTTTGGATTTAATTTTATTAGATTTCACTTGGTGCTCTAGACTGTCAAAGGTCTTTTTGAATCCTGACTCTTATATAATGAATTAACTGTCCCTCCAAGCTTTGGGTCATCTGTAAACTTGATGAGCTTTCCATTTATACCTTCAGCCAAGTCACTAATTAAAAAATAAACAAAAAAAAATTTTGCAAAACATCCAGTAATCTTTTGAATGTGAAAAGTTTAGAAACTTGTATCTGAAAAAAGGGCATACTTTAATTTTTAAAATTAACTCAAAAATAATAAAAATAAATGAAGGTGCTTAGCTGATGAGGACATTGATGAGAAATGACCTTAGCTTTTTTTCAGCTGATGTGAGTTATCATTGTTACAAAGTAAAGAAGATGAGTAATTAATTTAGGACAGAAGTATAGGACTTATTAGGAGAGGATCTCCAGTCACAAAACTAGGCTTACACTAATATGGAATAGAAATTGTATTTCCATATTTGTTTTACATGAATTGCCATGGAAAAGCTTTGTTGGTTTAGGAAAAAAGAGAGATGAATACTGATATTTTTCCAACTTGGGAGAAAAAGTCAATATTAATAAATAATGCTTTCGGTTGTTGGAGGATATCATTGGTGATTATATCACTGTGTCATTCTGTTTCAGTTTGGCAACTGATTATGAAAGGTGGGAAGCTGATTATTACCTTGACTAACTTTTCAGCAACTTGCCCCTAAGCTGTATTTTTATTTTATTACCTCTGTCAGGGCAGGCTTAAAGGTCAGTGAGTAATAAAATTGAAATGGTGCAGTCATGATTCAAAATATAACTTGAGATTGATTCGATATAACATTACTAGGAAACTTATATCATTGTAGAAAAAGAAAACTTGAAATGGATCAGAATATAAGATAGATGACTAGGTGACAGGGTCCCTAGATGGGAGAGCCTATCCTATTTCTATGGCTGTTGAAGATATTTTTCACTTATGCTCTCAATGGAATTGCTCTTTTGCTTTCCTACTCCTCATTTTAAGTGCATTTATTCATTCATTCATTTATTTATTGGCTTTTGCAGGGTAGCGGATTAAATGATTTGCTCAAGGTCACACAAGCTAGTCAATTATTAAGTGTTTGAGGCTGGATTTGCTCTCAGGTCCTTCTGACTCCTGGTCCAGTGCTCTATCCACTGTGTGGTCTAGCTGTCCTTCTACAGCACTTAACAATCTATCTTCCTTCTTCCCCTCTGTGTCTCAGTGAAGGGACAAAGATCCCCCTTTGCTGAGACTCTTTATCCATGTCCTTAAGCCTCTTCCTAACTCTAGTTGGACTTTGTATGATTAATCTTTGGCCCTTACCCTGGCATTTTTTGTTTCTCCTTCCCTTATTCCTTTCTTTTTGCCCACTAAGATTGTTAGGTCTTCCTTCCTCAATACACTCTCCTAATACTTTCCTCATCTTCATTGGCAAGATTCTAGAAAAATTAATCTGAACTCATCTCTCAATTCCTTGCAGTTTGACTTCTTTTCCTGCTACTCGTTTGTTGTGAGAACTGAATAGAAAGGACTTTGGAAACCTTAAAGCTTGTATATCTGAGTGATGGCTGGGTCTTTTTTGGTGATACTTGGATACGAGAAGGAATGGTCACTGAAAGAGCACTACATAGAGGGTTAGGAATGCAGGAAGAAGAAAAGGAAGAAATAAACATTTATGAATTGCCTACTATATGCTAAAGGCTTTACAAATATTTATCTCATTTATTCTTGCTACAACCCTGAAAAAAGGTTCTATTCTTCTTCTTCTTTTTCAATTGAGGAAATTGAGGCAGGCAGAGGTTAAGGAAATTGCCCAGGGTAAATATTGCTAGGAAGTATTTAAGGCTAGATTTGAACTTAGGTCTTCGTAACTCCAGGACCAATATCACTCTAGGGAGTTTTGATGAGTAAGCAGAGAGTACTGAGAGTAAGCAGAATAGGGTAGAAGAAAGAGATTGTGATTTAAGGAAAGGATATAAAGCAGAGGGAAATAATTGTAGAAATGAGAAAAATGGGAAAAGTGGGTGAGTACTTGAAATTTTACATTAAAAAGGACTCTATTAACAAAATCAGAGTTGGAAAAAGTGAACTTTAAACATTGTTACATTGGGCAAGAATTAATTTTTCACAGTTACTTTTTCTTTTGATTACAAGTAGGTAAGACAGTTTCTAAACTTAACATGAGAGATTAACACTCAGAAAACTTGGGATCTTGCATTTAATTGTTAAACATATTTCAGTATTCATAAACATGTCATCACTATTTGCCATGTTAATTGTCTAAATTGATTGGATTTTTAAAGAATTTAAATAAATTGAATTTTTATTTTAATTTTATTTTTTCCAATTACATGTAAAGATAGTTTTCAACATTCATTTTTTTGGTAAGATATTGAGTTCTGGATCAGCTAGATTGCACAGTTGATAGGGCACTGGCCAGGGGTCATGAGGACCTGAGTTTAAATATGATTTCAGACACTTGATACTTCGTAGCTGTGAGTTACCTTAGGTAAGTCACTTAACCCCATTGCCTTGCAAAAACAAAGCCAAAAAAGCCCCCAAACTATGAAGATGTTGAGTTCTTCGTTTTGGATAAGATGTTGAGTTCTACATTTTTCTATTTCCATCTCCCCTTCCCATGATAGCTGTAATCTGATATGAGTTATATGTGTATAATCATGCTTAACATATTTCTATAGCAGTCATATTGTGAAAGAAGAATCAAAAAAATTTTTAAAAGATATCAGAAATCCTTAATCTTAAATTAGGGGGTCATACATATAGAATATGCAGCATCCTGGTAATGGATAGAAAGGATAAATTATCTTGTGAAATGACTATATATTAGCATTTCACAAGCTCTTTCTAAAACAAAAACTTGGAATAGTTTATGTGGTATAAGAAAATTTCCTGTGTTAGGAATATATTTGCCTTAAAAATATTAAATAGAAATGCTGTTCTTTCAAGACCTATGATTTCTCCTCTGTTGAAATTTATCTAACATGCTTTTCACTTAGAGTTTTTAGAGGGTTGCCTAAAGAGTAGAAAAGAATAGAATCGATTGTGGTTCTATGACTGAAAATGAACATAGTGTTCATTCAGATTCTGTAGGGTTTGGTTTTTTTTTTCCTTTGGCATTGTCCATGACAGGTCTCCCAGGGTTGTCCTAGCTTTCTGAACTGCTGAGAGGAGCTGTATCACACATCAAAGTTGATCAATTCACAGTGTTGTTATTAATGTGTATAATGTTCTCTTGGTTCTGTTCCTTTCGCTCAGCATCAGTTCCTGTAATTCTTTCCATGCTTCTCTGGAATCTGACCAGTCATGGTTTCTTATAGAACAATAGCACTCCATAACATTCATATTACCAAACTTGAGTTTTTTAATTTGACTTTGTTTCTACTTTTTTGAAGAGTTGAAAATAGTATGTGAAAGAACCAAATATAACATGATTTTTTTTAACTTGGGTTTATTGCCAAGGGTAAATAGATTTTAAGAAGGTTCTAGGTAGTCTTTATTTTTGTGTCTTTATTTTGATTAAAATTAATTTTTTGTCAGAAAAGTATCAATTTCACTTAAATAGTAGATTTTTAAAATGTAATTATTTTGTTTAGTGACTAATTTATATTGTGAAATCAATGAAAATATGATTTGATTTGCAGACTTCTTTATAGCTCAGTTGTGTGATCTAGTCTGTTCAGTAAAATTAAACTTCTTCATTTCCTTAAATGCTGATGCATATACATCCCCATTAGATACAGACAAAATTATTGTGCAGTTTTATATTTGCTATTGAATACTTTTTTGCTTCTGTAGTCTACCAAATCTGAAGGGAATAATTGTCTTTGACTTATCTAAGATTCTTTTAAATGGATGCTTGAAAGTCTGCTATGTGAGAAATAAGGTGGAAGGATAGCTTGTGAAATAGTTTCCCCCTATTTCCTATCCACTGTGTCCTCCTTTTTTGTATGCTTGTATTCTGTATAGATAAGTGGAGATTGTGGTTATGAATTAAAACCAAATAAAAACCAGAATTTGAAAACTCTGTGGAGGGTAGTTCCATAATGGACTGCATTCACCCTTGTTCCCTTAAGTGAATTATCAGTTACTAATGTCAGCAAAGAGTTGAGAAGAATGAGATTTACTTAATATTGTAAGTAAAGACAGAGAGGAGCTGTTACAACCTTTTAAGGAACTGTTTTATTACTAGTTTAGGGTTAATGAGAGAAATTACCTGGAAGAAACTTTCACTGGGTGGAGAAGAGAGAAAGGGGGAAAAGGTTGTAGAGATGTGTGATCAAAACTCTGAAATACCCAGAAAAAAAATGGCAAGAAGAAAGCACTAGCATATAAAATTATCTGTTAGCAATTGTGTAGTAGAGCACATCTTTATAAGAAGCAGCATAATAGTACAACAAATCCTTTCTTTGTCTTTATTTAGCTGGGCTAGCCAATTTACTTGGGTAGAGCTTATCAGCATCTTACCCTTTATATTTTCATATATTTTTGGGTTTTCTTGAGCTAGGGCTGGAGAAGTTCATTTGTCAATTTACATTTATTGATATTTTAGAATTGTTGCACTAGTGGTGGCTCACCCTTAAATGGTGGTACAATACAATAGTAGTGTATATACAATAGATAAATCTATATTTGCCTATGTTAAGATGTACCTATGTTAAGATGTACATCAGATATATTACTTGGTCATAAATACATAGGTCATAGATTTGAAGTTAGAGTAAAACTTAGAGTTTGTTGAATTCACCTTCCTTTTCTTTGCTTCCATTTAGTAGTTGAGCAAACCTAACCCTAGTGTTTAGCTCAGAGTCAGACAGTAAATAAAGCTGGGATTTGAACTTATGTCTTCACACTCCAAATCCATCCCACACACTTTTCTGTAGGGTCAGGCTGTTAAGAATCTTTTTGGATTACCTGGATTATGATAGATATGGTTCATTCATTTCATCAGTTAACCTCAGTATATTATGTAATAATATGAAGTTCATGAAAACAATGTGTTCTGAAAAAAAAGTTGTGTTAATCGAGTCATGTTTTAAATGCCTGGCTTTGAAAAGAATTCTTTTATAAAGCAAAGATTTCTTTTTTTTAAAATCTAATAACAATCCTCTAATGAGTCACTTGTCTAATTAGTTTAAAATAGGTTGCTTGTATTTTCTATTATATTAGTACAGAAGCCAAAGCAACTGAATAATTTTTGCCCCCTTTGAACCCTCAGTATTCTTATTTGTCTCAGTAAAATTGTTATGGAGCAGACTTTGTATTCACTATATTTTCAATTATTTCCTTTAACTTGAATTTATCTGTGGTAACAATGGAAAACAATAAGATAGTGAAATGAATATGGAAAAAGCAAGCCTAGAAATTTGTCTTTCCTGGAGTGGTGTGAATTGGGAAAAGAGGGAGAATATAACTTTTTTTTAATTTCCAGCTACTTGTTTTATTTTGAATTTTACAGTTTTTTCCCCCTAATCTTGCTCTCCCCCCCCACTACCCACGAAGGCGGTCTGTTAATAATGTGATGTTTTTACCCTTTTTCATAATCTTTTCAGGGTTTAGACCCAGTATTATTGAAGATAACTTTTTTGCAGAGTATGACAGGGTAGAGGGATACCTGCAAACAAAGCATGTGTTTACTATTCATTTTCTTTTGTTTGTTATCTTTGATTTATTTTCACTTTAGGTAGGTCCTCTTATTCATCTAAACCAGGGCTGTCCAAAATGCAGACTATGGTTTGTAGAGTGATTTTATGCAGCTGCCTGTGGGTGAAATGCTTAAGTAAACTAAGCTGAGCTACTGCAGAGATCTCAATAAAATAGCAAATCAAGATATATTGTCTATTGTTTCAATAAAAACTTTTAAAAGTAAGTTTGGTTAGAACTAAACCATTGTATTCAGGAAGAGATTCATTTTGTAAACAACTTACCTGAGGCTGGGAGGAGAAAGGGAGGGAGGGAGGGAGGGAAGGGGGACTGAGAGAGACACAGAGACAGAGACAAGAGACAGAGATAAAGAGAGACAGACAGAGTCAGAGACAGCGGCAGAGATGGGAGAGAGACGGAGTGGGGAGTCAGGGAGGGAGAGAGAGTGGGGGAGGGGGTACTGAGAGAAACAGACAGGGACTGAGAGAGATAGGCAGAAACAGACAGAGAGACAGAAAGAGAGACACACACAGAAAGAGAGACAGACAGAGATGAGAGGCGGGGGAGTCTGGAAGGGAGGGAGAGAGAATGCAGTAAATAGTTTAAAGCAAACAATTAAAACTTACTCTTTTTGTTTGTATTTTCTGTAGGGTTTTAGTGGGGTTAAGTGACTTGCTCAAGGTCACACAGCTAGGTAATTAAGTGTCTGTGGTCATATTTGAACTCAGGTCTTCCTGACTCCAGGGCTGGTGTTCTATCCACTGCATCACCTAGGTGCCCCAATTAAAACTTTTTTTTTTTTTTTTTAGGTTTTTGCAAGGCAAGTGGAATTAAGTGGCTTGCCCAAGGCCACATAGCTAGGTAATTATTAAGTGTTTGAGGCTGGATTTGAACTCAGGTACTCCTGACTCCAGGGCTGGTGCTCTACCCACTGTCACCTAGCTGTCCCCAGCAAGCTTTTATTAAACATTTAAAAAAAAAAATATTTCTTTATTTTCATCCATATGCACATGTATATTTTTAAATTGCAAAATTTCCTTCTACCCTTCCTTTCCACCACCCTCCCCCCCAGCAGTGTACATACATATTTGGATAAAACATGTTTACAAATTAGTAATTTTCGGTATGAGGAATTAGGATTAAGGGAAAGAGATACATAATAGATAATTTTTATAAAATGTTCATCAGATGCAGAAGGGTTATTTTTGTGTGTGCATGTTTTGTTTTATTTTTCTTCCTCTGGATGGGGAAAGTGGCAGTCATCAAAACTACCTGGTATTGGTTAAGAAATAGAGTAATGGATCAGTGGATTAGGATAGGTTCAAAAGAACTATGGTAAATGACTTCTGCAGTCTACTATTTTCAAACCCAAAGACATCAGCCTCTGGGATAAGAACCCACTATTTGACAAAAATTCTTGGGAAAACTGGAAAATAGTATGGCAAAAGCTAGGCATAGATTCACATCTCATATCCTATACCAAAATAAGGTCAAAATGGGTGCAGGACTTAGACATAAATTAATAGACCAACAAATACTCTTATCTATGATCTATGGAAAGGGGATAAATTTATGACTAAAGAATTAGAGCACATTATAAACTGTAAAATGAATGATTTTGACTATATGAATTAAAAAGGTTTTGCACTAATAAAATCAATGCTGCCAAAATTAGAAGGAAAGCAGAAAGCTGGGAAACAATCTTCACAACTGGGAGTTCTGATGAAGGTCTCATTTCTCAAGTATATAGAGAATTGCATCAAATTTATAAGGTTACAAATTTTTCCCAGATTGATAAATAGCCACAGGATATGAACAGTTTTCAAAGGAAGAAATTAAAGTTATATACAATTATATGAAAAAATGTTCCAAATCATTATTGATTAGAGAAATGCAAATTAACACAACAATGAGGAATCATCTCACACCTCTCGGATTGGCCAAGATGAGAAAAAGGGAAGATGATCAATGTTGGAGACATTGTGGGAGGATTGAGACATTGACGCTTTGCTGGTGGAATTGTGAATAAATCCAGCCTTTTTTTTTTTTGCTTTTTTAAAATTTGTTCTTATTTTGTACAAATTTTTTTTATACATTACTAAAATATTTTTGTTTAAGAGTAAACAAAATACCCCCTCCCTTCAAGAAAATATAGACCTGCATGAACGATAAAGTAAAGGGGAGAGAAAAAATTAGAATTAAAATTTAATAATAATAATAATAATAATAATAATAATAATAATAATAATAATAATAATAATAGTAGGTATGGCCAGGTGACACAGTGGTCGGAGCACCGGCCCTGGAGCCAGGAGCACCTGAGCCGAAATCTGACCCCAGACTCCCAACAATCACCCAGGTGTGTGACCCCATGAAAGCCACCCCAACCCCATTGCCCTACAAATCCCCACCCCAAAGACCCAAAATAAAATAAAATAGTAATAATAATAGTAGTGGTGGTTGGGTGGCAGACAGATCACTGGCCCTTGAGCCAGGAGCACCCAGGTCCAAATCTGGCCTCAGACACCTGACAGTCACCCAGTTGTGCAGCCCCAAGCAGACCACCCAGTCCCATTTGCCATGCAACACCCCCCAGAAAATAATAATGATGATGATGATGATGATGATAATAATAATGATAATAATAATAATGTGCTTCAGTCTTTGTTCCAACACCACCAGCTCTGTTGTGGGTGGATTACATTCTTTAGGATAAGTCCATCACAAAAGTTACTTCCATATCTTTCCACTGTTGCCATTGCTGATTGCAACTCCCTCCATTCATACTTCTCTACTACCATGAACTATATTTTCTCTCTCCTTTCACTCTGTCTCTGTTGTAGGGTAGTTGAGTGGCATAGCAGACAGATCCCCGGCCCTGGGGCCGAGAGGCCCCAAGCCCATATACCACCCCTTACCCAGCATCCACCTGGCCCTATGGTCCCAGACAGGCCATCCAATCCCAGCCCCTTGCAAGAAGTAAGAAAGGAAATGTGTTATATCTGACCACTCTACCCCCATGGTTCATCCTCTCCTCCATCACTCACATCCCCCCTCCTTCCCCCTGTCCCCCTTCTCTCCTTCTTACTCCAGATGTCTATACCCCATTGAGTATATATGCTGTTTCCTCTCCTAACCACCTCTGATGAGGGCAAAGATTCCTTCATTCCCCCTTGCCTTCTCCCTTCCATATTATTGCAATAGCTCATTGTAATAAAGAAAAATCTTATTATATGAACTATCTTAGCCTACCTCCTCTCCTTTTTCTTTCTCCCATTACATTTCCCTTTTATCTATTGACTCCATTTTTACGCCACAATATATCTTCAAATTCAGTTTTCTCCTGTGCTTCATCTATAAAAGCTCCTTCTACCTGCTCTATTAAATGAGAAGGTTCATATGAATATTATCAGTATCATTTTTCTATTCAGGAATACATGTAGTTCATCATCATTAAAACCCCCATATTTTCCTCTTCTCCAATCTCTATGCTTCACTTGAGTCCTGTATCTGAAGATCAACCTTCTGTTCAGCTCTGGCCATTCCAACAGGAACATTTCAAATTCCTTTGGTTCATTGAAAGTCCATCTTTTTCCCTGGAAGAGGATGTTCAGCCTTGCTGGGTAGTTGATTCTTGGTTGCATTCTAAGCTCTTTTGCCTTCCAGAATATTATATTCCAAGCCCTATGAGCTTTTAATGTAGTTGCTGCTTAGTCCTGTGTGATCCTGACATGATATTTGAATTGTGTCCTTCTGGCTGCTTGTAATATTTTCTCTTTGACTTGGGAGTTCTGGAACTTGGATATAATATTCCTGGGTTTTTTTTTTTTTGGGATCTCTTTCTTGGGGAGATGGGGAGATTCTCTCCATTTCTATTTTGCCCTCTGCTTCTAAGATATCAGGGCAGTTTTCCTGTAATAATTCTTTGAAAATGACGTCAAGGCTCTTTTCCTGGTCATGACTTTCAGGTATTCTAATAATTTTTAAATTATGTTTCCTAAATCTGTTTTCTATATCTGTTGTTTTTTCAATGAGATGTTTCACATTTTCTTCTAATTTTTCATTCTTTTGGTTTTGAAGTATTGATTCCTGATTTCTTGTAAAATCAGCAATCTCTCTGAGTTCTATTATTTGTCTGAAGGATTTGTTTTCCTCAGAGAGCATTCTTATCTCCTTTTCCATCTGTCCAATTCTGCTTTTTAAAAAGCATTCTTCTCCTCAATAACTTTTTGAACTGTTTTATCCATTTGACCTATGCTAGTTTTTAACATGTTATTTTCTTCAGCATTTTTTTGGATTTCCTTGACTAAGCTGCTGACTTCATTTTCATGTTTTTCCTGGATCTCTCTCATTTCTTTTCCCAGTTTTTCTTCTATCTCCCTCACTTCTTTTTTCAAAGTCTTTTTTTGAGCTCTGTCATGGCCTGAGCCCAATTTCTTTTTTTCCTGGAGTCTTTAGATGCAGGAGCTTGTGCTTTCTCGTCTTCAGATTGAGTATTTTGATCCTTCTTGGGATCACAGGCAAAGTATTTCTCAATGGTGCTCCTTTTTTTTCTCTGCTTACTCATTTCCCCAGCCTGTGCCTGATTTGGGGGTGCTTCCTAAGCTTCTGAGTATTAGTGGGATACCCCCACATTGATCTCCATGTGTGAGGCTCTGTCCTCCCTCCTGGTCTGTGAATAACCACAAGCTCCCCGCTCTGCCATGGGGCTGAGGTGGGGGGGGCCTGCTATTTTATGGGGGAGCCTAGACTGTGATCAGGATCTGAATGTGGTCAGATACCCAGAGTACTGTTCCAGGGACAGAGGATAGAGCTCGGCAGTCTCTCTTCACTCCCCTCCCTAAGTTCAGTAATCATGCCCTGGGGCCTCCTGCTTACCGGTTCCCCCTCCTTCTGGCTCCTGGATTTGGGCTGCCTTGACCGTGCTGCTCACTGTGTGCCCTGAGGGCTGGGCTTCACATGATTGCTCTGGTAGAGGTCCCCGCTCTTCCCCCAAATTGTGCCTGGTGCTCCCTGGGGTCTGGGTCAGGAAACTACCCCCACTGCTGTGTGCCGTGGTTCCCAGCACCCTGGGGCTGCCTCCTGGAGGCTGAAGTTCCTTCGCTCTGGCTGGCCACCCCCCTGGTAGGCCGTCCCTCCGACCCCTTGGAGCCGAGCCTTTCCACTCTTTTCCAGGTTACCTTGGGTTACCAGGTTACCTGGATCCCTCTGTGGGTTCTGTCTTGCATAAATGTAGTTAGAGTCCTTGGTTTATAAGTTTTGCACCTGAGCAACTAAGAGACAGTCCTCTCCTGTGGCCATCTTGGCTCTGCCGCCTTGGATCCAGCCTTTCTGGAGAGCAATATGGACAAAGAGCAACAAAACTCTTTATACCCTTTGACCCAGCAATTCCAATTCTAGGCCTCTATCCAGAAGAAATTGTAGAAAAAGGGGAAAGTCCTACATGTTCCAAAATATTCATAGCAACTCTTTTTGTAGTGGCTAAGAATTGGAAACTTAAGGGATGCCCATCATTTGGGGAATATCTAAAAAGGTATAGTACATGAATACTATAGAATATTATTGTTGTATAAGAAACCATAAATGGTTGGATTCTAGAGAGACATGAAATGACTTACTTGATCTGATGCTGAGTGAAGGGAGTAGAGTCAAGAGAAAAATTTACACATTAACATTATGAGATGAACAGCCTTGATGGAAGCAACTCCTCTCAGCAGTTCAGAGAGCTAGGACAACTGAATCTAACTGGCTATGGACTATATTAAACACTTCAGAGACATCGTGATAAGCCCTGGGATACAAAGAAAGGCTACACATCTTGATCGTAGAAGTTTAAATTCTTATAGGGGAAGACAATATAGAAATGATTTAGATATATACTCTATTTAGAATAAATGAATGGTAACTTCATGGGGAAAGCATTAACAGCTGGAGCTGGGTTAGTGGAAGGCAACCAGGAAAAGACTCCTGAAGGAAAGTGGCATTTTATACTGAGTTTTGAAGGAAATCAGGGAAATCTCAAGGTGTAGTTGAATAGGGAGAACTTTCCCAGAACCTTGGAAAATGCAGAGAAGGAAGAAGTGGAAGAGAGTATGAATAAAATATTAGAATAGTGTAAAGGTAAAATGTAACCTTGAAGAGCTTAAAATATCAAATAGAGAGCTTGGATTTGATCTTGGAGGTAATAGGAACCTATTGAAGTTGATTTGGTTGGGAGGACAGTGGCAAAAATATGCTCTTTTTGGCAGCACAATAAATGGATCAGAATGAGAAAAGAGTTAAGGCAGCGATATCAGAAAGCTAAGGTGCTGGCTGCTTGAGTAGAAAGAAGAGGGTGTATAGAAGAAATGGTATAAAAAGCAGAACTGCCTAGATCTGGCATTGAATTAGATATTAAAGTGAGTGCGGAATTGAGGATGACACTGGATCACTCTGGGTGCCTGGAAGCATATTGGTGATAGTAAGCATTTAGTACTATTTGTACTGTGTGCTAAGCACAGGGATACAAAGAGGCTACTGACTCCAGGGAACTCCCAGTTCAATGAGGGAAGATGATATAAACTGGAAATAATCAAGAGAAGGCACTAGTGTGAAGGAGGATGGGAAGAGGCTTTTTTAAAGAGGCTGATATTTTAGATAGGACTTGACCAAAGCCAGGAATTGGAAGTTGAGGAAAGAGAAATTGCAGACTTTGGAGATAGACAGTGAAAATTCCTGGAATTGGGAGATGGATTTTCTTGTTCAGGATCAGCAAGGAGGTGTAATAGGGTTACGTGCTGTGCAGACTTTTAATTTGGTCAGCCCTAATCTGTCCCACAACAACATGTGCGCTCTCTCTCTCTCTCTCTCTCTCTCTCTCTTAAATCTTTAAATGAGAATTTAATGATTAATATACTTATAACCCAAGATTGATATACTTATAACCCAAGTGATATACAGTTACACATATGCAAATATATAGGAAAAATGGCATAGATAAAGGAAAAAGAATAGTTACCCCACTGAGGAGGCTACAACAAACCTGGAAATCTGGCCGGGGAAGTTCCTAGATGTCAGGACACAGCCTCCAGGTCTTGCTTGGGAAAGTCCTTTTTGGCAGAGCGTCCTCTCTGAAGGGAGGGACTTTCAAAGTCCACTTTTCCAAGCAAGACCTTTATAGTGCTCACACAAAAATGGCACAGATTCAAGGGTTTACAGGACTGAACTCAGTGGTCCAGGGAGTTTTGGTCAAAACACCCTCAGATTCTGAGTATGATCACTTTCTCCAGGTGTCTTGAGGTACACACCCCAGGACAGGTCAAGTGCCCAGGTGTGGACCCCAAAACATGTTTAGTAGGAATGTGTCTCGATCAATCATGCCTTGATTCAGTGTGCTCAGAAAGTGCCAGTTTATGAAGATTTTTCACTGCCACTAGAGTTTATTGTACATGTTATGTGTGACATGTTAAGACCTATTCATTAAGATGACTTGATGCAAAGCCACTGGTCCAGAAGAGAGGTGGGTAAGGGCCTGTACCAGAGTGAATCAGAATAGAGAAGGGGAAGTGTAGGAGTGATTTTAAAGATAAAAATGATAGACCTTGGCAAGTTTGGATATGGAGAATTACAGAGAGTGAGGAGTTAGATGACATCAAGATTGGGAGAATAGCGGCACCCTTGACAGTAATAGTTTTTTTTTTTAGGGTTTTTTTTTTTTTTGCAAGGCAATGGGGTTAAGTGGCTTGCCCAAGGCCACACAGCTAGGTGTGTCTGAGGCCGGATTTGAACTCAGGTACTCCTGACTCCAGGGCTGGTGCTCTGTCCACTGTGCCACCTAGCTGCCCCAGTAATAGGTTTTCTAAAGAAGGAAGAGTTGGACAGGGAGGAGGCAAAGATAAAATGAGTTCTGTTTTATTTGGTGAGTTTGAGATACTCAAAAGGTATCTATCTAGATGGTGAAATGTTACCAGGAGAGAGATTTGAACATTATAATTTTGGGAATCATCTGAACAGAAGTGACTTAAATCCATGGGGATTGATGAGATCACTAAGTGATATTTTATAGGGTGAAAAGAGAACAAAACATTGGGGACATAGAAGGGAAGTCTAGAATATAGAACTAGCAAAAGGAGACTGAGAAGTAGTCAGGAGAAAGGAGTGTCATGAGAACCTGGAAAAGATAGATTACCTAGGAGGAGATAATATCAGATATTACTGAGAGGTTAAGAAGCTTCAGGACCTCCCCCCCCAATCTATTAAAATTATCAATTAAGAGATAAGTTTTAAGGTATCATTTTCGGTTTAAGAGATCAGAAGTCAGATTTCAAATGGTTTAGAAAACAATGGGAGGTAAGGAAGCACAAGGGTCTAGTAATAAAATTATTTCATTCAATTAGACTAGAAGAGGGCAGCTTGTTGAGATGGTAAGCTCAAGAAAAGGTATTTGAGAATGGAAAAAATATGGGTGGTAAACAATAAGGAAGGAGTTCATATATAGGGATAATTTGAAGAGAAGAGAAAGCATGGAAATGATAGTGGGAACAGTCTGCTAGAGAAAATGGAAGGGATAGGGTCAAGGATGGATGTTGGCCAGGAGAAAGGCCATCTCTTTATCTGAAATAAGTAAAGGGGAAGATAGTGTGAGATGAGATGAGGAGATATAAGTCCTTGCAAATGATCTCAATGAAGGATGAGGTGAGTTCTTTAGCTGAGAGTAATGTAGGAGAGAATGTTATGAAAGTCTTGAAGATTTGGAACAGTGGCTATGAAGAGTCGAATACTGAATTGCTGTTGATTAAATTGAAAATGATACTGATTTGGGATGTTTCTTGGAAATATGCTATATAATGGGCCTAGATTAACTGAGTTGGCAGAAATAGAGGAATGGCTGACTGAGAAGGCATTTCATCCTGAAAGAAATAATCAGAACACAGCTATTATATGAGAGGAAGTACTTGAAACATAGTTATATTGAAGGGATCCTGAGTTGGTCTTGGGACAGAAGATTATATGTAAACTTGGGTCCTGTGAAGTTGAGGTTTTATTTTTGTTTTTTATTTTTTTATTTTTTTATTTTTTGCAAGGCAATAGGGTTAAGTGGCTTGCCCAAGGCCACACAGCTAGGTAAATATTAAGTGTCAGAGGCTGGATTTGAACTCAAGTACTCCCAATTCCAGGGCCGGTGCTCTATCCACTACGCAACCTAGCTGCCCCGAGTTTTTATTTTAAAAAAAAAAATGTAATGCCATTTTGTAAACTGGGAAAGTAATCATGGTAAATCTTGAATTGCTGAGAATTTACCTGGAAATAAATAGATAGTTTTAGGATATCTCCTTTTCTTAAAGCTATAACAACAAAGGGGTATTTAAAGAAGAGAAATGAGAAGGATCATTGACTGAAAGCTAATT